>NC_143218.1:4731073-5384073 GCF_030267445.1 Bombyx mandarina
TTCGTTAAAATATATAGATATTGATGGAACAGCAACGAATAAGTTAAAAGGTGATATGAAAGTGATATGTGGGAAAATACTGCATTTAAAATTTAAAAAAAAGTAGAGTCAATGTCCTTTAGTTGCAAAACTGATAATAGATGGCGCTGTTTTCAATTATTTTCAGCTTTCCTCCAGGCCGAGGATTTGAATGTGATCATTGCAGACTGGAGCATCGGGGCAGCCGGCAACTACGTAGTGGCCCTGCTGAATGTTGTTAAATCGGGTAACTGATTCTATACAACTATTGTTGGTTTTTTCCCCACCTCTTCGCTGGTAGCCTAGGAGGATATTTCAACTAAGTCATATGTGGTAAGGGAGCTCACGGGCTCAACATGAGAGAATTTGCCAACACTAGCCCTAGCAAGAGCAGTGCTTCAAAGAATCTACCACCGAATCGGACCCACTGAAAAGATACAGCGAAAACTCAGTGGGTCAATTGTTGGAAACAGAGTGCTTAGTGCGAGTTTTTTAACGTTCTCGATAGCCTAAAAGTTAACTCAAATTGTTTGCAGTTGAAACAGCGCCCCTAGCGGCAAACGTAGGCAAACGTTCCAACTCCATAAAAAAATTAATTAACTTTTACGCTATCGAGAACGTTAAAAAACTCGCACTTAGCAAAAAGAGCGTTTTATTTCAATTATTTAAGGGTTTGTCGAAAATGGAAGCAGAATTTCGATTCTTTTTATTTTTTTTATTGCTTGAGTTCGCGGTTTACCTGTTTAAGTCATTATCGGAGTCCATAGGCATCAGCAACGGAAAAGCCACCACTCATCTTAAGAAATGAGTTCTAAGTCTTAGTTTTTATACTAAAACGGCTGCCCACCATTCAAACCGAAACGCATTACTGCTTCACCGCAGAAACAGGCGAAAAAAAAAAAAGTTGTACCTAACCATGCGGGCTCACAAAATCCTCTAACACAAGTAAAAAAACTACCTTCTACCTTTGTTTAATAATAGTTTTTCTTACGTAGCTTCAACCGCGTGGACTATGCTCTAAACAGTCTTGTTCGAGTCTTGTGCTCAGCAGAAAAATGGTAGGTCTGAAGTCATCCTGACTTGACTGATAAGACGCCCGGTATAATCACATCGAGTGACATGACTATGCCCAATACCATTCTTGTATCTCCTTTGTTCGTTACAGCCAAATCTGTAGCTGGTTTCATCGAATGGCTGAACCGGACCAGCGGCTCCAAGGTCTCTCAGTACCACCTCGTGGGGCACAGTCTCGGTGGGCACCAGGTTGGCGTCATCGGGAGGCATCTAGGTGGAAAAGTTCCATACATCACTTGTGAGTAGCTTCACAGTCTGATCTAGCATAGTGATGCCCAAAGTTATCTGAGACAGCAAGGATTAGGTTTTAATGAGATGGTAGATGAACCTAATAGACGTAGCGTTGGCAGGCCTCACAAAACATGAAGCGACGACTTGTTGAAGGTCGCGAGAATCTGGGAGAAGCCTATGTCCAGTAGACGGCTGTGGGCTGATAGATAGTAGTAGAAGAAGCATCGCATGGTTACTGACGGCCATATTACAGTGCTTATACCTAACCTGACACACCTTTGGACAAACCTGGACCAAAAGACAATTTTCACCTGTTTTTTTTTATTATTAACTGGGAACAAATCATGCACGGTCATCTGACCTTAATTTAAGATTCCATGTGTTATGAGTTCCAGAAACTGACATATATACTTATATACGTTTAAATATATATTTATATACAAAATAAACACCCGAACAAAGAGCAAACAAATCTGTTCATCACACGAATGTTTGCCCGATATTCGGAATCGAACCCACGATCCTCAGCGCAACAGTCAGAGCCGCTAACTACAGCACCACCGAGTCAATACTGTATTCGGAAAGTCTACCTGTGTTCGTCTGAAGTAAATTGATGTGTATTTCAGCTTTGGATCCAGCATCACCGGGCTGGAATACAAATTCTAACAAGTTACAGTCCACCGACGGAATCTACACGGAGGTAATGCACACTAACGCTGGATTCTCAGGGTTTCTAACCCCCTTGGGCGACATGGACTTCTATCCAAACGGCGGAGTCGAGATGCCTGGCTGCCAAGACTTGAGCTGTAGCCATCACAGGTACTGTCGTCTTTTTGGGTTAGAAAACTGATTGCATGTTCTATCTGATGGTGAGTGGCAACCGTTACTCCATAAACTTGTTCAGTTTATGGTTTCCTACCACCATAGTTGCCGCAATAATTCAATTCGACTGTATGTTTTTTTTATGTTTGTTACCTCATAACTTTTGACTGAGTGAATCGATTTTGGTGATTCTTTTTTTATTAGAAAGCGAAGATCGCGGGCCCACCCACTAAACGACTCCCCTGCACTCTTACACCCGACGTCAGATCTCCATCCGGGGTCAGAACCCGGTCAGAGTAGGAGGGTTCCCGCGGTCAACACTACAACCAGACACGCGGCGCCACCCCGAGGACGCCCGACCGACGGGTCGTCGAGGCGATAGTCGACGACCAACGACGTCGGTCTCCGCGGTACGGCGGCCCTACCAGGCCGCCCAGGCGATGCCGCTGGTGTTCCGGGATACCCCGCTGGGCCAGAACCAGCCTACCGGGTCGGAACGCGATACACCGCCGACCGGGTTGCTCTTCCACAGTATGTTTGGCGACGACAGCGACGACGAAAATGCGGACCGCATCGCAGTCCGCAGCCGCCGACGCGTCGTCTCGTCCTCCTGGTGCCAGCGCGCTAGAGTGACGGTAGCGTGCGGCGCAGCCTCAACCCTCTTAGGTCGCCCCGTGACCATCACCAGGAGGAGACTGCCTCCTCATAGGGGCCGGAGCTGGACAAACGCCCTCCTCCGACCCCCGGCTCGGCGGCGGCGGCACGGCGCCGAGAGGGAAGAAGAGCTCTCCCTCTTCCGTCTCCCTCTGCCGCCTCCTTCTGCGAGATGGTGGACTCGCAGAAGTCGAGCATCACCTGCCAGGACTCGTCGCTGCCGAGCATCGTAGCCACGACGGTCGGAAGCGACAAGTCCAATCCTATATTTGAAGGTGGACCGAGAGTCAGTCCGAGAGGACCGGGCAGATCGCGTCGACGGTCCTTCGCCTGTAGGCGGGGTCCGCCAGGCGGCGAGACCACGCCTCGAGCACGGCACGCCGAGATTGAAGCTTCCGCGCTCGAACTTCCGCCGCGCCGGGACGCGGCTCCCCCTGGAGCGGAGATCGCATCGCCACGCGTAATTCGCAGCGAACACGCACGCCGCCTCGAACGAGACAGTGCGGTATCCACGAACCGCCTTGACCGCAATCGCGCGCTGCGGACGTCGCAACGCCGCAACGTTGTCGCGGGTCAGGGTTTGGCACCACACGGGAGCCCCGTACAGTGCCATCGACCGCACCACCCCCGTGTAGAGGCGGCGCACCACCACATCAGGCCCCCTGACGTTCGGCAACAGCCGACTCAGCGAGCCAGCGGCCGCCATCAGTCGGGGACCTAATCTCTCAAAGTGAGCGCGGAAGCTCCAACGACCGTCCAGTACGAGTCCGAGGTACCGCAACCCGGTTGCCTCAATCTCGACGCGAACGCCTCCGATCACGAGGTAGGCCCCCTGAGGCGGCGCTCTCCGGGCCCCGTGAAACAACAGGGCCTGGGATTTATCGAGTGCCACCTCCAGACCCCTGCAATCACCGACCAGGGCAAGATGTTGAACGCGTTGGCGATGTCAAGGGACACCGCCAGTGCAACCCCGCCCTGGCCGACAACCTCATCAGAGAGGGCCTAATTTAACCTCCTTTCGGCTTTACGGGTAGTTTTGTAACACCATTGTGTATTTTACCGTAATTTTGATTCGAAACAGCTATATAAATAAACTAGCGGCCCGCTCCGGCTCCGCTCGGGGCTTTAACAAAAAATTCAACGTTATTTGACGTTGTTTTAATTTTTTAAATAAAAGAACACTTATTGCGGTATAAGTATAATAGTTAGACATAATAATATTCTGTCGCGATAATAATAATGTGTTCAACAAAGTCGTAGTACATTATTTTATTCTATCATCAATTTTTTTCGCAGGGCACGCGATGTAAAGAAGATATTTTAGGTATTTTTTTTACACCTTGGGTTCCATTATTGGAGTTTTAGTAAGGATCCCTAATTTTTTTCAAAATAGATTATAGCCTACGTCACTTGAGAATAGTGTAACTTCCAAACAGTGAAAGAATTTTTCAAATTGGTTTAGTAGTTTCGGAGCCTATTCAATACAAACAAATAAACAAATCTTTCCTCTTTATAATATTCGTATCGTATCGTATGTCGTATCACTCTTGTCAGAGGGGTCGTGGTCGTCATTCGGTATCATTGTTGTGGGCAGATGTTATGCGCCTCACGAGCAATCGCCACTTCTCCTATAATATTAGTATAGATAAATAATCGATGATAAATCACACGGCCGCCTTCTTTCAAACTAGGATTTCATATACTATTGGAAGGGACTGATAGACATAATTTTAAACAATTAAATGCACAAATATCTAAATAAACACAAAACAAAACTGTTTGTCAAAGAAGTTTGTTTGTTTAACTGTATTATAAGCTAGTCTTCATCAGATATACTTTTCATTTCGCAATCCGATCTCAAGCAATAAAAATACATAATCTTAATGAGTATTACTTCCTTAAAAAGAGATGGCGCTAGTTATACGTTTAATTCTCCTTGGCACGTTTTTGAAGTGAAACTTCTTGAGGGGCGTTGAGAGTAAAATTTTACTTGCGACAGATTCGTTACGGCTAGAGAGAAAAGATACAATTTAGGGCGAGCGAGAGCGAGAAAATAGACAGAGCGTTCGTGAACCACTCGACCATGGAGAGAGGGAGAGGACAAAACGAGCTAGATCGTTTCTCTTATACACAGCGTTCCTTATGACAAGACAAAATTTGATTTAAGGATGAAAAATGAAGAAAACCACAATACTGCACACAGATAAAGAAGTTTCATATTATTCCGAGGTCCATTTTATTTGCTATTAGCATCAACAGTTCGATGTTTTTAATTGAACTTCAATTAAGTTTACTCCGTTCAAATATTTAGATGAAGAAGTTTATTGTTATGATATTTGTTCCAAATTTTAAATTCTAAATGGCTCTCCCGTGATGTCGCAAAAATGTTGCTTAAGCCCTTTCACCCCTCGATATGTCTTTCAATCATCTACAACGACAAAAAAATAATTTGTTTTAGTTGTTTGTTAGTGCGACGCAAACATAATTCGGGCGCTTTTGTCGTTAAGTGTACCTAATCGTTCTTCGATCAACTCTTGTGACGACGACTGTCCACGAAGTGACTTTAATTGTTACAGATGCAACTTCTACTTCGCCGAGTCGCTGAAGACGGGTGGATTCACCGCCCGGAGATGCAGCAACTTCGTCGAAGCCGTCAACCAAGAGTGCAACTTGCCGGAGACCGCGCAGATGGGAGGCTTACGGCCGAAAACCGGGTAAGAGCTGCAGTGGAATGAGGGAGCAGACGAAATTACGGTCTCGCTTTTCAAAGAGCGCATTTGAAGTCTTCACAGCCTGGAATCCCGTAGGCAGCTACCAATCGTTCTAATGAAATACGTACTTGACAAAGTGTTCACGAATGAATAGGGAATAAGATCACCTAATTAAAATCAAAGCCTGACAAAATAATTTATTTTTTTATTGCTTAGTTTGGTGGACGAGCTCACAGCCCACATAGTGTTAAGTGGTTACTGGAGCCCATATACCACCACCTTCACAATTTCCGCAGTAATGCGTTTTGGTTTGAAAGGCGGGGCAACGGTTGTAACTATACTCAGACCTTAAAACTCATATCTCAAGTTGGGTGGCGGCATTTACGTTGTAGATGTCTATGGACTCCGGTAACAACTTAACACCACGTGGATCGGGAGCTCGTCCACCCATTTGAGCAATAAAAAAAGATGTGCGTGTAACTTAGTGCACGAGAAAGAAGTGAAACTTCTTTAGCAGTTTGTGGTTTTCTTCATTTTTCATCCCAAATCACATTTCTTTTGTAATAGTCAATGCTATGTATAAGAGAAACGACCTAGTTCGCTTTCTCCCTCTCTCCACAGTCGTGCGATTCGCGAGACGCTCTATTTTCTCACTCTCGCTCTTCCTAAATTGTATTTTTTCTCTCTAGCCGTAACGAATCTGTCACGAGTTACATTTTAAGCTCAACGCACCTTAAGAAGTTTCATTTAAAAAAAATATTATATATGGTTTTTTTTTCCAGCAAAACTGGCATCTTCCATTTGCGCACAAACGCCGGATCGCCATTCTCGTTAGGATAAATAGTGCAACTTTGAAACAGCAACGTACATATATGCATTTATGAATAAATGAGCAGTTTGTTCGTCTATTTCTTGTTTCTTATTAATTCTTCTCTAGAAAACCCTCTTACAACGCGCTAGAAACGAAATGCATTGCTACTTCACGGTAGAAATAGGCAGGGTGGTGATACCTACCCGTGCGGACTCACAAAAGGTCCTACCACCAGTAATTACGCAATTTATAATTTTGCGGGTTTGATTTTCATTACACGATATCATTCATTCACCGTGGAAGTCAATCGTAAACATTTGTTCAGTACGTATTTTTATTAGAAAAAATAGTCTAGAAGGTACCTCGATTGTAAATACAAACGACAGTGAGAAATATAAAAGTAATTAATAATGTTACGCCGGTAAGAGTAACGCCATCTGTCGTCAAATAGCAGAAACGAGTATCAAAAGAACTAGTAAAATCGAGAAAGCTCAATAAGTGCAACCCCATCTATTATCAAATAGCGGAAACACATATCGAAACCACTGGTCTTACCGGGAATGTTCTCGATAATTCTAGAGCTATATCGACTACTAGCTTTTGCCCGCGACTTCGTCCGCGTGGAATAGTTACTTTGGCATAACGCTAAATTTTACCCGCGACTTCATTTACAGTACTCAGGATTGGAACTTCATTACTGAACCGGTAGATGGCGTTGAAGAAGCTAGATTTTGAGATTTTTTGACAAACAATTTTTTTACTTTTCGTAAAAAAAAAATTTTTTTAGTAAAAAGTATCTTATGTTACTTTTAATACCTCCAAGAATATGTGTACAAAGTTTCATGATGATCGGTTGAGTAGTTTTCGCGCGAAAGCGTAACAAACAAACTTACATTCACATTTATAATAATATATTAGTAGGGATAAAAGCGTTTGCAGGGATGACACGAAGGCAGTTAGTAATCGGAACTACTCAAAGCAAAACAGCGAACGGATCACTTGAAGCGAAGCGGTAGAAGTGAATTGCGATTTATAAAGTGTTCTTTAATTAGTATTTAATAGAGTTTTAATTTGTACTTCGGTGAAAGTTTAATTTATCCAGAGCCCTAGCGCGTAACAATAATAATTGAATAAGGAAAAATAACAAAATCTTTCACTTACGTAACATAATTACTCAAAGGTTTTTACTTTTTTATTTATTTTAATTGCTTAGATGGGTGAATGAGCTCACAGCCCCCCTGATGTTAAGTGGTTACCCGAGCCCAAAGACATCTACAACGTAAATGCGCCACCATTAAGTTCTAAGGTCTCAGTATAGTTACAACGGCTGCCACACCCTTCAAACATTACTGCTTCTCGGCGGGCGGTACCTACCCGTGCCGACTCACAAGAGATCCCACGGTAATCGACGAGCCACAAAAAAATTTATTAAATATAAAACTTGATTTACTACTTACTTTTAATATATCGGTTTTGATTGTGTGTTTAACACAATACAAACATATAAGTAACGAAATTAACGATAATACTTAATATACTAGCAAAGTTTGGAAGGGAAAAAACAATTACCAAAAATGTTTAAGCAATCCAAACAATATCTATTGAGGAATTTCGACGCGTTTTGCGTTCATCGAAGATTAACAATTGAAATACTTGAATTAATGTATCCTGAACTGTGTTTATACAAATGTAATTTAAAATTGTTTAATTTGCTCAAAGAATTACCTACATGGCTTTTTTTTGATTTATTAATACTGAGACAATGTTTTCGGAGGTTTTCGTTCGGACGCAGAAGGTATTAAGTGAGATTCGTGACGCACAATATTGCACTTACGTCCGTTTCGATAGAGCATAATATCTATTTATGCCTTTGTTCGGTCTTATTGGAGATTCTTATTCAGTTATTGTCGTCATGGCCTAATGGATAAGACTGCCGTTGCGTTCGTATCGACAGACCCAAGTGTGCCGAGGTTCGAATCCCGCAGGCGGGTACCAATTGTTCTAATGAAAAACGTACTTTTTTTGACGTGACAACGTCTTATAATTCGATAGAGCCGGCTGCACGCACGAAAAAACATGACTCATGCGGCGTTACCTCGTTCTAAGGCGATGTGAGCGATGCATCCGCGTGGACAGCTGCTATAGAATAATACATTTACATGTTTTCGTCAAGTATGAAGTTCAGTGAAAAGTGAATGTGGTGTCAATTGTTTATAGCAACGATAATTGCGATAATTGAAAAATGAAAACATTCCATCAGTATTTTCTTATGACGTTGTAACCTTCAACTATCGTCAGTAAACCGACTTTACAGACAACCGATTTTTTTTTGCTTATGTGGTTGGACGAGCTTACAGCCCATCTGGTATTAAGTGATTACTGGAGCCCATAGACATTTACAATGTAAATGCGCCACCCACCTTGAGATATAAGTTCTAAGGTCTCAAGTATGCCTTTCAAACTGAAATTGCAGCTTCACGGTAGAAATAGACAGGGCGGTGGTACCTACCCGTGTGGACTCCTGAAGTCGTGAAGTCGTCGTGGCCTAAAGGATAAGACGTCCGGTGCATTCGTATGTAGCGATGCAACGGTGTTCGAACCCCGCAGGCGAGTAGCAATTTTTCTAATGAAATACGTACTTAAGAAATCTTCACGATTGACTTTCACGGTGAAGAATAACATCGCTGAATAAAAATCAAACCCGAAAAATTATAATTTGCGTAATTAATGGTGGTAGGACCTCTTGTGAGTCCGCACTTGTAGGTACCACCACCCTGCCTATTTCTGCCGTGAAGCAGTAATGCGTTAGAACTCATATCTCAAGGTTGGTGGCTGCATTTACGTTGTAGATGTCTATGGGTTCTGGTAACCACTTAACACCAGGTGAGCTGTGAGCTCGTCCACCCATATAAGCAATAAAAAAATAAAAACCTTGTTGCAAAGGGACATTTTACTCCGCTTACATATATCACGGGGTAAGACAGACATGGAATTTATTTGGAAAAATTAAAATATTTCTGTTGGATTTGAACATCCATTGTCTCTCACGGTATGCGCAAATCGGGCGTCTTAGCCCTAAACACGTCATTACGGATCCGCCCGATCCATTGACGGTGCTTTTAGGTACCTCAAGCACCGATCACCGTCCTCGTCGAACACGTCGCTTGCGACAAAGGGCTCGACGAGTGAATTAACCCATAGAAACAGCCCACTGAGTTTCTCGCCGGATCTTCTCAGTGGGTTACATTTCCGATCCGGTGGTAGAGTAAATTAACCCATAGACACAGCCCACTGAGTTTCTCGCCGGATCTTCTCAGTGGGTCACGTTTCCGATCCGGTGGTAGATTCCGCGAAGCACGGCTCTTGTTAGGGTTTGTGTTAGCAACAACGTCAGGTTTAAGCCCCGCGAGCTCACTTACTAGTTCTGTGAATCTAGAATAATCCCTCGAGGCTACTAGGATTGGTAGAGAAAAAAATTGCCTATACTATATATACGTTTCTAAATTACACATTATACCTGTTGCTCTTAGATCTTTCTCCTCCCTGCGTCATATTCCTCGATACTGAGAGTTCTGTGTGCTTAGTGCGAGTTTCTTAACATTCTCGATAGAGTAAAAGTTAACCCAAGTTTGTATGCAGTTGGAACAGCGCCCCTAGCGGCAAACGTACGCGAACGATCTCATTCCATACAAATATGAACTAACTTTTACGCTATCGAGAACGTTAAAAAACTCGCACTAAGCACACTGACCTAACATATCACTTTGACTCGCACGATCTTTCCCTATCTCTTTCTGTCTCTTTCGATGAGGGTGCCGCTGTTAAATCAATAAATATTTAGTTTAAGAACGAAATTAAATCGCACAAATAGCTTTTTATTTGTTTCTTCTATACAGTTAGCTGTTTTTAGACATGCAGCCGTGGTTTTGAGATAAAACAATTTCATAGATGGTGCTTGTAAAATATCCATTGGCATGTTCATCTCAATCTATCTAGATTGAGTAGATCTTGAGACAGTCTTCTTCTGAGTCTTCTTGTAGTCAATGGTGAATCTTATTCCCACATTGAGAAAACATTGTGTGATGAGCAGAATTGTTTGCTCTTTGTTTGAGTGTTCATTATCTATATATACGTCAGTGATTTCATGGTGTTTTTAAAATGATGACGTCGCTGATGCCATTCTCTTTATAATTATTATTGTTATTGCCTTCTATATTGACAGTAATTTAAACTTACTTTTCCAACCAAACTTACTTAAGCTTACTTTTCCTTTTATTGAATTTCAAGTGTACAACAACAATTACAACAGCGAGCTCCGCACCGTTCGGCTGCTCGAGTCGGAATGTGTTGTGCGAGAAAAGTAACTCGTATTTATAATAGATCAATGGGGGTGGTGGTTTGTTCATTAATTTTCCTGAATACCACCTTAAGCAATTGTTGACTTACGTTGGACTTATAACAGTTAACCCACAATTTTAACATTGAGGAAACTCTAATATTAGTTAAATAAATAACAAGCTTGCGCCGGTATATAGATTTAAAAGTCCTTAAGTATGTATGTGTCAGGCTCTGGTGCCCATAACACAGGGAATCCTAATTTGTGACCGGATAACTTAGCGGGATTTGTTCCCAGTTGTTTCCATTTATTTATATAGTATTGGAAGTAACTTACTTATAAGGACTCATCTGGTTCCAAGATTTAAGATATACGAGCATTCTTAGCGCGGAACCACATACCGAATTTACTGGTAGTAGGACCTCTTGTGAGTCCGCACGGGTAGGTACCACCACCCTGCCTATATCTGCCGTGAAGCAGTAATGCGTTTCGGTTTGAAGGGTGGGGCAGCCGTTTTAACTATACTGAGACCTTAGAACTAGTATCTCAAGGTGGGTGGCGGCATTTACGTTATAGATGTCTATGGGCTACGGTAACCACATAACACCAGGTGGGCTGTGGAGCTCGTCCACCCATCTATGCAATAAAAATACAAATTCTCAGGTTTTGCAACAACAATAGAAGCGGCGTTTAAAAGTTAATTGTCCCTTCGATTTGCTATTTAAGTGTGTGTATTTTAGCTTTAAGAATCACATAGATATGTTATGTTATTTCATATTACGGTTCGTATTATGGAGCACTTGCGCAAACACCGCTGACATATAACGTTATACATATATAAACTGATATAGTTCGGTCGGGGCTTATTCAATTCAATTTTTGTGTACGAGGTTGGTGCTAGAGGAAATGGATTGGACAAAGTATTTGGTGCTATTTATTTTGGTAAGTTTCGTTTGGTTATAACCTGAATAGTTTTTTTTATTGCTCACGAGCTCACGGCAAACCTGGTGTTAAGCAGTTACCGGAGCCCATAGACATCTACAACGTAAATGCCGCCACTTACCTTGAGATATAAATTCTAAGGTCTCAGGATAGCTACAACGGCTGCCCCACCCTTCAAACCGAAACGTATTACTGCTTCAGAGCAGAAATAGGCGCGGTGGTGGTACCTACCCGTACGGACTCACAAGAGGTCCTGCCACCAGTAATACTGCTTGACTCTATTGAGGACAGCATTTTAGATTCCCACTTAATTTAGCACCGGTGCCCAACGCGGCGCACTGAAGTAATCATCTCTCAATCTACGTGACGACCGCTCTCTCTGTGTGTTTGTACCGTATGTTCTAAGGTTAGCGCCGTAATCAAAAGCTTGTGATAACCGTTGCCATCGCCCATGGACATTAGCAATGGCAGTCAACAAAGTCATTTGACTTAGAAATCCCTTAAAAAATTTAAGTATCATCATAATGCTTGGAAAACAATTTCGTTACACAGATGGTCGTGGTATCATCTACTTCGACCTCAAAGAAGAACCACCATGAACATTCGCATTCTTCCCACAAAGTCGAGAAGCATTCGAAGGTCGAGAAAGCTCTTTTAACAAAGGTAATTCATTCCTAAGCTTAGATCGCCAAGTGGGTTAAGTGTTTTTTTTATTTGTCTCATATTGCGTACAAGGATCAACGAGTGCACCTTGAGGCTTGAGGTTTTTTTTTACGGGTGGGCGCGAGGAATTCCTCATGGATACCCAAGGGCCCGGGCCAATGGGCATGCCCGACTCCACTGAGGAAGTGTCTCAGTGACCTACGGACTAAAACCTCCCTCCTGGTTATCTGTCCCTTTTTATTGTGGGACAACCTTTATCCATGTGTTAGTCATTAGCCATTTTCAATTTGCACGATTTTTTTTTTTAATATATTGGTTTGCATTTAATTGAATTTAAATTGGTTTGAATTGAGGCTTGAGGTTGGAGTCTCAATCGTATAAGATTTGACCCAAACTTCAGACAAAACACGTCTTTTTCGCGGCTGTGGTACCTACTCGCGCGGGCTTAGAATAACTGGCGTTTTCACACGTCTGAAGTTTGACAGCCGCTGAATTGTTTGTTATAATCAGTATACTCGTTCTGATTTCAGAGTCATGGACCGTTCTCATCGTACGGTGAGTGTACATAGAGTTTTTTCAGTAATTCGACTATAATTTACTGAAATTATAAGTTTGAACATTATTATGGTTCTATTGTCAAAGACTATTATATTTCTATAATCACAGATTTCGCCAAAACTACACTGTAGACAAATAACATTAAAGACAAACAACATTAATCTATCTATATAAAAGGTCTCAGTATTGTTACAACAGCCGCCCCACCCTTCAAACCGAAACGCATTACTGCTTCACGGCAGAAATAGGCGGGGTGGTGATACCTACCAGTGCGGACTAAGTAAGTTCAGTTAAAGTTAATAAGATTCGGTTAAAAATTCTTTCGAAGACATCCGTGTTCATTGCGCGACAAGCTTTCAATATCGAATCTCTGCTATTTTTATTTAACACACAAAATCATCTCGATTGGCGAGTACTTAATAACATTTTTTTATTTTCTTCCCCAGGTTTATTCGCTTCAGCTTTCTCGGGTAATTGTTTAATTTATATTCCGGGGGCGTAATGTTCTTATGATACCTAAAGGAGCATCTAAAAATATGAGATTGCGATAATAAATCTCTCATCAAGATCATCATTCTCCTGCCCTTCTCCCAGTCACCTGGGGTCGGCGCAACATGTTTTCTCCTTCAACACTCTTCTATCATATACCATTACTTCGCTTATTCTCCCCTCTTACCCATATAGTCTTTCACGCAATCCATCCATTTCTTAGGTCTACCTCTTCCTCTATATCCTTCCATATTCATAGTTAACACTCTCTTACCAACCTCATTCTCATTTCGTCTCATCACATGTCCATACCATCCCAAACGCGTACTTCTCAGCTTCTCTGTCACAGGTGCCACTTTCAGACTTCCTCTAACATATTAATTCAGTATTCTATCCATTCTCGTTACTCCACACATCCATCGCATCATTAGCATCTCTTCTGCATGCAATCGCCTTTCACCCGCCACTTTAGTCGTCCAGAAAGCGGATTCATACAAGACGGTAGGCCTTATTAAGGTCTTATAATAATATATCTTCCCTTTTAGGGTAAGAGAAATGTGTAAGTCACATGTGGTACAATAATAAATCTCTATTAACATGATCTTTACAACGTAACTCGGAAGACTAATATCCGCCTGATTATTTGTCAGTGTGGCTCATGGACCAACGCAAGAAGATAAGTCACAGGCTGCGTTATCGCGAAGGTCTGATGCAAACCATTAATGCCACTCGGCAGTCCATGCTAAATCGATTTCCATTGCGCGCCAGGTTCTCTGTGTATACATGGTTGATGCGGCTTTTGTCTAGTTTCACTGCTGCTGTCCAATGACTCCGAAAATCACTTAACAGCGGAAGTTTGACGACGTCCTTCGATAATAATTTGGTTTAAGCGACATTTATTTGTGTAATTAAAGGTGCATTTTATTTGGTTAGTTTACCTCATTCCAATAGCTGAAGAAGTTTTTTTGTTATGACATATTTTCCAAATGTTTAAACTTGAAATGGCTCTCTTGTAATGTTGCTTAAATCAAATAAATAGTCTTTCACCTCTCGATATTTACCCAGTCCCTGTTTATTCACCACAAAATAATTCTAAGCCACCAACGAAGTCGCGTCGAAAAGAAAATTTTAAATAATTGAGTCCAAAGCGAATTCTCTCTAACAAATTAAGCTATTTATTTTTTTATTTCGTTATTTCAGATCACAAAACCTCACACAGGATATTAAAGGAAATATCGGAATTGAGTGAGTCAATCGTTCGATTCGTTAACTTCTCCTCCGTTTTTTTTCCCTACCTATGCTGATAGCCTTGAGAGGCTATTTCAGCTTCTCCTTGACGTGTAGGTGAGCTCACGGGGCTCAAACCGGAGTATTGCTAACATTGACCCCAGCAAGGGCAGTTCTTCGCAGAATCTACTACCGGATCGGAACCGCGACTCACTGAGAATATTCGGCGAGAAACTCAGTAGGCTGTAAAAGTCTGAGAGTCGTCAATTTTACGGGGCAATCTGTTGTCCTCTGCGTGGTGGAATAGCGACACTGATGCTGGAGTCCAATGTCGTCTAAATTCGATCAGACCAGCGCATGGAACTCTTCCCATCTTTGCCATTAATGAGTACCTTTTCGAGAGTGTCACCCTTATTCCTCACAAAGACCTTCAAAACAACGTTTTGTTAATGTAATTTGTGAACATAACAAATTATCTAATATTTTTATTTGTTCTACAGAAGCAGCAACTAACTTAAACGAAGCATTCCACGGAATTTACTTGAGTAAGTTTGTTAATAAATAGCTTTTATTTATTTATTTATTTATGTACACACAGAAAAGAAGACATAGTACAGAGTAATAGGAAAATTATGTACAAAACAAGAGCTTTTAATTTCGATGACGCAATTTAAAAACAGTAGTCACAGCCTAAAGGATAAGACGTCCGGTGCATTCGTACCTAGCGATGTAACGGTGTTCGAATCCCGCAGGCGGGTACCAATTTTTGTAATGAAATACGTACATGACATATGTTCACGATTGACTTCCACGGTGAAGGAATAAAATCGTGTAATTTAAAATGAAATTCGCAAAATTATTATTTGCATAATTACTGGCAGGACCTCTTGTAAGTCCGCGCGGGTAGGTCCCACCACCCTGCCTATTTCTGCCGTGAAGCAGTAATGCGCTTCGGTTTGAAGGGTAGCCGCTTTACTGTAAAACTGAGACTTTAGAACTCTTATCCCAAGGTGTCTGGTGACTTTTAAGTTGTCGATGTCTATGCCCCCGGTAAGCACTTAACACCAGGTAGTCGTGAGATTTTCCACCCATCTAAGCAATATATTAAAAAATAACAATTTTACTCTTCATGGATCTTTAGATATATTGTCCTTTTCTTTTAATCTTCGTCTGTTTTAATCAACTTCCTCTTTTCAGTTGCTAAAGTCGTCTCCGACACCATTGAGGAGTGGATTCCAGAACGTAAGTGTGTTTATTAACAATTGTACCGGCGAATAGAATAAATTTTATAGAAAAACTAGCCATACTCGCCCGCTTCGCTGGGCATTTAAAATTAACACTAGACGATGACCGATAAATTGTGTTTTTTAGAAATTATATTTAAATACGAATTACATATTGATAAATTTTCAAGATAAATTCCAAGATCGTTTAGACATTTTTAAGTGGCTTCGGGTGGTTTAACAACGCCATCTGCTAACTTTAGTGTTATTGTGTCTCTAAAGCAGTTAGTTGCTCTCAATTATGAAAAATTGTATTATTATTCGCCAATAGATGTCGGGAAGAGTCATAAAGTTGATTATCGATAAAGTTGATTATTAAAAACATGAATAAAACAACATTTTCTGAAAATAAATTGTAGCTAGATCGATTTATCGCCCCCGAAATTCCCTGTTTACTAAATTTTATAAAAATCGTTGGAGCCGTTTTCGAGATTCAGATCATATATATATATATATATACACAAGAATAGTTCGTTTAAAGGTATAAGATATAAGATTATTATTTATTGTCATTATTATTAGGGAGTTCAACTCTCATATAAATATTAGCCTATTCATCAAGTACATGTATTTTCTACATGGATACCAAGTCAATCGGATGCATGGTTCAGTAGTTATAAGGGAGTACCCGTAAAAACACTGTAGATTTATATATTAGTATAGATGAGCGGGGCTGATAGTTTTTTTCAATGACTCTATTATTACACGAGGTAGTGGTTGGAGGGTAGAGCTAAGAAGCAACACCTTCTATATGGTGATAGATTGATAAAGTGTCCGCCTGTAAACAGCGAGCTATTGTTGGAAGACTCACCGAAATAGCGCTAGTGCAGGAAGTGGAAATGATATGAATATAGCAGTTTTAAACAGAGCGAGGTCTTTTTTCCTACCTAAGGGCGACGCATCGATTTCATATTTCGTATATTCATATATATTTAATTGTCACATAAGGACATGCCTATGTCCAGCAGTGGGCAGATAAAGGCTGATGATGACTAATAAATATATCAAAACCAATAAACACAATCAACTATCATTTACCACAACGCAACATATGGTCCTAACCTAGAGGGCAATGCCAGCGTAGCCTGACGAGTAAGTGTGAGCTCACGGGGCTCACATCTGAGGACGATGCTAACTCGTAATGATATACGCGAAAGCTGTTCTGTGTGGAATCTTATTTCTATTCGGAATAACTGTTTCTAGTTAATTGTGTTATGGCTTGAAGCGTAGGACAAACATTATTTCAATAAAAGTTGAAATTTCCAGCTCGTCTCTCCAATCAATGCAATAGAAAAGTTTTCCCTCCAAAATTAACTTGGAAAAGTATTTTTTTTTGTTCAAAGTCGTTTTATTTCATTTTGTTAAACTAAATAGATACATTTATGTGTATACATATTGTGAAAACTTTAAAAATCTAATCTGATCAACTTCGAGAAATAAGTCAATAAAAACAAAGTAGATGGCGTTAGTGGCCTTTTCATAAGACTTCAATGTATGTAATAAATTTTGGAACGAAGTTCCTTATGGACGATGCGGAGGAGTACCCAAACCGGGAAAAACGTGCGTAATGTCAGATTTTTATTAGTAATGCACACACTGTACGACTTAACTTTGTAATAACGTACAAATTAGTAATGCACACATTGTACGACTTAACTTTGTAATAACATACAAAAAATAACATATTTTTTTATCATTCATTGACCACGATCTCAGAGCATTCGTTTGCACAATACACTAATTCTTATGCAAACAACCGTGAATGAAGTGTACCACAATAAGTTCGCACGTTACCGAATGACCGTGGGCTGTTGCGAAACCTCCAGTTTTATTTTCTTTATACCTCGAATAGAACTTAAAATTAATATTTTTATAATAAGGAACTTTGTTCATATCTGGTGTCCCACGACACCACACATCTTTTTTTTCTTTCTAAGCACCGATATTAACAGTGTTAGTTTTAATATCGAATAATCTTTGTGTACACGTCAAAGTTTAATTTATTTCTTTCCAGTTGGCACAGCTGTCGCGAGACGTAAGTCGTTTATCAATGTTTTGTTTGAATATATTATACAAATTCAATTTACCAGAAATACGTAAATTTGGTTTGGCAAACACATTTTGCGGAACACATGTTTATTGTTGACACTGCCTAAAATGAATCCGATAGGTATTTCATTTATGTAAAATTGGCTCGCTTTACTCAGCATGACTTTTACTATCTTTTACGATTATGCTAACTTTAAAAAACGCGGAGACACATTCGATGTTGTTAAGTAATTCACCACGTACCATCCGGCTATGGAATGAGCTCCCCTCCACGGTGTTTCCCGAGCGCTATGACATGTCCTTCTTCAAACGAGGCTTGTGGAGAGTACTCAACGGTAGGCAGCGGCTTGGCTCTGCCCCTGGCATTGCTGAAGTCCATGGGCGACGCTAATCACCATCAGGTGGGCCGTATGCTCGTCTGCCTACTAGGGCAATAAAAAAAATGTAATTTCCGTTCTAGCTAAACTAATTATAGCACCACTAGCTTTTGCCCGCGACTTCGTCCGCGTGGAATAGTTCACAAATAATGCTTTATTTTAGAACAAATTTGGTTAGCATAAAAAAACATTATAGTGAGCCAACCTTAACATATAGACTATATGCTTTTTTTTAGATTTTTTAAAGGCGAACAATTCTGTCATACATTATTTTAGCGAAACTGTAACAGTTTCTGAAGCGCACGCAACAGAAGCTCTCAAAAGGAAAAAAAACCTCGATTTTGAAACATTCTTTATTGGTTGCAAAAATGTCGCTTAAACCTAATAGCATTTTAACCCTCGTTATAATAATTTCACTAATTAATCCATGTCATTTTTGGAATTCAATTACCAATTACCTATTTATGAGAAGCTTGTAGAAGAAATTCTCTATACTTTGTCAATATAATAACATGGATAGTTCAAAATCAAAGGCAATGTCAACAATGTACATACATTAAGATTATATAGTTAGTTAAAACACCGCTAGATGGTGCTACTGTTATCTAGTGTGATCTAGATCAGTCGCGTGCTTTTTTCATAGTTTTCACGCTAAATTTTTCCAGTTTTCCTCGCTCTCGGACGAGGCCACGCCTGCCTCCCCGGCGGAGCCCTAAAACAACTGGCCAAAGGTAATTTATTCGAGCGCTATTTACACAGATGTTCTTTATTAACGTGTTGTCGTGATTATAAATTAAATTTAACTTTAACCAAATAGCTATAGAGCTGATTTTATATATATTCTTATACAAATATCGCATCGCATTCACACACTAACACTATATTCGAATTTCCTTGACAAAGGATCTTGTATTGTGTGATTTCGAATGGATTTTTTAAAGACAATTCGTTAATATTTACGTATGTTTTCGTTGCATAATACAGTACACATGAGGTTTCGACCTCACGTCTCAAGGATTGTGTGCTGCGCGTTGTGATGAGCTCGCTAGCCACTTGATGCTAGACGTTTCACAAGACGAGCCTTACCTTGACCGCTCACCAAAGAAAAATCATGGAGGCCTTGAAAAACATCGCCTAATAATCCATTTCCTACATGACTAAGGAAAGATAACTCGACAATTTTGGTCAATGTTTATTTGAAAAATTAACCCTTTGCGCTCTTAAGACTATACGTCTAATGCGTGTGGAAATTGGACCTCAAAGCGTTAATGATGTGTTAACACGAATAGACAAAAAAAAACCTTTTCAGGTAAACAACCTAGGAGCTTCGCACTTAAAAAAAACGAAAAAAAATCACTTTTATTATTATTTCTTATTATTTCACTTTCTTCACATATTGTTATTTCATTTTATTTATTTCACTAATTTCCCGTCAAAATCGCAAACAACATCCACAGATTTGGATCTTGACATTTGCAAGAAGGACTACGGCGTGGAATGGGGCTGGGAGTATTATGAGGGAGAATACGACGATGTCTCATCTTACTTGACTGGCTGCGGTCTGGACTCGGATTACTTCAGCAAAATAACGAGTCTAATTGAAAACAGCGGGAACTTCACAGGTAAACTAGCCGACCCGACAGACGTTGTCCTTTGACACAAAAATTCACTCAAATCGATCCAGCCGTTTTTTGCCGTATAGTTATATAGCCTAGATACCGACTGTAGTGCCATCTGCCGGGCTGATTTGTGAATCTAGACCATCCGGGACGTCACCCAAACGCACACAAAAAAATTCATTCAAATCGGTCCAGCCGTTTAGGAGGAGTTCAGACGCACAGGACACACGCACAGAAGAAATTAAATAAAGGTATATATATATATGTATATATATATATAAACGTAATCTTAATTCATAGAGCTATACGGCAGTACGCGGAAACCAAATAAGGGCAATAGTACATTTTTTTTTTCTATTAATTGAAGATGCAATTTATGATAATATAATCTCGCGTTTCAGAAGATGATAAATGCAATATTAAACCTCAATAGTAGTTTTGGTTCTGATGACGAAAACAAACGATTCGTGTTTATTGAAGTGAAACTTCTTTAGGCGCGTTGAAAGTAAAATTGAACTCCCGACAGATTCGTTACGGCTAGAGAGAAAAGACACCTGGTGTTAAGTGGTTACTGGAGCCCATAGACATCTACAACGTAAATGCGCCACACACCTTGAGATATAGTTCTAAGGTCTCAGTATAGTCAAAACGGCTGCCCCACCCTTCAAACCGAAACGCATTACTGCTTCACGGCAGAAATAGGCGGGGCGGTGGTACCTACCCGTGCGGACTCACAAGAGGTCCTACCACCAGTAATTACGCGAATTATAACTTTGCGGGTTTGATTTTTATTGCACGATGTTATTCCTTCACCATGGAAGTCAATCGTGAACATTTGTTGAGTATGTATTTCATTAGAAAAATTGGTACCCGCCAGCGAGATTCGAACACCAGTGCATCGCTCGATACGAATGCACCGGACATCTTATCCTTTAGGCCACGACGATCCTTTAGGCCTTTAGGTCGTTTCCCTTATACACAGCAACCCATAACAAGAAAATTTTGATTTAAGAATGAAAAATGAAGAAAACCGCAATACTGCACACCGCAAAAGAAGTTTCACTTCTTACACCACGTGCACCAAGTTGCACACCCATCTCTTTATGTTTGTTTTCGACGGACATCCTGAACAGTGTTATTTGGTGGGCTTTTAACACCATTTTTATATCAGTTCGCGATATGTCCCATATATCTTTTAACCCACTAACGTCCACTTCTGGCCTCCCCGAAGCCTGACCACGAGTCTCGGTCCCCCGCTGTTTGCATCCAGCCAATTCCTACAACCTTCAACAGACCGTTCGTTCACCGTGTGTGAGGCCTAATTTACTTCGATTTATGTTCCTCCATAGGTCGGTATATGTCGGTATTTTTAACGCGAGTGTCTTCTTGCAGAAGGAAGACCCCGCATAATCATCAAAGCGGTCAAAGAACTATTGGAGATTTTCAAACGTAAGTAAAGTAAGAAATTAACTTCGGAAGGGATAATTCTAATATATCAGTGAATGGGCAGACGAGGACAAGCCTATCGTATTAAGAAACCATCAGGTCTCACGCCGTAAACCTCGCCTCGAGATATGAGGCCTTTGAACCGGAACGCGCGAGTACTCTCCAGAAATACGACGATGGTCCTCACAAGAACGGATTCACTATACGTAATCGCACTATGCTGCAACTCAGAGTGCTGCTGCCCATTGTCTTCAGGTAGTCCTTTAGTCATCTTACAACTGCTACGGGAAGAGATGGCCAGATTCTCCTGGGTCACACATCCATGAAGCTATAACTATATTGATACAGCACTTGACTTCCAAAGGACCGGTTTGCTTTTTGCCAGCAGTGTTGCAGCATTCTCCCCCATTTATAGGTGTAAAATCTAGGGGACAAATAGGAGAATACACATTACTTAGTAAGAGAAAAATAGGACTAGTGTTGAGGATAAAGATAATACTACTAGGGTACAAAGTTAAGGTAGAGACCAAAGTCGTGCATGTGGTGATTTGGTGACAACAGTATAGCTTTGAGGAGTTATTTGACATAGACTGGTCATCTCCGTTTTACTTTTCCATCCTGCCTGCATTCCATACATTTAGCAACATTCACAGACCATTGCTAGCACTGACTATTGTCATATATTTCTTCACAGGCGACCCAAGCAGCTGGAGTCTAAATGAATTCGGAATTGGTTTGGCTCAATGTGAGTATTGTGTTAATTTATATAAACTAGTGGTCCCCCAGTAGTCGAAATTTACTTTTTTTTAACTTATTTTACTTTTTTACGCCTTGCTCATTAAATCGTCTTCGCCATCTTCCTTGTCTGTCATTCTCTTTTCCCTTTCCTACCGTTTTCTCTCACTCACATCTTAACTTTCCCTTCCACATTGTTTTATACGTTCCGTTCTCACCGATCTTACATGTATATCTTATTACGTGAAGCAAAAACTTTGTACCCCTTTTTACAAAAATTGCCCGGACGGGGGGCTATGAAACCACAAATTTTCCACTTCAATACAATATAGAGAACGAGTGCCCAATGTTAATATTTTTTATTATGCATGAGAAATTCATTAAATCAATAAAATAAAAACATTACACACACTACCATGTATTTGACACAACACGCATGCATACTATTTGTTTATTGTCAATTATTGTTATTGTTTAAGGTCTGTAGTCAAATTGAGAATAGATTAATATCGTTTGTCTCTATTAATATTTTTCTAAAGTGTAGTTTTGGCGAAATCTGTGATTATAGAAGTCTATTAGTCTTTGACAATAGAACCACGATAATGTTGAAACTTATAATTTCAATTAATTATAGTCGAATTTCGACTCCTAGGGGGACCACTAGTACACTTAAAAACAAATCAACGAAATGGGAAACTCTGTGTTTTCTTGCAGTCGTTCAACAACGACTTTTCTGGCCCATGGACAACTCCTTGAGACATGAGGTCAAGTCTAGATTGTACCGTGGCTGTACTAGCCTCAAACGGGTCCAAGACTACCTTACCTAAATATTCAAACCGATGCATGTATGATTACACTAAATTAAGAACTAGAATTCAGTAGAAGCTCCTTATGCGCGCTTCCTCTTTTGCATTTTCACTATTTACATTGATAAAAAGTAGTCCAATATCCTTTGAAAGCGCGTCGTCAAATGGACTAATAAAAAAGTAAAATAAACCTTATTACAACTACGCCTAAAGTATGTTTTGATTTTGTCACGTACGGAACGTATCCCCTATAATTCCGTATATAGAGAGAGGGTTGAAAGGCTATATATATATGCTTTAAGCGACATTTCACTTAAAACGCGACATTTATCTTTGTAACTAAAGATTCATTTTATTTGGAAATTGTATTAACAAATTTGATGTTTTTAATTGAACTTAACTTACTAATTAAGATTACTACATTGAAATATGTAGCCGAAGAATTGTTTTTGTTATGATATGTTTTCCAAATGCTTAAACTTTAAATGTAATTATCTTCTTTAAGTTTAATTCTCCTGTAAAATTGCAAAAATGTCGCTCAAACCAACCACCCTTTCACCCCTCGATATGTAAATTACCATTCCGCATTCACGTATCTCTGTATTCACGGCATATTCACAGAGCATATACCCCACGAATAAAAAGCTCTTACTGTGTAACGGTCTTTAATAACATGATCTTTTTTGTTTTAAATTGACAGTGATAAAGACAGCCGCGGTCCTGGCAGAGAGCTATCGCGTCGGCTGTGAGTATTCAATTGGCAATGTCAACGATTGGGTTACCCACTTACTTACATGAGGGGCAGGCTTGCAGATCTAGTTGTCAATGGGGTCCTAATGTTTACGAGGGGGGGAGCGTGGGTACGTCAATGATTGGATTACCCCCTTACTTACATGAGCGGGGGGCAGGCTCGCAGAACTAGTTGTCAGTGGGGTCCTAATATTTACGAGTGGGGGTAGCGTGGGTGTGTCAATGATTGGATTACCCCCTTACTTACATAAGCGGGGGACAGGCTCGCAGAACTAGTTGTCAGTGGGGTCCTAATGCTTACGAGTGGGGGGAGCGTGGGTATGTCAATGATTGGGTTACCCCCCCTACTTACGTGAGCGGGGGGCAGGCTCACAGAACTAGTTGTCACTGGGGTCCTAATGGTTACGAGAGGGGGGAGCGTGAGTGGGCCGCCCGTAGTGGCCTGAAAGCCTGCAGAGGATCGTGGTCCGTTGGATGCAGCGTGGGACCAACAATGGCGAGACTTGAGGGAGATATGTATCCGGAAGTGGACATGAACTTTCAGGAGGGGGACGTATTCAAACGTTCTATAAAGAGCTATCTGGATTCAGAGGGGATAAAAGTGTCTAATGCGTGCGAGCTGGGCGTCACTATAGGGGAAAGGGGGAACAAAATGGCACTAAATATATAAAAATGTCGCTTAACTCAAATAATCTTTCACCCGTCGGTATATTATACACATTATATGTACTAATAATGTTCGTTTGTTTTCAGTGGGAACACAAATCGTTGATGGTAAGTTTTCTCTCTTTGGTTTATTTATTTCTTTAATTAACTGTAGGTAGGTATAAATAAAAAGATACATGATAAATGTCACCTCAATTATAAGTAGAAAAGTTTTTTTTTATTTTTTTTATATGAGTGGACGAGCTCACAGCCCACCTGTTGTTAAGTGGTTACTGGAGCCCATAGACATCCACAACGTAAATGCGCCACCCACCTTGAGATACAAGTTCTAAGGTCTCAAGTATAGTTACAACGGCTGCCCCACCCTTCAAACCGAAACGCATTACTGCTTCACGGCAGAAATAGGCGGGGCGGTGGTACTTACCCGTGCGGACTCACAGAGTAGGTCCTCTTGTGAAGAATACTGAGAATGAATGTTCTTCTAAGAGACCTAAATGACTAGAATATACATTAACAAACAAAAGAAGGTAAAGAGTTAGGCAATCCAGGCGCTAGTAGCAGAAATTGACGTAATTACTTCAATGCGCCGATTAGGGCACAGTTGACCTATATAACAGTCAAAGGGTTAAAATTTAGAAAAGATATCATAACAAAAAAACTTCTTCATCTATTCGAATGAAGTAAACTCAATTGAAGTTCAATTAAAAACATCGAACTGTTGATGATAATACCAAAACGATACGCACCCTTAATTACAAAGATAAATATGGCGTGTTAACACGTTGACTGCGTTATGCGACTTAAAAGCCCCACACGCGACTATTCCCTGATGCCGCACTCAAAACTTTTCGCTTGGTGCGTTAAGACGACAAGTCCACATTCCTATAGGTATGGGTAAATTCGAAAACATTTTTGAGGCCTATCAGGTCTCGTACGTTAAATAAGTCTAATCTTACCTCGGAAAAACCTCATACGTACTTGCTAAAAATCCTTCAAAAAGTCTCGCAGTCAACGTGTTAAGCGAAATTTCGCTTAAACCAAATAGCCTTTTTACCCTCGATTATGACATGCATATATTATTTATGTGACATCGTATTGACATTCACATATCAATAACAGCTTAATACAAACGGTGCGTTTCTCTGGCAGGTTTCCGGCATTTCTTCTTCGACGTCAGTCAGGAGTACGGAATCGGTAAGAATTATTATAACCATTCTATTCGTTTCATCGAAGATCGACCTTAATCACTGACAGCAGAAGAATTAAATTCATATAAATACACTAACGCGTTCGCTTCTGCTTAAATACGATCTGATTGTTAGTTACGATTCTTTTGCTGTCCGCTGAAAATAATCAAAATAATATTACCAAATAACAACCTGTTGTAACCTAATATTACCAAACCTGTGTGTGACCTGTGAAACCTGTGACTGACGTATGAAAAGCATTTAACTGTTTCATCTTTAATCTATATGTATACGTATGTGGCTTATCCATTAGGCCATGACGCGACGATAATTAATTAATCGACAAAGCTCATAATATTGTTTTGTATTACAGAAATCACAACACAACTCGAGGACATCAAAGAAGCGATTAAGAGCACGAAATGCTTCAATTTCGGTGTTCTGAAGTCGTGCGACAGCGGTTACACCGAAATCGATGACCTCAACGACAATGACAAGCCAGCTCCTCGGCAGAGTGGTGCCGAAACTGTTATAGTCTACACGGACGCCGACAATGACGATGACGACTTCAGCGATCTAGATGAAGAAATAATAAGACTGTTCTCCTCCGACGAGGAAATCGATGACGACAAATCCGTCATTCCACTTGACTACGCAAGAGCGAACGATGAATCGTGGTACGTCAACGATGCGGGCTACGAAGATACAGTTTTAGATGATAATGGTGATGCTGCAAACGAAAATACCGACAGATCTGGAGGCTTCATTGTTAATGATTCACAAGCAACTGACACCATCACTGGTGGTGGTAAACGAAAAGGCAGCGCTGACAACGATGATAATCAACGTGTAGTCGAAACCTTTATTGATGAAGTGGCTAACTCTGATGATCCCTCATTTAACAATAAATACACTTGGAACTATATTAAAGCGCAAAAAGACAAAATCTCTGATGGTGATAATAGTGACGGTAAAGTTAAGGAGTTTTCCGACTCTGACTACAAAGAGGATCATCGATCCCAAAAAACGTTCACCAAAACGGTCGTTTCTGAGGATAACAAAAGCGGTGCCGCTCTTAAATCTCCAACAGTCATTGTTGAAAACTCCAAACAGAAATCGGAGCACAGCCATTATAGTAATATAGAAAAACATTATCTTGTTTCTGATGCAACAGGACAACAAGACGGTGTTGCTCACGAGACGGCTCCATCCGGAAGCACATCTAAATCCAAAGAGGACGACACAACAACCGAAGCTAGTTCCGACGAAAAGACCGGAACCACAAATGAAAGAGATAGTAAAGCTACAAGCACTAATGATGTTTATTCCGGATCCGGTCTAGAAACTTTCCTCTCGTGGTTCTTACCTAAAACGAAGAAAGACAATGAAATATTTAAGACGACGCATACGGCTGTAACAAAAACAGATAATGTTGATGTGGCAAAAACAAAAACTGTCTCCGTTAGCGAACAAAACGAGCAATTCCAACACAAGAACCATCGGAGTGGAACCTCATCAGAAAAAGACATTGATGACGGTAAAGATTCTGTAAGCCAGCAAGACGAAACAATTATCGTTGATAGCCAACAGAAAAAAGATAATACTGCGACAACAGGTATAAAGAGTGACGAATATGATGATGATCCTAATGAACAATCAAAAGTTGTTGTCGTAACAAAAGAGAATAAACCAACTTCTACCGAAGTAACAAAACATAAACACAGCCATCATAAACATAAACATGACACTGTGATTGAAAGTAAACCAGTCCAAGAAGTCGAAAAGCACAGTGAAACTAAAGAAACACGAAAAGAACATTCTGAAGAAAGCACAGTAACAAAGGAGACTAAACCAACACCTACCGAAATAACAAAACATAAACACAGCCATCATAAACATAAACATGATATTGTGATTGAAAGTAAACCCATCCAAGAAATCGAAAAACACAGTGAAACTACAGAAACAACAAAAGAACGATCTGAAGAAAGCACTGTAACAAAGGAGACTAAACCAACACCTACCGAAATAACAAAACATAAACACAGCCATCATAAACATAAACATGACACTGTGATTGAAAGTAAACCCATCCAAGAAATCGAAAAACACAGTGAAACTACAGAATCAACAAAAAAACAATCTGAAGAAAGCACTGTAACAAAGGAGACTAAACCAACACCTACCGAAATAACAAAACATAAACACAGCCATCATAAACATAAACATGATATTGTGATTAAAAGTAAACCCATCCAAGAAATCGAAAAACACAGTGAAACTACAGAAACAACAAAAGAACATTCTGAAGGAAACATTATAACAAAGGAGACTAAACCAAAACCTACCGAAGTAACAAAACATACACGCAGCTATCATAAACATAAACATGATACTATGATTGAAAGTAAACCCATCCAAGAAATCGAAAAACACAGTGAAACTACAGAAAAAACAAAAGAGCATTCTGAAGTTAGCACTGTAACAAAGGAGACTAAACCAACACCTACCGAAGTAACAAAACATAAACACAGCCATCATAAACATAAACATGACACTGTGACTGAAAGTAAACCAGTCCAAGAAGTCGAACAGCACAGTGAAACTACAGAAACACGAAAAGAACATTCTGAAGAAAGAAGAGTAACAAAGGAAACTAAACCAACACCTACCGAAGTAAAAAAAAATAAACACAGCCATCATAAACATGACACTGTGATTGAAAGTAAACCAGTCCAAGTAGTCGAAAAGCACAGTGAATCTACAGAAACACGAAAAGAACATTCTGAAGGAAGCACTGTAACAAAGGAGACTAAACCAACACCTACCGAAATAACAGAACATAAACACAGCCATCATAAAAATAAACATGATATTGTGATTGAAAGCAAACCCATCCAAGAAATCGAAAAACACAGTGAAACTACAGAAACAACAAAAGAACATTCTGAAGGAAGCACTGTAACAAAGGAGACTAAACTAACACCGATCGAAGTAACAAAACATAAACACAGTCATCATAAACATGACACTGCGATTGAAAGCAAACCCGACCAAGAAATTGACAAGCACAGCGAAACTACAGAAACAACTAAATATCATAACGAAGATACCATTGTAACAAAAGATAACACAGGGAATAAACAAAAGTCCACTGAAGTAACAAAACATAAATACGAAAACGACGAAAAGTCAGTTACAGAAAAGCTTATATCGTACGTAACTCATAGATCGGTCGACAACAGCAATAAAGGAAATCGGAAAGTCATCATCAGCGAGAACCCAATCATTATAAACGCGCCATCTCGAAGGAACAAATACACGAATTACGAAAAAGTTGATTTCACTAAGGTATGTCAGTATGCTTTTGTTTTTGAGGCCTTTCATCGTCATCATCATATCAGCCACTCATCAGCTGTCCATTATTGAACGTAGGCCTCTTCAATCGGTCTCCAGCGCGGCCGGTCCGTTGCCATTCTACATCCAAAGTGACCTAGCGATTCTCATTACGTGGCTGGTTCTTCTGGTAACTGTCCCGCACTGCGCGTGACTGGTCTCCACTGAATAATCTTTCTGCGCCACCAGCCGTCCGACCATACCAGGCTTTTCTTCTTCTTCATCATTCCCTTACTGCTGAGGATCGCGACCACATGTGACTTTCTTTCACAGTGTTCGATAATGGATGCCATGTACCGCTTGGTATAGACTACTACCAACGCTTCCTTAACCAGGTCTTTATCTGCATCGAAACTGGGATTTTCGGGATAATTAACCCTTAAAGACTATTTCGAAATGTTCTTACAACGAAAGTTTATGGTCTCCGGATCCTAGTATTGAGGGGGGCTATCAAACTTGAGTGTTTATCAACAAAAATGGGGCTTCAAAAAGTCAAACTAAGCCAGACTTACCGAAATGTATTATACTTATAAACGCACTTTTGTAGACAGAGCGAAAAGCGATTACCAAATATCTTCTTTTAAATACACATAACTAATACACTAAAGCTTTTGTGGAGTTGTCAGCAAATGCTCGTGAGGTACAATCCATTTTGCTACTCCCCACAGCGAAGAGTCCTCTGTGTATTTTATACTTAAGAATCGTTCTAGATTATCCCTTCACCTCATTTTTACCAGAGCAGAGTTTTTCTATACTACCTAGATCCGCTGCGTTCATCCACAGTTACGTCTCCAGAGATTTTTATTTGGCACGTGCTACTCTGCTCTGGCATTAGCTCCCCTCCACGGTATTTTCCATTTCCGTATGACATCTCGTAATAATTACGCCAGCTAATTTTCTACGGTCTTTTCAGATAAAGCAATTCAGTCCCCTCGCGCCATTTGGTAAGTTTTTATTTTTTTTTCCTTTTATGCATAGGAGATAAAACTTAACATCACTATCAATTTGATTTGTGCTTATGGCATATTATTTCTGGAAGTGCGAAGAGGATATATCTTCATGTTCTTTGCAGACATTACTTATGGTACTTACTTATGGTATCACTACCCTGTCTATTTCTGCCGTGAAGCAGTAATGCGTTTCGGTTTGAAGGGTGGGGTAGCCGTTGTAACTATACTGAAATCTTAGAACTCATATCCCAAGGTAAGGGGCGGCATTAACGTTATAGATGTCTATGGGCTCCGGTAAGCACTTAGCAGGTGGACTGTGAGCCTTTGGGAAAGACGAATCCAAAGATACTGAGGATGAATCTATATCTAAAGATAGAGCTAAAGAATTATAACATAAATTAACAAACAAAAGAATATGGAATTGGAACGTTTGCTTACGTTTGCCGCTAGGGGCGCTGTTACAATTACCTACAAATGAGTTAATTTTTACGCTCTCGAGAACGTTAAAAAACTCGCACTAAGCACACTGGTCTCTTATACAGTTTCAAGTATGTTCATTTTAATCAATCGTATGATTGTCCGCAGGCGTATTCGCGCGAGGAATCACAAGTAAGTTTAGTTATTTAATTGTATATCTTAATCTATAGTCGTATTTTTTATTAGACGAAGTCAATTGACGTTAACTGTGTTGTCAGTTGTTGATGAAATAAAAATAGTGTTGTGACAAAATGAATGATTGAAAAAACTCCTGAATTAATGAAATTGCCTAGATTGTCTAGTGAATAGTTAGTGTGCCAAACTGCCGATGTCGGGTACGGGGTAGTCGTGCTTTCAACGACCAACCAACCGATGAACTAAAATAGATTGTTTAATTTTAATAAACTCATAGAATACATGAGGCCTATAAAATCAAAGGCAGCTAAACGCCTTAAAATGTAGTAAAATGGATTAACTATGGCGCCATCTTGTTTAGTTAGTTGGACACGCTTTAGTATTTTCATGTTATAACAAATGCAGCTCAATCTCTAACAAATTCAGTTAAAAAAAATTATTTTTACTCTGTACACAAATATAAACGAAGTTTTATCATTCAAAATTCAGATTATTAGTAATACTCTCATTCTTTATAAATCTGCTTTAAAATAAAGAATATCGTAACTACCCGAACAAAGTTTTTTCAGTTTCTCAAACCGGGAGTGTTGCTAACACTGGCCCTAACGAGAGCAGTACTTCGATGGATCAGGAAGATCCGTAATGACGTGCTTAGGGTCGATTTTTGTAGTTTACCTGAATATTTGACAAACTTCGATTTAGCTGCCTTTGATTTTATAGGCCTCACATGTTCATAGGTCGTTCGAAGTATTAAAAATTCATTTTATTATATTTTTTAGTTAAATCACTTCAATTCTATCGGTGCTATGTATGCTTTTCTTTCCCTACCTATTCGTTGGTACCTTATGAGGCTATTCCGGCTACGCCCAGACGGGTAGGTGAGCTCACGGGCTCAACCTTAGACTATCAGCAAATAGGTAGGGACATCAAAGTGCAAGAAATAGATAGATTCTTAGTACGCAAAGCCACCAATGAATGCAGACCCATATTTAAATATTTAAAAGTGTTACGTGTTGTATTGCATGTTTGTATATAAGCTCTTTTATAGTTATTAGTTATCGTTAATAGTTTTATTTATTACTTAGATATTACTTATGCTTTATCCATACTGTTGATTTATTATGATTTAACGGTATATATATATAACTAGTCAGGTCATAAGTATTGTCACACAGTAAAAACTTTTCTTTTAGAATGCTGGCCACAAAAAAGTTTATTGAATTCGAATTTCGAATTGTTCATGAAAATAAAAATGTATACTTTTAGAATTTTACTCATTTTTAAATATGGAGTGGACGCTTAAAGAAGACCGTGTTGCAGTTATTGCGTTGCATCGTTGCGGTTACGCGCCAATTCAAATTTTTAACATACTGAAAAATTTGAATATGACCAAAAGATTCGTTTATCGTACCATCAAACGATACAATGAAGACTCTAGTGTAGATGACAGGTCAAGAAGTGGTCGCCCTCGGTCTGTTAGGACTCCAGCAGTGATAAAAGCTGTGAAGGCGCGAATTCAAAAAAATCCCAAACGTAAGCAGAAACTGTTGGCCCTTCAGATGGGGTTAAGCAGAACCACGGTGAAAAGGGTGTTAAATGAAGACTTAGGGCTTCGGGCATATCGAAGAAAAACAGGACATCGTTTGAATGCTCGTCTAATGGACCTGAGACTGAAGAGATGCCGCGCTTTGTTGAAGCGGTACGCGGGAAAAAAATATCGGGAAATAATTTTTTGGGATGAAAAAATTTTTACCGTAGAAGAGAGCTACAACAAACAAAATGATAAGGTGTACGCACACAGTAGTGAAGAAGCGAGCAACCGTATTCCGCGTGTCCAACGAGGTCATTTTCCATCCTCGCTCATGGTATGGTTGGAAGTTTCTTATTGGGGCTTAGTAGAGGTACATTTTTATGAGAAAGGTGTAAAAACGAATGCAGTTGTGTATCAAAATACAGTCCTGACGAACCTTGTGGAACCTGTTTCTCATACCATGTTCAATAACAGGCACTGGGTATTCCAACAAGATTCGGCGCCAGCTCATAGAGCGAAGAGCACACAAGACTGGCTGGCGGCGCGTGAAATCGACTTCATCCGGCACGAAGACTGGCCCTCCTCCAGTCCAGATTTGAATCCGCTAGATTACAAGATATGGCAACACTTGGAGGAAAAGGCGTGCTCAAAGCCTCATCCCAATTTGGAGTCACTCAAGACATCCTTGATTAAGGCAGCCGCCGATATTGACATGGACCTCGTTCGTGCTGCGATAGACGACTGGCCGCGCAGATTGAAGGCCTGTATTCAAAATCACGGAGGTCATTTTAAATAAACTTTAGTGTCATAAGAATCTATGTTTTGTTAAGTTCATTTTGGTATATGAATGGTTACATAATGAATAAACTTGTTTCAATTATTTTACATTAAACATGTGACAGAATTTATGACCTGACTATGTATATATATATATATCTCTATTTATTGTTATGTATGTATTTTCTTTAAGAATGTATTATTAATATTGCAAAGCAACATACCTGCAGTAGCTTTATTTTTTCAAGAATTTCTGTAAACAAAACGGTTGCCTGGAAGAGATCGCTTTTAGAGCGATAAGACAGACTATTGCACAAATGTAGCTACTTGTTGAATGTTTTCTTTCTCTCTCTATCTCTCTCTCTCCGTTTCTCTCTCTCTAACCCCACAAATATATCTATTTTCAGGTAAATGCGAGAAGTCTGCAGCTCTCTTCAGTAGCTTGTCCAGAAAACGTAAGCAAACACAACAATTCGATGTCTTTATTACACGCATTCAATTTGACTAGTGACTGTGTTCGGCTGTGTCCTAAAATGGTAAACCATTTCAACCCGTTGCTGGCGACTAAGAGATTCAGTGGAGAGTGGACAACAACACTGAGTGTTTAGCCAGTATTCTATGTCCATATCGACCAGCAAGAGTGACGGTAATTTATTTAGGAAACGTTCTAAAAATACGTTCATAGACTGCGCGAAAGAGGAATTGCGAGAGAAGAATATGTTTGCTGAGCTGATGTATGATAAGCCTGAATGGATAAAGAAGAAATGCAGCGCCGATCATACATAGTGGTTATAAGGACAAGAAGAAACTACATTTTAACTACACATTACCCTTAAAAGAAACTACATTTTTTTATGGCTTTGATATGTGGACGAGCTCACGGCTCACCTGATGTTAAGTGGTTACCGGAGCCCATAGACATTTATAATGTAAATGCCGCCACCTGAGTTGTAAGGTCTCACTTTTAACAGTACAACGGCTGCCCCACACTTCAAACCGAAACGCATTACTGCTTTACGGCAGAAATAGGCCAAATGGTGGTACCTACCCGTGCGGACTCACAAGACGTCCTACCACCAGTAAATACGCAAATTATAATTTTGCGGGTTATATTTTGTTCATTTCCGTTGGGGTGGGGTTGTGACGTCAAAGAACCACGAGTATACAGTACAATTAAGTGACATCATTGATGATGCCAATGGACTCCCACGTCACCCCAATACAATGCTTCCTATGTTTTGTCTGTGCCATCTATGTGACGCAATCATTCCACACAACCTTCACCGACTCTGAAACATACGTTCGTTTAACCCGACAATTTTCCCGCAGGTTCTCCGCGCAGCTTCCGGGAGGCTATAGACACGGTTGTCGCAAGTGAGTTACGTTCATATTTATTATTATTTTATTTATTAGGCACAATACACACCACAAGCTAAAACAAGATATATAAAACAAACAAGATACATAAAAAACACAAGTAAAAAGAAACAAAAACTGTCTTGCAACATAAGGCATGTGCGCACGACTAAGCAAGACAAAGTACTGAGCTTGTACACAATGGATCCTTACATCTGTACGACAAAACAACACGATAACGAAAACTAATTTAACATATAATGTAAGGAAATAATTTATTACACACCTAACATTCTTTTGGTGGATACCACACTATTTTTCCCGATTGAGCTATTTGTAAACCGAACTATTTGTTCACAGCCGTCAGAGCCATCAGCCTTATAGTCGACGGCTGGATTCCGACACGTAAGTTTGACAGTTTCATAATTATCGACTATAATGCCCGTATCTTTAGACGTTTCGTAAAATAGTCCTCCACTCTTAACTCATCCGATGATGCTCGAGAATTCCCTCCAAACTTACTCGAGTTTGGTATTTTTAGTCGACCATTACAATATTCCTCAACTGTCCTCGAGTGAGGTAATAATGATGAAAATTTGATCAAGCTAGCATCAAACCCATAGAGTTCTGTAGTCTATGGTCATTGTTTAATTTCAAAGTCAAGCTGCCGCTGTCTGTTTGACACTAGATGAACTTGTTTGATGTTTTGGTTGCTGAGTTATTCGTAAATATGTGTGCGTGCGGTAAATCTGAAAGTGTATTATTTATTTTCTAACTTATTATTATTTTAGATTTAGGATCCGGCTTTGTATTTTTATTCGCCGCTTTTGTGTGATTTTGGTTGCATCGTGTTGTTGAAGTGCTTTTCCACAACCACCAGTTTATTATTATATAAATAAAACTTATAATCGCATTGACTTTATTTATCAGGTAGTAAGCAAAATATGTCTCTTATGTAGGTAAATAAAATAAAGAGTTTCAAATGTCTAACCTCGAACTATTTACTTTATTAATAAATATTATCAAACTTAAATTATCAAAATATGCGGGAATCATGCACAGATCCAGGCCATTGCACAACAATATCATATATTTCCATTTGCGGTCCACATACTATTTGGACATCGATAGAAAACCAGCCTTGAGGAACGTTCAAGGTACGTCGCGACGTACCTTAACTTGACAGTTCGGTCACTTCACTCCGGTTAGGAAATTTTTCCAAGGACGTTTGAGTGGAGTTTATTTTTACGACTAATCATACCAAAACGCGTGTTGGAGGTTGAGTCGAGTCGAGTTAAGCTCGTGTAAACGACTAAAGATACGGGTGTAAGTATTATGTCGGTCAGAGAGCAGCGGATCTGATGTGAAATCGGGCTGGAGCGTCGGCAAGACGTAAGCCGGTCACCGTCCTCGCCGAACCCGTCGCTTGCGACGAATGGCTCGACGAGTAAATTAACCCACAGATACAGCCCACTGAGTTTCTCGCCGGATCTTCTCAGTGGGTCGCGTTTCCGATCCGGTGGCAGATTCTGTGAAGCACTGCCCTTCTTAGGGCCAGTGTTAGCAACACTCCGGCTTGAGCCCCGTGAACTCACCTACACGTCAAGGAAAAGCTGAAATAGCCTCTCAAGGCTATCAGCATAGATAGGAAAAAAAAAGAAAAGAAAAAAACTTAATGATAACAGATGGAGTAGAACAATGATGGTTTGATGGCTAAGCTTAGGTCGTAGAGGTGCCAATGAAAGACCCAAGCCACAAATACGGACGTGGATGAGAAACACGATTGATATTACAGCATAAAAAGAGCAGATCTATGCCCAGCAGTGGGTATAAAAGGGCTGAACATAGATAAATAAATAGGTAAGCTAATTGCGGGTCGTTGCGGCTTAAACGATAAGAAGGCCGGTGCACTTGTGACGAGTGATGCGACAATAACCAGGGTTCAAATCCCGCTTGCGTTTTAAAGTTTCAATTAAATAACAAGTTGTATAAGCACGAAACTAAATCGATGTTTTGTAAAAAGCGGAATAGCTTAAGTTTCACGATGAAAAAAGCTCTTAACGAAAATCGCGCTTAAACAAACTTTAAAACAGACACTAAAGTAACTCATTCTGTTCACAGTTGGTACCCGCTTCGCTGACAGTGAGTATGGAAATACCGAAATTGTAACAAAATCAAAGGAAATCACCAGCCGACTTCGACAAAATAAAATGAGTACATCGTCGATGCAGCCTGGAACTTAATTAAACGTGCATTAGTTATTAGGGATTACTCAAAAAGTTCCGCTCGAATTTCGATGAAATTTAAATGATCCAACACAAAAAGCAACATTTAAATAAATTAAAATAATAAAATACAACGAAATCAGTTCTTCTATAAATAAAATAGCGCACCAAAAAAAAAACACAAAATCATATTGGTAACCTTCCTATTTGAAGTCGGCTAAACATATTACCACTTATTTTCGAAACACTGCAGAGGATCGACGGTACTGGTATTACAGGAAAAGAGGCTTCTGCTTCTAATGGAACCCTTGGCTGGGTGCTCTCGTGGAGGCAGGACATCTAAGACTTCGCAGAAGTCTAAGGGCAGCTCTCGTCCTAAATCCATTATTTGACAGCTTAGTTCGTTTATTGCTCGTCTACTCGAACTCGCGGCTGGAACTGGTTCCCAGAGGCCACAGACAGCGACAAGCCACATTTAAACAGTACCACAGCTAGCCCGCCTTTCAAACCTAAACGCATCACTGCTTCACGGCAGAAACAGGCAGGGCGGTGGTGCCTATACGTGCCGATCCCCAAGGCAGGTTTCCCAAATAACGTAACTCCAAGACAGCCTTTCCCAAAGTGGACGATTACCTTGTGGGCGCTGCAGGTCTAAAGGGGGCGGTAAGAGACCCAGAAAAAGCAATGGGGGCGTTGTGTAGAGGCTTGAGAAGCGATTTGTAATTTCATCTGGGAGGACTCTTAGACACCGACTAAGCTCTCACCATAGTGGTTTTAAAGTAGGTGAAAAAATGGGGGCGCTAAAAATTAATTTATTCTCAAAGTGGACACTAGACAAAACAGGTTTGAGAGCCCCTGCAGTGCCAGACGTCTGCTCAACTTGACAGTTCTCACTCGCGTCAAGGACCGATGTGGACACAATAATGTTATAACTTCGCTCTAATATCCTGCCGTATTTCCATTTAGGCTTTGCATTTTGTGATTTTTAACTCGGTCCAGTTGTTTTTACGGCACTTGTTTGTTTCAGTGGTCATGGTGATCCTCAAAACGCAAACTTGCGTTCCGCTGAAGCAAGAATTTCCAGGTATATGTCATGTGCACAGATTGAAGGGTGAAAGGCTATATTTTGGTTTATGCGACATTTCAGCAACAACTTCACAGGAGACCCGTTTAAAATTTAATCTGGAAAAAATATCATACCAAAAAATTTCTTCAGCTATTTAAATGAAGTAAACTTAATTGAAGTTCCGCCTCAGTCGGCTGCTCGAGTCGGAATATTTGTGCGACATGTAGTTTTGATGTTAAAACAAATACCCAAAACTTTGACTCTCGTTGTCTCACTTCAGAGTTAGCGTACGTTTGTGACGCCAGCTTCGGATCTGCTTGGGGCTGGACCTCGTTCCCGACTTGCGAAAGCCGCAGCCAACTGGTGCGAGACCTGGGCCTGGTGGGCATCAAACACACAATTGAGACCATGCTCAGTCAGCACGGAAAAGGGAAGGCGCCACACCAGTTAATCGGTACGGTATATTTGTCTCATCACAGTACTGTTAAAACTGAGACTTAGAACTGATGTCTCGAGGTAAGTGGCGGCATTTACGTCGTAGGAGTCCATGGGCCCCGGTAGCCACTTAACACCAGGTCGGCCGTGATCACGCCCAGCCAACTAAGCAATAAAAAAATTACTTAAGTTCAAACCGCCGTCCAATTTTAAAGGCTCCAATATAACTGTGGGTGTACCATAACCTTGCCTATTGTGTTGCAAAGGCAGCCGTGGTACAGTAAAAGCTGAGACTTAGAACTCGTATCTCAAGGTTTGGTGGTAGCACCTATGTGGTTGATCAGATATCAAGCTATAGCCGCTGCAAAACCCTGGACAACAGTCAGTTGTAGTAGTATCCGCAAATGTGTTCCTAATTTCTATCCAAGTGCTCTTGATAAGATCGCAGGCCGGTGGATTCGTCCCACCATTGCGCTTTTCCTGACGTACGGTAACCGAATGTTTGAAGGCTGTACCAAGTGGATGTGTGACCTGGAACCTAGCGGCGTCGCGTCTCATTCCGGGCGTGTCATAAAGCAATTAAGACATTCACTGCAGCAGCGTACTTTGGTCACCAATCGACATTGCTGTAAGCAAGCATCGGTCTGCCTATTTCTGTGACAGAACTACACACGTTACAGCACCAACTATGATCTCATGGTTCAAGGGGGAAGTGACGCCCATGATGCCACTACCATAGTACAAAAGGGGGCTAATGTCCTTATTCGTCCACTAATATAATCAATTAATGATAGTAAAAGTCCTGTCAAGTTCTTAAAGTATAAGGATATGAAACTCAACTGACATCTAACTTCACAATGTCAAGCTGCCAAAGACATAGTTTTATTATCAATTGTCCCACAATTTTCGAGGAAAGGAAACCGCTATCTAAGCCCCTACGGTCTTCTGATTTCTTGTGGGAGCCTTTTCTCTGTTGAGCTCAGTTTCATCGTGTGATCACCACTGTGGATTCTAGCTGCATAGCAGTTACAGCGGGATAGAGTAGCAGCCGATATCCGGCCTGGCTACACAAAATATCACAGATAATTATGTCGAAATTGATCGGTCATTTGTGATCTTGCTGGAGGCCACGCAGATGCGATCTGATCACGATATTCTGTTACAGGCTCTCCAGCTGTAATAGCGCAGTCGATTCACCAAATATCCATTTTTTATGAACGTAAGTGTAAACTTAATAGCACTATTATTATTAAATTCATTTATTTTAGACAAAATATTAAATATTAATCCATATTAATGTTCTTAACAGTGATTTCTTAAAAATATGTTAGAAACACATAATAATTAGTGCCCCGGTAGTGTAAATTCGACTATAATTAATTGAAATTATAAGTTTGTACACTATTAAGATTCTATTGTCAAAGACTATTTATTATACTTAAATAGTCTTTGACAATAGAATCTCTATAACCACAGATTTCGCCAAGACTACACTATAGACAAATAATATTATGAGAAACAATTTAATCTATTCTCAATTTGACCACAGACTTGTATAAATGTGTGTTGTGTCAAATACATGGTGTGTAATGTTTTTTTTAGTGATTTAATGTATTTTTTATGCATAATTAAAAAAATGACATTCTGCCCTCCTTCCCTATATTCTCTAAAAGTGTGGGAAATTTCATACTCCTCCGTCCGCGCGATTTTCGTAAAAAGGGGTACAAAGTTTTTGCTTCACGTATTAATATATAGATATGTATGCATATTACTAGGGATTATAGATTATTATTATTGATAGTACCTACGATATATATCACTTAGGGACTATAGCACTATTTCTTACTTATATTAGAATTGGCCATTAATAAATATAAATATAATAATAAATATTTTACTAACAATCACGCCACGTTAACTGGTCCCGTGATAAGTTCGTAAAGAACTTATGTTACAGGTACCAGATATCGGAAATAAATGTAAGATTTTTATTATACACATACATATATTTAATATACATCCATAACCCTGGAAAAGACGTTTATCATACAAATATCTTCCCTTGGCGGGATTCGAACCCGCGACCCCCTAGTGTAGTGACCATGTCACTTACCACTACACCAGACGGACGATTATTAAACCAATCAATTAAGTTGCTATTATTTATTTATTTCACAGAAGATCCAGAGGAATGGAACGTGGAGCACTTAGCAGCTACATTCGCAAGAAGTAAGTGACTCAACGGAACTTTAATAAGACAGACATGCTAAACAGTTCAAAAATTGTTTGTCTGTAAAGTCGATTTACGGACGATAGCTTAACGTGATAAAGCGTCACATAGAAACATTAATGAAAAATTGCATAATTTTATGAATTGAATTGTTATCACTGAATTGTGATAATTCTGTGTAATACAAAAAAGGAGGTAATTTGATAATTACAATTCTTTTTGATAAATTAACGCTTGGGCCAATCGTGCCTCTCTATCGCTTGTTCCGCGCTCTCGCTTGCACACTTGCTCGGGCGGAACGTGACACTTTTTCGTGCGTGCAGCTGGTCTTAATCGATATATTCATTAACAATAACATTTTACATAGAATATAAAAATTAAATAAAAACAATAACAATAATTTCGGAATAAAGTATAAATAATAATAAGACAAAAAATAAAATAAATATCAAAAGTATTGCATATATGGATGGACGAACTCACGGCCCACCCGGTGTTAAGTGGTTACCGGAGCCCATAGATATCTACAACGTAAATGCCGCCACCTACTTTGAGATATGAGTTATAAGGTCTCAGTATAGTTACAACAGCTGCCCCACCCTTCAAACCGAAACGCATTCCAGCTTCACGGCAGAAATAGGCGGGGCGGTGGTACCTACCCGCGCGGACTCACAAGACGTCCTGCCACCAGTAATATCAATTTATATTTAATATTTCTAATATTATATAATTATCTAATATTATTAATATATAATATTTATTTCCTTTCAGCGACAACCATATTGGGCGCGCTCGGGAATAGCTACAAGTCAGGACGTAAGTCGCTATGTACCTATTCTATTAAAAAACATTTTCAATTATATTGAAACAAATATGTATGACTCATAGGGCTGGCTGGTTCCGTCAGAGAGCTCCGCCTCGTTCGGCTGCTCGAGCCGGAATCTTTTGTGCGTTTTTTTTGTTTCCTACCTATTCTAGTAACCTCGAGGGCTTATTCTAGATTCGCCGAGCTTGTAGGTGAGCTCACGGGGCTCAAGCCAGGAGCGTTGCTAACACTGGCCCTAGTAAGAGCAGTGCCTCGCAGTATCTACCACCGGATCAGACACGCGACCCACTGAGAAGATCCGGCGAGAAACTCAGTGGGCTGTGTCTGTGGGTTAATTCACTTGTGGAGCCCTTCGACGAGGACGGTGACCGGTGCTTGTGGTACCTAAAAGCACCGTTAATGGATCGGGAGGATCCGTAATGACGTGTTTAGGGCGACGTCGATTGTTTATCATTCGGTCCACCGGATCGGGTATGATTTGTGCGACAATAGTCACTCTTATCTATAGTAGAACAGTGGGGGTAGCTTAGTCATTAATTCTCTTGAATACCATCTCAAACAATTGTTGACATGAGTAACATTAAGGAAACAGTTTACTGCAACTATTTTTAGTTAACTAAATGGTAACGCCGACATGTATAAAAAAAATTAAGTGTAGGTAATTATATTTTAATTGTAATTAATGTAATTTGAATTTACAATTTTCAATTACAGTTGGACAGTTCATGGCTGAGGGTAAGTCTGGAATTAAAGCAATTATTTTTTCTCTTTCTCTTTTATTTCAGTTTAGTTATTAATCAGTCGCGATTTTTCATTATTCAGTGTGTCGTGTTATGTTTTTCTTGGATATACACATGTGGTTGAAGCACACGGCCTCAATGATGTGTTAATTGGTTTACCGGACCTATCACATCAATTCAGCGACTCGCAATCTATGTCTTCAGCAATTGAAGACATTAGTGGATGAAGGGGTTAAGTATCATTTTAAAGATTTTTGAGTTTTCACATCGAACGTACGCGCTATGCGCCTATAAACCATATAAGACTTTAAAACTCTGGATTTAAAGGCTGTTTAGAAATCGCATGTGATGAAGGAATTATAGTATTGACGAAGAAAAAGTACAAGTAACAAAAGTTTATTGTCAGTTTTCTCAAAATTAACAAATTGTATTATAATAATATCCCCTTCATCCACTCATGTCTTCCAATTATATATATATTAATTATTGTAGAATAGGTATTGCAGCGCATAAAATCAGACTTCCACTCTTCCAAAATCTTCTGTTATTATTACATTAATAAAAGAATATCCTAACACCTTTATTGGCCTTACCCGACTTCACCATCTTCCTTTTTTTCTGTCATTCTCTTTTTCCTTTCTTACCCTTTTCTGTCACTCACATCTTAACGCTCCGTTCCAAACCATTTCATACGTTCCGTTCTTACCAATCCTACATTACGGTGATATTCCTTTACTGTCGAAGTCAATCGTGAAGATGAATTAAATGCGTATTTTATTAGAAATAATTGGTCGTCAGCCTGCGGGATTCGAACCTAGGTACATTCGAATCGCTAGTTACGAACTCAACAGCCGTCTTATCTATTAGGCCGCGACGACTAGCTTCTCACGAGTGGAATTTTCACATTGTATTGCACATTTAACCAGGATACCCGACTTTAGTGACGAAATTCCTCACTCGTAGGGCCCCAAGCAAATTTCTTATCAACTTTAGTAAGATATTTATGTGGATTTGTACCAATCAAACAACCGTCGGAGTCTAGATATAAGGTGTGCTTCATGTACCATTATCCCATACCTATTCCTAGGACCCGAATTAACATTTCCAAATATTCGTTTTTATGTTTAATATTTTTTTGTCAAAGGATTCCTGAATTACTTCAAATACGTCGGAAACTACTATCAAATTGGTGAGTCATAACAATAACTTTTATATATTAACAGAATAATCAAGTCGAACTTAAGTATTGATCTAATCAATTGCTTCTCAGATTTAAGCATCTATGTATCCAAGATATACAAAGATCTGACCTTCTGCAAAGCGAACGCGCTTGAGGGCGTCATTCTGGACGGGACCACGGACTACATCGAGGAGCATCCTAACATAAAATACGTGATCATCCGACACGTGCACGACCAAGTCCGTCGTGCGAACCGGAATAGAAGGAACGGCAGTAAAGTATACGAAAAATCCGGGAGCAAAACTGGTATAAGAAAAGTAATTATCGTCAGGAAGGGCGACCCTTCTGGCAATAACGCGGCAGGCTATGCCTATGCTGAGGCGGGCCCGCGTAACGCAGTGTATAACACGAATACAGATAATTCCGGTAGCGTTGCTTATGCTGCGGCACAATCGCAAGTGAACAGCCAACAGCAAGGGCTTAATAATGGAGGTGGAACTGTTTACTTAGAGGAAGCAAAATCGCAGGGCGGCCAAGGAAATTCCGGTAGCGTTGCTTATGCTACGGCACAATCGCAGGCGAGCAGCCAACAGCAAGGGCTCGGTAATGGAGATGGAACTGTTTACTTAGAAGAAGCAAAATCACAGGGCGGACAAGGAAATTCCGGAAGTGTTGCTTATGCTACGGCACAATCGCAAGCGAACAGCCAACAGCAAGGCCTTAGTAATGGAGGTGAAACTGTTCACTTAGAGGAAGCAAAATCGCAGGGCGGACAAGGAAATTCCGGTAGCGTCGCTTATGCTACGGCACAATCGCAAGCGAGCAGCCAACAGAAAGGCCTTAATAATGGAGGTGGAAAGGTTTACTTAAAAGAATCAAAATCGCAGGGCGGACAAGGAAATTCCGGTAGCGTTGCTTATGCTACGGCACAATCGCAAGCGAGCAACCAACAGCAAGGCCTTAATAATGGAGGTGGAAAGGTTTACTTAAAAGAATCAAAATCGCAGGGCGGACAAGGAAATTTCGGTAGCGTTGCTTACGTTGGGACACAATCGCAAGCGAACGGCCAACAGCAAGGGCTTTATAATGGACGTGGAACTGTTTACTTAGAGGAAGCAAAATCGCAGGGCGAGCAAGAAATTGCCGGTAGCCTAGCTTATGCTGCGGCTCAATCGCAAGCGAACGGCCAACGCCCTAATAATGAAGGTGGAACTGATAACTTAGAAAAGAGACATTTTCAAGGCGGTTATGGAAACGCGAATAAATTTGCTTACGCCACGGCAGGACCGCAGCTTATTGGCCAACAGCGAAACCATATCAATGAGCTCGGGAGCGCTTACTTAGAAGCGGGAAGATCACAGGTTCAAAACGCAAACTCTGGGAGCGTAGCTTACGGTGCTTTAGGATCACAAGCAAACACCCAAAATCAATATAACGGAGACAATAGACTCTATAATGGACATGTCAATAACATTGGCGAAGACAAATTAAGGGCAATAGGTGAACAATACCATAGGGGATATTCGAGCGATCGTAATGCAGTGAATACGCAAATCGAAGGTTCACTTCTAAATCACAGTGGCCACGTTCCATCGCCAAACGATTTCAGGATACAGAATCCCGGGCAACTCGCAAACAACGTCGGAACCAACCAAAATAATATTTACGGACATAAACAGTTTGGATATGGACCTCAGCAGGGGAGCGGTTATCAGCAAAAGAACTACAGAAATATAAATGAAAACGGGCAGGATAAAGTGAGTTGAAATGCTTCTGTTTTTTTTCGCTTTAGAAAAATTGGCGTTTCAAATTCCGACGTGCGATTGGAGTTTCGCTAAATGTTTTTATGTGATACAACATTTAAAGAGAGTAAATAATGGCATCAATAATGCCATAAATAATGGCTATGAGCACCACCCTGCTTATTTCTGCCGTGAAGCAGTAATGCGTTTCGGTTTGAAGGGTGGGGCAGCCGTTGTAACTATACTTGAGACCTTAGAACTTATATCTCAAGGTAGGTGGCGGCATTAACGTTGTAGATGTCTATGGGCTCCGGTAACCATTTCACACCAAGTGGGCCGTGAGCTCATCCACCCATCTAAGCAATAAAAAAACTAGTGATCGCCCAATAGTCGAAATTCGACTATAATTAACAAAATTATAAATTTGAACATTATTATTGGTTCTATTGTCAAAGACTACATATTTATTATACTTCTATAATCACAGGCTTCGCCAAGACTACACTATAGACAAATAATATTAAAGACAAACAATATTAATCTATTCTCAATTAGACCACGCTTGACCACAGGCTTTAGGCAATAACAAAAGTTTGACAATAACAAAGAATATATAAATCTGTGTTGTGTCAAATACATGGTGGTGTGTAATGTTTTATTTTTTTAATTGTTTTAATGTATTTTTACGCATAATAAAAATAAAAAATTAGCATTCTGCATGCACTCCTCTATATTCTCTATAAGTGTGAGAAATTTCATACTCCTCCGTCCGCACAATTTTCGTAAAAAGGGGTACAAAGTTTTTGCTTCACACATTAATTTTACGTAAATAATGTAACAACACTACTGACTAACAAATGTGAAGAAGATTAGAGACTCGTTAATGATTTAAGCTCTCTGTTGTAAATATCGAGGGGTAAAAGGTTAATTGTTTTAAGGGAAATTTTTGCAACTTCACATAAGAGCCATTTAAAGCTTACCTAAACATTTGGATAAACAATATCATAACCCAAAAAAAACTTCTTCAGCTATTTAAATGAAGTAAACTCAATTGAATTCCAATTAAAAATATCGAACTGTTGATTCTGATACCAAATAAAACGCACCTTTATTTACAAAGATAATAATGTTGCTTAAACAAAATGGCTTTTCACTCTTCGATAGTTTATTAATCTAAAACTTATATTCCATTATTCAACGAGTTCTCACACTGAATTAGTCCACGTCATTGATAAGTGTCATCGCGAAAGAATGAGTAGAATTTACGTTTAAAAAAAAACTGCATACAATAAATATGTAAATAATAATTAAATTCTTTATTTACAGATTCACGGAGGTGAGAGTAAGTATTTATTTCATGTTTTGAAAAGAGGAGTTTTTAGAACGAAGTTCCTTATCGCGCGTTGTGAAAGGGGGCTAGACGGAAAAAATTCTTACGAAAAGTTGTCACGACACTTTTTAGATCCGTCATTCTGACCAATGAACGTGTAGGCGCTTATCGCGTGACATTGCTCGTATCCGATTGGTCCGCGTAATGAGTACAGTTTCTCGAGATAGCGTTTCAACAATAGTAATTTAGTTCATAGTATTGTTTTTTTCTTCTTCATAATGCCGTAATTTATTATTATAACTTTAAAAAAAAATTACAATTCCTTCACTAATCGAAAGGAACTTCGTTCCATCCGGGTGTCCCTTGACACCTCTGAAGTTTTATTTTTTTGTGTTAAAAGGATATTCATTATAAGTTATATGAATGACTAGGGTTGATAATCATAATTAAAATCACAACGTGTATCTTTAATTATGCGACAGAAGTTTTCATTACGAAAACTTAAGTTTATTTTATCACATCGATGTCTCCAATGAACACTACTCTAACTCAAAATTTTGAAATTTTCGTTTTTCACGCAATTCGCTTCACTATTTTAAAAGTATTACAAATCATTATTGATGGGGTTCGAAGCAAGAGTAAATCAGCTAGCTATACAAAAAAAAAACCTTAAATATACCTATATCTGCAATCATGTTTATGTGGTTCTTGTATAATGGAAACATTTAGATATTCGAGGAGTGAAAGGCGACACTTTGCTTAACACGCGACATTTATCTTTGTAATTAAAAGTGAGTTTTATTCGGTATTAGCATAAAAAGAATCGATGTTTTTAATTGTGCTTCAATTAAGTTTACCCTACTCAAATAGCAAAATTTTTTTTGTTATGATATTTTTTCCTGAATTTTAAATTTTAAATGGCTGTTCTATATAGTTGCAAAAATATCGCTTAATGTGAAATTTAAAACAATTAGCCGTTCACCTCTCAATATGTTTCTCGCAGTTTGAAGCTACCGCGTCTAGAATGTTCCTCTGAAATTCATGTCACGGCCATTTTGATAAATTTTGCTGCTTCCGCGTAGAGTAGGACCTAAGTATACGGAGCAATATTAATGGCATACGTAATTCTAATACTTGACATCTTTCTCCTTACATTCTCTTTTAATATAAAAATAATATGAAGCGAAATGAGATGAAGTTGATTAATTAATTTAAGAATTCAATCAATTTGATATGAGAATAAAAGAAACGAGTTAAGATGAACGAAATACAATCTCAGAAAAAGGAGGATATAGTAAAATCAGTAGGTCCATACTTAAATCAATAAAATTAAAGAAAAAGCCTTTTATTTTTCAATAAAATTATAGCATTTTTAAACAGTAAAATAACAAAAATTTTATACGGATTGTTAACGATTTATATTTAATAATACTAATAATAATATTTAATATAGTAATGTATATAAGTCAGATAATTTGAATTTATAAATTATATAGTTATAAGATTTAAATAAGGTTCCAATTAATTTACTGCACAGCATGGAAAATCGGTACTTACTTAGACTTTTCAGTGGACATTTTTTTTATAAACCCCGTCATTAAACACTTAAACCTGAAAAAACACTAAATGAATTTATTATAAAATACAATATTCACTCAACACCGCGCGTCGCGTTCCCGCCAAAAACTCCTGTCAAAAGGTCACTGACATTTGAAATGCATTCTCAAATGAATTCTTTTTCTGATCTCAGATACAGAAGCAGGCGGCCATAGCCCGGGCTTAGTTGGTGGTACGTATACATTTAATAAGTTCCCGGGTGGTGACCTTGCACCGTGAGACGTAGCATGGGTGAACCTCCACAGCGAAGAACGACCATTCTCAATGCGGGCAGCATCGGAGCCGTCATTACGACTAATGAGACACCTATGTCCAGCAGTGGATGTCTCTGGGCTGATGACGACCCCAAAAGCCTAACTACATTCCCGATCCTGCGGACCGAATGTCAACAATCGACGTCGCCCAAAACACGTAATTTCGGATCCTCCCGATCCACTAACGGTGCTTTAGGTACCTTAAACACCGGTCATCGTTCTCGTCGAACCCGTCGCTTGCGACGAAGGGCTCGACGAATAAATTAACCCTCAAACACAGCCCACTGAGTTTCTCGCCAGATCTTCTCAGTGGGTCGCGCTTCCGATCCGGCAGTAGATTCATTCGCGAAGCAGTTGCTCTTGAGTTGTTAGGTCTCCTTCGGAGGCGCTCGGGCAGCTGTTAGCTAATCCCACCTCTGCTGACTGAGCCCTTGCTCGCCCACCTGTCCTGGTGAAACTAAAAAGGCGTTCGAACCACCAGTAACCCCTCATTCATAAAAAAAGTAAACATTCAAGTAATTTGCTGCCAATTTACGGGTAGTAGTTTATTGGTGTGATGACTCAAACTTCGACCTATCAAGATCGGCGCTGGTGTTCACATTGGTTGAGAGAGAGACAGAAAGAGTCAAAGGTCCGGCTTAATGGCCACAGATTCTAAGCACCTCAGCGGGTTCTCTCGAGTTTCGATTCTTAATTGACTTGATAGGGATTCTCACTAGCAATCTGAACGTTAATTGCTTTTTTCGTGCGTGCCTTTCCATCTCCCAGGAGAAAATGGTGAATTTTTACAAAATAAAGACCCTATTAGATCATAAATCTGTTGTGTTTCTCGACGATAATGCCATTTGCTTTCTCGTTTGTATGTGCAGACGAAATTTACTTGACTGACTGTGACGAATGTTAAACGAATTTTAATTAATGCAAAGCGTTTTTATTTCCAGGTCTCTTCAAATACTTGCTGGGCGGTAAGTGAAAAAGATAATTTGTTACTATATTTCTAATGACGGTATATAGTTAGGTGTAAGTCTGTAGGATAAAATCTCTGATATACTAGCGTGGACTGATGCGGGATACATACACGCACACAGATTTTATTTTTATTGTTTAGATGGGTGGACGAGCTCACAGCCCAGCTGGTATTAAGTGGTTGTAGATGTCTATGGGCTCCGGCCCATAGACATCTACAACGTAAATGCGCCATCCACCTTGAGATATGAGTTCTAAGGTCTCAAGTATAGTTACAACGGCTGCAAACCGAACTGCACCCTTCAAACCGAAACGCATTACTGCTTCACGGCAGAAATAGGCTGGTACTTACCCGCCCGGACTCACACGAGGTCATACCATCAGTAATTATAATTTTGCGGGTGTGATTTTTATTACACGATGTTATTCCTTCACCGTGGAAGTCAATCGTGAACATTTGATATATACGTATTTCATTAGAAAAATTGGTTCTTGCTTGCGGGATTCGAACGCCGGTGCATCGCTACATACGAATTGCCACCTGCAAAATTATAGTTTGCGTGATTTCTGGTGGTAGGACTTCTTGTGAGTCTGCGCGGGTAGGTACCACCACCCTACGTATTTCTGCCGTGAAGCAGTGATGCGTTTCGGTTTGAAGGGCGGGGCAACCGTTGTAACTATACCGAGACCTTAGAACTCATATCTCAAGGTGGGTGACGAATTTACGTTGTAGATGTCTATGGGCTCCAGTAACCACTTAACCTCAGGTGGGCTGTGAGCTCGTCCACTCATCAAAGCAATAAAAAAAACTACAATTCTAAAGTTGCAATATGATGACAATAAACCATGGAACGGTTTGCGTCAAAACAGTTATAATTAAGGATACTAGTGGTCCCGCAGTAGTCGAAATTCGACTATAATTAATTGAAATTGTAAGTTTGTACACTATTATGATTATAATTTATACTTCTATAATCACAAATTTCGCCAGGGCTATACTATAATTTTTTTTTAATAAAGACAAACAATATTTAATCTATTCTCAATTTGACCATAGACGTCAAGAACAAAAGTTTGACAATAAATAGTATGCATGCGTGTGTGCGTCAAATACATGGTATGTAGTGTGTGTAATGTTTTCTTTATTGATGTAATGTATCTTTTATGCATTATTTTAAAAAAATATTAGCATTGTGCACTTCTTCTCTATATTCTCTATAAGTGTGAAAAATTTCATACTCCTCCGTCCGCGCAATTTTTGTAAAAAGGGATACACAGTTTTTGCTTCACGTATTATTATATAGATGATGCGTAAAACCTATATATTATACTAATCTATATATTTTGAAATTGCCAACAGGAAAAACGCAGTGAAGAAGCGTGAACCATGAAACCGAACAACTAAACATCAAACAAATCAATTGTTCTAACATAATTTTCTAAACCTGCAATGAACACATCATAATTACAACCTATTCATTTGCTTTACCACAAAAAAAAAGAAATCATTCTTGGATTCGCGAAAACACATAAACATTTATTTTAAGATTAAATCCACAGAATTCATTATTAAACTTTTTTTTTAACTAATCACAATTACTTTACTTTCTCATTCGGATCGTTGGGATTATGGAAAACATTTATGAGGGTTTTATGGGCGAAACGGCAATATTTATACTAACAGCTGATAAAACGCCGCCATTTTCTAATACCTTTTAACTGACCAGCGATTAATTTTGTAATGTTTTAAAATAATTTAGTAATAAAACAAATAAACAGTTACGTGTGCGGTTAATTTAAATAGTGGAAATAAAAATGAATGAAACAGATAAAATGCATTTTTAATTGTCCGAACGTCCAAAAACTTGGTGGGGTTGTGTTTGTGGAGTGTGTTAGTTCGCTCGTCGAACCCTTCCTTCCACTCGATGGTGACCAGCCGGTGGTCTCCTGGTGTTCGTGGTTATCACTTCAGGCATTGGTGACTCTGAATGGAGTGCTCTAAGAAACTGTTTGAGATGATACCATCATCTCGTTTTCACCATCGCACCGCCCGCCACCGGAGTAGAGTTCATTCATACACTACCTGGAGCTACTGCGTTCATCCACAATGCGTTTCCAGAGATCTTTTTTGCGACGTACCATCCGACTTTGGAATGAACCCCCCTCCACGGGGTTTCCCGAGCGCTATGACATTTCCTTCTCCAAACGAGGCTTGTGGAGAGTGCTTAACAGTAGGCAACGGCTTCGCTGTACCCCCTGGCATTGATGACGGCCATAGGCGAGAGTAATCACTCACTATTAGGTGGGTCGTATGCTCGTCTGCCTACGAAAGCAATTAAAAACAATATTAGAGTATCACGCACTCACGAATCATCTCACAAAATATGATTCAAAATAAAAGTAATCCTAAACGTCAAGGCTGACAGATGTCAAACTTCAAGATTACTTTGTACAGTAATGTAATATTAGTAAAAATAATAAAAAACAATTTACAACAAAAACTGAATATTACGTATAGAAAAATAACAACATTAACAATTTTGTTGAAGTAAAATAATAAATAACTGGGAACAAATCACGCACGGTCACCATGCCCTTAATTAAGATTCCCTGTGTTATGAGTACCATAGATTATACACTTAAATGAGTACCATAGTAAAAACCCAGAGACAAAGAGCAAACAAACCTGTTGCCAGTTTTTTTACATTCTCGATACCTAGCGTAAAAGTTAACTCAAATTTGTATGCTGTTGGAACGTTTGCCTTCGTTTGCCGCTAGGGGCGCTGTTCCAACTGCATACAAATTTGAGTTAACTTTTACACTATCGAGAACGTTAAAAAACTCGCACTAAGCACACACCACACGAATGTATGCCCTATGTGGATACGAATCTACCCATGATCCTCGGCACAAAAGTTACGGCCGCTAACTATTGCACCGGCAGAGTCAGTCCAAGAAGAAGTCGAGAAAAATCGATTGTATATATAATATAGTAATATTTATATCTATATCATTAATATTTGGGCTGTGTAGACAGTAGACAAACTGTCAGCAGCCGACTGAGTGAGCCACTTTGTGGCCGAACTGAAATTTAAGTTAACTGCAAGCTCAGATCAATTTTCGTGCGTTAAGCCGCTTATTTAGGCCGACTGAATTTTCACTTTACTATTTTTGCACGAGTGGTGTTGGTCACGATGGATATTTTCGAAGTAATTGGTATATGGTGGCGCTGAAAGAGAATAAAAAGAAGCACTGGGTTCACCCATTAAACAGGAAAAGATTGAGTATTGGACTATTTCACGTTCTTTACCCTCAACATAGGAAAAGTTTATCCGACTGGAATCTGTTTCTCTGTGAGTCGGCCACTAACCGAGACAGTCGGCGCACTGCAAGCTCAGCGTAAAGTGAGCGCAAAACTAGCAAATTGTGGACACTACATTTCAAATATAAGGAAGGATTTTTTCTAATGAAATACGTACTCAACAAATGTTCACGATTGACTTCCACGGTGAAGGAATAGCATCGTGTAATAAAAATCAAACCCGCAAAATTATAATTCGCGTAATTACTGGTGGTAGGACTACTTGTGAGTCCGCGCGGGTAGGTACCACCGCCCTGCCTATTTCTGCCGTGAAGCGAATAGGGTGATCGAGCTAAGAGAGATATTGAGTACACCAATCACGTTTGTTATCTTAGAACAATTTAGAAATCTTCTCTTGACGTTAGCAAACGAAAACGAGTATCATTTCTTAGGACGGAGGCACCGTTCTTCAAGAAGGCTGGTTGGTGAGTGTGATGGCATCTACGCGCCTCCATCGGCTAGGCTCTGTCGCAGCACGAAGTTAACAGTTCCGACGATACCGCAATCGTGCTGCCATCTCTCGGGAATCGTGCTGCGTTTCGTTTAGCTAGGTACTAAAGTAATAACCGTCTCCGACATTTATAAAGATTATACGGCTCGGTCAACTGCCCGTATGACCCGCTACCCTATAGCAAACGCATGCATCTGTTTTTTTTTTTATTCCTTAGATGTGTGGACGAGCTCACAGCCCACCTGGTGTTAAGTGGTTACTGGAGCCCATAGACATCTGCAGCGTAAATGCGCCACACACCTTGAGATATAGTTCTAAGGTCTCAGTATAGTCACAACGGCTGCCCCACCCTTCAAACCGAAACGCATCAGTGCTTCACGGCAGAAACAGGCGGGGCGGTGGTACCCACCCGTGCGAACTCACAAGAGGTCCTACCACCAGTAATTACGCAAATTATAATTTTGCGGGTTTCATTTTTATTGCACGATGTTATTCCTTCACCGTGGAAGTCAATCGTGAACATTTGTTGAGTACGTATTTCTTTAGAAAAATTAGTACCCGCCAGCGAGATTCGAACACCGTTGCATCGCTCGATACGAATGCACCGGACGTCTTATCCTTTAGGCCATGACGACTTCAAGTATCATGTATCAAATAAAACACATTTAAGGCAAGAATCTTTATTCAACACACAACAAATCAACCTCCAATAGCATTCACGACAATAAACATTAAAAAACTGAACAAAGAACGAAGAAACGATAATTTATTTTACCAAAATTACCAAACAAACGATTTGAAGTCGTCACGGCCTAATGGATAAGACGCCCGGTTTTCGAATCCCGCAGGCAGCTACAAATCGTTCTAATAAGTACTTCACAAATTTTAATGTTCTCGATTTACTTCCACGGTAAAGGAATAACATCGTGCAATAAAAATAAAAACGGACAAAAAAAAATTTCATATGCGTTATTACTGGTGGTATATTGAGTAAGCAGTAATGCGTTTAGGTTTAATCAATCTGGTTTTCACAACAATTATACACATATTTATATGGCTTTTATTATTATTCAAATACATTACCGGTTGTACAAGAATCATGATTAAATATACAATTTGATTGTTATAACAATTAATATACAATATTTTTTTACTAAATCCATTCAATTTTACTTGTAAAGATTATACACAGCACGAATTTTGCACAATACGTCACATGTATAGCTGCAGATATACCTATGTAATTGCTATTACGCGTGTCGGTGACGCGAACCAATAAGATTTTCCCCGAACAAAAAATACTCAACGCGGCTAAAGAAGCTATCACTTCTAAAAACAATTCTGCTCGCAACTTCACCACAAGTGACGTCGGCTCATACGAAGCCATATATTAATTGCGATTCTATCACAATGAATTATGATCCTGTAATAAGTATTATTGGATATTTATTTAACGGTTCTTATTTGCGCTATGATCCAATATAGATCAATTAATGCGTTTCTTTATTTTTTAACAATCCAAATGCCAGTCCACCTTTAAGACGATAAATATCACGATTACCGTGTGCCTCTTTTATGAAGAAAAAAAACTTTTAACACAACCCTTATTAATATTGTTACCTTTTAATGTCCCCAACAAAATTAAATTATCTATTAGTGACGTAATTTGAATTATTTGACATAAACGGGTCCATGTCTGCGTTACGCTACAAAAAAAATTGCAACGTTCTCATAAAATGACAACGAAAATAAATATATGTATTTTTTTATTCAAACTATGTTAAGTGACAAATACTACCAAAAAGGTTACACACGTGTAGATCCTACGGACCCGTAACGATATAATCTGTGGCACAATAAAAAACCGCGAAAACGATGACAGTGTCAAAACAGCTACATTGTACTTCGCGGTAGATATGTGTCGTTCGTTCAATTTTAGAGATTCAGATCAGTACTGACCTGTTGACAAAATTATCCGGTTCGTACGACCCGTTCAGTCGAACGAACGAATAAGCGAGACGGGCGCGGGGCGAGACGCGGCAACCCGAAATGACCCGAATGACCGTCGTACTCGTATGGTTCTTTTCTTCTGATTCGTAGGTTTTGTGTTAAACGAGTCGATTTAGTGAACCACTCATATTTTTTGAAGTGACCCTATCGTTCGCGCGGAATTTGAGACCCGGGTCGTTTGACTCGTTCGTTCGCGAACGACATATATCTACTTCGCGGAACTCAGTCTCCGAATAATTATCGAGTGGTGGATGCATTAGGACCGCGGACCACAGCACTCCTACTTTATTCATATAGAACGCAGTCAACTAAAAACCAAACGACTGAGTCGTGGATTTCTTCAAATAATAACTGTACTCCTGCACCAATCGATTTCTCTTTGGAAAAACATTGCAATAATTAATTATAAAACACTACTTAATCGTAAAACTAATATACTACGGTATTTTCGCCGTCTTATAAATTAAAATCGATTAATTATTTGGTAAAAAAAAACAAAGATTTATCACATTAATTTAAAGACTAAACCTACATACCTATCTTTTGCACGCCATTTTATGCTACGAAGAATTCTATCTAATACATTTTTGTACAGATATTCTAATAATAAAAAAACAACATTAAATGCATGCTCATAAGTTTTTTTTGCCTATTATAATTCAAAACTATGCGAGGAACATTAAATTAATTTTAAATTAAATGGCGCATTAAATTCACAATAAAGGGAGTAATTTTTTTTATTCCTCCAACCGTCTTAAAATTGTTAAGACTAGTCCACACAGCACCTTGAATAACGATTTTTAAAATTAAAATACATAACGAAGGGTGAAAGGCTATTTGGTTTAAGCGACATTTCGCTTAATACGCGACATTTATCTTTGTAATTAAAGGTCCGTTTTATTTGTTACTAGCGACCCGCCCTCGCTTCGCTTCGGAAGCATTAAATTTCATTATTGATAGCTGAGTCCCGCGATGTTACCCGCGGCTATTGTCGTTCCACGGGTAACGCCGCGGGGCGAAACTAGTCTAAAAAAAATGGTGGTCATTTACTGAGACTTTTTCAGTGGACTTTTTGGAGGATCCCGAGAAGTTACGTTCAGCGGCTCTGTTTCATATTCCCACATTAGTGGACTTTCACAGATACTAAACAGTTAATAAACCACCGTTATACACATTTAAACGTGAAGAAACACTAATTAGATAAAATAAACCAAACATTTCAGTCCTCGCGTTCCCGCCAAAAAGTAAGCCCTTATATTGACTACTAGCGACCCGCCCTCGCTTCGCTTCGGAAACGGTAATTTATTATTGATTTCTCCACTATTTAATGGATGTTATTATACATATAAACCTTCCTCTTTAATCACTCTATCTATTAAAAAAAAACGCATCAAAATCCGTTGCGTAGTTTTAAAGATTTAAGCATACATAGGGACAGACGGATATAGGGACAGAGAAAGCGACTTTGTTTTATACTATGTAGTGATATTGGCTCAGGACCACAGACAAATATAATAATAATAATAAACGTAAATTCCAAGCTTAAATCTAGTTTAAATCGTGTTTACGGTTCATGAAAACCGTAAAAATTGCCAATTAAAAAGTATAAATTAAAAATACAATACATTAATGTTCGTCACCAGCGCCGCTCGAACGGACATAGAAACGAATAGAGATGGCAAGATATTTTATTTATTTGAACGATAACAATTTCACAGCAATCTCGCTGCAATATGTACTAATGATATCTAAGCTGCTACTAGCACCCCTGGTTGGATCCCCAAATCAAGAAACCATCAAACTTCCACTGAAAAGAATAATCTCAAAACCTATTCGTCTATCTCTTTCGCGCACTACGCAAGCGCAACGCGAGCGAAAGAGACGGGCTGCTAATTAATTCAAACAAATGAATTCCCACTTCGACGACCGACTGTTGCTTCAACAGTTGCCGGCGACAATCGCACAGACTTATTTATTTGACGAAACGACTTCTAATCTAGCTCTAGTCTCTAGTCGACGTTAGTACAGTCGGTCCGCGGACCGCAGCAGACCTCAAGTCGCCCGCCGCGATCAAAAGAAGCAACTCTTTGCCGCGTTAACATCGTAATTATTATGGTCTTTTTTGAGATTATCGACGTATGGAGCGCATCCCCCGCCCAATATTCCCAACAGTATGAGGAAACCAAAGGACGAATTCGATTTAAACTTATCAGCGCAGTCCTTCGCGTCATCCGTTTTGAGCGTGTAAATCTGGAAATAAATCTATATATTAATAAGTGAAGGAAAAACTTTGTATCCCTTTTTACGCAAATCGCGCGGACGGAGGAGTATGAAATTTCCCACACTTATAGAGAATATAGAGAAGTAGGGCAGAATGCTAATATGTATTTTTTTTTATTATGCGTTAATAATACATTAAATCAATAATAAAAAATACATTACACACACTACCATGTATTTGACACAACACCTAAATAGCACACTCTTTTGTTTATTGTTTAAAGTCTGTGGTCAAATTAAGAATAGATTAATATTGTTTGTCTTTATTATAATTTCTCTATAGTGTGGTTTTGGCGAAATCTATGATTAAACAAGTATAATCGTCTTTGACAATAGAACCATAATAATTGCAACTATACTGAGACCTTGGAACTCATATCTCAAGGTGGGTGGCGGCATTTACGTTGTACATGTCTGTAGGCTCCGGTAACCACTTAACACCAGGTGGGCCGTGAGATCTTCCGCACATATAAGAAAAAAAAAATTCGACTACTGCGCAACCATTGGTGTTGATAAAAGAGCCCTTCTTGAGACATGAGGTCCGGTCCGCGCTGCGAGGGGACCGCACCTGTCGCGCGGCGGCGGTGACGTACGCCAGCACGGCGGCGTGGTACAGCGGGCCCAACCCCGCGGCGGCGCCGGCGGCGGCGAAGCTGACCCCGCTCGCAGCCAGCACCGCGCCCAGCGCCGCCCGCGTGTGCCGCCCGAACGTCAGCGCAGTCGACTTGATCCCTATACGGGCATCGTCCTTTTTATCCTGAAAAAAAAAAAAACAACTGAGACTAATTTTCTTCTCCTTTGTTGGAGGATTATCTATATATTAATTTAAGACAAAAACAACAAGAAGTCCATATGTGTGCATAGCATCACTGAAACATACTTATAATTACCAAAACAAATCAAATAAAAAAGATACATTTATTAAAAATAATTATCAGTGAATACATTTAAAATATTCCATTCAACTGATACTTACTTCGAACCAACCGTTATTATTATTATTTAGTCCGCATGTGAAGCATGGTACAATGCTACTACAGTCATAACGGTCTGCTAATGCCTTCAGGATGCTGTTAGGGCTGACCCGGACTCAGCGAATCAGAGATGTGTACCTTTTCCGCATGGTCGTGCCTCGGCGAACTTCCCCGACGCGCTACAGAACCGAGGCAGCCCTAACAACGCCCTGAACGCATTGTTGTATTGGACATAGATAATCTACTGGTACATGTACTACTCAAGTTGGATGGCGCATTTACGCTGTAGATGTCCATAGGCTCCAGTAACCACTTAACAACCAGATGGGCTGTGAGCTAGTCCACCCACCAAAGCAATAAAAAAAATTCTAGGGGATTTTATGACCTGGCAACTAAGACCTTTATTAGGTCAAGTCTTATTTTATTTTTAATGAAAACTTTTTTATATGAAAAAGTATGTTATGAAATGAAATGAAGTTGATTATTATTATGAAAAATGGCATGAAATGAAATGAAAACAAAATGAAAACAAAATGAAATGAGATGAGATGATATGGGATGAAAAAAAACTTAAATTATAAACTTTTTCAGTAGACTTTTTGGAGGATCCCAAGAAGTTACGTTCAGCGGTTCTGTTTCATTTTCCCACATTTGTGCACTTTCACAGATACTAAACAGTCCATAAACCACAGTTATTACACATTTAAACCTGAAGAAACACTAAATAGACAAAATAAAACAAATCACACAACTTCACTCCTCGCGTTCCCGTCAAAGAGTCTACATAGATAATACACATAAATTAGTTATAGATAAGCAACTAAACCACTCAACAAAAATGTTTACGGGCGTCGGCCACTGGATGGCCTCGTTTCAATTAGTTTCTCATTGCTCCTGTAGATAGCAGTCACATATTACCTATCCTATATTTTATTTTTAATGAAGGATTTTGTAAATTTTCAGAAACTACAAATTGATATAGTCCCCGGCACGTAACTTGGCAAGAGTCGTTAGATGCGCAGAAGTCGTTTTTTAGGTATCTTTGGTTGTCAAGCGGGACGCGGGGAAAGACGTGGCACCGTTCCGAGCGCGCGATTGGTGAGTCAGTCGACCCTCCCCTCCCGCACCGCGTCCACGTTCCGTTCGCTCCCGATTACACATGCGTCTACTAAAGTTGTAGGTACCCTTTGTTTATATTGAGTTTTTGTTACGAGTTGTTATTATTGTTTTAAATTTAGTTTTTGTTACGAATGTTATTGTTTTAACTTCGTATGCAATGCCAGGACCAATGACCATATAGTCGATTCAGTCACTGAGCGTTTTATTATTTACGCCAGTGACGACAGCGACTCTTCGTTATTTCGAGGATGAGGAGCCAACTCCTTCCACCAGCTCAGGTGCTACCATAAATCTAATCCAAGAGGTAGCACTATTAGAAAATGATAGTGACGAAGGCGACACATAATTTTTAATATTAAGTATAATTTTTTAAATAAACTTCTTAACTTTTAATTGTATTTTATTTATAACACCTAATACACTTTTGCTTAGATGGGTGGACGAGCTCACAGCCCACCTGGTGTTAAGTGGTTACTGGAGCCCATATACATCTACAACGTAAATGCGCCACCCACCATGAGATATAAGATCTAAGGTCTCAGTATAGTTACAACGGCTACCCCACCCTTCGAACCGAAACGCATTACTGCTTCACGGCGGAAATAGGCGGGGTGGTGGTACCTACCCGTGCGGACTCCCAAGAGGTCCTACCACCAGTGAACACTTCACGAATTCCTCTCTTTTATTTAATTTCTTCTAAGCACACAGGCTTAAAAATAAATTATGGCAAATAAAAAATTTAATTAAATTATATGCGGGCAATAAAAGTGACAATTTTTTTGTTGCAATGTGCACTATGCGCGACATTACCCCCATTACACCAAAACCTTGCCAACTTACGTGCCGCTTACTATAAAATTTAATCAATTCGCCTATAACAAATGAAGACTTGTATGTTTTATATTTTTTTTATTTTCTGTGTTTAGTTATAAAATAATTAAATGCCTTAACTTTAACAACATATCAGTTTAGGGGTATCCACTACAAGATGTCGCTAGTTTCCATACAAAAAGAATTATCTTAAAGGATCACAGTTTCAGAGCACTGTAAGTTACTATCTAATTAAGATTGTTAATAAACGCTTCTTTATCTTATTTAAGACATTTTGCATTTGGGGAACCGGTACACGCCGGGCGTCGTGCTCACCAGACCACAGAGGCTGTACTTACTTGGTGAGCGTATATGGTGTCGTAGTGGACGGTCCAGCCGAGGGCGGCGGCGTACAGCGGGAGGCACACGGCCGCGTCCAGGGAGCCCTGCACCGCGCTGTAGCCCAGCAGCGCGCCCCAGTTGAACGTGGCCCCCAGGAACACTTGAGGGTAAGCCGTGAAACGCTTCGCCAACGGATACGTCACCACTAGCACTGAATAATTTACAAAATTAAAGAGAAGCGGCGTCATGAGACACCAGACGGAAACGAAGCTCCTTTTTTTATTGCTTAGATGGGTAGATGAGCTCACAGCCCACCTGATGTTAAGTGTTTGCTGGGGCCCTTAGACAACTACAACGTAAATACGCCAGTAACCACTTAACACCAGGTGGGCTGTGAGCTCGTCCGCCCATCTAAGCAATAAAAAAATTATAAAAAACACAACTGGAGATGCAAAACATCTAAAAAGATGGCAAATTTTAGACTTAGACCTTTATAATTAAATTTTCTGCTGCAATTGAAGACATTTAATATAATGTCATCCACAACTCGAACCCGTTGGAGTACATCTGATTATGACTATATAACCGATTGCAGAAAAATATAGGAAAAAAATAAATAAATAAATGTAAAGACAAACCTTTTTAATAAATTTTTATATAAAACAAACGTTTCTTAAAAAAAAAAAGTATTTTCTTATATACATATAGATTGACTGAACTCTCTGCCATTGAGAAAAAAGGGGAATTCGGTTTTACTTAATTCAATAATACTGTGTAAAATAGCAATTTGTGGAAAAGCTAAGGCATTAAATGTTGTTTTCTTAATATTGTAAGAAAAGAAGTAATTTATTATTGTTCAAACTTTTTTAGAATATATATTTTAGAATATTCAATCTAATATATAAAATTCTCGTGTCACAGTTTTCGTTGCCATACTCCTCCGAAACGGCTTGACCGATTTTGATGAAATTTTTTGTGCTTATCCGGTATCTATGAGAATCGGCCAACATCTATTTTTCATCCCCCTAAATGTTAGGAGTAGTCCACCCCTAAATTTTTTTATTTATTTTTTAGACAACATTTTTAATTTCTATTTTTTTATGATACAGCATACAAAAATACATACAACCCTAAATTTTCACCCCTCTACGATTAACCCTTATTTTTTATTTGCTAATTAAAAAATTTAAAATTTTTTGCGAGAATTTTGTTTTTATTTTGTCATGACGTAGAATAAAAAAAATCATATTACTCTGAAATTTCCACCCCTCTATGATCAACCCCTATTTTTTATTTTTTTATTATAAACTTTAATTTTTTTGGCAAGATTTTCATTTTTATTTTTAATTCGTCATGAATTAAAATAAAAAATCTGGTGTTACTCTCAATTTTTCATCCCTCTATGATCAACCGCTATTTTTTATTTGTTAATTATAAACTTTAATTTTTTTGGCAAGTTTTTTATTTTATTTTGTTATGACTTAAAATAAAAAAAATCATATTACTCTCAATTTTCACTCTTATATGATCAACCAATATTTTTCCACCCCGATTAATTTTTTTTTTTCTATGCACAGATCTGCAATAAGGTTGCAAGATGACAATCAAATTTTATAATTGTAGTACGATAAATTCTTATTCAGAGTTTATAATTTCAAGTTCCTTTAATTATGTTTTTTTTAAATTGAATTTGATCTCCCGCCCTCGCCGGTCGACTACTGATCAACTATCAATTGAACAGCTATCCCCGCCAGGTGTCACCACTCATCCAGCAAACATCACGTAGTAGGGATGAGGACGAAGCCGGTCTCCTGTCTTACTTACTCACTATACATCATAGATTATACACTTAATATATAATTTGAGAGCTATACAATACTATACATTTTTCAGCCATGTTTTTTTGGTTTTATTTGTGTATCAATAGTATGTTCAGTAGGTCTGAGAATCGGCTACTATCTATTGTTCATACCCCTAAGTGAAAAGGGTTGTCCACCCCAAACATTTATTTTTTATTTTTATTTTTTGGATATTTTTTTTGTTTATAATGAGGTATTATGTGGTTAAATGAGGTTTTTTTTCTACAGTAGAATTTCCCTAGAAATCTTATTTAAGGCAACACAACGTTTGCCGGGTCAGCTAGTATCATTATAAATTTATTTCAATCATAATATATTCATCATTTTCTGGATTTTTATTATTTAATTTTTCTGATTGGTTTTTATTTCAGTACTTAAAAGTATTTAGGAAATTTATTATTTTAGAAAAAAAAAACGTAAAATAAAATTAAGTAAAATTAATACAAATGTCTCTATATTTTTTTTCGACTGTATAAAATTAAATAAATAATTTAAAAAACAATACGATAATAATGAATTTATAATGTGAGTATACACCGCGTGCTTATAGTTCATTTGCGTTAAGAATCCAGTGAGTCTTCAGTACAACTGCAGGGTAAAGGTGTATTCACAGTGATGTTAAAATTCAAACAAATAATATATTTAAAGATTAAGTTTAATGAATGAAAAAAATACACCTTAAAAGTTAAAAATCAAAATAAAAGTCATTAATATATTAATGGTATAATATAATCATCGCAGCTCATGCATTATTTTGTGAAGTGTGGTACGTTTAAGTGTTGGAGTATCTTCATCAGCTTCACAAATTGTCATAATTTTATTTAATGTTATGTAGTATTTAAATAATATTGAGTGTACTTTTTGCTTGAGAAGAATTTCATTTGTATGCGCATGCGTGTTGCTTGTACAAGGATTCATGAGTACTAGAGGTCCCGCAGTAGTCGAAATTCGACTATAATTAATTGGAATTGTAAGTTTGTACACTATTATAATTGTATTTTATACTTCCATAATCACAAATTTCGCCATGGCTACACTACAAAAAAATATTAATAAAGACAAACAATATTTAATCTATTCTCAATTTGACCACAGACATCAAGTACAAAAGTTTGACAATAAATAGTATGCATGCGTGTGTGCGTCAAATACATGGTATGTAGTGTTTGTAATGTTTTCTTTATTGATTTAATAGATCTTTTATGCATTATTTAAAAAAATATTAGCATTGTGTACTTCTTCTCTATATTCTCAATCAGTGTGGAAATTTTCATACTCCTCCGTCCGCGCAATTTTCGTAAAAAGGGATACAAAGTTTTTGCTTCATGTATTAATATGTAGATAAACTGTGCATTGGGGAGGCAAAGTGGGATCAGAAAGAGAAAGGATGAAAGAACAGAAATAAAGAGGGAGAAAGAGAAAGATATCATACACTATTCACTTGTGTATACAACTATAGCATTTCCATTATATGTTTTTCTTAGGGTTTTAGTCCCACATTTTGTTCAGTTCATTTGCAAAGCAAAATTCCTATCTCCTCCAAGCCTGTCATATTTTTTTTCCTACCTAATCTGATAGCCTTGAGAGGCTATATCTGCGGAACCTTAATTAGTAGGTGAGCTCACGGGGCTCAAACCTGATGACGGTGCTAACACGAACCCTAGCAAGAGCCGTGCTTCGCAGAATCTAAAACCGAATCGGAAATGCGACCCACTGAGAAGATCCGGCGAGAAACTCAGTGGGCTGTGTCTGAGGGTTAATGTACTCGTCGAGCCCTTCATCGCAAGCGACGGGTTCGACGAGAACGATGACCGGAGCCTGCCATAAGGAACCACGTTCCAATAAAAATAGCACCCTATATGTTATTAGAAAGTTTGAAATAAACTCACGCATGCTGCTGGCTCCGAGTGCTACGCTGTAACAGTTCAACTGCAGCAATACACCCAAAGCTAATGAGAGCTGAGCGGCCAAAAATATCATAGCACCAGTCTGCGAGACAGCACCAGACACTAAGGGTCTGTCTTTTGTTCTTGCTACCTGAAGGCAAATACGGAATTGTACAGGTCACATAAAAACTCAATAAAAACAGGGTCGAATACTTATAAAATTTATTACTGGTGGTAGAACCTCTTATAAGCCCACACGGGTAGGTACCACCGCCCCGCCTATTCTGCCGTGAAGCAAGAATTCCTTTCGGTTTGAAGCACGGGGCAGCCGTTGTAACTATACAAAGACCTTAGAAGTCATATCTCAAGGTGGGTGGCGCATTTACGTTGTAGATGTCTATGGGCTCCAGTAACCAACTAACACCAGGTGGACTGTGAGCTCGTCCACCCATTTATGCAAAAAAAAATTATAGACTTTTCTAATCAGTCTCGTGAAGAGTTCATCACTAATAGTCATAGAAATGAACCGATCAATTCAAATTGTTTTGTATTGAGAGTGTTTTAATAGCCCCAGAACTCGTACTCGCTTACTGGTGGTATGACGTCTTTCAAGCCCGCACGGGTGGGTACCACAGCCCTGCCTGTTCCTGCCGTGAAGCAGTTATGCATTCCGGTTCGATGGGAGGGGTAGCCCTTGTACTATAGAAGTCAGATTTAGAACTTATCTATCAAGACAGGTATCCTCATTTACATTATTAATGTCTACAGGCTCTAGAGACGTGAGCTCATTCTAACCTGTTTGTCTATATCTCGATCCCACATGTCATTGATTGTGCATCCAGCCCCTCTCATTAAGCCGGCTCCGACGAGGAATAGCGCGGCCGTCTGCAGCGTAGTTTGTATGGGTACACCAGGAATCGAAGCCAAGGCAATGGACCATGTACAAGGCCAGTAGAGGAGATACACTCCTGGAAAGAAAAATTTTGCAAATTTAAAATTATACTGACAGGACTTCAGCAATGACAGTCAGTTATCATTTCTAGATCTGAGCCACTTATATGCATTGAATTAATGTTATATCAACATCCACAAGAACGGCATAGACATTATCTTCAGACAATTGAGTCTTCAACCTTCTGACCGGGGTTACTGAAGTTATTCTTTGAGTTCCAGTAACAACTGAACACCAGATCCATTAAGTCATCTACCTATCAAAAATAAAAATCTATAAATATTATCCAATCACAAATGAAATGAAGTTTAAGTTACCTATAGGTCGATCCCATCTAGCTAACCTCACATACGGCAATACTTTGTCTTTCCATATTTGTTTTCTTTGTGAATCTGGCAGCACCTCACTCAGTTTGTCTATGACTATCTTTGGTTGACTAGTTTCTATCACAACTTTTTGTCTGTGGTGGTCACTCTGTGTTGAATGAACTCTCACATTGTACCTTCTTGAGCATGCGTTTCTGCATGCGGTGCACCCATGAGCATTGTACTTCATTAGCAGATGCACCTTTTTACTTATTTTCAAATTAACATTTGTAATGTATAAAAGTTTTTTTAATTGGTAAATTTTCGACGTTTTCAACATTTCGTCCGATACCTATTCTGAAACAAAATAATAAATAGATTTATACAGTAAGTTTTTGATTGACCAAAGTAAGCATTTATTAGAATAGTTAAGTAAAATGGATACTTAGCAAGCTTTGGTTCTAGAAAAATATATTGAAAGATTCTTAGCAATGAATTCGTCAATTTCTGGTGTGGTACTTATTACAAAACGGATGGTGGTATTTACGATTAATGGGCTCTCTTAACGACTTATCACTATGGGATATCAGACGCCCTGCCTAAAAAGCCAATTTTCATAATTATTGAATATTTTATAATTTTATGTTTAGAGGATATAATTCAGAGGCCTATAGCAGCAGACGTCGCAGATTGATGTCAAAGCAATATATAGCTTCTAGTTTTCAGAAAATCATTATAATTTGTATTATTTTCTATTTTTCATAATTGAGAATGAGATTATGTCACATAATTGTAACCAATGAAGGAACCATTATTAGAAAACCAAAACATCTATGATCCACGGGTGATTGACACATTGTTACATTAATTACTTACCGTCTAGAAAAATTAATTATGACCAAAGAAATACTATTTTTTACAGCGCCGTTCAAGGTTATAAATTTTCAAGGTCCCAATTTTTTATTCACTTATATCACTATCACTACGTTATATCTTAGAGGAATTGTCATTTTCATTACACTTTATTTAAGACTAAGATATTTTTCACAGTTTTTGTTAATTTTTTTTAATTATTATTTCGTTTGTTTTATTCTGCAAAATTAAACATGCCGCTAAAATAAACTAGAACGATCCGGTCAAATGACAACAAACGAAGACAGCTCTCAGTTTTGACCACTGAAGTAGGAAACATAGGTCTATGGTTTTGACAAATTCTGTTACGTCAATTGGACAATTTGATTGTTTTTTTTTACTTAATGACCTGGTATCTAGACTTTCAGGACAAGTCTTTAGTATTTTATGCGGCTTATTACCTACCTATAATTTTCCCACTGTATTTTTGATGAATTTATATAGAGGCAATTTATATATATAGAGGGATATAATATATAGAGGGAATTCATATTATATACGTAATAGGATGGACAATTTGATTGATGCATCACAAAATAGGTAATTATTTCATATTTAAAAGATAAATGCTTTATGATTCAGGTTTTTAGTGGGAATACGAAAAGACATACGTGAATTATTTTATTACGTTAGTTTTATATCAGTGTATGTGTACGAAAATTTATTTCTCATTAACCGTTTAGTACACATAAAACTACCATGCCATTTTACTGATAATAATCCATTACATTGATATCATTTCACTTAACATTACTATAGATCTAATCCGGTTTAAACCCAATTAAACCAATTCGTTTACAACGAAAAAAAACATTTAAAACCGATATAAAACAATTTTTTTTTCGGTTTAAAACCTTTGGTGTTGATGACTATGTTTATTTTACCGAAGTAGAGATTTAATGGAGTGACTATTAACCATGTAAATAATTTTTCAACGTGTTATACAGGGTGACTTGTAATTCGACGTATTCCTCTTGGGATGTGATAACACATTTAATTTCCAACAAAATTAACCCTAATGTCCCTAATACCAAAGTGTCTCGTTATCGAGATATTCAATATTTTTCTTCTTCATAATGCCGTAATTTATTATTATAACTTTAAAAAAAAATTACAATTCCTTCACTAATTAATCGAAAGGAACTTCGTTCCATCCGAGTGTCCCTTGACACCTCTGAAGTTTTTTGCTATCTATCTAGGAAGTGCTTCTTTCCTTCTTAATTTAGTATCCTACTCTAATAGTTTATGACGCTATTTTTTAAGTCTATCCACTTGCTACTGCTACTTTCAACGGACCCTTTTTAATACATTGAGATCGTGTTCCTTACATAACTAGAGAATAATAGTGATTTTCTGAACGGTGTATTATCTTTAAAATATGTTACCACGTTACAAGAACCAGAGCTTAGGATTTAATAAAACTACATTTTTCATTCAACAAATGTCAGTTTAATAGAAAAAAAAAGCAATAAAAGAACACTCGTCAATCGCCATGTATCTGGAAGGTGAAATAATTTCATTATTATATATCTGACCGCAGGAGGCTGCTATACTTGACAATAAGCAAGTCAGCTGCGAGTCGAGTGACGCAATCCGAAATACTTCTTGAAACGTGAGGTCGGTCTCAATGTTAGGTCCAGCGTACATCGAGCCCTTCAAACCCAATCCCATAACTCACCCATCACCAGGGCAAAAAAGTGATGCTGATGTCTATGGTAGCTTGTCCGTGCAGATTTTAGACAGGACTTCATTTTTTAGTTTCATTGGCCGCGTGAAAGGCTTTATGGAATGGGTGCTTTAGTGCTTCAGCACCTGAACGCCAATAATTCAGAGTCCACTGATAAAAAAACCTCGCCTGACAGTGATTCTTTATCTATTTTCAATAGGCATGATGACTAATTTTCAAAATATATTCTATGATATTCAGAAGTATCTATTAAATAAAAAATATATCATATTTCTGTAGAAAATAAAGGTTTTCATGCAATAAAATGAAATTTTAATTTTAAGTTTCTATTTCGCGCAAAAACGCTGTTTAGTGTCATGGCGTCGGTCATTACGTCACTACTCAGTAAACTTCAGTACGTCATTAGTAAACATTAGATGCTTGTATAATAAATCATGTTATTTTGCATAATGAATATGAATTCAAAAGTGTATGAGTGGTGTGTGATCCCTCAGTGCAATAGTACATCTATAAAAACTCCGAACAAGTTAATATGTTTACGTCCCAAATAACAAAACAACGAGAAATAAATGGTTGGACTCTTGCACGGCGACAACCAATAGGTTTAAGTCTAAATATTTCAATTTATTTCCGTGAAGATCATTTTGATGTAAGTTTGAACATATTTCGTAAATTTTACAATTATGTGTGACCTTAATTGAGGTCTAAAATTTCATAAGTTCAATATTTATTTCATCATTCATTATTATGGACAATGGAATTGGTGTCGCAGGTTTGCATGAAACCAGGCTGTATTCTCACAAAACTTGAATGCCAGATAGTTAGAAAAAAACGAACTGCTAAAATTATTATAGATAACAGAAAAGATTAATTTCATGCACTATTTACCATAATTTATCAATTCAGACAATAACCATTAAAATAATTTCACGTTCCCATGGACATCCACATTACATAAAACTACAAGGCAAATATATCACCCTGAAGATCAATCTGATAGTAATACTTCTTTTATACCATCTGTAATGCACAGAGAATCATCATCATCAACAATATCTTAAAATTAAATCTATATTAGACTGCAGTGAGATGATACAAGACAATAAAAAACAGGAGGCATCTAAAATTCTGGAATGTACCTTGCTTAAAATTACAAAGAGCCCGCGATCTTACATTGGAGCTCCCAAAAGCTGTTATTACTTAATTGATTTAATAGAAAAAACATACTAATATTCCTGCTAACAAAATATGCTCATGGGTCTAAACAAAATTAGATTAAATAACCCATTTAGAGAGCTTGCTGATGGCTTTTGTGGAACTTCTGTTCTGGAAATAGTAAAGTACGATCATAAAATGTATTTTAGCGACAGGTAAAGCGAAAAAAATAGTTTTTTTGTTAAAGTTGCAGTAATCGCGCGTAAGCTCAAATGAAACAAGATGACGTTTACTAAGACGTGACGTCATTCGCTCTGATTGGTGTTTAAGCTATGCTGATATTTTGCAGATTTATTTTAACAATAAATCATAAATCTCGTCATGAATATGAAAATAAATACATTTTTCATTTGATCAGTTTAATATTTTAGCGATACTTGACTACTGTCATCATGCCTATTAAGACCACTTCGTCTCAATAAGTTTGTAATAAAGTATTTGTGTTAATTTAAAAAAAACAGTTAGACTGGAACTGGAATAACCCCTTAGGCTACCGGCGAATAGCTAGGACTAAAAAAACATATCTGACCGCTTCCGCAATCTCGATCCAGTCCATGGCTTTACATAAATCATCGTTCTTCGATGGTTTCTTATCCCAATTCCAATACGTGAAGTTCTTGAAGCCCCCTGTCACCTGAAACCGTAATATATATTGATGGATCTATGTACTTATAGCCAAGAGTCTCCTAGGCTGAGCCCCTTGAGGTCGAGCCTGCACGATTGGTGTAGCTCTTTTTTTGTGGTTGGGGGCTGAATCTCCTACGAGGTCTTCGCGCCTAGGGGGCGCGCGTGGTATGTACTTGACGATCTGTTGATGTTGGCGGCAGACCACGGGCCCAAGGACGTTTTAGAGCCCTCCCGCACTAAGCAACTCCCGTGCACGCCGGTCTCGCGGTGTGGCTGCCCTACTCGGCCGCCCGGACGATGCCACTGGTGTTCAGGGATACCCCGCTGGGCCAGAACCAGCCTGCCGGGTCGGAACGCGATACACTGCCGACCAGGTTGCTCTTCCACAGTATGTTCGGCGACGGCAGCGACGACGACAACGCGGATCGCATCGCAGGCCGCAACCGCTAATGCGTCGTCCCATCTTCCTGGTACCAGCACGCTAAAGTGACGGTAGCGTGCGGCGCTGCCTCAACCCCCTCAGGTCGCCTCGTGACCATCACCGGGAGGAAACTGCCTCCTCACAGGGACAAAGCTGAAGAAACGCCCTCCTCTGACCCCCCATGTTTGGTGAAGGTAACATAATCCGTCGAGGTTACTAGCAATAGGTAAAACAAGGTGAGTCCCTGCCCACTGAGTTTCTCGCCGGATCTTCTCAGTGGGTCGCGCTTCCGATCCGGTGGTAGATTCTGCGAAGCACTGCTCTTGCTAGGGCGGTGTTAGCAATTCTCCGGTTTGAGCCCCGCGAGCTCACCTACACAAGCTAGGGTACGCTGAAATAGCCTCTCAAGGCTATCAGCATAGGTAGGGAAAAACAGTGAGTCTTTTGTCCTACCATGAGTATTGCCTTGCTATTACTTCACCTGGAATTTTCTTTCAGCATCTTCAGTTAAAGGTCTCTTCGTCTCAGTTACTAAAACAGCTCGGTAGCCCTCCGGAAATGTCATCTGTGTACCGTCAAGAAGATGCCCCCGAAACGTTGCCGATAGTTCTGAAATTAGTTTTTCGTGTGATAGATTAGATGCCACAGAATAACACTAAGGTAACAGAACAGGCTGGCTCATGTCCATAACGATTCAAAAAACATTTAACCCGGTCCATGAGTACTTGGATAAACCCCCTTGCTACGAATGACTTAGAAGATGACGACGACGTTTTTTATGTAGCATACATTAGTCAATTAATGTTTTAGGATTTTCTTGGGTATAGCAAATCATAGCCATAGAAGTAAACAAGGTTATATTTGACATTCCATAAATCAGTCATTAGGCGTATATTTTCGTCGCATCTAATTTATTTAAAAAAAAAACATCCCAAGTTACTGGCTGATAATGCAGCTTTAGTTACTAAGATATTTTTTAAATTGGTTGCATACTTTTTGAGTTTATTCTTTAGAAACAAAATGGATAAAATACAAATGAGCTTCTCTTTATTATCTTCATTTAAATATCACTAAGTTTTTCTTAGGTATTACCAAGTTAAGAAAACAACACACACACAAAAATATGTATATTTACCTTGTGAATTGTTTTCTACGATGTAAGGGTCAAAATATTTCTTTACGTTAGTAGAACCATCCTGTTCAATCTTACAAGGTATATAATGAGATTTCTGTTCAAAAATATCTTCATTTTCTTTCTTAATCAAATTATTTTCAACTAATATGGACATTTTAATCAATTAAATTGTGAAATTTTAATCTTTTGTTATTGTTTTGGTTAATGTCACATTCGCTTTTTTTACTTTCTTTATGAAACATAGCACGGAAACATAGCCTTTTCAGCCCAATCTTTCGAACAAATCGATAAAGCCGTTTTTTTTTTCACCAAGTAAACCAAGATTTAGGGAAAATGTTTTCCAAGAATTCAATGGATATTTTGCAAGAGTTCATCACTTTTTTTTTTCATTAACAACATACAGATTCTAAATATTTAAAAAACCACTATTAAAATCCATTTGATCCTAAAGGATATTAAATAATATTCGTTATCCTGTTTCCAACAAAATTACTAACCAGCGATCACTAATATTGAGAAAGATTTTTTGACACCATAGCTGCTAACTTCATCCAAGGCAATTTTTACAACAAATTCGTAACAATAAGTTTCATGAAACCTATTGATTTCTCAACATTATCTACAACTGAAATTGAATTTCATATTAATATTCTTTTTATTTGCAAGCATAATCTTTTATCGATTAATATGTATCAAGTTTCATGAACAGTATTTCCTTTGCCAATCGAATTGATAAATAGCAATATTTCCAAGGTGTCAGGTAGTTTCGCGCTATTTTTGACACCTAACTAAATATTGTTAAAAAAGAAGAACATTTCATGTTAAAAATAAATAAAAACTAAAATATCCTTTTAATAAATGGTTTCATGTGATAATGGCAAGAACTAAAGCTTCTGTCGGTGCAAAAGGTATAGAGATATTCACTTATTAGTATGACTTAAAAAATAAATTTCTAAATGAGATTCTCGGATGTACCAATAGCTAATAGAATCTGAGATCATACGCTCAAGTTATAATTTAATAACGATAACAAAGAGAATGAATGTTTCTTAAACAAATTTGGCTGTAGCATAGTTTTGAGTATCGTCTCTCCAAAAAGCGATCTCGTGTCGTGCGCCCATCTTCCCATTTACACTGTACAGAACCTTGTTTATGGGTGGGATATCAATAAAATATCAATCAAGATTTGGTCCTTATGTTTCAAATATTGACTGTATTGGTGCTGTGATGACTATTCGTTTGTCAAGCAACAGTAATAAAAAGATCCTAAGCAAAAATAGGTAATACACAAATAATAGAGAAGAAAATTGCTAATTTTACAATTTTCATGTTACAAATGCTATTATAAGTTTCATATGTTATATAGTTGCTGTGGGTAAGAGTTCGAAGGCACGATGCAATGTGGCACCACCACCGAGTACACCCAGCACTTCAGGTATACGAATATTATAATAATCATTGTAGTTCTATCATTGCTTGTTGTATCTTTATCAGAGTTTTTCTGTGAGTTGAAAAAATTAATTAACAAAGATCCAATTTGAACAACATCCCAAATTGATACTGAAAACCCTAAAATTTTAAAATAAATCTAACAGTATTTTCTTTGAGTTTTATAAGCCATAAATAAAGCTACTTTTACAGCTTATTTTCATGTTGTTTATTGTCATTGTATTGATATATTATTTAATACCAGGTACCAGTGACCGTGCCTCTCGTAGTAGCTCCGGAGGCAACCCAGTCTGTCCAAGGGAAACTCCAAAGTGGCAGAAACCCATCACCAGATTCTTTGCCTCGAAGGACTCTGATCATGGCTCTACAGACGAAGAAGATATAGGTAATAATGAATTCTTTAAGTTTTACTGATTAACAGAAGCTATAGAATTGTTTCAAATATTGTTTAACAATGAACGTAACAAAGTCATATTTTATGGGAATTGAGTCCATCCACAATTAGAGCCCATCTTTCAAATTAATATTTCTGGTTCTATTTCGGTTGATGGTAACATTAAATATGCTATTACCCGTGGTATTCAAGAAATGTGTTCTTGAGTGGAGACCACGAATTGGGAAACGCAGTGCAGGACGCCCTGAGGCTCGGTGGAGTGATGATCTGTGCAAGGGGGCTGGCAGGAGCTGGATGAGAGAAGCCAAGGGTTGTGCTCAGTGCCTAGCAACTGGAGAGGCCTATGTCCAGCTGTGGACTTCTGTAGGCTGGTGATAATGATGATTCAAGAAATATATGCCAATGCTTCATATCTTATTAATATTTATATTTGTAGTGAGAAAAAAACAAAAAAACAACACCATAGAATCGGACGATGAAGAGAATGAAACACCAACAAACCAAGTCTTGGACGAAACGTTAGAATTAGAACCATTGACAGGTGAGAACAGTCACAAAATCGATGAATATTACACAAACAACAATGATGTGAATGGAGATGGACACGAAAAAAAAACGTTGGAAGAATCCACCAAGTCTCTCAAAGGTAAAGGCAAAGGCAAAAAGACGAAAGGCAAAGAAAACCTAGATTATAATTCAGATAGGAAAAGGTATAGAGACGAAAAAGACGCCAATGAAGAAAACGCAGCCAAAAAGATTAAGGTTGATTAAGAAACAAAATAAAAGATGGTGGAGATATGTTACACATCAGTCTTTAGTCTTGAATTAGTTTAGGAAATAATCATCAAATAGAATACTGTTTTGTTTATAACACAGGTGTTGTATATTATTTAATTCCAAGCAAACACATAGCTTTCAATTGTATAAGATTGTGCTTTGTGACTAAATACTTGTTAACACATTGAACGCCAAATTAGAAAACATGTTTAACCCAGTGGGATGCGGCAGACATCCTGTAGCTGCCAATAATATAGGTTTAGGGGGCTGTGATGTTTTTTGAGTTATTTCTTAGCAATATTTGATTAAAAAACCTATTTTTTAACGATTCTTGATATATAATCTGCCCTTATAGAAAGTATCCCATGGATAAAGTATTGATCATGGTGTTCAATATGTTAAGATAGATCTGATGAGAAGGACCTCTACGCATTGATTGCCAAGGAAGGAGTGTGGTGCTTTCCACCAACGCTTTTTTTTGTATGGAAGACTAGCTGATGACTTGGAGTCTCTTACCAGCTTCATCGGGAAAAGTGAGTGAACTCAGAGACTCAATCAGTAAAGAGGGATGTCGTTGTAAGCCCATAAGTCATCAGAAATATCCAAAAAAATTATGAAAACCGTAGTATTGTTCAGACCAGTTGTGTTTTCATACTTTTTGTTACATAGTATTTAAGTATAATAATATAGTTTAAGAAACAAATGTGGACCAAAAATAAATGTTAAATAACTTTTGTGTTTTATTGTGATTAATGCATGTCTGTATACATATTTTTTCCCTCCCTAGTCGCTGGTAGACATAACGGCTATTTAAGCTACGATCGGACGAGGGTAGTATATAAAATTATAGGGGGTAGTTAATATTTTGGACTTTTTTTTAAAATGTTTTGTAACTTGTACGATATTTTATTACTGCCTTGCTTAATATTGAGGGGTGAAAGGATGTTTTAAGCGACATTTATCTTTGTAATTAAAAGTGCGTTTTATTGGTATTAACAACATCAACAGTTCGATGTTTTTCATTGAATCTTAATTAAGTTTACTCCATTTTAATAGATGAAGAAGTTTTTTTGTTATAATATTTTTTCCAACTTTCAATGACTCTCTCGTAAAGATGCAAAATTGTCGCTCAAACCAGCCTTTCACCCGTCGATATGACTAATCTCACTGTACCACGTGCGCAACATTCATAACAAGGAGCAAAAGTTATTTCTTTGGGTATTACCAGTAGACAGATTTTCAAAATTCATACGTTCATACATAGTCTCCCTGTATACGGTACCCATTTTAACGCATACGACAAAAAATTATTCTTTGTTCACACACAGGCACCGTGTATATCCATCATTACTGGATACGATGTTCTCCAGTATTCACCGGTCATCGTCCTCGTCGAACCCGTCGCTTGCGACGAAGGGCTCGACGAGTAAATTAACCCTCAGACACAGCCCACTGAGTTTCTCGCCGGATCTTCTCAGTGGGTCGCGTTTCCGATCCGGTGATAGATTCTGCGAAGCATAGCTCTTGCTAGGGTTCGTGTTAGCAACGTCATCAGGTTTGAGCCCCGTGAGCTCACCTACTAGTTAAGGCGACGCTAATATAGCCTCTCAAGTAGGAGTGGGTAATATCGGTTTTGCCGCGTATCGAATCGTATCTATATATCGAGTATCAATATCGGATATTGAATCTATATATTTTCTGAATCTATATATTGATGGATGCTAGTAGATTTTCTCGATTCATGATATTTGAGATTTGAAACGATACGCTGATATAATATCGTAGTAGATATAGATTTAAGTCAACGTTATACGGTTGGTTTTTTGATAGCAATTTATAATATGATTTTAAAGTAATAAAAAGAACATGAAAATAAAAATATCAAAAAAACTTTCCTTCATGCTTTTATCAGGCTTAGGACTGGCTACATTATTTTCAGTTTTTAGTATTTTGTATCTTAATTTAAAATTACAAAATATACCAAAAGAGTGTAGATTTCAAAAGTTTAATACAAACACAAGAAATAAACTCAATTATTTGGATTCAACTAAAAATAGAAAAATGTGTACTTTAAAAATCAAACACAAAAAACTTTTAAGTATTTATAAACACTTGTCCAAAAATTGTAGTTCAAGGTCAAAGCGCGTGAAATTAAATTCAACGATGCAAATAGGCTATACTGCATTCAAGTTAGGGTCGAAAATTGAAACTTCTTTCCTAAATTGTATCCTGCTGATACGCTAAGAATAATCTACAGACATATGGACTTAAATATAAGGTTTACAATTGTATGGATAATGCCTGTTTCTGTTTCATTCATCACATGATATCCCTATCGTGCGCTCACTCACTCTGGCCGATTCGATACGAACCAAACGAATATTGCTGATATTCACGAATCGGTACGATATGCCGATGCGCATCACATCGAGTAATATCGTGTATCGGCTGATATCGTTATATAGATTCCGATTCACGAATCGGTACGATATCGCGATATGCCGATGCGCATCACATCGAGCAATATCGTGTATCGGCCGATATCGATATATAGATTTCGTGCGGGGTGATATCGGATTCAACGATATTGCTGCGATATATAGATATTGAATCTAGATACGATTTATATCGCCCACTCCTACTCTCAAGGCTATCAGATTAGGTAGAAAAAGAAAAAAAAACAGTATTCGATGACAAAATGGAATCTCGTAATTTACCGGATCGTTTTTATTTACTTTAAATTGAATACTGTACCATATCGTCTTCTCGCATTAAAACTGTATAATCTCAAAACTTACAAAATTTTACAGGAGAGTGTTTTAAAGGTTTAACATAATAATATGATATTTTTAATATTAATCATCTTGACAATTTTTATTTTTTACCACTTAAATTATCTGTCTTTTAAAGTGAGATAAAATTATTTATTAATTTTGTTAATATGTAGTAGTCAAAATATAGGTAAACTAAAAAAAAACTAAAACTAAGCTACTTACGCTCTTTTGACAGTATTTATGAGAAAAATACTGGTGATACCAAATGATTCCGCATAATAACTCAATTTCGAATATTTTTGGAAATTGTACACTTTTAATGCGAAAAGACGATATGTGAAGTCGCTCATACAACTCCATGCTCCATCGATGAAAAATAACGTATCCGACAAAACCGACCAGTAAAACGGAGACCATGTGTGAACGGGCTGTAAGGGCAGAGTCACACCGGAATGACAGTGGTCCCCGGCGTCGCCGCTGGCGGCCTCGCGCGGCCTCCAGTCTGCTTAGTGCGAGTTTGTTAAAGTTCTCGATAGCATAATGCCGGCCACTCACATGCGCGCAAATATTCGTGCATTGTATGAATGTTTGCGCGCATGTGAAGGGCCGTCAGACATTCATTCGCAAACTTAGAAGCTGTGCAAATGGGTTCGCATACTCAATTTGCGAACCCGTTTGCGCTTCTTCCTACACTTGTTTACGAATGTCTCACGAATTTCTCCTCCTTTTTAATTCGTCAATAGAACATTGAAGAGAAAAAGAGTTTTGAATTCTTTCCCAGACATCATTGACAGCCATGCTGTTTTTATGGGATTTCTTTTGATGAAGATACGCTACACAGTAGACATCACGAACTATGAAAATGGCGATACGTCCGTTACCTTCGCAATCGTCGGCGCAACTGGGCAAACGAATGTGTGAGAGACTACGCGAAGGCTCGCGGTTCGCGCGCTGTGATGTCTGTTAAAAAACCGACGCATCTTGGAAAACCACGAATGCAGCGAAAACTTTGCATAATCATTTGCAAATGTCGTCCTACACTTGTGGGTTTGCGTATTCGTGCGCATGTGAGTGACCGGTATAAAAGTTAACCCAATTTTGTATACAGTTGGAACAGCGCCCCTAGCGGCAAACGTACGCAAACGATCCCATTCCATACAAATATGAGCTAACTTTTACGCTATCGAGAACGTTAAAAAATTCGCACTAAGCACACTGACTGCACGTGCCTAGGCCCCCCTTGACTAGTTTAGTTTCTTCATTCGGCAATGATACTCGTGTGTTTGGAGTGAACATGATGGAATTGATTAATGTATACGACCGCGGTGCCGCGAGCGGCCTTGTGTCGCCACAAGGGGGCATTATCGCTCACTTTGGAAAAGGCTGTTGTACAAGCTTGTATTAAACACAAATCACATAAATAATTAAAAAACTGCAACACTACGCGAAATAAAAAAAAATCGATATGCAAAATTGATTTATTCAGAGCAAAATACAGCCTTAAAAGTAAGTAATTAAAGCCAAGATAATACAATAAAATAATATTTCGTTTCACTGAGAATCAAGGGCTCTTCTCAAGTAATAGTCTCTCTAGCGGAAATATTATTCAATGAATAATAACACAAAACACGTCACTTCCAGAATATAAGGATCATTAGAAGAGTAACACTATCTATTGATACACTCTTCGAGGAACTTTTTGCGAGCTAAAACGCCTAATATATATTTTAAGTAAAGAAAAACCTTTAAAACCCTAGTTTTATAAAAAGATTTTTCTTTGACGGGTTCACTGACCTATTTGTCATAAGAGATTAATTCAGTTTTGCATAATCGAATAAAAACATTTAAATTATTAATTTAAAAAGATATTTAAGGGCTTTAAATGTTGTTTTCTTAAAATATTACAGAAAACACAATGGATTATTTTATTGCTCATTCATTCTGGAATATTCCGTATCATTTTAAATGTGTTTACCCGTGCGGACTCAAGAGGTCCTACCACCAGTAATTACGCAAATTATAATTTTGCGGGTTTCATTTTTTAAAGACGATGTTATTCCTTCACCGTGGAAGTCAATCGTGAACATTTGTTAAGTACATATTTCATTAGAAAAATTAGTACACGCCTGCGGGATTCGAACACCGTTGCATCGCTAGATACGAATGCACCGGATGTCTTATCCTTTAGGCCACGACGACTTCAAACGCGCTGTTCTTTCTAAAGCGTAGACCAGGTAGGCCGTGCAAAAACTAAAATAAGCTAGTGTCTTCAGACGTATACATCTGGAGCGAAAGAAATACAAATGGAAGAAAGTTTGAAAATAATATTTACAACCCATTTTTTTAAATTTAGGTTCACACATTTCAATTAATGACCATCAACATTATTCGCCGAGACGGGGTTCCGTTTCACTTAAATCTTCTAAAACATTATTCGATAATTTGTCATTAGTTGACATAATAATATGACGGTAGTAGTCATTTTTTTTATTGCTTAGACGTGTGGACGAGCTCACAGCCCACCTGGTGTTAAGTGGTTACTGAAGCCCATTTACAACGTAAATGCCCCACACACCTTGAGATATAAGTTCTAAGGTCTCAGTATAGTCACAACGGCTGCCCCACCCTTCAAACCGAAACGCATTACTGCTTCACGGAAGAAATAAGCGGGGTGGTGGTACCTACCCGTGCGGACTCACAAGAGGTCCTACCACCAGTAAAAATGATCACAATGATTGTCATATTTCATTAAAATATCGCCAAATGTTTAAGCTTGGAACTCTGTATGGTGACTGCTGTCTAATATGAGGAGATAAGTTAGAAAAGCTGTGAGCAGTAAATTCTATTGGTGGCGGCTCGGCTGTGTCCCCAGCGATGACGGTATCCACTTTCCATCAGGGGGGGCCGTATGCTCTCGTCTGCCTACAAAGGCATTATTACAAATACGACTGAAGTACCCACCAAAACAGCGTAGTAAGTTATAATATAAAAACTTTCGGCGCCATCTTTGTGCGCCCCAGTGTGCTTAGTGCGAATTTTTTAACGTTCTCGATAGTGTAAAAGTAAACTCAAATTCGTATGGAGTTGGAACGTTTGCCTACATTTGCCGCTAGGGACGCTGTTAAAAACTCGCACTAAGCACACTGGTCGCTTTTCGATAGACATTACCGACTGTACCCTTTGCCCCCCTCCACCATATCACTCTTATTACAATCAACACGATGTATGTCATTCTATCAACTGTCACTGCCAACTTGACGTTGACGTTTCGAGTCTCTCGCTAAATGTTGCCAACTTAATCTAGTTTCACAGTGAATACTCATTCCGATTAATTAAACCTAATTCAATTTTAACTGATATACAAGAAAAATATAATCACTCATTAATATTTTTACAGCGACCTTAGTGTTCACGAACATAAATATAAATATTTTGATCATATTCTAACACGAAATCAGATCAGAAACATTTAGTATTACAATTCATTCAAATCTATTCAATTCAAATGTTTCATATTCAATAACCGCCTTCAAATTCGTCTCCCGTATTAAGTACACGAAAAAACACTTACACATAAACGAAAATAATCATTAAATCCAATATCATTATTATACTATCACATAAAAATATAATAAATAAATATATGATAAAGTAGTGTCACCAAACATTTCCACTAAATATCTCGGTTCTCCTCGCTAGGGTGACGTTACTTGAGGAAAATAACAAATAATATTTTGTTGTCCTCTTCTACATTTACACGAATACAATATTCTGTGCTTTAGACACAAATATAGTAGTTTAGGACTTTCAAGGGACGTGCGGAAACACTTGCGTTATCCTCCCTATGGCTCTGTAAAGTAAATTACAAAAGGGGTATTAGGTTAGCATTCGTTCAGTGTAAGATCAGACTACAGTCTAAGGATGCGGCAGTACCGACCTGGTGCCGAGTCCTGCAGTGAACAACATCCTCCTGCCGCGCACCAGGTACTCGGGGCTGCGCACGAACCGGAACAGGGCGGAGGCCGACTCGCCAGCCCTCAGCTCTCCCGTACCCGACATGATGCCCTGAGCGCACAACGTTTGATTACACGCGAGCATTACTCACGATTCCACTACATCAAAAACGTATCACCATTAAAAGCTACACGACAGTCACCGTATATTCGACCTCAAGCCTCAAGGAAATGATTTTTGTGTCCATTTGTGATGTGAATCTCCAGCGATAACTTAATTTCATAGAGATCAGATCAACTAGAATTAGTAGTATACATAGATGACAAGTTTATTTCGGCAAGTACAATGAAGTATAATTGGTCACCTAAGATGCTGAGTCTCATCTCACCTGGATGATGGCTGTTTGCGTGACGTTGCCGACGTGAACTGTGCACTGGAACCCTCTATAGATGGCGGTCGAATGTCTCAGAAGGTGTATAGAGGCCTGCGAGCGATTGCAATAGAAGGTTCTAGAACTTAAGACTTGAAATCTCATGCGTCGTCTGATGTATTCAAATTATTACAAAACTGTAATGTAAGGAATGTTGACACTTGTCTACAATTCTCTGTACCTGAAAATAGAGACATCCCCTAGGATTAGTCGTGCCGTCGTCTTGGATGTCATCGGTGGCTCCTTCGAACGTGTTCTTGGTCGCGTCGGCGTCGGGCTTCGACAGCGTTTGCTGAGCTCGGGCCAGGGTCATCGCGTCCTCCACAGAGCTCCCCACGTTGTTGCTCTTGCAGTGAAGGCCCGAAGAGTCTGAAGGCTGCGAATATTACTACAGATCATTTATGAGTACAGTAATCGGCATGCGCGTTTAGTATTGCCAGGCCGAGAAATATTTGAATACTCCTCAAAAGATGGGAAAATTGAAATGTCAATGTTTTTTATTTTTATTTATTGCTTAGATGGGTGGACGAGCTCACGGCCCACCTGGTGTTAAATGGTTACTGGAGCCCATAGACATCTACAACGTAAATGCGCCACCCACCTTGAGATAATATAAGTTCTAAGGTCTCAAGTATAGTTACAACGGCATGAATTGAATACAATGAATCACATTATTGGCGCCCGGCCACACCCGTCCCCGCACCGACCTGCCGGAGCAGCACCATGCCGGGGCGCGGCGCGTGCTGGGCCCGCAGCCGCAGCGAGCACGTGTGTCCGGCGCGCGCGGCGCTCACGGCGGCCCTGTTGCGATGCACGCCCACCGCGCGGACCGACACGAAGCGCCCGTCGTCCAGCGGACCTGCGACACCACACCGGTCACACACCATGCATGGGCGTCAATATTGGACAATCTGTATAGCGCGGTACGTTACCCATCAGGAGGTCGTCCCCTCCCGGATCCTGCCGCGGGCCAGCAGCCCCCAACCACGGGACCGGACGACTCCCCCGCGTGGAATATCTCGTCGATTTGAAACTCGCACGTGTCCTGCAAAACGGCACGCTCGTCAGTGGGACACTTGCAACAAGCGACACGGTAACTCAGCGAAGTTTATGCCCTCACGTCGTGCGGCAGCGTGTTGTAGTGCGCGGCGGTGGGTGTGGCCAGTAGACAAGCGAGCGAGGCGAGGCAGGCGTGCAGCGGCCCGAGCCCGGCGCCGCGCACGCAGCTCACCGGGAACACCGCCACCTCCGGCATCACGCTGGACACAACAACTCTGCTATCTCCCTACCACCAGCTGCGGGCGACGGAGCGACCACTACCGCGCAGCCTACTTGTTTCTCGAAGCAATAGTACGTTTCGGTTTGAGGCTAAGACAGAGCATAAGCTTCTCTACTCATCTTAATAACTAAGTACTGAATATATCTAAAAGGCTCTCAGCAACTATCAGAGTCAGGCTGGTGGTGGGATCTCTTGTGACCCCGCACGGATAGGTACCGCCACGTTGCCTATTTCCGCTGCAAGGCAATATAGTAAGTTCCGATTTGAAGGTAACCGCAATGCTACGGAAATGCAACTTTTAATTCACGTCTCGAGGTGGGTGACGGCATTTACGTTGTTCAAACCAGGTGGGCTGTGATATAGTTCACGCGAAGCATCCTCCCTACCAGGTGGGAGTCACTGATCTGATTACTGATCACACCACATCTCCGTGTAGCCTAACCGGTTGTCAAACATCGTTATTACTGGAGAACCTTTAGTATTATGACAATTTTTTCTTAGGTGAGATTTGGTTTTTGCTTTGACAATGTCCATGATCAACTGCGAATGGGAAAGCCGGTGAAAGAACTCGGGGTCTATCTGATTGCAATAACCAGACAGATCCTATATAGATGACTCGTGAACTCCATCTTCAGACATCATTTCAGGACATGTTTGTAGCGAACCACCATCCAACGCTAGTATCCTACCACTCACCATTTATCCTCAGAGGCATTGTCATTGATCGTGTCAAGAATTAGCTTCTGTGGGGCCACGCAGTTCCTCGCAGAGTTCTCGTCTGTTATTAGCAGTGGTCTCTGGAAACATGACAACGTACTGCAGTCCGGCTCCGTTGGTGAGGTTCACGGACTCTGCACGCGGTGGGCACATTGGAGTTCGAACGAGGACGTCTTGCGTCCGCTTAACTCTAGCCAAGTCGCCCTCGAGATCCTGTCTCCCGATGTTATAGTATAGGCCACTATAGGCAGACTAGTAAAGCTACCATAATATGTAGATTAGTGAATTTTTTTTCTTTTTTTTTCCTACCTATGCTGATAGCCTTGAGAGGCTATTTCAGCTTCACCCTAACGTTTGTAGGTGAGCTCACGGGGCTCAACCGGAGAGTTGCTAACACTGACCCTAGCAAGAGCAGTGCTTCGCAGAATCTACCACCGGATCGGAAACGCGACCCACTGAGAAGATCCAGCGAGGAACTCAGTGGGCTGTGTCTAAGGGTTAATTTACTCGTCGAGCCCTTCGTCGCAAGCGACGGGTTCTACGAGGACGGTGACCGGTGCTTGTGGTGCCTAAAAGCACCGTTAATGGATCAGGAGGATCCGTAATGACGTGCTATGGGCGACGTCGACGGTTTACCATTCGGTCTACTGGGTCGAGTATGTAGTTTCCAGCGGCTACGATGAGAGGGTTCTCATGTCGTGCCGCCTTCTCAAAATGGCGCAGATTAGTGAAGGCAGCGCACTCGGAGAACACGAGGTAATAAACAAAATGGCGAAGAATACAAAAAAAAATCAATTCCTTACACACTGTATAGTCTTCCGAAAATTACTTAGGAATGTTTGAAATTGAATGTAACACACTTCTAGCGGTCGTATCGATTCGTAGCCTTTATGTTTTTGGGATTCGAACGACAGTCACGTTGTACCATCGACCTGGTGGCACAATAAGCTCCCGATAGTGGAACTCTTCGACAGCAACCCTCGAGTTTGAACTCCTCGAGTCGACAGGAACGAGTCCAGCCCATTACAGCCATTACCCGTGTGGTGCCCCTCTAGAGGAACTCCATCCCCTTCCGCGGGTGTCACATAGCCACTGAACGATTCATCGGACACGGATAACAGCGTCCCTTGAGTATTATACCAGGGTACTGCAATCGTCAAGTGATATTGACTGGTGGTACTAGCAGGCACCGGCGATGTCCATGGACTGAGGGTGGACGCGCGAGCGGTACCTTGTTGTAGGGCTGCAGGAGCTCGGCCAGCTTGGCGGCGACGTCCTGCACGGCGGCCGCGGCCAGCTCGCACTTGGTGACCACCGTGAAGAACGGTACGTCCAGCGCCAGCAGCAGGTCTATGTGCTCCTCCGTGATGCGCGTGATGCCGGCCGTCGCCGATATCTGTGCGCCACGAAGCCGCATTAGGACCGAAGCCATGTTCCCTCATGGAACTTTGCGACCGTTGAACTTCATGTTTAGACCGACACCACTTCGAGATACAACTTTACAAATACAAGATCTGATGGGGGTCATTAAGGATCCCTGTCCCTCCCTGATCCGCGTGCGGTAGAGCTAAGGGTCTGTCTATACGTCGTGCTTATTACACAGTCGCTGCATCCGGCTTTGTCCGGGACATGTAGTTCACCGAAAAAATCTTAATTATTTCTGGAACCTCTGGGTTTACGAAGGGATTTCGGTTCGGTATTTTGTACCGTACGTTCCATGGGGAGTGCTCTGAGAAACTGACTGAGATGATTCCATCATCTCGTTTTTACTATCGCACCGCCCGCGCCGTAGTTGAGTTCATCCATACTACCTGGAGCCACTGCGTTCGTCCATAGTGTGTTTCCAGAGGTATTTTTTGCCACGTACCATCCTGCTTTGGAATGAGCTTCCCTCCACGGTTCTTCCCGAGCGCTAGGACATGTCCTTCTTCAAACGAGGCTTGCGGAGAGTACTTAACGGTAGGCAGCGGCTTGGCTCTGCCTTTGGCATTGCTGACGTCCATAGGCGACCATAACTACACACCATCAGATAGGCCGTATGCTCGTCCGCTTACAAGGGAAATAAATGAAACTTAGTTCGCTTCTCCCGAGCTCTCGACACAAATAATGAACACAAGTTAACAGACAATGAAGGCGCGATGAAGCGACACTCACCACGAGCATAACGAAGTGCGGCGAGTAGCCAGCCAGCCCGTGCAGCGTGGTGCGCTGGTACTTGGAGTGGCCGGCCAGGTCGATGAACGACACCAGCCGGGTGCTCCGCTCGCCGATCCGCTCGGCCGTCATCAGCTCCGAGCACCCGTAGTTCACCACGTTGCCCTGGGCAGCACGCTACCTTTACACGCGATCTCGTCTCGAGCAGTCACGGATAGATGTCAGAGTCAGTACAGTCAACAGAGAGGTTTGCTATCAAGTCTGGGTACCACTTACCGATGCGTAGCACACGTGACCCAACGGTCGCTACATTATCATCAACTGAGGTGTCTGCTCGTCTAGATAGAATGAAGTAACGCGTCTAAATACATTTGAAAGTAGCAGGTCGACATCAGCGCGAGGATTTCTCCTCAGGATCTCCAACAGCTACCAACTAACTACCCTGACATCAGTGGCGTAGCGTGGGTGTCAGCCACCCGGGGCGGAAGACAATTTTGCCGCCCTTTTATTTATGTATTTCACTTTGACGTATACTGTATATTAGTTCTAGAATTTTATTCTAATATTCAAAAAATATTCTATTCCGTTGTTGACCTGTAAACATGAAATTTGACAGGAATCTCGGTAGGTATATCTTACAGCACATATATCTATAGGGAAAAATCTGAAAACCGTAAATATTTGTATGGAACCGTGAATATGCGAGTGTAAAACTTACACTTGGTCGTTTTATTTATTTTAATAATACTTTATTGCTTATATTACATATCAGACAGTCCAATATACAATTACATAAATATAATACGTATTTAATACTTACACAGTGTAATTCAGGTAAACGAAGAGGAAAAATTCAATTTTCACAATGTTGAATCACAACCACTGCACGTAGGTAACATAAATTACGATACGTCAATGTGAAATGGACAACTGACAATCCATCAATACAACTTTCTTTGAATTGTCAAAGCATCACGTACTTCTTTACTATTATAAAATACGGGGAATCCCCGCGAGTCAGTATAGACGGTGTTGCCAGTTCAATGGGTCCAAATTTGTAGTTGTGATAAAAATATGAAATGGTTCAAATATTTTTACTATTTATTGTGAAATTTTGCCGCCCCCTAAAAAGTGCCGCCCGGGGCGGGTCGCCCTCACCGCCCCCGTCACGCTACGCCACTGCCTGATATTAATTCAAGCCACGGTGTGAAGTGGTCACCGTAGTAAGGGCGCGCACCCCGGGACCAGCCCGGCCCCTGCGTACTGACCTGGGCATCGAACCCCAGTATCTCGTGGCTGAGCGACGAGGTCCGGCCGCTCTTGACCTCGTGCAGGTGCCGGAACATGTTCAGACGGGCGCTCCCCCGGCCGTTGTCCAGCTCGCCTGCAACAGACCACACCGGTAACGTCTCCCCCGCTCCCCCGGGGCACGCGGGCCGGGACCAGCCCGACAGTGCCAGCAGTGAAGTCAAGTTAATGCAGATAACGCAATGCAAAACGAGCTAAATTGGGGGTCGTTGAGCTCGTGCGGACACGCCCACGCGCTCCGTGTATTGTCGGCGCAGGGACGAGTGCTTACGCACGATGGAGAGTTCCACCTCATGCCTCAAGCAGGGCGGCCCCTCGCGCTCACGCCGTACCCTCATCTGTTCTCGGACGCGCCATTTTGATAATTTCGAGAATGTTCGTGATTGAAGTCGATTCGTCTATACTTCTTCTTAAAGGAAGGAAGGAAGCGAACGAGCACCCGGCCCCCTGGCGGTGAGCGGCCGGGACACGCCCGGGCCGCGATCAACGAGAGGGTACTAATATATATAAATTTTTTATTGCTTTATACGCAGACGAGCATACGGCCCACCTGATGGTAAGTGATTACCGTCGCCCATGGACTTCAGCAATGCCAGGAGCAGAGTTAAGCCGCTGCCTACCGTTTAGTACCTTTCACAAGCCTCGTTCGAAGAAGGATATGTCATAGCGCTCGGAAAACACCGTGGAGAGGAGCTCATTCCAAAGCCGGATGGTACGTGGCAAAATTATTATTAGTATTATTATCAAAGATATCAAAGATAATACTACCAATAATATTACTATAATAATACTCAGCCTCAACTCCTCTGGTAAGAACTTGCCTTGCGTGAGGACTCCGATCAAGGTGGACTTCCCAGCTTCGTTGGCGCCCATCACGGCGATCCTCAGCTCCATGCTCTGCTGCGGGTCGGCCAGCTGTCAACAGGAGGAGGCGTTACTGCGGGCGGCTCCGTCGCGCGGCGCCCGATCGGAGCTCCGGACCCGTTACCTTCAGTATGTGCACCTCGGCCACGGCGCGATCCGGCGCCAGACGCCTGGTGGTGACGCGCAGGGTGGCGGCGAGGGCACGCGCCATGCGGCGCAGGGTGCGCAGGGAGCCCCGCAGCGCGCGCGCCCGGAGCCCCACCACGGCGCCGCAGTCCCGCACTCCCACCACGTACACACACCGGCCGCCCCCCGACCGGAGACGCCATTTCAGCTGCAGAGAGAGCCCTTCTCATTTCATTCGTCGCCCAACGAAACCACCACATTGCAACTCGTGCAATCGCAATCCAATTTCATTAGGCACTAAGACTATATTCCTACACGGACCTGGGTGACCAGATGCTGGAATCGTTTCTCGCAGAGCGACACCAGCTGCAGCTTGTACTCCACGTTCCCGAACCTGGGCTCGGGGGGCAGGTTCCCGTATACCTCATCGGCCGAATCCTCGTAATCAGAATCGCTGAAACATTTCGCCTATTTACCAAAGCCAGCCGACGTTACATAAGAGAGAGTCCGTCTATAGTGTTAAGGATAAATTTGTATTAGTAATCAGGCTGTCTGCGTCTTCCTAACAAAGATATTTGGACAAATTACGCAAAATCCTAGATTTTTTGTTTAAATCGATTTATAGTTGAGCAACCTTCACATAACTACCTTGGAAGACCGAAATACACAGCTCACGAGACACCGGTCCTATGTCCATCAACCAAAAAAGACAATCCCTGGTATACTCACGAGTCCTCAGCCGCGGGCTCGTCCCAATCCTCGTCAAAATCCCCCGTGTTGAATTCCCCTGACGTATACAAGTCTTCCTTCAGGCTGACCCCTTCCAGGCCATCGATAACGTTACACATCTTATCATCGAAATCGTCATATTTCGTTTGGTTGTTCCTTTTTTTGTCGTCCGTCAGTTTATTGACATTCTTACCGACGCTTCCATCGGTTTTTTTACATGTAACTATCTGATTGTTGAGATTTACGCAGGGGTTCAGTTCTGCATCGGCCTGCTCTCTAATAGGCGTGATTTTAGTCCTTTTCCGGCGTGATTTGCGGTTAGAATTTCTGCGTTTGGGCCTCTTGTCGTCTGTCGGAAAAAAGCACGGTTTTCTTTTTTAGTTTACCGAAGTTTACCCTTACCAGATATGACGCAGAGCATTAGTGGGTTGTTTTCAATTTTGCGGCCAAACATTAACGATTTCATGAATTTAAACTTTCTCTAATTTTCCATTAAAAAAATTGTATTTATTTATTCATTAACTTATTTATTGATAATATTCATTTATATTTTTCATTTTACGCATTTGATAACGCCAATACGAATAACAATTTAAATAGGATCTTTTTTAAAACGCTTAGAAATCGTACTTCTTTTGTTTTTAGTAATGTTCTAATATCCAGTTAGTTTCCCTTTAATATTGTATTATATACTGATTAAATAAAATTGCCGAATTTCAACACGCATTACTGAAAAAATAACAAACAAGTTAGAATTTGAATTTCGGACCAGTGATACGAATGAGATTTGGGATAGCTTTTATGTGTAACTCCTAATTGAACAGTGTTTACGAATATATAGTTATAGGACCACCTGCCTGTTGTCATGACAACGAATTTATTGTACTTATAATTACGGTAACGTTAAGGTTATGAGAATTAAATCAAATAACTCGCTTTTGGCCCCAAATTTGAAAACGACCCTAGGGGCTTCCGTCTTGATGGCCACGCTCGCACCTTGAGATTCGACATCATGGCGAATGTTTCGGTGTTCACGGACCCTGCTAATTGACAATTGAATACACTGAAGAAGCCTCCGTCAATTCACCATTAATACATCAGATTTTGCCTGCGTTCGAATCCTGCAGGCGGGTACCAATTTCCACGCTAAAGGTAAAAAGTGAAACTTAACAAAACACTAAGACCATGGCTAAAAGCACCCCCCTATTTCTGCCGCGAAGCTAACCCGCCTTCAACATCAGAGTTCCGGCCGTTACGTGACGTGACGTCAAAGTTTTTTTTTTTATTGCTTATATCGTCCCCTTTGTGACGTAAATGCTGTAAAAGTAAATAAAAAAGGACATTACCATCGTCCTTTGTATTAATTTCGATGTAATTCTCGATGTAGCTGACACCCTTGACCACGATCCCGTTGCTCAGATCAGGCTCGCAGAGGAACGAGGACTCCTCGGGCAGAGATTCATGCTTGCCGTTCGAGCGTCTCCCTCGCCTCCTCCCTGGATGAGGGTAGAGCATCGACAGAGTATTATCAAAGCGAGAAGCGAGAAATTTACACTTTTTAAGCTATTACATAGCTTCTATCGCGGGCCTTGAGCACGGCGACTGAATCAAGAAATTCCGTAACGAAAATAACCTGACACCCCCATTACGCCTACTATGTGGCTCGCGTTCAACACATTCACACGTTGCGCTAGTGTAGTGTTTGTGAATAAGCGCGCGGCGTGACGTCGCACTGCATGAGCATCATGAAAAGTCTGCCCATCTCTCTCTTACGCGGTCTAGCTTATGAGTGTGAAGGGGACAGTTAATGTTTTGCTTTTGTTAATGTTTATAAATATAGCGTGGTCTTATTTTTATTATTGTTTTAATATTAAATTATTATTGTCTAATTGTAATTTCATAAGTTGATAAAAAATGCTTTGCAATAGCTTCAGCGCGGCAGTCCCCGAGTGCCACGCGTCTTTTTTATTTATTGCATAGATGGGTAGACGAGCTCACAGCCCAGTTACCGGAGCCCATAGACATCTACAACGTAAATGCCGGTACACAACTTGAGATATGAGTTCTAAAGTCTCTGTATAATTACAACAGCTGCCCCACCCTTCAAACCGAAACGTATTACTGCATCACGGCAGAAATAGGCAGAGCGGTGGTACATACCAGTGCGGACTCAAAAGAGATCCTATCACCAGTAAATGTTGCGAAGAACTGCTCTTGCTAGGGTAGATGTTAGCTAGTACTCTTAGGCTGAGCGCCGTGAGCTTGCCTGCTAGTCATGATGAAGCCAGAATCGAGGCTACCAGTGCTACCAGTAGTAAATTAAAAAAAAAATTGTAACATTTATATTAATTATCTGTGGTTTCGTACATACCTTTGGGCAGTTCATTTTTTTTCTTAACGCTATCCGAATCGATTTTGTGTTTTTTTCTTGTATTATTTTTATTTTGACCTCCGTCGGTAGGATCGAAAAGGCTAAAGAACGAATCCATTTTATCTGATGACAAAAGAAGTGATCGCTTAAGTCTCGCGACAAAAACACAAAAAGGAATACATATTATATATCGAGGGGTGAAAGGCTATTTGATTTAAGCGAAATTTTTGCAATTTTACAGGAGATCCACTTGAAGTTTAAATTTTGGAAAATATAATATAAAAATTTTCTTCCGCTATTTCAATACAGTAAACTTAATTGAAGCTCAATTAAAAACATCGAACTGTTGATTGTTAATACCAAATAAAACGGACCTTTAATTAATTACAAAGATAAATTTCGCGTATTAAGGGTAATGTCGCTTAAACCAAATAGCCTTTTAGCCCTAGATATTTTTTTTAATTCTTGTTATATTAGTGGCCTGCATTAATCACTGAAAAATCTTTCACGTAGAAGTAAATCTTAATGACAATTAAAAATCACGTTGCAGCTCTGAATATTTACATCTCATCTCATTTCAATTCATGCTTTGCCATGTTTCATATTAAATTAATCAGCTTCATTTCATTTCATAATAACATATTTCATAAAAAAATTATATATAAAAGATTAGGCTGTATGGTGTGATACCTTTGCCTTTCAATTTGGAAAAATAAAGCTACTACTACTACTGAAAATCCTGTCAGAATTGGTTCCGGAATTACGCGCCAAAAACAAAATAGACATAGAAAATGTGCATCTTTTTTTTAATAATACGCCAGTAACCATTTCACAGCTACTTTTAAGGTTTAATCTCGTTTAATTTTCTAGAAAAATAGACGGTAATTATTTAGTACACTTATTGAAATGTAGATAAATAATACCTCTTTCGACCGCGACTATTTCAACTGTGAAGTATACGAAACATAGGAAGTAAAAAAAGCAACATTAAACCGTAACAGTAAGTATCGAATTAGTATAGCAAAACTTTGTTTGGAAACTGAAATGTTGGCACAGATATCTATCTAGATTTTTGCAGAATTTAGATATTATTGCCAAGAATGTTGAACAGGCAAACTTATGTTCGTTTTTCAGTCATTTTCTAGAGATATACTTTTTTTTCCACATGTGAAAATCGCCGGATCCCCACCCGCGCAGGTGGGGATCCGGATAAATAACGTAGGTGTGTGGGAGTTGAACCTCATTAAAAATTCCTGCCGCTCATAACCGGCGCCCGACCTCGGACCGGGCTGGAGCCCAGTCGGGGCTATTGAGACGGCGGGACAGTGTTGACGCAGAGCACATTACATCCATTTCTGGAGATATACTGACTAAATTATTATTTTTTATTGCTTACATGGGTCGACGAGCTCACAGCCCAGCCAGTGTTGAGAGATTACCGGAGCCTACAAACTACAACGTTAGTGCCGCCACCCACGTTGAGATATGAGTTCTAAAGTCTCAGTATAGTTACAACGGCTGCCGCACCCTTCAAACCAAAATGCATTACTGCTTCACGTCAGAAATACGCAGGGCGGTGGTATAGCTACCCGTGCGGACTCACAAGAGGTCTAAGTAACTGTGAACAACTCGCGCACGATCATCCGTCCCCAATTTAGGATTCCCTGTGTTACGGTTACCAGAGACTGAAATACATACATATATACTCTTAAATTTAAACATTTAAAGTAATACATAAACAAATGTAACTGGATTAACAGTGATATGATAAATCCTAGTTTTGTAGCAAAGTCGTGTGATTCCTGTAACAATTGTAATTTGTTTTGTGCATCAATAAATAAAAAAATTCAAAAAATAAAAATAAAATAAATTCCTGTTTGAAGGTTGAGCCCATGGACATGTATGCGAATGCTGCGCAATGCTGCCAACAACCTTGAAACATGAGGTCTAAATCTCGATTTTATAGCTTAACTACTCCACCATGCTCACAAGATACTAGCATCACAAGTAGTCATTGTAGGTATTAGAACGTACAGCCAACTGGAGGAAAGGTCTCCTGTCACTCTTGGTAATCAAAAGTGCTAAGGAACATTATTATTTTTTTGAAATACATAAATATGTAGCCCTACTCATTTTCATAAACCAGTAGCTTTTAACTCTTTTTTTTTTTTAATGCAGTTACAAATATTGTTCTGGTAAAAATGATATAATCTGATTTAATATTAAGAAATGATAATTTTTTTTTTTTCTAAACGTAACAACTGTGAAACACTTATATTAAAATATTGCATCATGATTATTTCAAACATTAGTCATGCCGGAAAAAAAATTTTTTAAATCTATAAAGTTGAAGCATTTTTGAAATGGATATTTGTTACTGCAAAAACTATGTGAACAGATTTAATAGATAGTATGTGATAATCCTTATGACTGCGAACAAAAATAAAGACTAGCAGTTCAAATAAAAAGATGATCTGAAGATGATCAAGAAAAAAAAACTTTAAATAAAATACAGTAAAAGCTCTTTATTCACAGGGTATATGTTCTGTGAATATGCACCAATACAGGCACTTTGAATATGGAAAAATGGGTTTACAAAGGATATTCAGTTGGATACCTACATATTGGAATCCTTTTTATCAATATGTATGTACTGATGTACCGATTAGATCCGTGAATAAAAATCTTCAGCTGCAAACAAAAGAAATTGGGTCGCATTTATTTAATCTGCGATTCATGAAATTGCTAATAAATGAAACGAAAATAAGGAGCTTTTACTGGATACCTGTTTCATTTAAAAAATATGCAATTAGATATATTTTGAAAGTAAATTTTCAGTTATTTTACTGAACTAGAACTGTCAATTTTTTCAGAACAAAACAATGATGCTAATTTGGGAATTATTTTGTTAAAAAATCACAATCTCATGCTGTAAATCTTTTGAGGCAATTTTTTGAAGAACAGTATTGTGAATTAAATATGTATTAAGTTTTTGGAAACTCTTTTCACAGTTGTGAGCAAAAAAATAATTTTTTTTTTTTTTTTTTTTCAAATATGATTCAAAATATGTTCCAATGACAGAATATACACATATTATTCAAAATTCTAAATGTAGACCACAATTATGTTTTATTTGTGTATTTCCGAGTCTATAATTATGTTTAATTATAATTTTTATTTCATTTTTAACTATTTATGATTTCTTTCATTCCATTGATGCTATTTAAATGGTTATTTTAAAAATATTTCAATCATTCTATATACACATTTTTACACGTTTCTAAAATAAATGATTTTTAATTACATATTATTGATAAGAATTTAGCCATTAAAAATTGAAAAAGAGAAAGTTACATTTATTATCAAATTGCAAAAAACAATATTTGTCTTATACTTCCTAGATCAACATCATACGTAAAGAATTAAGAAACTAAAGGGATTTTGGCGGTTCATCCCAAAAAAAACTACATTTATTTTTAAATTGAAAAAGGCGCAGGTACTCACAGTAACAGCTGTTTCTAGTCAAGGTCACATTGAAATGCTGCTGGCAACGCCAAGTCGACGACTATTGTGAGTCAACAATCACAATACAGAAACCCGGCCAAATTATTAAATGTGACGTAAAAATGTAATAAATAACGCAACTGTGTCAACAAGGCGCCGTAAACAATATTAAAATATTTTAAACCGAACAGCCCATCGGTTTACAGAGCAGTTTTTTTCTAATCAAATTAGGTAAATGTATGTAATTGTGTTACACTGAGATAAGATTTATTTCACAAAGACCATTTATTTCGTCATGTAGGTAGGAATTGCACAAAAATATTTACTCACTCTAAGTTTGACGTTGACAAGCATAGCAGTGCCTGACAATATAATGTATCCAGTCTATTGATATTTGGTAGATAGGAATATAAAACTGTAAGGCACTATGCATTTATTGTAAAAAAAATATATATTATAAATTTAAATGGTAAGTCGTGTTTTATAACTGCAATCTGCAATTCATTGCAAAGATCTAATTTTATGTTGAATTTGTTTTATGCATAATTGTCGTTCACTTTCAATATTAATTTTGTTCTATTTTGGGAAATTTGGCTTTGGCATTACTGATGTCCATGAGCGACGGTAACCACTCACTATCAGGTGGGCCTTATACTCATTTACCTACAAGGGCAATAACAGAAAAATTATAAAAGTATATTCTTCTTTGAGTCAGATTTAAGTATTTCATTGTATCATTAGTATGATTGTCGTGTTAAAAGTTCAAAAGTGGCAACAATGTATTGAAAATATGACGAAATTGTCATTGTTTTTCAATTACATGCAATAACTTAGGTCCTGGTTGTGAATGCTTTATTAAAATTAAATTTGACTAAAACATGAGAATCACGGTACATTTTTAAATGAATTTAACCGTTATTTCAATAGAATCTCGAATAACCAGTGGAATAACCGCTAATTTTCATTTATTATCAAAAATAGTTTAGTTTATTTTTTGACAGCAACCTAAAGTATCAATTGACACGAAGTTTTATTTTATTTTTTATTTAAAAAAATCTCTTTCTCCTTTTCAACACTCACGTTATTGTCTTTTCTCATTTGATTCCATTTCACTTAATTCCTTATGTAACCAATTTCATTTGAGAATCGGTTCCATTTAATCATATCTTAAAAATTTGGATCTACACTATACCCTTTGCCTGACTGATAGATCGCCCAATTAATGAGATGTCAAAATTTTACCATTACAAGCTGATCATATTTTCGTGTACAAAACAAATTAACATTTAATTAACGCAATTCAAGACAATATCCTGTTGTCTTCAATGATATAATCGTTTTATCAGTAATCATGGCTACTGCGGCGGACGTGCGGAGCATTTTTGAAAATCGTCTCAAAGAAAACGATGTAGACTTCCACCCGGCCGACTTAGAGCGAACGAGAGATGAGAAGTACCTGAAGAGGGTGCTGGCCCATTGCGAGAAAGACGCTAAGCAGGCTGCCGACATGCTGTGGGACATTCTTACCTGGAGGAAAAATGTCGGAGCTTCCAACATCAACGAGGACAACATACGCATGGACTATGTTAAAGAAGGTGTCTTCTTCCCGCGGGGCAGAGACGTGGATGGCAGCCTCCTCCTCGTCTTCAAATCCAAAATGCACATCAAAGGCCAAAGGGACTATGACGAGTTGAAAAAAATCATGATATACTGGTTCGATAGGGTCGAGCGAGAAGAGAATGGTAAAAAAATCAGCATGTTCTTTGATATGGACAGTACTGGCCTCAGTAACATGGACATGGAACTAATCAAATACTTAATAACCCTATTTAAATGTTATTATCCATATTTCCTCAACTACATCATTATTTACAACATGCCCTGGGTTTTGTCGGCGGCTTTTAAAGTGGTGAAGACATTGTTACCTGCCAAGGCCGTTGAAAAAATGAAATTTGTCACCAAAGATACGTTGAAGGATATTGTGGCACCGGAACAAGCTCTTGCCTGTTGGGGAGGTAAAGACAACTATGTTTTTGAATTCATACCAGAAAGTCGTAGTTCAGAGCATACTCCGAAGAAAGTCACATTTGCAGAGCAGAGCGAAAATCAGCACTCGCTCGGCGAGATGCTCAGAATTGTTCCGAATGATACTATAATCTTCAAAACAGACAATGATGAGATCTCCGGGCAGTTCACCATAACAAATATGGATGAGAGTGCGATATCATTCAAAATTCGTACAACTTCACCAGAAAAGTTCCGGGTTAGACCCAGCTCGGGTACTCTAGCAGCTGGGATGTCACAATCAGTCTTAATAGTTGTCCAACCTGGTTTTCATCTACGAACAGTTACAAAGGATCGCTTTCTGGTAATGTCAGTACAAATACCAAAGACAGATATGACATCAAAAGATCTAGCGGATATATGGCAGAGTTCGCCTAGTAGTAAAATAGATGAATACCGTTTAAAATGCCAATTCCCGGAGAAGGATTTGCCTAAAAATGGCAATTTGCTTGACAAAGTCTCCGAGAAAGACTCACTGTCAAATTCATTGAATACCCTGCAGGTCCATTATGAGTTATTAAACAGAGACGTTAAAAGAATGAAAATATTTCAGTTTCTGACACTGCTATTCTCCGGGGTGTCGGTGGTACTTGGCTACCTCATTTACAACTCCACAAGCATCGAAGACAGGTATTGCGAAAGAATGTAGCCCACAATCCCTGTGGTCTTTGAGATCACAACAGCAAATCTGCTGTATTTTTTAAAAATGGTAACATTTGTCATGAACATATTATTATACACCATTTATTGTAGGTTTTCGTACAAAACTAATGAATTAAGCATGAAAATAAAACAACTAAAATTGTCATAATTAAACAATGGTTATGGGAAAGGGCCATCAAAACTTTTATTGATGTAATGTGATTACAGCATAATACTCACCGAATCAGATAATGATCATGTTTGGAAATTGTCATCTACAAAAAATAATTATAAAGAATATTTAACACAGCTTAAAATCAAACATCAATATTATACTTAAGTTAGTGCATTCCTTAAAAAGTTTTCATTAAATTTATTTATTTAGGATGCTGTTTTCTATAAAAACATATTTAAATCAGTCAGTTATTGTTGTATCATCGATTTGCAAGATATTAATATATTTATGCTGATATAATAACTTTATGGGTAGTTTGTAATCATAAGTGTGAAGTGTTTGTGAAAAAATTTCAAAGTGCTTATTTGAAATCTAAACTGCCTGATGACATTATAGTCGCAGTTGAGCATTGTTAGCAGATAACACTGTGCTTGCACAAATGAAAATGCTCTGAATAAAATTGTTGTTATAATATAGAAATGGGAAATTAGAAAATGCATCACAGAAGCACGGGAGCTGTACTAAAAGTGAATTAAATCTTAGTTTTAGGGGCGAAATGTAGGTTTACAATTAATTTATTCGTAAAAATAAGTACAAAAAAACTATATTAAATTATATTATGAAATTTAGTTGGTATTGGGATTTATCAGGAAAATTTTAAAACAATAAGGTATTTAACTGATTTGTATCTTTGATTTACTCAATTAACATTACAATGTCATGCAGAATAGAGCATACACAATATTTTATTTTCACACACGGAATGTATTGTTAAAATGTGATTCAAAAATTATGAAATTTTTAGGTTATCATCGAATATTTTCGAGTCAATAAAAGAATCTTTTACGAAAATCATACAGAAATTATTACACTTGTAAAAGCCAACTTGTAAAAGGCTATTTGGTTTAAGCGACATTTCGCTTAATACACAAACATTCATCTATTATAAAAATGAAAAGTCCGTTTTGTTTGGTATTAATCAGCATCAACATTTGTTTTTTTTTTAATTAAACTTCAATTAAGTTTATCCCGTTCAAAGTTGAATGAAAAGAAAAAAGCTGAAGAAGATTCTTTGTTATGATATTTTTTCCAACTTTTAACTTTAATTGGCTCTCTGTAGTCGCAAAAATGTCGCTTAAACCAATTAGCCTTTCACCCCTCGATATATTGTAAATAACGGCGAAAGTTCAAAACAACTATTTTATAGCTACTCGAAAAACAATAGGTGTTTGTACAAATACCGCCAAAAGTTCCTGTAATTCCCTATGTATCTGTGGAGTGATATTTTTAGTACCTACCTACCCAAATATGGGCGTGTAGAAAGAAATTTAACTTTTGTTATTTTGAGGCACAAAAGAAACCATTACCGTTTAATTATAAATAATATGTATGTAACAGAAGCATTTAAAAAACTACATGAATATAGATAAGTGAAATAGTTAAATACCCTTATTGAATAGGTATAATATATATGTATATATGTAATTGAAAACTAATATGAATAGCATTAAAAGAAAAATCTTGGAAACTTGAAACAATTAAATCACAATTAATCTATTAACAATAAATAACATTCCTTATGAAAAAGACAAAGCCGTGAATTGATTAGCCAACTACAGTATGGAATTAGTCGGAATTACAAACCTAAGGTATGCTGAATTATTTTAACTTCGTTGATGTATGGCCAAGAAACCTAATATCCGGTTGTGTATAAAATAATGTATATGAATGAATAATACATAACTAATTTGTAAACTTATCATTCTGTGGACAAAATGGCTATTAAAGAAAATCTGCATCTATAAGTTTAGGCACGAAAATTCTAATAGTTAATAATGTATTAACTATTAATTAGTGTATAAATAACCTCAAACGAACAAACAAAACTGTAAAATGTTCGTCAGCGGAATTCCTGTTTCTATTTCTTTCTGCCTAATAATGTGGTTTTAATCGATTATTAGAATTAAGGCATTTAAATATTAAAACAAAATTGGAGCTTGCTGTTGGAAATTGGGGAAGAGAGTGAGAGTGCATTATTATTGTTTTTATCTAATAAACTTATAAACATTTGATGGTACTTCTTTTTTGTAATATTCAAGCGACAGATTAATTTTTATGGTGAGACGTGACAGGCATATTACATTATTTCCATCTTGCCCGTAGCAGGTTACGGAGCGAAAAAAAGCCAGGTGGTAGGACATCTTATCTTACGCATGGCATTTAACTCTGGTCTCAAATGCGAGTGACGGCATAATTTACTTTGTTGATAGGCTCCGGTATCCTTTTAATGCCAGACCAACCAGATAAGCAAAAAATAAAAAGGATTTTAGTTGGTTCCTGTCCGGCATGTCCCATGTGCCGCCAATACGCGCAGTTTGCTTAGTGCGAGTTCTTTAACGTTCTCGATCGCGTAATAGTTAACTAAAATCTGTAGGTAGGTACCTATGCAGTTGGAACAGCGCCCCTAGCGGCATACGTAGGCAAACGTTTCAAATACATATTATTATTAACGTCATTCGAAGTTATTAAAACATCGGATAAATGTCGCCAATTTAGAACGATTTAAGATACAGGGCAAGGTAAAAGATTTGTTTGCAGTTCACCCGAGGTAGAAGCGAAACCATCAGTGTGCTTAGTGCGAGTTTTTTAACGTTCTCGATAGCGTAAAAGTTAGCCCAATTTTGCATGCAGTTGGAACAGCGCCCCTAGCGGCAAACGTAGGCAAACGATCCCATTCCATACAAATATGAGCTAACTTTTACGCTATCGAGAACGTTAAAAAACTCGCACTAAGCACACAGAAGTATTGTATCTCATTCGTAGGACTAGTGTACTTTTTTATTTTTCATCGAGTTTCAAATCAATTTCTTTAGTGATAAAATGCTAAAAAAATGTAACTTCGAGAGGTGAAAGGGTGGTTTAAGCGACATTTTTGTAACTTTACAGGCGAGCCATTTGAAATTTGGAAAAAAATCATAACAAAAAAAAATTCTTTGGCTATTTCAATACAGTAAACTTAATTTAAGTTTAGTTAAAAACATCGAACTGTTGACGCTAATACCAAATAAACCCGACTTTTAATTACAAAGATAAATGTCGCGTATTAAACGAAGTGTTGCCTAAACCAAATAAATTTTGACCTCTCGACCTGACTCAAAAAAAAAAGTATTTTAATTAAAAAAATTTATTTTTTACAAAACACCACAGACGACACAACGCTTCCGACTTTCCCGCCAAAACGGAACTGCGGAGTCGGCAGTACGCATTTCAATTTCATTTTCTCGGAAAAATGTTTAACTAATTCCTCTTCGGTCCAATTGCATGATGTTATTATGAAAATACCTGAAAAACGATTAATTCACTTTTAGACCGTTAAAATTAAATGAGATTTTAAATGCTAGGTAAGCCTAGGTAGTTAGTTGCTTCCGGGCGGCCTGGTAGGGCCGCCGTACCGCGGAGACCGACGTCGTTGGTCGTCGACTATCGCCTCGACGACCCGTCGGTCGGGCGTCCTCGGGGTGGCGCCGCGTGTCTGGTTGTAGTGTTGACCGCGGGAACCCCCCTACTCTGAACGGGTTCTGACCCCGGACGGAGATCGGACGTCGGGTGTAAGAGTGCAGGGGAGTCGTTTAGTGGGTGGGCCCTAAAATCCTTGGGCCCGCGATCTGCTCTCAACACCTGCAGATCGTTGAGTCTCACATACCCCGCGCGCCCCCTAGGCGCGGGGACCTCGTAGGAGGTTCGGCCCCCGGCCCGAGAAAAAAAAAAAAAAAAAAAAAAAAAAAAAAAAGGTAGTTAGTTGCTTTTCCTGTCCCCGACACTTCAGCTGACCCGTCATTCTGTCCAAATATCAACTCATTTGTTTTTTTTTGGTAAATTAATTGCTTTAATTGCTGTTGTAGACAGACGAGCCACCTGATGGTGAGTTGTTACCGTCGCCAATGAATCGCAGAGTCAAGCTGCTGTATATCGTTAAGTAAATCAATCATTATTCCAGATCCATGTAGTTTTGTTAAAATCCAAATTCATTAGCCATTATAATAGACGGCTTCAATTGTAAATAAAAAAAAAAAAGATTTTAAGTGAAATTGCTTTTTATTTTTATTTTATTGCCGACATGTGTGGACGAGTTCACAGCCCATCTGGTGTTAAATAGTTACTGGAGCCCATAGACATCTACATCTACAACGTAAATGCCGCCACCCACCTTAAGATACGAGTTCTAAGGTCTCAGTATAATTACAACGGCTGCTCCACCCTTCAAGCCGAAATGCATTACTGCTTCACGGCAGCAATAGGGAGGGCGATGGTACCTACCCATGCGGACTCACGCGAAGTCCTACCACCAGTAATTACGCAAATTATAATTTTGCGGGTTTAATTTTTATTACACGATGTTATTCCTTCACCGTGGAAGTCAGTCGTGAACATTTGTAAAGTACGTATTTCATTAGAAAAATTGGTACCCGCCTGCGGGATTTGAACACCGGTGCATCGCTAGTCACGAATGCACCAGACGTCTTATCCTTTAGGCCACGACGACTTCAAGCTTGGTTACGACTTGGTTAAGTATTGCCACTCACCCTCATCGAGCAGCAGTCTATGAATTTGTTCAATGTATTTCTCTCGGCAGGCTTTAGGGTCTATGGGATTCAGGCCTATAGCATCGTATGTGCCCTTGTCATGCACTATGGCATATTGGCCCAACGCTATTACATCGTCCGTTGTTATGTCGAATAACTGCAAATAAAGATAAAGAGAATAATAAATCCTCCAAACGATTTTTTGTATTGCTTAGGTGAGTGGACTGGCTCACGGCCCAGCTGGTGTTAAGTGGTTACCGGAGCCCATGGACATCTACAACGTATATGCCGCCACCCACCTCGAGACATGAGTTGTAAGGTCTCACTTTTAACAGTACAATACCAGCTCTCTATTCTATTCCACACGGTTCCTCACAAACACACTAAAAAAGGGTGCGTGTACTTATGTACGCGCGTAAGAAGTTATACTTTATTTTTATTAATATTTTTTTTTTAAATATTAATTAATTAATAATAAATATTTAACGTTAAAAAATGAATGCTTATAACACATTTTTTTACGAGTGCACATGCGCGAAAGTTCACCTGCGGCTATATTCAGACTCGCCAAGTTACGTCGGTCGTATTGTAATGAGCGATTTAGTGGGCAACTTCATTTCTGTTAATTTTGTGCCACGGTGCGCACGCATCGTAAAATTTCACTCTCATCAATTTTTCATAACGCGCCTAAAGAAGTATAACTTCAAAAAACATTGCCGATTACCTTTCTATATCACAATAGATATGTTCCTACAAAATCCCATGTTGTGGGAAGCCATGTTATATGAGACTAGAAGCCAGTACAAAAATCTACCCATAATCATAACGCTTGTAACAATGCAGAAATATAAAGCAGAATTTCAAAAATTGTGGCATAAATTATATTTATAATGTAGATAAAGAAGTATCCGACATTACTTTGCCTTTAGTTTTTCCGTATTCGACACAAGGGAACAACCTAATTACACCTTGTGCACAATAAATACCTTATAGTTGATGAAGGGATAATTCTGTTTGGCAACTTTTCGGGCTAAGGTAATGGCAGCCTCGCAGTAATCCACTCCGAGTAGATTTGTGAATCCTTCTTTTGCTAATTCAGACAGTGTGTAACCGTTTCCACACCCTGAAAGAAAAAAAACCACTATATTTATTGAATCATTATAAAAATGAAACCTCTGTGTTTACTAGAGTTGTTTTGGTGTACTAGGGAGTGTGCTGAGGACCACCAGCAGCCATCAGAGCAGAGTTCATCTATACTGTGTAGAACAGGGGTTCCCAAACTTATTTTGTCTGCTGCCCACTTTGAGAATAAATTATTTTTGGTGCCCCATTTTTTCACCTACTTAATAACCAATATGGCGAGAGCTCAGTCGGTATCTAAGAGTCCTTCTAGATAAAATCAAATCGACTCCCAAGCTTCTACAGAACGCCCCCACTTTTTTCCGGTTCTCTTACCGCCCCCTTAAGGCCTGCAGCGCCCACAAGGGGGTGTTATCGTCCACTTTGGTAAAGGCTGGCCACTGCATTCATCCACAGTGTTTCCAGAAATCTTTTTTATTTATTTTTATTGCCCTTGTAGGCAGACGAGCATACGGCCCGCCTGATGGTGAGTAGTTACCGCCACCCATGGACTTCAGCAATGCCAGGAGCAGAGCCAAGCCGCTGCCTACCGCTTAATACTCTCCACAAGCCTCATTCGAAGAAGGACATGTCATAGCGCTCGGGAAACACAGTGGAGGGAAGCTCATTCCAAAGCCGGATGGTACGTGGCAAAAAAGACCTCTGGAAACGCACTGTGGATGAACGCAGTGGCTCCAGGTAGTATGGATGAACTCTACTCCGGTGGCGGGCGGTGCGATGGTAAAAACATTTCTGCAACATACGGTCCAGCTTTGGTATGAACTCCCCTCATGGTGTTCGGAGAGTGCTACGCGAACCAGGTTTTTTTTTATTGCTTAGATCGGTGGACGAGCTCACAGCCCACCTGGTGTTAAGTGATTACTGGAGCCCATAGACATCTACAACGTAAATGCGCCACCCACCTTGAGATATAAGTTCTAAGGTCTCAAGTATAGTTACAACGGCTGCCCTACCCTTCAAACCGAAACGCATTACTGCTTCACGGCAGAAATAGGCGGGGCGGTGGTACTTACCCTTGCGGACTCACAAGAGGTCCTACCACCAGTAATCACGCAAATTATAATTTTGCGGATTTGATTTTTATTACACGATGTTATTCCTTCACCGTGGAAGTCAATCGTGAATCGTTGTTGAGTACGTATTTTATTAGAAAAATTGGTACCCGCCTGCGGGATTCGAACACAGGTGCATCGCTTCAACACGAATGCACCGGACGTCTTATCTTTTAGGCCACGACGACTTCAAAAGGTATGAGGAGAGCTCTTAGTGAGCAATGGTTTGGCTCTGACATTGCTGATATCCTTGAGTTGAAGTTGACCACTCATCATCTTGCGAGCTGTAAGAGGATCTGTTTGCGCAACAATAAAAAATATTTTTGATTACAACGCAACTAAATATATGGATTTCTAATATCAAGCTGAGTATTCTAAACTGGTAATACCACTTTAGCTATTTTTTCTTTGTTTTTTTTATTATTAACTAGCTGACCCGGCAGACATCGTAGTGCCTCAATCGATAAAGGAAAGACCTAAACTTTTGTATAAAATAAACTTAAAACAAAAAAAAGGAATCCATTCGACGGGGGACACATCTAAGGAAAAACAAAATTGTTATTTTTATTTAATTCCTAGCATTTTCATATTTATCTACTTTTTAAACCTTCTCTGGACTTCCACAAATAATTCAAAACCAAAATTAGCCAAATCGGTGCAGCCAGGACTAACGAACAGCAATTCATTTTTATATATTATATATTGTTTGACTGGTGGTAGGACCTCTTGTGAGTCCGCACGGGTAGGTACCACCACCCCGCCTATTTCCGCCGTGAAGCAGTAATGCGTTTCGGTTCGAAGGGTGGGGTAGACGTTGTAACTATACTGAGACCTTAGAACTTATATCTCAAGGTGGGTGGCGCATTTACGTTGTAGATGTCTATGGGCTCCAGGAAACACTTAACACCAGGTGGGCTGTGAGCTCGTCCACCCATCTAAGCAATAAAAAATATATATATATATATAGATAGTTCTTTTTTTTTTCGGGCCGGGGCCGAACCTTCTACGAGGTCCCCGTGCCTAAAGGGCGCGCAGGTTATGTGGAACTTAACGATCTGCAAGGTGTTGGGAGCAGACCGCGGGCCCAAGGAATTTTAGGGCCCTATTCACTAAACGACTCCCCGGCACTCTTATACCCGATGTCCGATCTCTGTCCGGGGTCAGAACCCGGTCAGAATAGGGGGGTTGCCGCGGTCAACATTGCAACCAGACACGCGGAGCTACCCCGAGGACGCCCGACCGACGGGTCGTCGAGGCGATAGTCGACGACAAACGACGCGGTCTCCGCGGTACGGCGGCTCTAACAGGCCGCGCGCCCGAGCGATGCCGCTGGTGTTTCGAGATACCCCGCTGGGCCAGAACCAGTCTGCCGGATCGGAACGCGATACAGTGCTGCTGCTAGCGCGACTGGGTTGCTCTCCCACAGTATGTTCGGCAACGACAGCGACGACGACAATGCGGACCGCATCGCAGTCCGCAGCCGCCGACGCGCCGTCCTGTCCTCCTGGTGGCAGCGCGCTAGAGTGACGGTAGCGTGCGGCGCAGCCTCAACCCCTTAGGTCGCCCCGTGACCGTCACCGGGAGGAGACTGCCTCCTATCGATAGATTGCCTTTTATCTGACAATTTTAAATTTCTTAATTCATACAACACTATCATTACTGAGTAAACAACATTGCAATTATGTAGCAGAGAACAGAGTAACAGAGAAAGCGTGGGGAGAAATTATGAAGAAAAGGTATTAGTGAAAATATTGCTGATCCTCCATTCAGAGATATTATAACTCATACTGAAAATTATCACTGTAAAAAGTCAAAATTGACATCCCTCCGTTTCGGCCTTGAAAGGCCCACTTTGTCAGGAGAAAAGCCTAGTATCTCTATGTATAGAACTATCTTAAGCATCTTATATTGTCATAAGAAGAAAAATAAACTATAACAGGGTCAATTCTTATTTTTAAAAACAACATCTAGTGCAATCTAGTCTCTATATATTGATAAAACAAAATCAAAACAGAACAGAGTAATTAATTAAAGAAGAATAATAACAGTAATAACAAAGAGTAAGAACATAAATCGATTTTTAGATTTTAAAATGACTGTTTGTCTGTTGTTTACATATTTTAACTATTGAACAAATTCGCATGTAGATTTCATATGTAGAGATATTTATTTATTTACTTTATAAATCGGTGAACACTGGCTGCACACACAAAAAAGGGTCACATTCCACCTGAGCTTGAACATGCAAATCAGAGCACAGAACAAGCGATAAGGAGGCACGGTCGGCCGAAGTGTTGGCTTTTGATACATTTACCTCACTTCTCATGCGACGTTGGATGTTTTACACATAAGACTTAGAGGCCATCCATAAAGTACGTCACACGAATTTTAGGACTTTTGAACCCCTCCCCCCCTCCTTGTCACAGGTTGTCACATTTTTATAACCCCCCCCCTCATGATGTGACGTCACACATTTTTTAAATTTATGTATGTATTTAAAAATAATCGAGAGAAAACAGCTATTTTCATTTTTTACTTATTTTTATTAAATAATAATCTAATAAAATCAACATAAAGTCCAACATTTCATAAAACCGAAAAAACAAACGACTAGTTAGAAAATAATAAACGATTAATTATATTAATTAAAGATAAAAAACTTAATTATCGAGTGTCCATGGACTTTGGATCCACTCTTTTATATTAGCTATTACTGGTAAATCAGGCACTTCATTTTCGTTCTGAATTTGAACGTCAGGAACATCCTTAGTGTCGACATCATTCTCTTCCATCCATAAAGCATCGTCATCATTCATTAAACAGAGAATTTCTCGGGCACGTCTAGCCGCAATTCTTTGAGGACGAATTTTCGCTAAATTATTAATAAATATAGATCAATAAATTATATATCAAAATAAATATATCAAAAAATTATTAATAAATATAGATCAAGTTTGTAAATTTTTAAAATTTTTAATTCACATACAAACTTTGCGTTTTAGTATTTTAAATTTTAACATGTGACGTCACAAAAGTATTGACCCCCCATGCCCCTTGTCACACGATGTCACACTTCGGTGATACCCCCCCCTCCCCATTAACGTGTGACGTACTTTATGGATGGCCCCTTACAGACAACCAATAATTTTTTTTTAGTGTTATGATGTGGCAAATCGCATAGCAAATAATCCTAATATGTATGTAACTCTATCGTTTCCACCTCCCCATCCACTTAACTGATCTTGACGAAATTCTGTACCAACATAATTCTGAGCCCTGGGAAAGAATATAGGCTACCTTTTATTGCAGTGCCGAGCACAGTCTCCACTCACGTCATACACTGTTGATCACGGGGTCACAGCTGCGAGCGGAAAGGCAGTATACAATATGAGAATTTCCCAGATGGCTGAGTTACATATTAATCTTTGAACATAAAGTATGAACATAATAGGAAAAAATGATTTTCATAAAGCTATGTATTGCGGAATCGTAATTGTAGCAACGTTTTAGCTCGTAAATGAATTCGGTGCGTCTAATTTCTAAGCCAGTACCTAAGTCGATGATGGGACTGTTTCTGTCCACCCCGCAGTCGCAGATCCACCTTATTACTCGGAGGGCACTGTCTTCACCGAACCAAACGTCTCCGGTATCACCAAACTCATCGAAATTCCGAATTTCTTTAGCGTAAGCCTCTTTCCAGTACTCACGAGTTCCTAGTACGGACGGATCTAATTCCGTTTCATCCATTATTTCCACTAGTTTGATTTTGTAATGAAAGAGAATCTTTTACACCGTTTTAAACAGAACATAAATTGTTACGTGTACGTAAGATATAATTCGGAATTACTTTACGATTTATATGAAAACAGTATTAAATTATAGGTTACGTTTACAGTTTGTTATTTGTTTACAAAATCTGTAGGAAAAGGCAAACGTACCTAATCTCATAGAGCATAGTCAATTTAAGAATAAACGGATGTAGTAAAAATCGAATTTTAGCTAAAGTTTATAAACTGTTTCAATTTATTGCATATAGTGAGCTTTAGGCGCAGTTGTTGTTAAGCGGTTATCGCAGTCCATAGAGATCACAACATGAATTGCACCTTGAAACATAAGGTCTAAATCTCAATTGTAGGTTATAATGGCTGCCCTCTAAAAATGTATTAGAATGTATTACTGCTTTACTGCAGATTGGAGATGCCTACATATGCAAACTCACAAGACTTGCCAGCACCAATAACCTGTAAGATTCTGTATAACTACGTATTTAAAAAAAAAAAACTCTATATTGTAGGCGGTTTCGGTCAATCAACCAAATATATATATATATATAAAGCGGTACGACACGAGAATCCTCTCATCCTGGCCACCGGTAACTATATTCCCGATCCTGCGGACAGAATGAAAAGCAGTCGACCTCGCCTCAAACACGTCATTTCGGATCCTCCCGATCCACTAACGGTGCTTTTAGGTATCTCAAGCACCGGTCATCGTCCTCGTCGAACTCGTCGCTTACGACTAAGGGCTCGATGAGTAAATTAACCCCCAGACACAGCCCACTGAGTATCTCGCCGGATCTTCTCAGTGGGTCGCGTTTCCGATCCGGTGGTCGATTCTGCGAAGCACGGCTCTTGTTAGGGTTCGTGTTAGCAACGTCATCAGGTTTCAGCCCCGTGAGCTCACCTACTAGTTAAGGCGACGCGGCGACGCTGATATATCCTCTCAAGGCTATCAACTTAGGTAGGAAAAAAAAGCGAAAATATAAGCATAGAAAATTAGAACAATTTTCGAGCCCTAAGTTCTTCATTCTCAAAATTCCATTCTTATTTCAGTCAAATTTTCTATTTTTTGGGTGAAGCTTTTCATTAAACTAGAGGTCCCGCAGTAGTCGAAATTCGACTATAATTAATTGGAATTGTAAGTTTGTACACTATTAAGATTGTATTTTATACTTCTTTAATCACAAATTTCGCCAAGATTACACTATAAAAAATATTAACAAAGACAAACAATATTTAATCTATTCTCAATTTGACAACAGACGTCAAGAACAAAAGTTTGACAATAAATAGTATGCATACGTGTGTGCGTCAAATACATGGTATGTAGTGTGTGTAATGTTTTCTTTATCGATTTAATGTATCTTTTATGCATTATTTAAAAAAAATATTAGTGTCTACGCGAGACACTGTGGCCTTATTGTTTCTTTAATAAAACCAATTGCATTCTTGCTACTTGATTTAATTATACAATGGTTTGGTTGTGATTGTTCGTCGATGAATCTTGGAATGTGACCTTTCTCGAAAAAAGGAAGGTCTTGTGTCAATAATGATTATTGGGAGGTATCTTCAGAATGTTGTTGAATGCTGTCAGCGCGCGGTCCCGGTAGTAGTAAATGTTTTGGCTAGCTTGCTGTGCTAAACGCGTCAGGCGCCGCGACATACTCCCCCCCGTTGAAAGAGTCTTCTTTCAACACTCCTAGGTTTCTTGGCCATTGAATAGAGGACATAGACGAATGAGTGACCGCCGTATGCTCCCCGTCGCAGTACGAATTTCCGCCACTCTGGTTATGCCATCAGGTCCTGGGAATGTCTGCGAAACCCTGCCAAGGCGCCAGCATAATGGTGGCGTGTTATCTTCTTTTATTAAAACAAGATCACCAATTTTGACATTTGCAGTTTCTTGGGTCCATCTTTGCCGTTGTTGTAATTCGGAGATATATTCTCTTTGCGACCTTGTCCAGAAATGTTGTCGCATTTGTTCAAGACGTTGATAGCGTTGCAGCTTGTTTGAGTTCAAATTTTGAACATCAGCGGATGGAAACGATGTTAGTGGTCGTCCAATGAGGAAGTGTCCTGGGGACAAAGGTAAAAGGTCGTCAGGACTGAAGGACAAAGGACCCAAGGGACGGCTGTTAAGTATTGCCTCCACTTGTGCAAATAAAGTTTGTAGTTCCTCAAAGGTTAGATGGCTATTGCCTATCACACGCTTGATGTGGTGTTTAGCGGATTTTATACCCGATTCCCAAAGACCACCGAAGTGAGGAGAGTAAGCGGGAATGAAATGAAATTTGATTCCTTCTTGAGCAGCAAAGTCAGAAAGAGAGGCATTGTTAGTTCTTAGGTATGTACCTAGTTCTTTAGCTGCCCCCACGAAATTTCGACCGTTGTCGGAGAATATTTCCGCCGGCTTACCGCGACGCGATATGAACCGGCGCAGTGTCAGAATAAAATCATTTTTCGATAAGCCGCTCACTGCTTCTAAATGAATGCATTTATATCGCATGCAAATAAATATGCATAAATAACATTTAATTAGTCTCGATCCACTTCCCTTTCGGTTAAGGATTAGGAACGGACCCGCAAAATCTAGGCCAACCGATATAAAAGGGAAGTCAGGCGTAATACGTTGTGCCGGTAAGTTTGCCATTTTTGGTGTGAATGTTTTACCATTAAACCTTCTGCATGTTCCACAGTTATGCACTATTTGGCGAGCGAGACGTCGCCCATTTATAGGCCACACTGCATCTCTTACCGAAGCTAATAGTAATTGCGGACCGGCATGCATGAGTCGAAGGTGCTCGCGCTCGAAAATTAATTTCGTTAAATGATGGGCAGCGTCGATCAGTATGGGATGCTTTTTCTCAAAGGGACAGTTTGATGCCTGAATCCTACCTCCAACTCTAATTATATTTCGCGAGTCTATGAATGGAGAAAGTGACAAAATTTTAGATTTAGTGTTTAGTTTCTTGTGTTGCTTTAGCAATTTGTATTCTAATGGAAAAGTTTGTCTTTGAGCCATGGCACATAAATGTTCAAAGGAATCCTTTAACTCTTCAGCTGTTACGAAACCTAGGCGTTTGTTTAAAGGATTTTTTAAATTAAAAACGAATCGCCTTACGTAGGCGAATGATCTTTGCAACATTGATAGTTTAGAATAGTAATTAATATTGATAATCGATTCTGAAGCCGTTACTATACTCGTCGTGAGCTCTGGTATGACGTCAAGTTTTTCCAACCCTAGCGTTGGCCAATGTGACTCCTCCTTTTTTAGAAATTCAGGACCATGCCACCACAGTGACAAATCTGGCAGTTTATTGGCTCCGATGCCGAAATTAGATCAGCCGGATTTTCAGCCGTGGGTACATACCTCCAACCTGATGGTTGGGTTATTTCACTAATCTCACCAACGCGATTAGCTACAAACGTCTTTAGATTTCTAGGCACACTCTGTATCCATGCAAGCACCACAGTGGAGTCGCACCAGTAAACTATTCGTGATGGTTTATAATTTATAGATTCGCATACCGTAGCAGTCAATCTAGCAGCCAGTAGAGCAGCGCAAAGTTCTAAGCGCGGTATAGTCATTGATTTCAAGGGCGCAACCTTGGATTTTCCACATAACAACTTAACTGTGCTACACTTGTTAGGACAGATGGATTTTAAATAAATGCATGCGCCATAGGCACTCTGAGATGCATCGCAAAATGAATGGATCTCTATAATTACAGATTGATCACAGAGTACAGTTCTGGGTATTTGTAGACCTTGAATATAATGAAGGTTGTCAGAAAATCTTTTCCAAAACTCTGAAATGTCACGAGGGACTGTTTCATCCCAATCCAATTTCTGGAGCCATAATTTTTGCAAGAGTATTTTTACTTGAATGATGCACGGACTGACCAATCCCAGTGGATCAAAAATTTTAAATATATTGGACATTATGAATCGTTTTGTGATATTTGGACTGTCTGTTTGGATTACAGATTTTATGGGTTAATGTAAATAATCGCGAGACGGATTCCATCCTAAGCCGAGGGTGCTTGAGGAGTCACTAAGTATCAATTTATCATCTGAATTTTGCTCTGCACTGTTCAAAAGATTCGTTACATTACTTTTGTACTTTCGTAATGGGAAGCAAGCTGAACTTAATGCCTTAGAAACAGAATTCTGTATGTATCGTAACTCGTCTTCACTATTGGAGCCAGTTATTAAATCGTCGACGTAGAAGTCGTTTTGGATGACGGATTTTATTAACTTATCTTCACACTCATCCCCCACTTGCTTTAGACACCTTGTGCTTAAATAGCTCGCACTTGCTGTACCGTAAGTAAGAGTATTTAGTTGCAATGTTTTTATTGGCATTGATTCATTATCTCTCCATAATAACATCTGTAAGTGGCGATCATCGGAATGAACAGCGACCTGTCGATAAATTTTTTCAATATCAGCAGTCAGCATGTATCTATATTGCCTAGCTCGTATTAGAATGGAAAAGAGTGAATTTTGTATATTGGGGCCTACCATGAGTATATCGTTTAGTGAATAGCCGGAGGATGACGGAGCTGAGCCATCAAACACCACCCGAATTTTTGTGGATTCGCTTTCCTCTTTAAATATCGCATGATGACACAAGAAGTAGCCTGGCGTTGGAATTGGAACCATCCATTCCGATGCGTGACCGAGTTTGACGTATTCGTGAATAAAATCTGTATACTGAAATTTTAAATTGATATTATTGCGTAATCTTTTTTCTTGGCTAAGTAAACGTTTTCTCGCTAAGTTGTAAGAGTCTCCCAAGCAATCAGGACTATCGATTAGTGGTAGTTTGACACAAAATCTGCCATTCGATAACCGTGTTGTATTTGTTAAAAAATGCGCTTCACATAACTGTTCGGTTTTAGTAAAGATTCTGGCTTGGGGGAGTTCTTCAACGTTCCAAAACCTTGTCAAAATGGTGTCGATGTCCCTTTGTGAGCTTTCTTGTTTGCAAGAAGTAAAAAGAGCAGACTGATTACGTTCAACATACTTTGAACAACTAACATGAATAGGTCCGGCTACCAGCCAACCAAGCTTGGAGCTGATCAAGCTTGGAGCGTTTAATCCCAATGACTGTTGTTGAGTACCCACAATATCCCAAAATATGTTTGCTCCAAGAATGATGTCTATTCGTTTAGGCAAATTGAAACTAGGATCAGCTAGTTGTATATGATTAGGTAATTTGATATTTCGCATATTTATCGGAGCCTTCGGGAGCTCCCCTGTTAGTTCATTAAGCACCAAACAGGATAAAGTAATTTTGTATGAATTATCTATTGATTTTATATTTGCCTTGCAGGCTTCAACTACTCTGTTCGATGAATTATTGCCTATTCCAACTATATTTATAGCATCAGTTTTGATGGTATCAAGTTGAAGCTCTTGGGTCAATGATTGAGTTATAAAAGAAGATTGACTGCCGCTGTCCAAAAGGGCGCGCACCATTTTTACTTTAGTGGTCTTCAGATTTGATACCCCTATGATGGCCGTGGATAAAATAGCTGCAGACAATGAATGCTCGGTGAAAGCAGTTACCGAATTTAAATCATTGTTCTCGTCAGATTTTGAATCTTCAGGGCTATGCAATAATGTGTTATGTCGTTTTTTACACTTTCTGCATGGTCCCAATTTACATTCGTGTTTTTGATGACCCTGCCTCAAGCAGTTTAAGCACAAATTGTATTTTTTAACCAAACTTATTTTTTCGTTAACGTTTTTGGCCTTAAAAGTAGGGCAATTGTAAATTGTATGATCATCATGGCAAAGGATACAAGTGGGTTTGGTTTTATATAGTTGACCAGTTGTAGTAGCATGTACATAATTTGTTTCATATTGTTTTTTATAAACTTGAGGAAGCCTATTGTTATTGTGAATACCCTGACTTCTTTGAGACGTAGCTTGTGGCGTACTAGAATTATTATTGTGTTTACTACGTTTCAAGGCTTCCAAAACATCAGCTCTGTCAATTAAGAACTTGTGAAACTGGTTCAGTTCTGGGACACTATCAAAAGTATTACGCAGTTCTTCCCATTTAATCAGAGTAACATTATCTAATTTGGATGAAAGTAAAAATATTAACAAGATATCCCACTTGTCTGTGGGTAGTCCCAAGCTAGAAAGTGCACGCAAGTTCTTCGTAACATGGTCAACTAAAAATCTTAATGACCTTTCTGATTCGCGTGCTATAGGTTGTACATTGACTAAAGCAGACAAGTGGTAATTGATAAGAAGTCTTTTGTTATTGTACCGCTCACAAAGCAATGACCAGGCGTCTCTGTAATTAGAAGAAGATACTTCGAGGTTGGAGATGATTCTAGCTGCGTCTCCTTCGAGATAGGAAATTAAGTAATGAAATTTATGAATATCGGTAATACGCGAATTATTATGTACTAATGTTTCAAAGGTATCACGGAACTCGAGCCAGCGGAAATAAGCTCCGTCAAATCTAGAAATCTGAATCTGTGGCAGCTTAACACCAGGGTCATCGTGGTGGTGATGGCATTGAGGCTCCGGTGGCGCGACAGACTTTCGGCGCGCCTCTAGTTGAATGTTTGTTTCTGATATCAAACTGTTTGCCGTAGCAATGCATGAAATGATGTCGCGCTCAATACCATCCCTCTCATCGATTTCCCTCTCTAGACTATCGTGATTGAGCACTTCAATATCTGATTGAAGGCTATCAAATTTTGTGGATAAATTTTCAAATCTGTTTAATCTTAGTAATAGCTCAGCTACCTCAATACTGGATAACGGTGATGATTCAAATAAAGCTAAATAATTTTTAAACTTTGTTATTTGACCTTTAATAGAACTACGCCTTAGAATCAGTTCTTTGTATTTACTCATGGCTTTATCAGACCCAGTAGCCATTGTTGTATTTTTAAATTTAATTTACTTGAGTTCTTAGAATATCGTTACTTGTTTTAAAGAATGGAAAAGTTAGTAAATGATTTTTTAAATAATGAAAAACACTCGTTCTGACTTAGCTGCAACGGTTGTTTCATTCGGGTACCGACTCACTCTCCTCCATTCGTTGGCAGTCTTCGCGGTCTCGGAGCACGGCTTATTAAATGCGGTGCTGTATGTTCAGAAGCGGCGCGATCAATCGCGGGGCGAGCCTGGAAACGTCGGCCAAACGAATGAGCAGAAAGAAATAATATATAATTACTAACGTGCTGTTTCGTAAACAGTGACAATTGAATTGGCTAATGTTAAACTTGTTTAATGAATTTTATGACCTTTATTGTATATGAATATATTTTAAAACAATGAATTCTAATGATTTAAGATCAAACAATGATTGAATAATTATAATGTGTAGGTAGATCGCAGAATGACGCGTAAAATTGTATAGAATTTTTACGAAATGCGTGGATAGGCAGCTTGTTAACTGAGAAAACGTTTTTGAAATGAAGGTTTGATTGTTTGTATTTTAAAGCAATGGTAGCAAGATTGCATAACAATGCACTTGGTAATCTTTGTTGAACACTTGGATGATTTACGTAAAATTATGTTAATTATCCTTTGCACAAATGTACGAAACTTCTGATACACTGTGAAGGCAATAATTATGGATTTGATATTAAGGGATTGGGAATGTTGAAGGAAAGACACTTATCTTGTTTGATGAACGACAACGCGGTCGTGGCGAAGTCTTACTGCTGCTGCTTCGCTGCCGGATCCAGCGATTGTCCCGTACTGCGTTCCCTTTTCTTTCCTTTTGGCGGAGATTGCTGATGCGACGCCGTTATCTTAATGATGACTTGGCACGTCGAATGAGGCGGAACGCGTGTCCTGTCACGGTCGCCAAAAAAAAAAAGTATGTCTACGCGAGACACTGTGGCCTTATTGTTTCTTTAATAAAACCAATTGCATTCTTGCTACTTGATTTAATTATACAATGGTTTGGTTGTGATTGTTCGTCGATGAATCTTGGAATGTGACCTTTCCCGAAAAAAGGAAGGTCTTGTGTCAATAATGATTATTGGGAGGTATCTTCAGAATGTTGTTGAATGCTGTCAGCGCGCGGTGCCGGTAGTAGTAAATGTTTTGGCTAGCTTGCTGTGCTAAACGCGTCAGGCGCCGCGACAATTAGCATTGTGCACTTCTTCTCTATAATATATTCTCTATAAGTGTGGAAAATTTCATACTCCTCCGTCTGCGCAATTTTCGTAAAAAGGGATACAAAGTTTTTGCTTCACGTATTATTTCATTAAATTTTATGACCCTTTTTGCATGCGAAATGATCAATGGTTTTGGATTTATATGAAGAACTCTTATGACCTACGATACGTTTGCTTGTAAAACGGGACATAACAAACAAAAAAATTGCCAAAGCTAACGTCACATTATTGTGACATTATCACAATCAGAAATCACTAATCAGTAAATAATCAGTGATAATAGAAAAGAAAAGGATGTAAGTTTTAGAGCCAGAAAACCAGTTGTTCGTGTCTAGTCAAACCAAAATGTCAACAACGCCACCATCCAAATCGTCCTGTATATTCTGTAACATCGCTAACAAACTAGAGGGCACGGAAATATTGTATGAAGATGATGAAGTGTGCGTTTTTCGTGACATCAAACCGGCCAGTCGTTTTCATATTCTGACTATACCTAAAAGGCATATCGAAGATGTCAAGAGCTTGACGAGCGCCGACAAGGAACTACGTAAGTAAATTTCAGTAATTAGAGACACATTGCTGAGATATCTTTGTCTAAACCCCACTGCTTCTATAAAAATATATCATAGGGCAGTACATAGTATTCGTCATGTCTATGCAAAAGGTATGGCCAAAGTTTTAAATAAATAAAAATATGTGGGTATACACCAATTGAAATGTACGTTAAACATGTTATAATGATATAGATTATTCTAAAAGTAGTTAAACAATAATAAAAAGCTTAATTGCGTTTTCTGTACCATAATATGAAAACAATATTATAGCCTTTATTTTCCACAAATTACTTTACACGGTATTCTTGAATTAACTAAAACTGAACTAGTCTTTTTTTCTCAATGACAGAGAGTTCAGTCAATCTATATAAGAAAAATCCTTTTTTTTTAACTTTTAATTTTTTTATTGCTTACATGTGTGGACGAGTTCACAGCCCACCTGGTGTTAAATAGTTACTGAGCCCATAGACATCTGAGTTCTAAGGTCTCAGTATAGTTACAACGGCTGCCCCACCCTTCAAACCGAAACGCATTACTGCTTCACGGCAGAAACAGGCAGGGTGGTGGTACCCACCCGCGCGGACTCACAAGAGGTCCTACCACCAGTAATTATGCTAATTATAATTTTTGTGGGTTTGATTTTTATTACACAATGTTTTTCCTTCACCGTGGAAATCTATCGTGAACATTTGTTGAGTACGCATTTCATTAGAAAAATTGGAACCCGCCTGAGATTCTAACACCGGCTGCATCGCTCAGCACGAATGCACCGGACGTCTTATCCCTTAGGCCACGACGACTTCAAAACCTGGACCTAAAAGGTTTTATATATAAAAAAAAAAACATTGCATTTGTAGAAAAATCAGAAAACAGTCCACCTCATATTGAGTGGTTGCTGTCTCACATGGATGTGAGCATGTGAGTACTCTCCGCAGGCCTCGTTTGATGAAAAATATGTCATTGCTCCCAGAAAACAGGAGGAATAAAACCGTTCCAATATCGAGTCGAGGGAACGCGCCCCCGCCCCCGTCACGTCACAGCCGGAGTCCCGCAAGGCTCCGTCCTCTCCCCGTTACTGTTCAGTTTGTATATCAATGATATACCCCAGTCTCTGGAGACCCATCTGGCACTCTTCGCCGATGACACGGCTATCTAGTACTCGTGCAGGAAGAAGTCGTTGCTACATCGGCGACTTCAGACCGCAACTACCACCATGGGACAGTGGTTCCGGAAGTGGCGCATCGACATCAACCCCACGAAAAGCACAGCGGTGCTCTTCAAAAGGTGTCGCCCTCCGAACACCACGTTGAGCATCCCACTCCCGACTAGGCGCGTCAACACCTCCGCCTCCGCCATTCGCCCAATCACGATGTACGACCAACCCATACCATGAGCCCCGAAGTTCAAATACTTAGGCGTCACCCTCGACAGAAGGATGACATTCCGCCCCCATATAAAGACGGTACGCGACCGTGCCGCCTTCATACTAGGTCTCTACCCGATGATATGCAGGCGAAGTAAAATGTCCCGTAGAAATAAGGTGACACTCTACAAAACTTGCATACGCCCCGTCATGACATATGCAAGTGTAGTGTTCGCTCAGGCGGGCCGCACTCGCTTAAAATCATTCCAAGTTATTCAATCCCGATTTTGCAGGATAGCCGTCGGAGCCCCGTGGTTCATCAGGAACGTCGACCTCCATGACGACCTGGACCTAGAGTCCATCAGTAAGTATCTGCAGTCGGCGTCGATGCGCCACTTCGATAAAGCGGCACGAAACGAGAACCCTCTCATCGTGGCCGCCGGTAACTACATTCCCGATCCTGCGGAAAGAATGGAAAGCAGTCGACGTCGCCCCAAACACGTCATTTCGAATCCTCCCGATCCACTAACGGTGCTTTTAGGTACCTCAAGCACCAGTCACCGTTCTCGTTGAACTTGTCGCTTGCGACGAAGGGCTCGACGAGTAAATTAACCATCAGATACAGCCCACTGAGTTTCTCGCCATATCTTCTCAGTGGGTCGCGTTTCCGATCCGGTGGTAGATTCTGCGAAGCACGGCTCTTGCTAGGGTTCGTGTTAGCAACGTCGTCAGGTTTGAGCCCCGTGAGCTCACCTACTAGTTAAGGTTACGCTGGAATAACCTCTCAAGGCTATCAGCTTAGGCAGGAAAAAAAAGGAATAAAACTTATCACAACTTTGATGTTATGTGATAAACTAGTGAATATTAAAACTTATTTTTTTTTATTGCCCTTGTAGGCAGACGAGCATACGGCCCACCTGATGGTGAGTGGTTACCGTCGCCCATGGACTTCAGCAATGCCAGGGGCAGAGCCAAGCCGCTGCCTACCTAGTAGCTGCAAGAACAATTATAGTCCTAAGAAGAATTGGCCAAGAAAAACTTAGCTAGCTTATTTTTGACTGATTCATTTGTAGTTTTTTAGTAGTAATAATACTAGTAGTTTTTTTTATTGACCTGTACACGACCCTCCCAATGGTAAGTGGTTACCGTCGCTCATGGACATCAGCAATACCAGGGGCAGGGCCTAGCTGCTGCCTACTGCCTATATCTGTTCTAAATTATTAATGAATTCTGGTGCTTAGGATTTACAGGAACTTACTCAATGACCATAATAATATTCTGACAGTTGAAATACATAATCTTATTTAAATAATAATCATATAATGTTTGTTTTAGTTAACAGAATGATATCCATATCGAGAGAGTTGTTGTCTAAGAACAATTTGAGTATTGAAGATGCACGCTTTGGGTATCACTGGCCACCGTTTCGTTCAGTCAAACATTTGCATCTGCATACTATAGCGCCTGAATCCGAGATGGGATTCATTGGAAGAGTGATATTCAAAAAAAACTCTTATTGGTTTGTTTCGGTAAGGATAGTAGGAACAAATTTGTAAGGCACTGAAGATAGGGCACCTGGATTGGAAGGTGGTACACTGGTTGTCAGCTTTATGCTGTGAAGAGATCACATGTTTAAATTTAAAGGGTTGCCCAGATCATATTAAAACGTAATCCGCATGAATGGCTAATATTATATTTAAATTATGATTTTAATTAAGTAATATTTATTTTATAAAACTAAAACTTTTGCACGGGACTCATTTTACAGTATTAGACATAAAGAGTAAGTTTGTCCTTTTCTAGTTATAAACTGATGGAATACATGTTTATAAGTTGTTCGAAGGATAAAACTCATTTTCTTAAAAAAAAAAAAGTTAAGCCGCTTCAAATCTAAAGATGCGATTTATTAACATATTTTAGGAAATGATATAAGTAAATAGGGTGTTGCCTATTAGGTCATTGACACTTCAGAATAGTTAATAGAAGCATTTTGTACCTTCGAAAGATCAACTATAGACACAATTTTAATGATTTGTTGCTATTAATAAACAAATTTGATTGAATGAAAGATGGCAGTTATTTATGTTTACAAATTTTATTTCAGCCGGAATATGTCGCCTCTATTTTAATGTGAAGTGTAATTGGAGTCTAAATAAATTATTTTACCTAAATTCAACAACACAGACATAATTTTGATGGTGTCAGTTTAAGGTTTGAAGCCCAAAGCATAATATTATGATGTATCGTAAAAGAAAACGCGTATAAAGGCGCCTCTCCATAATTAAATGCGACTATTGCTCTGTGTTGGTGATATCTATCCACTCCATGACATACGTGACTACATGTCAGTAGCGTAAGACTTGAGTCGGAGGAACATCTAATTACGTATATTTATTATTGTTTTTAATTAGACCAAAATACATATATTATTGACTAAAATTTTATTGTTTTATTATAACCTAACCCAGTGGTCGGTAAACTTATTAGCCAAAGAGCCAGATATGCAAATAAAAACGATTTAAAAAAACTGAGATCCAAATCTGTTTGATCTGTCTGTGTGACTTGTAGAAACGCGCGAGTCTACTTCGCGTCCTGTACAGTGTTTCCACTATAATGATTTCCCCACTTCGATAAAGCGGCACGACACGAGAACCCTCTCATCGTGGCCGCCGGTAACTACATTCCCGATCCTGCGGACAGAATGGAAAGCAGTCGAGGTCGCCCAAAACACGTCATCTCGGATCCTCCCGATCCACTAACAGTGCTTCTAGGTACTTCAAGCACCGGTCACCGTTTTCGTCGAACCCGTCGCTTGCGACGAAGGGCTCGACGAGTAAATTAACTCTCAGACACAGCCCACTGAGTTTCTCGCCGGATCTTCTCAGTGGGTCGCGATTCCGATCCGGTGGTAGATTCTGCGAAGCACGACTCTTGCTAGGGTTCGTGTTAGCATCGTCGTCAGGTTTGAGCCCCGTGAGCTCACCTACTAGTTACGGTTACGCTGGAATAGCCTCTCTAGGCAACCAGCTTAGGTAGGAGAAAAAAAAAATTATTTCCTTTCCCCACGCTTCAATTCCAATTTCCCCTTCTTAGGGATTTTTTCCCCTCAAAAAATTTTCTGCTGTAGTTTTTACTTTCGGCCCTAGTAGCTGTAGTAACTAAAAAAAGAAAAAGTCTATCGATTTTCTTCTATAACCTGCCCACGCCTCTTATACTATGATAATATTATTTACGAAATGGTCGCATCAATCCTGTGTGTAAATCTGGTTTGAAAAGAACGGTAACAACTTCTACAACTAATGAAAAATCAACTAGAAATACCACACTTTAAGTTTGTACAGTCCAATGCAACTGCAAGCGAATCTAAAAAAATTAGACTAAAGCGCCTTATTCACTATCCATCTTGCTGTACGTCCCGCCAAAGCCATGCACGGTGCACGATGCATTTAGCGCTTTATTCACGATCCATCACGGCTGTACGTCAGCTCAAGGCCGCGGTGCTGGATGTATCAAGCGCGAACAGAATAAATCGAACGAATTAAATGATAGGGTTTTAATTTATTTAAAATGCCAGCTGTTTTATCAAAACGCCAAAAATGGGAGTCCTTCTGATGGTGTCAGCAGCAGCAGAAGAGAGGCAAAAAATAGCAAGAGGTTTTGGATGATTTTTTTAAACGTGCAGAGTATACTCAAATAATTAATATCATTTTTTACGCACGCTATCAATCCTTGCAGCTTCCCCTAAAATGGGCCTAAAAAATTGTAATAAGTTTATTATTTTTTGTTTATTCATATAGTCTGCGCTTGAGACATTCCACAAACATGTGGAACTTATATCTTTCAATAAATCTTGAAAGTGTTTGCCGATCCATTTTGACGTGCAGTCTCCTCTCGAAACAAGCTACAAATGTTAAATCTGCTGTACAGCAAGTCTATACACGATCAAGCACGCACGACGCAGGACCGCTCTGACGTACGTCAGCGTTATTCACTGTCTATCTGCACGACGCTCGCGGTGGTGGGGGCACTCGCTGGACGCAAAATCGGTCGTGCAAATCCAGCAAACAATTAATAATAATTATCGACGTACGTCAAGCCTATTCATGATCCTTTTGCATCGTGCATCGTGCATGGCCTTGGCGGGACGTACAGCAAGATGGATCGTGAATAAGGCGCTTAAGCATGAATAAAGTACCTATAATTAGACGATTCGTATTTTATTTATAGCCTCACCAGAAATCTATATAACTTGGAGCTGTATACTCACCTCTTATTCCAAGTCAGTTTACGCAATCAGTACATCCATTTTAGCACAGAATAATATTTTAGACCTTAAACAGAATGGAAATAAGGGTAAGTATACGCCACCTGCACGTGTTGTTACTGTTTCTTTTAAACAGCAACACGCTAGTCCACAGTAGAGTCCATAAAAAAATAGTTCCGAAATTTATCGCAATATATTAAGCTAGGTTTTACCCATGACTTCCCGCAATTTCCCCTTTTTCTCCCCCTATGGACCCTAATTTCCCCTCAAATGGGGAATTTGCCCTCATTGTGGAAACACTGAATTCTGTACCCCGCACCACAGTCTTCACCCGACCGTACAACAGTCGCTGTCGAGTGTCGACCAAAGTAATAGTGTTCTGTGGTGTCGACCGTCTCACGGAGTAGAAACACTTCTATTCTCGCTAAATTAATATCAGTGGGCCGAGCAACTAAAATTATCCGGCCGTGGACGAAAAGTCGAAGCCGTGTGATAGCCACCGGGTGGCGTTGTTTTCCTTTTTTTGTTAAAATGTTGATACAGAATTTACAGCCATTTTTAAATGAACTCATATAAAAAGAAATTTTCAACAATACACATCTTGTTTGTGTTAAGATTTCATTTATAACAATGCTTAAGAATTATTTAATATTAAAAACATATATTTTTCGTGAAATAATATTTTTTTTTGTAATAAATTACTACCGCAAATCATAAAATAAATGCTATATTGTATACTGCTTTGATTAATATGTATAATAATTGTATGACCGTACATACTATTAACCGACTTTTTCGTCCACAGCTAGATAATATTAGAGGCCGGGCAAGCCCGTAGGATATTTGTGCCAGAGCCACACTCAAGGGTTCAAAGAGCCGCATTGGGCTCCGATGCCGCACTTTGTCGACCTCTGACCTAACCTAATGATAAATAATCGAATTGGGTCAATTCGGATGAAATTGAATGAAATGAGATGAACTAAAGTCTCTGTAAAATCGTGATTATTTACGTACTGTTACTTCAATGGAGTTTTTGCAAGAATCGGAGAAGCCACATCCAGCGACTTTATTTCATTTTCACCACACTCGTACAGTTTCTAAGATGTTAGTTATACGATTTACAAACCGACATTATTACACAATATTTAAACCTAAAGAAACACGGTTAATATGTAATAAAATGTTCATATTCACACAACTTCATCTGTCGTGCTGCCGCCAAAAATTCATCCATATTAAATAATAGGTTGGGGAAAAGTTTTTTCGCATTAAAGTATGTATGAACTTGTAATAAAATCTCTTTGGTTTGGTATCATTAAAAGTTTAAATTTTAAAGAAGATAATTCCAAATTCAAATTAGGTTAATGTGTGATTTTTATTTATTTTTCTTACTGTCAAGGTAAGTGAATCTAATGAAGAAATTCAATACAATTTAAAATTTTACTACAAAAAAGGTAAAAATGTGGTGCTAGGTGGTGTTAATGCATCCGCTGTATAGTCCTGACCTTGCACCTTCAGATTTCCACCTGCTTCGGTCTTTTCAGACTTCTTTAGGCAGTGTCAGGTTAACATCACGAGAGGACTGCCAAAACCAGTTGTCGCGGTATTTTGATTAGAAGACCTAAAATTTCTATAGCAATGTGATCATATCCCTACCTACAAGATGGCAAAAAGCTATCGAACAGAATGGTACCTACATACTTTAGATAAATGTAAATAAACTATATTAAAAAATGTTGTGAATTTTCTTAAAAATGCGAAGAAACCCTTTCCCCAACCTATTAATATGGAATCTTTTCGAAATTCAATTCCAACGCACTTTGGATCTTATTTACAGTCCTACAAACGTATATTTCTACGTTTTAATGTCGCTTCTACTACCTATTTACCTACGCGACCACAGAAACTGATTTTTTTCCACCTACCCATTCGCTGGTAGCTTAAGCGGCCATTCCAGCTATGCACTGACTGGTAGGTGAGTTCACGGGCTCAACTTGAGAGAATTTGCTATTGCCCTATCAAGAGCAGTGCTTCGCAGAATCTAAAGCCGGATCGGAATCGCGACCCACTGAGAAGATCCGGCGAAAAACTCAATGGACTGTGTTTGAGGGCTATTTTGTTCGTCGAGGACGGTGACCGTTGCTTGAGGTACCTAAAAGCACGGATATTGGTTCGGGAGGGTCCGAGATGACGTGCTTAGAGCGACGGAGCGGCGACTGTTTACCGTTCGGGCCGCAAGATCGGTTGTAGCTTCCGGCGGCCACGCTAAGAGGCTTATCATGTCGCACCGTCTTCGCGAAATGGCGCACTGGTGCTCTTTTCTACTTACTAATGGAAAGCAGTTCCAAGTCGTTCGTTCCTCACGAACCACGGTGCTCCGACGGTTATCCTGCAAAAAAGGTATTGAATAAAGTTGCGGGCCACGTGAGCGAACACTACACTTGCATGGGTCATGACGGAACCTAGGCAAGTTTTGTAGAGAGCCGCCTTATTTTGAAGTACAGTATGCTTCGTGTGAGTTTTTTAACGTTCTCCATAGCGTAAAAGTTAGCTCAAATTTGTATGGAGTCGGAACGCTTGCCTACGTTTGCCGGTAGGGCGCTGCTTCAACTGCATACAAAGTGGTAGATTTTGCGCTATCGGTAACGTTAAAAAACTTTCATCGGATAGAAATTATCTCGCCGCGGCAAGAGAATTTGCCGAAGCTTACTTCTTAATTTTGGATTCGTACCGAAATTCGGCGGATAGATGGCGCTTGTACAAGCGATATTCTTGGAACCCAATAGCCTTCAACACGGCTTGGTTAATTTGTAACATTAACATAACAATACAATTGAAGACATCTGTTTAAATATGTAATTGGTAATTTTATATTGTCGGTTTCGCTATCAGCTTACTTATGTTCAGACTTTGTATATTTGTTTAAATTAATTACATGGCATAAGTACGGACACGAGACATATTCCATTACAAGGCGAATCTACATAAATATATTAAAAGTAACTATAGTGTTTCACTGTTCTCGTTTTTGTAGTTTTAAACGCAAAGCCCGAGAAGTGTGGGTGGTGCTAAGCATTATGTGTAAACTCAATCGTAGACAATAAACGCACAGCCTTCGTCGTCCTAGCCATGTCCTTTCGCATCCTCCCGATCCATTCTCGGTGATTTTTAGGTGTTCCAAGCACAGGACACTATTTTCGCCGGAACTTCTCAATGGGTCACGAATCCGTGTGCTTAGTGCGAGTTTTTTAACGTTCTCGATAGCGTAAAAGCTAACTAGTTGGAACGTTTGCCTACGTTTGCCGCTAGGGGCGCTGTTCTAACTGCATACATGCGTTATGCACCCCGATCGGGTATTCGATTCCGCACTGCTCTCGCTAGGGCAGATGTTAGCAAAGGGTGTATCATGATGCTCTTCATGAACGGAGCAGACGTATGCGTTAACATGGGCCAGAGGATGGCTGCTTGTATTACTACCAGCCTAGCCGACTGTTGTTCCTACAGCCACTGGTAGCGGTCTCGACGAGCGGTCGACATAGTCTGTGGTACAGACATAGAAAGCCCGCCAAATTCAGGTTTAAATGTGTAATAGCGGTGGTTTATTATCTGTTTAATATCTGTGAAAATGCACAAATGTGGGAAAATTAGACAAAGCCGCTGGACGTAGCTTTTCGGGATCCTCCACAACGCCCACTGAAAATTTTTCAGTAATAAATTTAATAAAAAAAAAACCATTTTATTGAGATTATATTTAATCCTATATCATCTCATCTTAATTTCATCTCAAATTAATCATCTTCATTCCATTTCATACCATATTATCACTTTTCATAAAAATAAGAATATAAATCAAAATAGCTTGACCTAAAGGTTACCAGGCCATAAAATCCCTTAAAAAAGCCCGTCAAAAATGTAAAATGTAAAATTGCACTGATAATATTTTAATTGTACAATGTGTGACCGCGAATCCGTACTCATGAACAAATCTTGGACATGATGGTGCCGTCTGCGGGTAACAGACTCAATAAATACCGATGTTGATATTCGTAACAATTTTAATAAGTATGTACGCATTAATTTTGGATAAACGTTGCTTAGCACAACTTAAGATTGTGTATTATATTTTATTAACCAACCGCCTTTTTTTTTCGGACCGGGGGCCGACCCTCCTACGAGGTCCCCGCGCCTAGTTGGCGCGCGGGGTGTGTGAGACTCAACGATCTGCAGGTGTTGAGAGCAGACCGCGGGCCCAAGGAATTTTAGGGCCCACTCACTAAAGGACTCCCCTGCATTCTTACACTCGACGTCCGATCTCCTTCCGGGGTCAAAACCCGGTCAGAGTAGGGGGGTTCCCGCGGTCAACACTACAACCAGACACGCGGCGCCACCCCGAGGACGCCCGACCGACGGGTCGTCGAGGCGATAGTCGACGACCAACGACGTCGGTCTCCGCGGTACGGCGGCCCTACCAGGCCGCCCTGGCGATGCTGCTGGTGTTCCGGGATACCCCGCTGGGCCAGAACCAGCCTGCCGGGTCGGAACGCGGTACACCGCCGACAGGGTTGCTCTTCCACAGTATGTTCGGCGACGACAGCGACGACGAAAATGCGGACCGCATCGTAGTCCGCAGCCGCCGCCGCGCCGACGCGCCGTCCCGTACTCCTGGTGCCATCGGGTTAGAGTGACGGTAGCGTGCGGCGCAGTCTCAGCCCCCTTAGGTCGCCCCGTGACCATCATCGGGAGGAGACTGCCTCCTCATAGGGGCCGGAGCTGGACAAACGCCCTCCTCCGACCCCCGGCTCGGCGGCATTAACCAACCGCATGCCTGAAGTCAAACCACGTTGGGTTATAACTCCAGACCCATAATGATTTTAACGAATTGTAATGAAAATCGAAATAAATATACAATTGTTATTTCACGTTAAAAACAAGTTATACATAATTGCGTTGGGTAATACGTGAGTCGACACATCCAAATACCCCTGTCGCGCGTACGTCGTGACGGGTTCGGTGGGAACCTCTGCTAGGTTTACTTCCTAGCTTGGCTCCTCATTGAATCTGTGGCTGATTACGGCATATTCTTAAGAATCAGCCTTAAGGAGTGTTCAAAAAAAGAGTAAAGCGTGGTGCTTAAACTGGTTGGGTAAGGTCCTAAGGGACCTAAGGCTATGCTCAACTTCTACGAGTCCACCGTCTCGCAGGAGGTGGCGGAAGGAGAGGGGGAGAGCTCTTCCTTATTCGCACTGATCCGTCGCCGCTGAGCCCGGGGTCCATGAGAGCGTACGTCCCGGCCCTCATAGAAGGCGGTCTCCCTCCGATGGTGAAGATTGGCGTTGAAGATTGGCCTCCGATGGGCGACCTGAGAGGTTCGGGGCTAGAGTAGCGCCTCGCCCAGGAGTATCGTCGTAAGAGCGATCGATTGTCGGTATATTGCGTTCCGAGTTGGCGGGCTGGTTCCGACCCAATGGGGTAGTCCCGGGACACCAACAGCACCACCTGCGAGTATTTTATTAGAAAGCTTGGCACCTTTCTGACCTTGGAGGGTCTTGTAAGTCAGCTCAATCAGATACCACCCTGCCTAGTTCTACCATGAACCATTAATGCGTTTCGGTTTGAAGGGTAGGGCTGCCATTGTATTTCTATTCTATTTGCTCTATACGAATGAACCGGGCGTCTTATCCTTTAGGCCGTGACGGCTTCCATATTTATTCTGATCGAAGCCCCATTGTTCATAAACATGCAAAAAGATTTGGCTCACTCGTCTGCCGAGCGTATTATCTTTACACATGGCGTGCGTCATCAATATTATACTCGCATGTAATTCGAAATCAATTAATTCGTAAACACACACGCAACCGATGTTCTAAGGATGTCCTTTCAATCTCAACGGCGGCAAGACTTCAGTGAAAAATCATTTAAGTAATGTAGCAAGCCGAAATACTGCGGCCACAACTTCCAAACAGCGATATTAGGAGCGGTACAAGCTGTTAGATTTTTGTCGACCCACCTTACCCCATGTGAGGTAGATGTGAAACGCAAGGCCTAGGCTACAACTCTTTCCAAACCACCTTTGAAGAAGGATCACTGAATACTGATAAAACATAAAGGTACTCGCGCTAAAATTGATTCGTCTCACCGCTTTTCGTACCGTTCCTGTATCTCCAAATTAATTTAAAACACTCCACTTATACACGATTAATAAAATCGGTTCAATTGTGCAAATATATTTAATCGTAAATAACGACTATTGCGTTTTCAATGTGTTTGAACAGCACGCGTGCTTGTAGTTTTAACGTAGCATTAAGACGGCATGCCGACCTGAAGCAATGGGGTTATTATTCGTCAGAAGCCTAAAGGATTCATGACTTAAACCATTTAGAAGTCGTCCCGGCCTAATGGATAAGACACCCGGTGCATTCGTTTATAGCGAGGCATCAGTGTTCGAATCCCGCAGGCGGGTACCAATTGTTCTAATGAAATACGTACTTAACAAAATGTTCAAAATTGACATCGACGGTGACGGAATAACATATCTCGTCCACCCATCTTAACAATAAAAAAACAGTTAACAACGAAAGACTTAATGTATAATTGAAACCTTTTTAAGATTTTTACCTTGGTGATCGTGGTGGTGTTGCGGCGCTTCACCAGACGTCGCCATTTCTCGCGTACCGCGGCCTTCTTGTGCACTCGTTGACGGGACCGCTTAGAGCTGCCTTCATTTAGTCGGTCTGTCGTATCGGTGATCTGCCGCGCGGTCTTGTACCTTTTATCATGCCCTGCACCACAAGACGCTCAACTGAGTCGTCACCCCGCCGCGACACATGCCCGAAGAAAGCGAGAATGCGACCATGAACGATGGAGGATAGTCGCTGCTTGATGTCAAGTTCCTGTAGATTGAATCGTTCTGAACTCCGTCCACGATATTTACGGCATTCTTCTCCAGCCCCACATTTCGAGAGCATCTATTCTCTTTTTCTCAATTTCTCTTATCCAGGTATCAGCAGCTTATAGAAAAATGGGGAGGACCAGCGCTCTTACAAGTCTAATTTTAGTGGCTTTGGTGATATTTCGATTCCTATTTTCTTCAACCTGTCCACGGCTGACCTCGAAATAGTCATACGCCGTTTGATTTCATTAACGCACCCGCCACTGTTCGAAATCAGTGCACCCAAACACCCACCTTTTACTCGTGGTAGGACCTCTTGTGAGTCCGCACGGGTAGGTACCACCGCCCCGCCCATTCCTGCCGTGAAGCAGTAATGCGTTTCGGTTCGAAGGGTGGGGCAGCCGTTCTAACTATAATGAGACCTTAGAACTTATATCATGATTGTATATCATGTATGTATATCATATATCATGATCAGTATCATGATTGTCGACCGTGCTAATAATAACTCGCCAGAGATCACAAAAATTGCGATTTGCGATGTCCTACATTTTTTTTTATTGCCTAGATTTGTGGACGAGCTCACAGCCCACCCGGTGCCATGTGGTTACTGGAGCCCATAGACATCCACAACGTAAATGCGCCACCCACCTTGAGATATAAGTTCTAAGGTCTCAAGTATAGTTACAACAGCTGCCCCACCCTACAAACCGAAACGCATTACTGCTTCACGGCAGAAATAGGCAGGATGGTGGTACCCACCCGCGCGGACTCACAAGAAGTCCTACCACCAGTAAAAATTATCTCTCTTCTCGCGTGACGTCAGAGCTAACACAGTTCGAATAGTTCCGCTATTGACGTTATCACGTTAAACTATCGTCCGTAAATCGACTTTACAGACAAACAATTATATTTTTTGCTGCTTAGATGGCAGGACGAGTTGGGGTTAGAAGTCATTACCTGAGCCCATAGACATCAGCAACGTGAATGGTCATGTCTCAGTTTTACAGTACAACGGCTGCACTTTAAGCCGAAAGGCGTTACTGTTTCGCGGCAGAAATAGACGGGGTGGTGGTAACTACCCGTGTGAGAACACAACACTCTCTAACACCAGTCCTTCTGAGTGTGATGGCGTTACAGCTAGAGGCTGGTTCCCTCCGCGATAAGCGATACTATAAAGTTAGAAACTGTGTTCAGATGCTTCTCCTGATACTTCTCTCGGTAGAGCTGTGTGAAAACGTCGTGACTGGAGCCAATTCTCGACAAGGTCCCGCTGGGACGCTCACATATGAATGACTGCGCTAAATGACTTTTTTTTATTGATTAGATGGGTGAACGAGCTCACAGCCCACCTGGTGTTAAGTGGTTACCGGAGCCCGTGGACATCTACAACGTAATTGCCGTCACCCACCTTGAGGTATGAGTTCTAAGGTCTCAGTATAGTTACAGTATAGTTTGAAGGGCGGGTCAAACCGAAACGCATTACTGCTTCATGGCAGAAATTGGCAGGGCGGTGGTACCTACCCGTGCTGGCTCACAAGAGGTCCTACCACCAGTAAACCCCTTCAGCATGATTATCGCATCAGCGAGAGGATCCCGTTTCCCCCACCACCACTCACCAACGACGAAGACCACGACCTTATCATCGCGATAGTGTTCCCGACTCGGAGATAAGAAGAACCGATTAAAATCCAAAATAAACATTTTAATTTTGCCGATGTAATCGTGAGTGAAATATACGTATAAAAAATAAAAAGGCCAAATGTTGAGTATTTGTTATTAAAAATAAAATTCTGAATCTGTTGTTATTTTTTTTTATTGCTTAGATGGGTGGACGAGCTCACAGCCCACCTGGTGTTAAGTGGTTACTGGAGCCCATAGACATCTACAACGTAAATGCGCCACCCACCTTGAGATATAAGTTCTAATGTCTCAAGTATAGTTACAACGGCTGCTCCACCCGTCAAACCGAAACGTATTACTGCTTCACGCCAGAAATAGGCAGGGTCTTGTAATCAAAGATAATTTTACCGTTTAGTTTGGCTGTATTTATTGATATTTTATTATAGAGGGGTGAAAGGTTATTTGGCTAAGCGACAATTCGCTTAACAGGCGACATTTATTTTGGTAATTAAAGGTTCGTTTTATTTGGTATCAACATCAACAGTTCGATGTTTTTAATTCTTCTTAACATTATAATTAATTTAATTAAAACTTAAAATTAATTAACTAAATTAAATTAATAAAATAATAAAAAACTTAATAATTATTTAATAATAAACACTTCAATTTAGTTTACTCCATTTAAATAGCAGAAGAAATGTTATTTGTTATGTTATTTTTTTCAAATTTTTTAACTTTAAATGGCTCTCATGTAAAAATGTCACTAAAAACCACCTCCTGATATAATTTGTCATACATATAACAGAAAATGTATTTATTTTAATAATTGAAGACTTTTATAAAGTCGACCCAATATATCGTAAACAATTGCCATACTTAAAGAGGATGATAAAGAATTCGAAAGAGCCGCGTCTCTGCCTTATTGAACTTAGCGTTTGAAATGTTCGCCGCCGCTACAACCGTCTCCGGTGTCCAAGACGAGACACCACTTGTTTGAGGATCGTACCAACCCTGCCTGGACCCCAGCGTGCGCCTCTAATCTATTCTACCAGCCTACAGACATCCACTGCTGGACATAGGTCTCCCCCCAGTCTCGCCACAAAGACTGGTCCTGCGCTGCTTGCATCCAGTGGATCCCCGCGAACCTCAATAGGCCATCGGTCATCTTGTGGGAGGCCTACCCACGATACGTCTTCCATCTTCCAGCGTGTGCCATGTAGGAATTGACGACGAAAGGAAAATTTTCCACCGAGCGGGTGATATTGCTCGGTAAATCGACGGTCCGTATATTGTTCGGAACTTGTATATATGCATGCTTATCTTGAAAATGTCGTAAGCGAGATTCAGGCACCTGTCAAATATCTTGTGTTGTATGATGACTACCGCCACAACCTCATGCGCGATAAAATAGCGATCAGCAGCGAGAGTCAAGTACAAGCTGGAGAAGCTACGTGCTGTCCCGCGCTCTCAATGAAGCTCACATCGATCGATTCGAAATCCATTCGAGTTTCTCGCCGGATTTTCTCAGTGAGTCGCGACTTCGATTCAGAGGTAGATTCTGCGAAGCACTGCCCTTGCTAGGGTTAGCTCACCTACCAGCCATGGCATGGTTGGAGCAGCCCTTAGTCTACGATCGAATAGGTAGCAAAAAGAAATCGATTAGTTCCGATGCTCTGCCTGACGTCTTAATGGTGCCCAAATATGGGTTCATTGTTGCGATGAAGTTACCAAAAATTAATTTTCGCAAAAGGCGCTTCCTTCTTTTGTTGGCCATTTGTTTTGGAAAAGGTTCTAAATAACGCGTTCGCAATGAGAGCTTTTACCGAGAAGAAGCTAGCCAGATTAATTAATTCCAATCTAATGCAATCCAATCCAATCCATTGCAATGTATTCTAATTCAAAAGGTAAATATTGCAGTGCCCATTCGAGTCACATATTATATTGAATACACCTACGAATAAATAATAAGACTATTTATTCGTAGGAATACACACACACATTGAATACACGTCACATGCGTATAATAACCGGCAAACTTCTTGAGCATTTGTTGACGTAGTGGGGGTAAGTTTGCGCATGGTACACTCACGTGCAAAAACATTACTTACTCTGCGTCATAATGCTATTAAATTATTAAAATCAACATATGTATTTATTTATATATTTATTAGAACATCAACAAAACATATAGGTTAATAATTGTAATAATTTAATCTTGGGGTAAAATAGATATTCCTTCTATTAAGTCAAAACTAGAGCTGTTGCCAGGTCTTGGTTCCGTTGAAGCGAAGCTGGTATTTGTAATTTTTTTTTCGTTATCATAATCTTGACCATCATCATCATCACTGTTTTCATCACCCGAGTCGCTATCATCGTGATGAGTCGACATAGGGCTCATCGGCGTAGTTTACAACTCGGTCGATTCGGTCTTCTTTTTTGTCTATAATTAATTATTTTTTGAAGATATTCGATTCGTAGTAATCGAATGTTACTTTTTTCATTTACCAGCTTCCGATTATTTTCTGTTCTTTTTTTCCATCTGAAGCCTAGCTCTTTCATAATCCGTCGTAAGCTTCATTCCGAGCCATTAAAATTTATATCTTCTTTAAATTTTTCGAAGCCTTTCTACGGTACGGAGTTTCGCTGCTTGTTATGTAGTTATTATGATTACATCTTTTTATTACAGATTGAACGAAACTATCCATTCCGGTAACTTTCTTCTTCCCTGATCTTTTCTTACCCGGAGTCCGAAACACGGCGAGCAAGCCAGAGCCTTTAGCTTCGTTAATAATGCACCTAACAGTACTCACTGATGTTTTTGTTGCTTCCGAAGTCTGTTTTAATTTTTCCATATCATTCTTCCCCTGTTTTATAAAGAAGCAATATACGTCGTACACAAATTTTCTACCCTTTCTTTTAAGTACTACACCAGTTTGTCACGGCATAGTGTATGTTTAAAAAAAATCAACAAACACTCAACAAATAGCAATGGCAACAAAGTCCACAAGCAATTATAACAAATAACTTAACGATTAATAACGATAGACTTTCCACTGTACGCAAGCGTACTTTTGGGAGCAAGCGGAATGAGGGTGCGGTGCGGGACGCAAGGTTCGACTGATCTACCAATAACGCGCTCGATACGATTTCCCCTGCCGTCGCGCCTCACCCTCACCACCAAAGTGATCTAAAGTTCGGTTCTGCGCAGTCAAGGTCATTTGCTCAAGAAGTTTGCCGATTACTATACATGGAAAGAGGCCAAGCGGAGATCACTGATTATCCTCCTCGGTCTCAGCTCTCGCCACGATGGGGTCGGCAAGCCGAGAATGAGTTATGTCCTCACCGTTGATGTCGGCGTCTGGTCCCTTCGTCTAGGACTACTGTCGGCAGTTTCTGAGTACATCCTTGTTCACGGAGCATGCTAGACAATTCAAACAGATATGAAGCCACCTGTCGACAGCTACAAAACAAACAAGTTCAAGAAGTCTCTTAAAATTATCATAATTAATATCTATATTATTTACACAAATGCTTCACCTGTGGCTGTCGCATCAGCCGAAATTGGTTAATTAACATTTTTTAATACTTTGGAAGGATATAATAATTATTTTTTATTGCTATGAAAAATAATAACTTGTACTTACTCCGAAAAGTCTTTTTATTTTTTTATTGCTTAGATGGGTGGACGAGCTCACAGACTACCTGGTGCTGAGTGGTTACTGGAGCCCATAGACACCTACAACGTAAATGCGCCACCCACCTTGAGATATAAGTTCTAAGGTCTAAGTGTAGTTACAACGGCTGCCCCACCCTTCAAACCGAAACGCATTACTGCTTCACGGTAGAAATGGGCAGTTTGTAAAGAGATGATCAAAGCTGTAGGCTGATTTTCATCTAGTTTCAGTATTATTAAGCATTGAGTAAATTAATAAAGTTACGGACTAAGTTTCATCGAAGAACATTCTAGTTTTTTTCCTGTCAGTTCTGATAGCCTTCGGAGGCTATTTCAGCTTCTCCTTGATGTGTAGGTGAGCTGACGGGGCTCAAACCGGGAGTGTTGCTAACATTGGCCCTAGCAAGAGCAGTGCTTCGCAGTCTTGAAGTCTTCGCAGTCGACTTTTGAAGTCGTCGTGGCCTAAAGGATAAGACGTCCGGTGCATTCGTGTTGAGCGATGCACCGGTGTTCGAATCCCAGGCGGGTACCAATTTTTCTAATGAATTACGTACTCAACAAATGTTCACGATTGCTCGTCCACCCATCCAAGCAAAAAATAATAATAATTATCTATCACCGGATTGGAAACGCGACTATGGGTTAATTTACTCGTCGAGCCCTTCGTTGCAAGCGACAGGTTCGACCAGGACGGTGACCGGTGCTTGTGGTACCTAAAAGCACCGTTGATGGATCGGGAGGATCCGTAATGACGTGCTTAGGGCGACGTCGACTGTTTACCATTCGGTCTACAGGATCGGGTATGCATTCTAGTATCATCGTTCTATTGTCACGAGTCATTTTGCGATTTTTTCGGATCCCCCGGAAGCTTTAAGCTCTTCAAGCACCGGTCACTGTCCTCGTTGAACTCGTCGATCTACAAGCGATCTAATCTATAGACCCAATCCACTAAGATCTAACCGGATCTTCTCAGTGGTTCGCATTCCAGTGGTAGATTTAATTCACTGCTCTTGCTAGGGCTAGTGTTAGCAAATTCCTTCGGGTTAAGTCCGAGAGTTCACCTATCCGTCCGCGCGAAGCTGGAAAAGCCCCGCTGGGATTTTTTTTTGTATAGACTTTATTGCTAATACTAAACAATGATTTTACATACAGTAGCAAATTGTTTTAACTTAAATCTAATACATCGGATTTCCCGGTTCAGTTATCAGCGTATCCTGTGACACATAGGCCTCTTCCAGCTGCTTTCATTCTTCTCTATTGGTAGCTTTTCTGGGCCAGATTGTCCCTCAAATCATCTTGATATCATCTGTCCATCTTCTAGCTTGCCTGGCTCTTTTCTTTTAAACCAGGGGTCGTGAATTCAATCCTCACAGGAAGCCGGGATTAGGTGGGAGAAAATAATTCCGATGTTTTGAATGCTTTATATTTTCCGTGGTCGAAAATGATACTAGAGCTACGCGTCGACAACTGAATATTATGCTAAACTACCCTCTATTTATTAAAAGACTTTTACGATTCATTTCGCACAGAACCAATCGACTGGGTTTAGAGGTTTAGCAGTTTGTTGAATGAACTTGGATTTTCATCTTCACGATTAGAGGATCCCAGGTGTTAGGTAAAGGATATTCTAGATTGCAGGAGATTTTTCATAAATAATCCCGCGATGGAGCGGTAATCAGTCAACATAGTCGATCGGCATCATTATTGGAGACCAAACAACACTTCAGTTATCCAAGCGCGTCTTAAGTCGCATTCGGATAATCTGGAATAGCCTGGAAGTGAATTTTTAAAAAGTTTGTCTCGAACAAACATCAATTACTTTGTAATTGAACCGAAAAAAGAGGATAAACATTATTAGCATTCGTTGTAATGAAATATAATGTTGACACAGTTTGACCGACGTGCACTGTCTTTTGTGGCACCGGCTATATAAAGGTGGTCTGTCCGTTCTGAGCCACACGAGTCATCATGAAGATCCCATACGTCTTGCTGTTCCTTGTGGTGAGTTGCTTTCGTTTTTGATATGCTGGTTCCTCAGAAGTCTGTACTAATGCTTCTGTTTTTATTGTATAAATGTGAGCACTTCACGACCTATGTAACCAGCTGGTTACAATCACCGTCCACACCGAAAAAAATGAGGCCTGTATCTAAATTGTAACATAATTTTTGCACATTTGATTCTCATCCCACGATTTTATTTATCTTTCATTCATTTTTACTGGTGGTAGGACGTCTTGTGAGTCCGCACGTGTAGATAACACCACCTCACCTATTTCAGCCGTGAAGCAGTAATGCGCTTCGGTTTGAAGGGTGGGGCAGCCGTTGTACTTTATAAACTGAGACCTTAGAACTCATGTCCCGAGGTGGGTGGCAGCATTTACGTTGTAGATGTCTATGGGTTCCGGTAACCACTTAACATTAGGTGTGCCGTAAGCTCATCCACCCATCTAAGCAATAAAGAAAAACCCAAAATTTATAATTTGGCGTAATTACTGGTGGTAGGACGTGTTTTGAGCCCGCATGGGCAGGTACCACCACTCTGCCTATTTAGTAGCAGTAATGCATTTCGCATTGGAGGCAGTCGTTGTACTGTAAAACCTTAGAGCTCATTTCACAAGATGGGCGGCTTTTTCGTTGTTGATGTTTTTGAGCTCATGTGATGGAGCTCATAACACCAAATGAGCCGTGAACTGGTCCACCCCACTTATCAAAGAAAAAAAGCGATATTCCTTAAGTGGTTACCGGAGCCCATAGACATCTACAACGTAAATTCCGCCACCCACCTTGAGATATGAGTTCCAAGGTCTCAGTATAATTACAACGGCCATTCGCCAATCTCCTTTTTAATTATGTCACAAGAAGTCAACTGCCATACTAATAAACGAAAAATTATTATTTTTCATTAAAAAATGATTTACTCTAATTAGCTAGTTTGTTCTACGAAATTCCAATGAAGAAAATTGTGTTGAAATGCTCGGAGACCTTTATAATATCCTCACTCATGACAAGACCCTTTCTAAATAGGCCATTCTCTTCAACCCCTTCAACCCCTGTCCACCAAATGCTGAGTGTAGGTCTCTTCAAATGCACCCCATTCTCTTCGGTCTCTTGCTTTTCGCATTCAATTCCTTCCAACCACTTTGACCAGGTCATCGGCCCTCCTCGTTGACTGTCTGCCCAGGCTACGACATCTCCACATCAGTATTTTTGTGCCCCACTGATTATCAGGGGCGTTAACATGGCCGTCAAATAAGCCATTTTAGCATATGGACCCTGGATTCGAGCAGTGTATGATTTATTTATATTTCGTTTCCAGGGCGTGGCTGTGGTCAACGCATTGCCCAGTAAGTAATTATATAGTGTTAAAGTTACTTTATTATTATAATAATACTGTCTTGTTTAAATCGTCCGCGCGGAGTCGGCTAGTAGCTTGGAAGTGCACAGTTGAATGATAATAATTTTTTAACTAGTTTAAAATAAAGTGAAACTCAAAGATTCGATGCCCAATAAATTTAATACTGTTAAAACATTTGCAGATCCACTTTTCGGGGGCTTAGTTAAATCGCTTAGCAAACAAAAACAAATTTTTGAGGACAAATTTGAAAATCTCAAAGAGAATGTGGGTGAAAAATTTGAAAATCTCAAAGAGAACGTGGGTGAAAAATTTGAAAATCTCAAAGAGAATGTTGGTGAAAAATTTGAAAATCTCAAAGACAATGTTGGAGACAAATTAGAAGCAGCTAAAGAAAAAGCTGGAGAAATCAAAAAGAAACTAGTGGATGTCGGCGAAGATCTGAAAGACGAGCTCACGGAAGACAAAAAAATAAAGATATCCATCTCGAAAGACGAAGGATTGACTTTAGAAAAAGAAGGATACAAGTCTGATTACGATCGTAATGAATATGAAGAACGCAGATCTGAACACCAGGGTGGGTAGTACTTCTTTAGCGACTAAACAATAAACTAATTCGACCGTGGGAGATAATTATTAGAATAAGATTTTGGCGGAAACGCAAGGTGCGAAGTTGCGTGAATCGTTTGTGGTTGAAAACGGTGGCTCGTATTATCGTATCCCCCGGATCCCCTTTCGGTAGCAAACTAACCCGTATCCACTGCTCACTGTGTTCCTCGCGGGATCTTCTCAGTGGATTGCAACTTCGATAGTAGTAGTAGTAGTAGAGGCACTGGTCTTGCTAAAGCTAGTGTTGGCAAATTCTCTCAAGTTGAGTCCGTGAGCTCACCTACCCGTCCAGGCTTGGTCGGAATAACCCCTTAGACTACCAGCGAATAGGTAGGGAAATGAAAAAATGGTAATAATTATAACTACATTTTAATCTTACCTTTATTATTTACATTTAATATTTATTACCCGTTTCGAATACCATGTATGTAGAGACTTTAATCTAATTTAGTACAGTATTTTTTTATACGAACCCGCACGATTTTTTGCCCGATATTCAAATGTAGACAGCTGAGATCTTAGTCGCTTGCTAATTAAAAATAATTCTATGTACGAGATATAAGACTATGCTATACTTAGTGTACTATAATGAAAACTGCTCAGCATCGGCAGAACCGTCTGTTGTATTTCGGAATCTAAATCTAGAAAAGGAATCAGACATTTGGCCATCATCCCGGGCCGGTGGTTCTGACTCAACCACACAGGACTTAACTAATTTCTTTTTCTCTACAGAGGATAACGACAACGACGGCTCATACAGCAAAGGTTCCGAATACGAAAAATACGGTGAAGAGGAAAAGTATGAAGAACGTAGGACCCACGACAAGTTCTCCATTGGCAAGGACGGTATTAGTGCCGAGCGAACGAAATCAAAGAGAGGTGAAAGAAAAGAAGTCGAAGGCGAATATGAGAAAGACTACGAAAGGAAAGGTGCGAATTGTTGTTTGATCGACGATAAATTACAATTTTTTTTCCGAGAATGAAATCGGTTGACGATAGTCAGTGGACAAATTTCCAGTCACAGAGTGTCGAATGAAAAAGAAAATCCAAACTAATTTACATCAAATTTCTGAATCCTTCGAATGACTAGTAGTCAGCTCAATATTGTGAGTCTCTGCCCGCGGTCATCAGTCAGTCCTACCTAATTTTGCCAGGAAGAGCTGCCTTCCAACTTAAGCCACGCGTCTTGAGGAAACCTTCTGGACGCTGCTGGAAACCTTTCAACTCCCCGCTCGGCGTACGAACTAAAATAATCAACTTACATATCACTTAGACGCCATGATTTCAATGAATCTTTTTCATATGTTCATTTATTCTTATATAAAAAAATGGTAATGTGTATACATATATGGTAATAATATATGTGAGTAATTTTTACCGACTTCAAAAAAAGATGGTTCTCAACTCGACTGTTTTTTTATATGTGTGTGAGTCAGATTTTTTTTCTACCTGAAGCGATTTCGATGATTATTTTATGATGATGACAGTGAGATAATTATCCTTAAGGATGCACGATTCAATGTTTCATTGTTCACGTTAATGTTATTCTAATTTCATTTTGTTGGGAGTCCTGTCCTGTTTTTTATTATCCTTTAATTTTTGAATTAGAATTTTTAATATTACAATTTGCGGATCCTTATACTTAGTACTGATCCCGATCGTACGACACGAGCTGTTTCATAAAGCAGCCTTCCTAGGCCGAACATTCAGATAAGAGTCGAAGTAATCGTCATAAATCCATTTCTAGAGAACAACGGCGGATCCTCCGAATATTCAGAGAGAGAAAGAGAGAGTTTGGAAAAATCAAAAGAAAGGTACGGCGAGCAGTCGTCTAAGTCCTTCTCGTTGGGTAAATCCGGCTTGAAGAAGCAGGATAATTCAAAATCGTATTCCGACAAGGAAGAGTCGAAACTGGAAAAGGAAAAGAAATATGGTGAGCTTATAAAACCCCCGAATCGAACTTTTGTGGAGACAATTCAAAACCGTTTTTAAGCGTTTGGACAGGTCGACAGGAATGGTTCGCGAAGTTTTATTTTAAAACTGACCATGACTCGAACAGGTGATAGGCAGTTCGTGTTTTGTCATATGGCAATGTCAAATGGCAGTATTCATTTCAAAACCAAAAGTTGTCTCGTAGTCAATTGATCGCATTGCACGACCCAATGTGTGTGAGAACCCTTGGGCTAATTGGTACTCATTTTGAGTCAAAAGTTTTCTATTTTATTCTTTTATTAATCTTGTAGTCAGGCGCGTGTAAACCACATGATGGTTTTTTATTGCTTAGATGGGTGGACGAGTTCATAGCCCATCCGGTGTTAAGTGCGGTGGTACCTAAACGGAGAGTACTCAGCGGTAGGCAGTGGCTTGACTCTACCCCTGCCATTGCTAACCTCCATGATCCGGTAACCACTAATTGGTGGTTGGACCTCTAGTGAGTTCGCACGGGTAGGTCCACCCTGCCTATTTCTGCCGTGAAGTAGTAATGCGTTTCGGTTTGAAAGGTGGGGTTGCCGTTGTAACTATACTGAGACCTTAGAACTTATATCTCCAGGTATGTGGCGCATTTACGTTGTAGATGTCCATGGGCTCGAGTAACCACTTAACACCAGGTGGGCTGTGAGCTCGTCCATCCATCTAAGCAATAAATATTAAAAAAAGCCTCGTTCAAAGAAGGACATGTCATAACGCTCGGGTAAAACCGTAGAGGGGGAGCTCATTCCAAAACCGCATGGTTCGTAGCAGAAAAGATCTCTGGAAACGCACTGTGGACGAATGCAGTGTGTTTCTAGGTAGTATGCATGAGCTCTACTCCAATAGCGGACGGGACGCGAAGGTAAAAACGAGATGATATCCTTTCAAACAAACCCTCAGAGCATAATAAAAATAATAATAGATTTTCAAAATCCTGAAATTTGGAAAGAAATCTAACAACAGTATTTTCTTTGAGTTTCATGAGGCATAGACATAAAGCTACTTTTACGGTTTAATGTCATGTTTGGAATGATATCTTCTCAAAAAATCCCTCAGAGCGCTCCCCATGTAACATACACTACAGAGCGATAATCGAGACCTAAATTCAATTCACCACACTCGGAGACCCACACAAGAGTTCTCCACTTCAGACAAAAGTTTTGATTGTCTCCTGCACCACGCTCCAAGAGAGACTCTGATGGCACATATATCGCGCATTCCCCGTGCTGTCATCCGCATAGCAACGCATGCCATCAATAGATAATAGGATGAAAAGCGTGGGCGAGAGCACCCAGCCTTGTGGAACGCCAGCGTTAATGGTCATGGCATCGAAGCAGTAGCCATGTACGACGACTGTGATGGTCCGTCCACCTAAAATTGTAGCGATCCCCTTCCGAGTCCCTCGAGGAATTCATAAATTGGTAACTTCGACAGTACCAGATCCTGTCGGAGGCCTTCGCGATATCAAGCGGACTTGCTCTCCAAGGCTTGAGCTCACCTGTAGCGAGCGAGTGTCACTTCGACAGAATTAGCGAATATCTAAATAACTTTCTATATCTTTTATATAGAAATCTTTTACATATCTTTTATATATGCTGCAGAGCTTTCGATTCGAATCTTAATATTACATATATTTAAAAGGTAACTAAACTTCTTAATACAGAAAAGAAAACAAAAATCAACAATGAAAGGCAGTTAGATGAAGATGAGAACGAAAGGAGAACTGTTGTAGGCCGAGATGAGCAAAGGCAAGATGACCAAAGCCAATATGACCAAAGCCGAGACGACCAAAGCCGAGATGACCAAAGCCAAGATGAGGAAACTGGCAGCGACGATAGTGACAAAAATAGAGGAAAGGATACTGACGATAAATACTCCGAGACAGGAACCAATAAATCATCAGAAACGAAGACAGGCAAGCGTGATGGCTCGAAGAGCGGCGTCACAGTCGAAAGGGAAAAATCCGAATCCAACAAGAAAAGTCATGAATTTGAAAATAAAGAAGCTGAGTCTTCGACCTATAGGGGTGAGTACTACATAATTAAATTAAATTGGACACGAGGGAGGAGAGAGAGAGAGAATACACTTTATTGCACATCAAAACACAATTAGCCTTAAAAAACAGTTGACAACCAGATACTGTTTTTTATTGTCTAGATGTGTGGACGAGCTCACAGCCCACCTGGTGCTAAGTGGTTACTGGAGCCCATAGACATCCACAACGTAAATGCGCCACCCACCTTGAGATATAAGTTCTAAGGTCTCAAGATAGTTACAACGGCTGCCCTACCCTTCAAACTGAAACGCATTACTGCTTCACGGCAGAAATAAGCAGGGTGGTGGTACCCACCGGTGCGGACTCACAAGAGGTCCTACCACCAGTTAAAACCGTCTGGTTCGTGTACCGTTCGTGTGTCTTTTAGGAAGGCATTGAATATACTGACTGCTGCTAGTCACGTCCACCCTGTTCCATTTCTTTTTTTTTTTCGTACCACTTGTCGAGTATCAGTCATTGTAGACGGTATGTCCTGACAAAGAGGTTTCACGCCACGACACGTATTTATATTCTTGTCAGCGAAGCTCTTTACTACTCGATTGACTTGTCATCTACATCAACAGATAAGAATCGGTCAGTGAACAGTGGCTCGGAACGCAAGAGTTCCGGTAAAGACGAGGAGTACAGTGAACAGAACTCCAGTAATAAATCCTTTAACGACGGCGATGCATCGGCTGACTACCAAACCAAATCTAAGAAGGTTGAAAAGAATTCTGCCAGAGATAAAAAGGAAAAGGAAAAAACTGACACAAGAAGTATAATATTAGATAGAATTTTGTATTAAATTTCTGAAAGCAGTTATTTATTGCAAGGATTTATGGGTTATTATTAACATTTTAGATTCTGACGGAACGTACAATACTTCTGAGCGCGAAAAAGAACAATCTTCTAGAGTGAATCAAAGTAAGGGCAGCAACTCTCGGGATTCCTCGGAGTCAGACAAATCTGGCCGAAAAGTGAATAAAGAAACAGAATCGTACTCTGACAAAGACGCGCAGACTTCAGAAAGAGAACGTACTCAAAGTAAAGGTGAGTGTACAATGAACTACGTAGTACAAATGAAATGAATTCACAGTGAATTGTGTAGCTGCGGAAGTGATGCTCTCGTTCGCAGACACTCACAGACTGCGACAGAAGTCTGTATCTAGTGTACGAAAGAGAGAATCTCTTTTTGATTATAAATTTATTTTACCCTTTTCACTTAGGTTACGTAAGTGGTATCTTTACACATATCGAGATACCTAGTTGCTAGAACAACGAACATCTTTCTTGGGTTCGTTCTTGGTTGGGAATTTCGTTTAAGAATTGGAAAAATAGAAATTGGTTTGAAAAAAAATATATTTTATTCACAGAAAAAAAAAATACAGCGCCCAAGAATAAGGGCAAAAAGGGAACCTCTACAGAAACAGATGGAGTCACTAAGAATGCTAGTAAGCAGAAGGAGAAGGTGCCTAAAGATGGAAGTAAAAGCTCCACGAATGATAGCGAAGGCAAACAAAAAAACAAAGACCAATCAAAGGGACAGAAAAATAATCAAGACGGACAAGACTCTTCGACGAACGAAAATTCCAAAAAGACAGATGATAATGTTGCAAAGAAAGAAGAAGCCAATAATCAAAAGAGAGAACAAAAAGGAAAGACAAGATGTGGCTCTAGGAAAACTGAGAGTTCCAAAGCGAAAGAAGATAGAAGCAAGAAAAGCACTACCGATAAGGACCAGCGCGACGACAAAAAGATTCCTCCAGCAAAAACATAGACAAGCCTAAAGATGGGTCATCATCGGATAAAGACTCAGAGAAGGCTAAGCCTAACGACAGATCACCATCGCATAAAGACACAGAGAAGGCTAAGCCTAACGACAGATCACCATCGCATAAAGACACAGAGAAGGCTAAGCCTAACGACAGATCACCATCGGATAAAGACACAGAGAAGGCTAAGCCTAACGACAGATCACCATCGCATAAAGACACAGAGAAGGCTAAGCCTAACGACAGATCACCATCGGATAAAGACACAGAGAAGGCTAAGCCTAACGACAGATCACCATCGCATAAAGACACAGAGAAGGTAAAGCCTAACGACAGATCACCATCGCATAAAGACACAGAGAAGGCTAAGCATAACGACAGATCACCATCGGATAAAGACACAGAGAAGGCTAAGCCTAACGACAGATCACCATCGCATAAAGACACAGAGAAGGCTAAGCCTAACGACAGATCACCATCGGATAAAGACACAGAGAAGGCTAAGCCTAACGACAGATCACCATCGCATAAAGACACAGAGAAGGTAAAGCCTAACGACAGATCACCATCGCATAAAGACACAGAGAAGGCTAAGCCTAACGACAGATCACCATCGGATAAAGACACAGAGAAGGCTAAGCCTAACGACAGATCACCATCGCATAAAGACACAGAGAAGGCTAAGCCTAACGACAGATCACCATCGGATAAAGACACAGAGAAGGCTAAGCCTAACGACAGATCACCATCGCATAAAGACACAGAGAAGGTAAAGCCTAACGACAGATCACCATCGCATAAAGACACAGAGAAGGCTAAGCATAACGACAGATCACCATCGGATAAAGACACAGAGAAGGCTAAGCCTAACGACAGATCACCATCGCATAAAGACACAGAGAAGGCTAAGCCTAACGACAGATCACCATCGGATAAAGACACAGAGAAGGCTAAGCCTAACGACAGATCACCATCGCATAAAGACACAGAGAAGGTAAAGCCTAACGACAGATCACCATCGCATAAAGACACAGAGAAGGCTAAGCCTAACGACAGATCACCATCGGATAAAGACACAGAGAAGGCTAAGCCTAACGACAGATCACCATCGCATAAAGACACAGAGAAGGCTAAGCCTAACGACAGATCACCATTGGATAAAGACACAGAGAAGGCTAAGCCTAACGACAGATCACCATCGCATAAAGACACAGAGAAGGTAAAACCTAACGACAGATCACCATCGCATAAAGACACAGAGAAGGCTAAGCCTAACGACAGATCACCATCGGATAAAGACACAGAGAAGGCTAAGCCTAACGACAGATCACCATCGCATAAAGACACAGAGAAGGTAAAGCCTAACGACAGATCACCATCGGATAAAGACACAGATAAGACATTCGACAAAAACATAGACAATAAAAGGCCCAAGGACGGTTCATCATCGGATAAGAACGTAGAGCAGGAAAGGGAGAACTACAAATCCGAATCTAGCCGAAATGAATTTGAAAACCAAAAATCTGCACATTCGAGATATGAGGGTGGGTACTTTTGTTTAAGTAGCGCATGCAGACGCAACTACGAAATGAGGTGGAAGTTTGTGTGCATTATAAGAAACTTCCATTTGCGCTCTATATGAGAGTCGAGCTCACCCAGTGTTAAGTGGCCATCAGTCCAATCTATTTAGGGTAGACGACGCTACACCACAAAGATTGTACAAGGTCTTCTTTCGGGGATTAATTTAATTTAATTTTTTGATAGATAACAGTGGTTTGAAAGAAAAAAGCTCGCAATCTAAGAATTACGGAAGAGACGAGAAGTACAGTGAAGAGAAGGAGAGGAGTTCCACTGGGAAGTTTGGATCGAATGACTCCCGAGCACGTTCTACAAAAGCCGAAGAGGAACATGTCAGGAAGTCACAAGAAGAAACACATTCAGAGCAACGAGGTACCCTTCGAGAAATTCTTTGTTTCTAATTTTATTGCGATCCTAGTCCTGAGTCCGCACGGGTACCACCGCCCTGCCTATTTCTGCCGTGAAGCAATAACGCGCTTCGATTTGAAGGGCAGGTCAGCCGTTTTACTGTACAAACTGGGACCTTAGAACTCATGTTCCGAGATGGGTGGCGGCATTTACGTTATAAATGTCAATGGGCTCCGGTAACTATTTAACACCGGTGGGAGGTGAGCTCGTCCACCCATAGAAGCAATAAAAAAGAAGATATATTGGTTTGTTGATATTCGAGAACCCGACACAGTCGTAATTAGTCCGCACTGTGCCCTTACACAGTAGTGTCGCACCCAAAAACATTTTTAATCGACCACTGCTCTGTCTTTACAGAAAAAACAAGATCTGACGGAGTGACTAAGTACAACGATGGTGATGAGCATTTCGATTCAGACGACACAGAGAAGACTAAGCCTAATGGCAGATCACCATCGCATAAAGACACAGAGAAGGCTAAGCCTAACGACAGATCATCCTCGGATAAAGACACAGAGAAGACATTCGACAAAAACATAGACAATAAAAGGCCCAAGGACGGTTCATCATCGGATAAGAACGTAGAGCAGGAAAGGGAAAACTACAAATCCGAATCTAGCCGAAATGAATTTGAAAACCAAAAATCTGCACATTCGAGATATGAGGGTGGGTACTTTTGTTTAAGTAGCGCATGCAGACGCAACTACGAAATGAGGTGGAAGTTTGTGTGCATTATAAGAAACTTCCATTTGCGCTCTATATGAGAGTCGAGCTCACCCAGTGTTAAGTGGACATCAGTCCAATCTATTTAGGGTAGACGACGCTACACCACAAAGATTGTACAAGGTCTTCTTTCGGGGATTAATTTAATTTAATTTTTTGATAGATAACGGTGGTTTGAAAGAAAAAAGCTCGCAATCTAAGAATTACGGAAAAGACGAGAAGTACAGTGAAGAGAAGGAGAGGAGTTCCACTGGGAAGTTTGGATCGAATGACTCCCGAGCACGTTCTACAAAAGCCGAAGAGGAACATGTCAGGAAGTCACAAGAAGAAACACATTCAGAGCAACGAGGTACCCTTCGACAAATTCTTTGTTTCTAATTTTATTGCGATCCTAGTCCTGAGTCCGCACGGAAACCACCGCCCTGTCTATTTCTGCCGTGAAGCAATAACGCACTTCGATTTGAAGGGCAGGTCAGCCGTTTTACTGTACAAACTGAGACCTTAGAACTGATGTTCCGAGATGGGTGACGGCATTTACGTTATAAATGTCAATGGGCTCCGGTAACTATTTAACACCGGTGGGAGGTGAGCTCGTCCACCCATAGAAGCAATAAAAAAGAAGATATATTGGTTTGTTGATATTCGAGAACCAGACACAGTCGTAATTAGTCCGCACTGTGCCCTTACACAGTAGTGTCGCACCCAAAAACATTTTTAATCGACCACTGCTCTGTCTTTACAGAAAAAACAAGATCTGACGGAGTGACTAAGTACAACGATGGTGATGAGCATTTCGATTCAGACGACACAGAGAAGACTAAGCCTAATGGCAGATCACCATCGCATAAAGACACAGAGAAGGCTAAGCCTAACGACAGATCATCCTCGGATAAAGACACAGAGAAGACATTCGACAAAAACATAGACAATAAAAGGCCCAAGGACGGTTCATCATCGGATAAGAACGTAGAGCAGGAAAGGGAGAACTACAAATCCGAATCTAGCCGAAATGAATTTGAAAACCAAAAATCTGCACATTCGAGATATGAGGGTGGGTAGTTTTGTTTAAGTAGCGCATGCAGACGCAACTACGAAATGAGGTGGAAGTTTGTGTGCATTATAAGAAACTTCCATTTGCGCTCTATATGAGAGTCGAGCTCACCCAGTGTTAAGTGGCCATCAGTCCAATCTATTTAGGGTAGACGACGCTACACCACAAAGATTGTACAAGGTCTTCTTTCGGGGATTAATTTAATTTAATTTTTTGATAGATAACGGTGGTTTGAAAGAAAAAAGCTCGCAATCTAAGAATTACGGAAGAGACGAGAAGTACAGTGAAGAGAAGGAGAGGAGTTCCACTGGGAAGTTTGGATCGAATGACTCCCGAGCACGTTCTACAAAAGCCGAAGAGGAACATGTCAGGAAGTCACAAGAAGAAACACATTCAGAGCAACGAGGTACCCTTCGACAAATTCTTTGTTTCTAATTTTATTGCGATCCTAGTCCTGAGTCCGCACGGAAACCACCGCCCTGTCTATTTCTGCCGTGAAGCAATAACGCACTTCGATTTGAAGGGCAGGTCAGCAGTTTTACTGTACAAACTGAGACCTTAGAACTGATGTTCCGAGATGGGTGACGGCATTTACGTTATAAATGTCAATGGGCTCCGGTAACTATTTAACACCGGTGGGAGGTGAGCTCGTCCACCCATAGAAGCAATAAAAAAGAAGATATATTGGTTTGTTGATATTCGAGAACCAGACACAGTCGTAATTAGTCCGTACTGTGCCCTTACACAGTTGTGTCGCACCCAAAAACATTTTTAATCGACCACTGTTCTGTCTTTACAGGAAGAACAAGATCTGACGGAGCAACTACGTCCAACAATAATGATAAGCAATACGATTCAGACGACAAGAACAACAGTAGCACCAAACATAAGAAAACGGTAATGAGATCTGAGCAATCAGAGTCGTCTCAAAATGAAAATTCTACCTCCGAATCCAAAAAGTTCGAAAAAACTGATGGCTCCAACAAATATGAAGCGGAATCAAGTTCGCATCAACAACAAGAAGCGCGCAAACAGAGCAATAGAGTAGTAGAGAAGAGCACTGATGGGGACAATGAGGAATCCTACAGGAGCGAAAGCAGCAGCAGCAGCAGTTCTAGTAGCAGTCGAAGCAGTTCCTCAAGCACCTACACCAGCTCCGATGATGATAGCTCCGAGGAATGACGAATGGGAACATCGACTTTAACAAACCTTGCATTACCTTATGGCTTTGTGTAGTTTTAAATTTGTGAATGCATTTAAAAATTGTGATGGCCGTTCCTCGTTTGGTTGACTCATTTTTAACAGTTTGTAGCTAGTTAAAATAAGTTGCCGCGTGTATCATTGGCTATCACACAAAAAATATAACTTTTAAATAAAAACCTAAGCATACATTTGTATTGTTTCACTCACGGATATTTACTATCCATGAGCACTGCGCATCGGCAATTTATGACGTATAAATATTCAGCTTGCTTTTAAAGCTTATTGTTTAATGTCACTTTAGAATTGGGTCGTTTAGTTTTGTTTGGAAATAGTTGGGATTCATAATTCCTCAGGTGACAGAAGCAAGCCGTATCGCCACGCATTCCGAAAACCTCGTTTGAAGAAAAATATGTTATAGTTCTCGGGAACACCGTGGAGGGAACCGCCCGATTAGCCTCCTCAAGTCTCTAGGCAAACTGTTCGAGCTTCTGCTCTACAAAGGCTTCAGAGAATTCGTCTCATCCAAGGGCATTACGTGCAAACTAACCTAAACATCAGCCCGCTGAGTTTCTTGCCGGATCTTCTCAGCGGGTCGCGATTCCGATCCGGTAGTAGATTCATTCGCGATGTAGCTGCCCTTGAGTTGTTTGTTAGGTCTCCTTTGGAAACGCTCGGGCAGCTGCTAGCAAATCCCACCCCTCCTTGCTGAGCCTCTGCTCGCCCACCTGTTCTGGTGAAACTGGAGAGGCCTACGGGCTACCAGCAATATCACAAACAAAAAAAAGCATTTTGGATTTCACGCAAATCACTCATGCGTACAACACAATGGTACAGCACAATGGTTTGACTTACAAACTTTTGCGGACCTCTTTTGAGTCTGTACGGGTAGGTACCACCACCCCGCCTATTTTTGCCATGAAGCAGTAATGCGTTTCGGTTTGAAGGGTGAGGCAGCCGTTGTAACTATACTGAGACCTTAGAACGTATATCTCAAGGTAGGTGATGGCATTTACGATGTGATGTATATGGGCTCCGGTAACTACTTAACACCAGGTGGGCCAGGTGGGCCAGGTGGTGGGTGGTGAGTTCGTCCTCGAATGTATTAAGTACGAATATCAGATACGAAGCAGAGCACAAAGAGAACCACGAATCTATGAAACGATGTATAATGCTTCCTATCTCATTTTCTCCCACGTTAAATCTTATGAATTTATATGTCTGTCTCTTTTTACTGTCGCTTTTTCGTTTCATCGAATTTCGAATCACAACGATGCTAAAGAAGTTTTCACCTTTCGTGGTTATCGCACCATCTCCTTCGAGGCGGCGTGTGTACTGGCTGGGACGCCGCCTTGGGTTCTGGAAGCGGAGGCGCTCGCCGCTGACTATCAGTGGCGGGCTGACCTTCGTGCCCGGGGCGTGGCGCGTCCCAGCCCCAGTGTGGTCAGAGCGCGGAGGGCCCAATCTCGGCGGTCCGTGCTGGAATCATGGTCCAGGCGGCTGGCCGATCCTTCGGCTGGTCGTAGGACCGTCGAGGCGATTCGCCCAGTCCTTGTGGATTGGGTGAATCGTGACAGAGGACGCCTCACTTTCCGGCTCACGCAGGTTCTCACTGGGCATGGTTGCTTCGGTGAGTTCCTGCACCGGATCAGAGCCGAGCCGACGGCAGAGTGCCACCATTGTGATTGCGACTTGGACACGGCAGAGCATACGCTCGTCGCCTGCCCCGCATGGGAGGGGTGGCGCCGTGTCCTCGTCGCAAAAATAGGAAACGACTTGTCGTTGCCGAGTGTTGTGGCATCGATGCTCGGCGACGACGAGTCGTGGAAGGCGATGCTCGACTTCTGCGAGTGCACCATCTCGCAGAAGGAGGCGGCGGGGCGCGTTAGAGACGCGCAAGCCCGCCGCCGTCGAGCGGGGGCCAGGGAGGCGGATATCGCCCAAGCCCTGGCCCTCTAAGTGTTTCGGGTCCCCCTCATATGTCGGTCTGGGGACCGGCGAGGGGGACCTAAGAAGACGTCGTGCAAGCTGCTCTGCACGCGTTTTACGCAAGAGCATCCGGGTGATGGAAGGCCGGCTATCCTCGACCCACGCTGGTTCTGACCCAGCGGGGTATTCCGTAGGATAGCTCACTCTAACCGGCGCCATCTAGGCGGGCTCCGGATAGCCTGCCGACCGAGAGGGCTGGTGGTCGTGGCGCCGACGACCACCAGTCCGGCGTCCCGAGGGGGAGGGTGAAAGGAGAGATGTGCTCCGCACTAAACACTTCACTTTCCCCCCTTTGCCTTTTCATGAGTTCTATCTCATGTGAGGTTTGGACGTTGGTTGTTGAGCGACAGGAGGTTTTAGTCGGTTCGACTCCGACATGCTCCGCCCGCCGTCCCCAGTGGAGGGCGGAAGTCCGGCGATTTCCTCCTGACCAAAAAAAAAAAAAGAAGTTTTCACCTTAAAAAACGTGTCAATTATAGATTAAATTATATTTAAAAACGAGCATTAACCTAATAACAACTAAATAAATTAATATTATTATCCTTCGATCAACAGTTACTATTGTTGATCGAAGTTATTATCCTAATCGACGACAAACGCCTGAAGCGACAGTTTTATTTCCTACTAGCGACCCGCCCTCGCTTCGCTTCGGAAACATTAAATTTTATTATTGATAGGCGAGTCCCGCCATGTTGCGCGCGGTACGACAATAACTGCAGGTGACGCCGCGGGGCGAAGCTAGTCTAAAAAAAGTAGCCTAAGTTACTCCTTATATCATCATGTACCTATTAGCGAAAGCCTCATCAAAATCGGTCCAGCCGTTCCAGAGATTAGCCGGAAGAAACAGACAGACAGACAGACAAAAATGGTAAAAAATGTTATTTTGGTGTATGTACCGTATATATATTCATATGCATGTAGTAAAAAGCGGTTATTTCAATATTATAAACAGACACCCTAATTGTATTTATATGTATTGATTATTCCCAATTACTTGTTTGAGCTGGTTTGAGCTTTGATGAGTTTTTGACAGATGGCGGTGTCAGTCAGCTTATCGACATGACGCTTTAGTGTCTGGGTCGCGCAAGGATCCAATAGATGGTGCGGTATTCGAAGTCTAAAAGTTTCATTTATGCTAAAACTTCTATACATATTTATGTAAAGATCAATGTGTCTTTTTTTTTTTCTCCTACCTAAGCTGAGAGCCTTGAGAGGCTATATCAGCGTAACCCTAACTTTAGTAGGTGAGCTCACGGGGCTCAAACCTGACGATGTTGCTAACACGAACCCTAGCAAGAGTCGTGCTTCGCAGAATCTACCACCGGATCGGAAACGCGACCCACTGAGAAGATCCGGCGAGAAACTCAGTGGGCTGTGTCTGAGAGTTAATTTACTCGTCGAGCCCTTCGTCGCAAGCGACGGGTTCGACGAGAACGGTGACCGGTGCTTGAATTACCTAAAAGCACCGTTAGTGGATCGGGTGGATCCGAGATGACGTGTTTTGGGCGACGTCGACTGCTTTCCATTCTGTCCGCAGGATCGGGAATGTAGTTACCGGCGGCCACGATGAGAGGGTTCTCGTGTCGTGCCGCTTTATCGAAGTGGCGCATGGACGCCGACTGCAGATACTTACTGATGGACTCTAAGTCCAGGTCGTCATGGAGGTCGACGTTCCTGACGAACCACGGGGCTCCGACGGCTATCCTGCAAAAACGGGATTGAATAATTTGGAATGATTTCAAGTGTATGCGGGCCGCGTGAGCGAACACTACACTTGCATAGGTCATGACGGGGCGTATGCAAGTTTTGTAGAGTGTCACCTTATTTCTAAGGGACATTTTACTTCGCCTACATATCATCGGGTAGAGACGTCCTAGAATGAAGGCGGCACGATCGCGTACCGTCTTGATGTGGGGGCGGAATGTCATCCTACTGTCGAGGGTGACGCCTAAATATTTGACCTTCGGGGCCCACGGTATGGGCTGGTCGAACATCGTGATCGGGCGAACGGCGGGGGCGGGGGTATTGACGCGCCTAGTCGGGAGGGGGATGCTCAGCGTGGTGTTCGGAGGGCGACCCCTTTTGAAGAGCACCGCTGTGCTTTTCGTGGGGTTAATGTCGATGCGCCACTTCCGGAACCACTGTCCCATGGTGGTAGCTGCGGTCTGAAGTCGTCGATGAAGCAACGCCTTCTTCCTACACGAGTAGTAGATGGCGGTGTCATCGGCGAAGAGCGCCAGATGGGTCTCCGGAGACCGGGGTATATCGTTGATATACAAACTGAATAGTAACGGGGAGAGGGCGGAGCCTTGCGGGACTCCGGCTGTGACGTGACGGGGCCGGGAACGCGTTCCCTCGACTCGATATCGGAACGAACGGTTCGACAAGTAGTCTCGTATGATGAGCACGAGTCTGTCTGGCACTCCCATGTTATACAGTTTGAATATCAAACCGTTGTGCCAGACTTTGTCGAACGCCTTCGCTATATCGAAGAAGAGGGCTCCTGTCGGAATGGGTTTCCGCCTGTTCAGCCCTAGTAAGATGTGCTCCGTGAGGCGGTGCACTTGATGGACGCACGAGTGTCTGGCGCGGAATCCAAACTGCTCGTCTATCAGAATTTTGTTCGCGGATACAAAGTCCCAGAGGCGTTTACGAAGGAGTCGTTCGTATAATTTGCCTATCGCCGGGAGGAGACTGATGGGGCGGTAACTCGCGGTTTCATTCTTCGGTTTGCCCGGCTTGTGTATGCCGATAACGTCCGCTTCTTTCCACGCCGCGGGAAAGATGCAGTTCGTCATAGCAGCATTTAATATCGTGGCCAACATCGTTATCAGTTGGGCTGGTAACAGTTTTAGCGCGCGGTTGCGGATGCCGTCGGAGCCGGGAGCTTTCCGTGGTTGTAGGCTATCGATCGCCTCCTTAACCTCGGAAGTGGTAATGGGGGGTAACGCGTCCGAGGGCGGCAGGGAAGCTCTGCGCTCGATCTCCCTGTCGACGAACTCGGTGTGTTCGGGGTCCGCGTGTTGAGTGCTGGTGGTGCACTGTTCTTGCAGTGCATCGGCCAGCAACTCTGCCTTGTCATCGTCATCGTAAGCCGGTGATTGGCCTGAGGGGCGTACGAGAGGCGGCATAGTGGCTATAGTTTCGGACTTGAGGGTCCTAGCTAGTCGCCAGTATGCTTGGTGGGTGGGCGCGAGTTCTTCTAAATAACTATCCCAGTTTTCGTTTCGGGCGTCGCTTAAGCGGGATTTGACCTCCCGCTGTAAGCGACGCATCCGAGTCCGGTTTGAATCCGTGGGATATCGATCGTAGGCCCGGATTGCCGCGTTCCTAACTCTTACGAGGTCCCTAAGATCGGGGGAAAGTCTGATGCGGTGGAAGCAGTCCTCCACATCGACTTGCTTAGAAGATCTTATGATCGCCGTCGAGACGTGATCAGTGAAGATGTTTATGGATTCGACGGTATCCTCGGGGGATGGAGTTGAATCCGGGCCGCAAGGGAGGATTGGTGGAGCGGTGTCAGCTAAGCACGTGCCCAGCTTCTTCCAATCCACCATGGTCCTCGTATCTGGTTCGCGGTTGAGGGGGCGACCGAGCTGCATGACGACAGGTCGGTGGTCTGAGTCGAGTTCTGACATTGCCTCGATGGAGCGTAAGCGCAGAGTTACGTTCCTCAGCAGTGCCAGATCTATTGTGCTCGGGCGACGCGCGGCGTTGTACGGATAGCACGTGGGGGTCGGGGGGTTGAATATTTCGAATGTGAGGTCGTCTATGAACGCGTCGAGACGCCTACCGTTCACATTCGTGCGATGGCAGTTCCACCTAGTGTGGTGGCAATTTAAATCGCCTGCCAGGATGACCGCGTCCCCCATACCGAGCAGTGTCTCGAGGTCGCTGCTCAGGAGGGGTTTGTCAGGGGGGAGATAGACGGATGCGATGACGATCGGCTGGTGTCCCGTCAGCGCAATGCGGCACACTGACGCCTCGATATGTAAGAGCGAGGGAGTATCGAGAGGGACGCAGTGCAGGGCCCTCCTATAGTAAATGACAGTCCCGCCCTTGCGGGTGGAGAGTCTGTCATTCCTAACCATGACGTAATTCGCGACTTTGGGGTCGCGACGCGAGGGCTTTAGGAAGGTCTCCTGCACCAGAAGGATGTCGATGAGATTATCGCGGAGAAACTCATATACTTGATCGCGCTGACGCGCGAGTCCGTTAGCATTATAGAATGCTAACTTTAAGGAACGCGGTTTTTCCCTACCGTTGTTCGCCATTGGTTACCGGTATTTAACCCAGCGTACGCTGGACGGACTCGATGACGTCCATATGGTCGAACGTCGCGTGTAGGCGGTCTTCGGCCGTGACCGCCCTGCGCATGGCGTCGGCGAACGAGCGCATGCGATCTATATTTATCGCGGCGATGTAATCACGCACGATTGAAAAGTCGTTAACGGCTGGCCGGGCGTGGCCGGGGCGAGGCGCGGGACCGGGCGCGGGGGCGGGGCGCGGCGCGAGCAGGGGCTGGGGTGCCGGTGGTTTCCCTGCCAGCGTGAGCGGCAGCGGTTTTGCCCACGCGGAGACGGTGGGCACCGGTGCCGGCACGAAGGCAGGCTTCGGCGCACGGGGCGCCGAAGTCTTTGGGCCGACGGTTTTTGGAGGTGCGTTGGCCAGACGCTTCCGCGGGGCCTTGGGGCATCCGCGGTAGTTGGCTGTGTGGCCCTGCTTTTGGCAGAGCACACAGCTCGGAGGTTCGGTCGCGGTCTCTTTGACCCGCGAACAGTCGGCTGTCGCGTGGTCACCGAGGCACTTTACGCACCGCGGACGCGCGTGGCAGTTACGCGCGGAGTGGCCGTACAGCTGGCAGCGGTGGCACTGCCCGGGAGTGCCTTTTCTATATGGGGCCTCGACGGTGACCCCGGATAAGCCGCAAACGGTGCGGAGGCTTGAGGCAATTCGTTTGCCTTCGGCGGTTGGTTCCAACGCGACTAGAACCATGTTATAAGCGAATTTGTCGCGCCCGCTGTGCATTCGGTGCACACTTATAATCGGGTACGACTGCCCGATGAGGTCCTCCTTGACCAGCTCGACGTCGAGCTCCTTAGGTACTCCGCGTATTACTACGCGGAGCTCGCGATCCTCCTGGAGCGCATAAGTGTGGAAGCTTATGCGTTCCTTTCGGAGGTGGGCTGTCAGCGCCCTGTGGTCGTCCGGTGAGGCCGTTTTTATTTGTATACCGTGCGCGATGTTACGCGCATGGACGACGTTAACGTTTTGTGCCTTACAGGCACGGGATACGCGATCCCACGCGGTCTTGTCTTGTAAAATTACCGGCGGCGGCGCGGGAATTTTGCGGACGGACGCGGGTTGGGGTCGCGGCGACGGGGTTGCGCGGCGAGGGGAGTCGGGTGAGACCACGACTTTTGGCCGCGACGCGTTTGCGGCCTTGGATTGTTTTGGCGCCGCGGACGGTTCCACGGCGCGGGCGCGTTTCTTTCCGCGCTTGACGGTTTGGAACCCATCGGAGGTTCCGGGTTCGGGGCTGGCGGCCGACTCGAACTCCATTTCCGACTCGGAGTCGGAGCCGGAGCTCGATGCGCATGACGCGATCGACGCGGGCGCGGGGGTGGGGGGCGACATCGGCGAGTCGCGGAGTACCGGCGCGGGAGGCGACAGCGGAGAGTCTCGGATTATCGCGGCGGCGGCGGACGAATCGTCGGGGTTCGATGCTAGCGTGGCCTTGTAGGCCTCAAAACGGGACATGATGTCCGGGCATATTTGTTGAACGAATTGCGCGAATAGCGCGCTGTTCGCGTTGTTCATGGTTGTTCTGTGCCCGGGGGGGGCGTCCCCGGGACTTAAAGCAAACTCGCCGAAAGGCGAGTCCCCTGAGTGGGAGTTCACCCCCTGAGCTTTACCAGCTCCAAGGGGGGGGAGTGCCTTTGCCGTGAAAACGGCAGTCGGCTGGGAATTGGGGTGGAAAGTTGGGAAGGTAGGGCTCCACTGGGTTGTGAGAATGCCACAACAAGCGGTGATCTCAGTGGAGTTTTAGTCTCGAAAGAGACTGTTTTGCTCGCCGAATATATAAATGAATTTAATATATGAAATGGGTGGGTGATAATGAGTTAGCGTTACGAGTGCACAACTCAAGTACAAACTGTTTTTACAACTCAAGGTCGCGACGCCAGCGACAGCGCGTCAAGAATGCACAACAATGCCGCGATCGGTGCGACAACGACAATGTTGGACAACTCGAGACTCACGTTCGCGACGGCAGCGACAATAATTTGCAAAAACGCGTCCGGACCGAACGGCGATGCAATCGGAACTGAATGAATGTGTCTTCTGACTTCTGTGTGTTTAGTACGAGTTTTTTAACGTTCTCGATCGCGTAAAAGTTAACTCAAATTTCTACGTAGTTGGAACAGCGCCCCTAGCGGCAAACGTTCCATCATCGCCTCAGCCTGTCCACTGCTGAGTATAGACCTCTCATACGCATTTAAATTGTAGATGTCTATGGGCTCCGATAACCACTTAACACCAGGTGGACCGTGAGCTCGTCCACCTAACTGAGCAATCACTGAGTATAAAACAAAGTCGCTTTCTCTGTCCCTATATCTGTCCCTATGTATTCTTAAATATTTAAAACTTCGCAACGGATTTTGATGCGTTTTTTTTTAATAGATAGAGTGATTGAAGAGGAAGGTTTATATGTATAATAACATCCATTAAATAGTAGAGAAATCAATAATAAATTACTGTTCACCCTGTTTTTTCCAACTCTTAAAACCGTCACTAGAGAGCGCTGTAATACGCAAATCCGTTGTCATGATATCCTTGTCATAAGTGACACATCCATCCTAGATTATTGATTTTTTACTTTAATATACAAGTTTTTCTAATCCAAGTTTATTTTAATAATCATCCCTCGGAAAGTAAAACATGGTCCAATACGAGCCGGATAAGAAAACAACTAATGATAAACAACAATTTTAAGTGCAAAAGAACGTTACAAACCGTAATTAACACAAAACTATTTCGTTGCTAAGTACTAGTGAATGTGAAGAATGGGCCCGGAAAGTTATATTAAATTACAAACCGATGTTCAAAATAAGATATTTAAGGCACAGGTTAATTTCAAAAAGTCACCTGCGTCTAGAATAACAAGGGAATATATCGAAACGAGATTGCAATTATCGGAACAACATTGGTTAAAGTTTGAAGAAAATCACCAGAATGTTATATTGGGATGCGAAAGTAACGATTATAGCTATTAAACAAAAGGTACAATAACAAACGTTACATCGCGAACTGCATTCTGGCCAGGCTGGTTGGGCAAAAGGGCTTTATCTTCAGAGTCATCCAACGGTGTCAAACAAATATTCGATACGACAAATGATTGCTTGCACGCTTTATCTAACCTTGGTATACCTGTATCGACATGGGACATCTTGATTATATATCTCATCACAATAAAATTGGATAATGAATCCCAGAAACAATGGGAACAAAAACTAAGCGAACAGGCTGATCGATTGCCTACACTAAGCGAGTTCCAATCATTCCTGGAATCAAGATATCGAGCACTCGAGTTTTTAGAACCAAACCAAAGAAGAGAGTCTAGAGGCAAAGATGCAGTGGATAAACCGAAGGTGTTCAGCGTGACGACGTCTGTATCCTGCCCATTCTGTTCGGAAGATCACTTGCTTTATCAATGCAAGAAATTTGTACAAGAAGCCATCGAGAATTGCCGGGAGTTCATCCAGAAGAGAAAACTGTGTTTCAATTGCTTCGGAGCTAACCATTCGGTAATACAGTGCAAACGACGCACGGCTTGTCGGTGCTGTGGCCGACGTCATCACTCGCTGCTGCACCAGGAAGGTGGCACTCACAATCCGGCCCTGGCGGGCCCTAGTCAGCCCACTAATCAACAGCGGGAACCAGCACAAGAACCGCAGGCGGCGGATCATGTGGAACGTGTTGTCAGACATTTTTCTAACAGTGAAATGAGATCAAGTAGTCAAGTAATGTTAGCTACCGCATTAGTTAATGTATCCAAAAAGGGTATGTATCACACACTTAGGGCATTGTTGGATCAGGGCTCTGAAGCCTCGTTTATTAGTGAACACGCAGTTCAACTTTTGCAGCTTCGAAGGTTGCCAGTTAGAAGTACCGTATCTGGTTTAGGAGGAGACAAATCTAGTATTTCAGTAAAACATATGGTTCAATTTAAAGTACAGTCCACATATAACTCTTTTAGCTATCCCGTTCAAGCCTATGTTTTTAAACTGCCTAACATCCACTCTTCCTTCACAGCAAATTAAATTTCAGGATTGGCCGGTATTTTTGCAATTGCAGATGGCTGATCCAGGATATGGTACACCAAGCAATATAGATCTTCTACTAGGCGCTGATGTGTATGGTCAGGTTTTGTCAGAAGGCATATTGAGAAATCCACCTGGAACCTTGACAGCTCAAAATACACAGCTGGGATGGATTCTGTCGGGACGAGTTTAGGTTAGTGGGGATACTCCTTGCATTATTAGCGCACATACCCATGACAACTCAATCAATGATTTGCTGCGTCAGTTCTGGGAGATTGAAACTGACTAGCATCATCCACTTTTATCCAAGGAAGAAGAATCCTGTGAAAGATACTTTGAATCCACTACAACTAGGGACAGTTTGGGTCGTTATGTTGTAGGTTTTCCTTTTCGCGACAACAATCCACTTGCTCAAGAAGAAACTTGAAAATAATCCATTCTTGAAGCAAGAATAATCCAAGGTAATAAATGTAGCCACCTGGCTATGAATCATATAGAAGTAATTAATGACAAACAAGAAGCTGCTAAGCCAGGATGCGTTTATCTACCTCATCATGCAGTTGGTTGTTCGCGAGGACAAAAGTACAACGAAGGTCGGCGTTGTTTTCGACGCTTCGTGTAAGGGTACCAGCGGCAAGTCATTGAACAATGATTTATTGGTAGGTCCAAGGCTTCAACCAGAGTTACGACACATAATTATGAAATGGCGTACTTATCCTATATGTTTCGCAGCGGACATAGCTAAGATGTATCGAATGGTCAAGGGCGTACCAGAGCATACTGACTTCCAGCGAGTACTGTGGAGAGAGAATCCTAGTGAAGAAGTCAAGGACTGCAGGCTGTTAAGAGTTACCTTTGGTGTTTCGTCGGCCCCATATCTAGCAGTTAAGAGTTTGCAACAAGTGGCAAAGGACTGAACCCACCATCGCTCTGGTTTGGCTGAAGGGACAGCCAAATCGATGGAAGACCTTCGTCGCAAATCGAGTGACTGAAATCCTGACAGTTTTTAAACAACGACCAATGGTCGCTTGTAGAGTCATGCCAGAATCCAGCCGATTGTGCATCCCGGGGGCTGGCTCCACAAGAATTTATCCACTGTGAACTCTGGTTCCATGGCCCTACGTTTTTAAGAGAATCCACGTATGTATCGCCAACGGTAAACATATCGACTGATTTAGAAGCCAAGCCGTTGAAGTCTCATCACCTAACTATTTCCGAAGTAGCTAGGTCAGATCTCCAGACATGGACGAAGTATTTATTTTTATAAAAAATGGTTAAAGTGGTCGCGTTTTGCATTCCATTTATTAATAAATTAAGGTCAAAGCGATATCCTTCTTACTTGATGGCTTCCGAATGAGATCATGCATTAAAGATAGGAATTAAGGTTTGTCAGACTCAGGCGTTTTCTAAAGATATTGAGCAAATAAATAATACAAAAAATGACTCAGCAGTTCTGGCGTAAGTGGTCTGCCGAGTACCTCACGACTCTAAATCAGAGATATAAGTGGACTAAAACTACACCAGAACTCCATTTAGGTGACGTTGTTCTTGTTAAGGAAGATGGCCTCCCTCCTTCAAAATGGTTATTCGGTTTGATAGAAGAGAAGCACACTGATCCAGATAATGTCACAAGGGTACTATAAAATGTAAGAAATCTAAAATTGTAAGACCAGTCTCCAAACTTTGCATTTTGCCTATCGCCTTTTAACATTACTTACCTGAATAACTGTAGATATTTCATGCAATGTATGTAACTTAAATGTATCTTTGGATGCATCAGCTATTAAGTATTTTGTTATTGTTTAGTTGTAAGTAAGTACGAACTGTTTAAAAGCAACCCTTGACTGAACTTTGTCGTTATTATGGTTTCTTTAATGTGTTAATTTATTTAGTTCATGTTGAGCAGTTCTTTATTGATTACTATTAGGTTAAGATGTTACGGTTTCATGGAAATGTTAATTGTACATGTAAAATTTTATGGCCTCATTGTTGGCTATGAACTTTTGTAGTTCATGGTGGGCGGAATGTTCACCCTGTTTTTTCCAACTCTTAAAACCGTCACTAGAGAGCGCTGTAATACGCAAATCCGTTGTCATGATATCCTTGTCATAAGTGACACATCCATCCTAGATTATTGATTTTTTACTTTAATATACAAGTTTTTCTAATCCAAGTTTATTTTAATAATCATCCCTCGGAAAGTAAAACAATTACAGTTTCCGAAGCGAAGCGAGGGCGGGTCGCTAGTATAAAATAAAAGACATAGTTAGCGTTCAGTATAGCCGATAACTTTGCAAACATCCTTTTGAAGAGTTATTCCTTGTTTGTGGTCATTTCCTTGAACTGGGAACCATGAGATCGGCAAACTGAGAACCGCGAATTCTTTGAGCATACATTTACACTAGACATTTCCGTGGCGGACGTAGTTGCGTTAAATCGCGCAACGAGAAAAGACGTTGGAAGGAGGAGATGGATGCTATTTTTTTAAATTATACATAAATATACATTAAATCAATAAAAAAAACATTACAGACACTACCATGTATTTGACACAACACTTAAATGTATTAAACTCTTTTGTTTATTGGTTAAAGTCTGTGATCAAATTGACAATAGACTAATAATGTTTGTCTTTAATACATATTATTTGTCTATTCTATAGTGCAGTTTTGGCGAAATCTGTGATTATAGAAGTACAATAGTTTTAATAATAGAGCCTTATTAATGTTCAAACTTATAATTTCAATTAATTTTAGTCGAATTTTGACTACTGGGGGATCACTAGTTAATATTAATACTTTGATTAAATTAGTTGTCATTTTTTTCGTAAAATAAATCCATGTTGAAGCTTTATGGGCAGTTCCATTTCTCACAACTAGATGGCGACGGGTTCGTAAAGCTTGTGTTGTAAATACCCAGACGAGTGACGACTTAAAGGCGATTCCGGCCAAAAACAGCTGTTTTAAAAACCCAAGGTTCGCCCGTTTCGCTGTTTCCATCCGTGAATCCATTGTTTGCATTAAACATTTCGAATGGTTAAACAATTGACAATGCTATTGTCACTGTCAATGGAGCTTCTCCGAAGTTCCTGCGTCGTGTTTTGGCGGGAACAGCTGACCAGTTAAACTGGTCGCTGTGAGACCCTAATTGCTTGCGTTCTCGCACAGAGAAAAAAAAGGGCCCGTTGAAAACTCCTCAAGCGAAGAGTTCCGTAACTGGATTGAACGCGAAAGCCGATGGAATTGTTTTCTTGTGACGCCATTGCTGTCAGTGTCGAGCTTACAAAAATGGCCTTGTTGATGATGTTGTTGACCGGGAAGGTAGAATGGAAAAGACCGTAGGGCAGGTCCCCCATGCGCTGGTCAGACCAAGTCCACACCGCACTGAACACCACAATATGTCAGGCAGTCCAGGTTGTCGAGGCCAGATCGATGTGGCGTGATTTTTTTTAAATTATGGATTACTGGTGGTCCAGACGCCTTTTCAGTTTCACCAGGGCCGGTGGGCGAGCAAGGGCTCAGTCAGGAGGGGTGGGATTAGCTAACAGCTGCCCGAGTGCCTCCGAAGGGGACCTAACAACTCAAGAGCAGCTACTTCGTGAATGAATCTACTACCGGATCGGAATCGCGATCCGATGAGAAGATTCGGCGAGAAACTCAACGGGCTGATGCATGGGTTAGGTTACACGTCGAGCTCTTCGCCGAGTTCGACGAGTACGGTTACCGAGGTTCCTAAGCCTGCTCCTAGCATAAGAGCTGAAGGCGTCTAGTGCAAGAGTTATTAGATCTGTGGCGTGATATAGTCCGCTGGAAGTTTCTCAGATTCGTAAGAATTGAGGATTTACGACGTAAGGAGGAGATTCTGTTATATGAAAAATGATATTATGAAGCGAAATGCGATGAAGTTCATCTATTTGAGACTGCAATCACTTAGTATGAAATTAATTGAATTATATTATATTAATAATTATATTAATAATATAGTAATAATTATATTACTGGTGGCAGGACCTCTTGTGAGTCCGCGCGGGTAGGTGCCACCGCCCTGCCTATTTCTGCCCTGAAGCAGTAATGCGTTTCGGTCTGAAGGGTAGGGCAGCCGTTGTAACTATACTGAGATCTTAGAACTTGTATCTCAAGGTGGGTAGTGCATTTACGTTGTAGATGTCTATGGGCTCCAGTAATCACTTAACACCAGGTGGGCTGTGAGCTCGTCCATCCATCTAAGCAATAATAAAATAATAATAAAAACAGGAAGAGATAAACGCATGGGCGCTTTCAGAATTGCTAAATGGTTGATAAGACATCGCTATTAAAGGTTTGAACCTAGAGAAATCCGACATACAATTTCGCCGTTCGCTTTACCGTCAATAAGTTCACATGGACTTGACAAGCATGAGGTCAAATTTGAAGTTCCGACCCATCGAAGGTCACTACACCACCTGGACTACTTTACGATTGCCTGGACGCAGTCTCCACTCAAGAACTCAACATATATGACATGAGGTTTTTTTTGCCCGTATAGGTAATCGAGCATACGACCCACCTGATGGTGAGTGGTTACCGTCGCCCATGGACTTTAGCAATAGCAACCGCAGAGCCAAGCCAAGCCGACACCGTGGAGGGGAGCTCATTCCAAAGCCGGATTGTACGTGGCAGAAAAAATCTCTGGAAACGCAATGTGGATGAACGCAGGGGCTCCAGGTACCTAGTATGGATGAACTCTACTCCGGTGGCGGGCGCTGTGATTGTTAAAACGAGATGATGGCATCATCTCAAACGATTCCTCAGAGCACTCCCCATGGAACATACGGTACAAAACGGTAGGTTCTACCAATTGACTACGGATCCCTAAAATTTTGTATCTAGATCATTTCTATATTTAATTATAGCGGAATGTTGTTTGAATATTTTCCTTCAGAACGAAGTAATTAAGGTATGAAAACTTGAGTGTTAAGTTTTCGTAAAGATTACAGTTTTATTTTTTGTCTGTTGTGCGAGATAATTTGAAAGTTGGACGGAACTATTTCAATGGTCGTAGGGTCCGTGGACATCACAAGTGAGCGCCCGTTCCCCGAAGTTAAGTCGTAAAGTTGGCGATGTAAATGTTAATTACGTCGCGCTTTCGAACACAAATGAAAATACGTTATTGCAATGAAGCCCCGACCGGAGAGCCGTGTATTTTAGTACACAAAATCAGCTGAGCGTCGCCATTTTTTTTGTGAACTCCCGCCCATTTTTTTTGCCAAACAGGTTCGGCGTGCAAAGGCATTCCGATTTATACTTTCTTAGAATTTCTTGACACAGGTAGTTTCCGAGTGGTTTTTTTGATAAGTTTATTTAAATAACAGATGATAATGAAATTTCGATTCGTATCGTCAGTTGGGAGCCGAGCTATCTGCCCGCATGACGGTAAGTGTTTTTCAATATAAGACCTAACTTCCATGGATATTCGAAGTGCTTTGAATAGCACCCCGTAAGTACTTTAATCCTGCAAATATTATGATATGGAATGCTTCAGAATGAATAAACAATGAAATACTTAATTGCGTTTTTTGTGATATAAAAAGAAACCACATTTAAAGCCTTTAACCTCTTTTAAAATTAATATTTTAAACAGTATACAAAATTGAACTCTCTTTTCACTGACTGACAGACAGATTCCTAAGTCTCCTAAGTCTAAGACAAAACTTTTTTTAAAACTTGTTTTGAAGGATTTAAATGATAAAGGTTTTTCTTTAAGTGTTTACCAGAAACATGATTACTTGTTTTAGATGAAGATACAGCATCTGGAAGCGGCTAGAATTGGGCGTTTTAGCTAACAATGAACTGGACTGATTAGATGAAAATCCTTCCGTCCGTCAATCCGTCAAGCCTCAGTTCGCGAACTATGAAGAACAGCTGTCAAGGCTTTATTAAACAAGGATTCCACATGACCACGACTGCTCTGCCAAGAGTAACCGACAATAATGATGACGACGAGCTAACAATTGTAGACATGAGTGGATGAAAGGGCTAAGTACAATTTTTTAGATTTTTGAGTTTTTATACTGAATGAAAGTGTTATATGCCTATTATGGTCTAATATGGTTTATATTAGACCTCCGGGTTTAAAGGCTACTTTTAGAAATTGCATGTGATGAATGTACGAATAAAAAGTACAATAACAAAAGTTTGTTGCCTGTTTCCTCAAAATTAACAAATTGTATCATATCCCCTTCATTCACTTATGTCTTCAATTATAATGAGGTTTGTTAAACGACCTCGGAATGGACTCCACGGTGTTTCCCGAGCGCTCAGGCGTGACAAGCCTTCTAGGTTTACGGAGAGAACTCGTTGGGGGGCAGCGCCCTGGCTGTCCTGGTGCCGTTGCTGACGCTGACAATGCCAGTAAAGAGCCACGTCAAAACATGAATTGTATACAACGGCTTTTCCATCCTTTGACCCGGAATTCAGACCTCCACGAAGTCTATTCCGGACTTGAATACGTTTTTTTTTATTGCCTGATGGTGAGTGGATACCGTCGCCTATGGACTTCAGCAATGCCAGAGGCAGAGTCAAGCTGCTACCTACAGTACATACTAATAAAATCACATTCCCATCACCAGATTGAGGCGAGCGCCCCGCCGCTTCGACTATGTCAGTTAAAACTTAATTTATATCCTCACACGTCCTTATCGTTCCTTATCATCTCAGTCCTTAAGTCCGTAACATCCTCTTGTTTATTACTTCCTACTTTTATCGATTTTAAATCGGAGTTTTCTGTGATAGTTTAAATGCGTCTTCGTGCGTCATGTCTCAAGGTGGGTGGTGCACGGAAGTGTGCCCAACAGGGCGCAACTCCACCTGATGCTGTCCCTAAGCCGGCTACTTCTCTATCCACTCTTGTTCCCGTGCGCTACATCCTATTCCTCTTCAAGCGAGGTTTGAAAAGAGTCCTGGGTAGCCAGACCGGTCACCTTTCTCGTCGAACCCGTCGCTTGCGACGAAGGGCTCGACGAGCAAATTAACTCTCAGACATAGCCCACTGAGTTTCTCGCCGGATCTTCTCAGTGGGTCGCGTTTCCGATCTGGTGGTAGATTCTGCGAAGCACTGCTCTTGCTAGGGCCAGTGTTAGCAACGACGTCAGGTTTGAGCCTCGTGAGCTCATCTACTAGTTAAGGTTACGCTAAAATGGCCTCTCAAGACCATCAGCTTAGGTGGGTAAAAACAAAAGGCGGCCAGCGGAATGGCTATTGGTCATAACCCACACCTGATGCTAAAAGGGCATCTTTTATTGGTGGTAGGAGATCTTCTCGTGAGTCCGCACTGGTAGGTATCACCACCCTGCCTGTATCCGCCGGGAAGCAGTAATGCATTTCGGTTTGAAGGTTGAGCAGCAGTTGTAACTATACCGAGACCTTGGATCTCATATCTCAAGGTGGTTGGCGCCATTTACGTTGTAGATGTCTATGGGCGCCGATAACCACTTAACTCGCTTAGCTCGTCCACCCATCTAAGCAATAAATAAAAATAATCTATCACAATGTAAACAACGCCACTCATCTTAAAACACGAAATCGAATCTCAATAAAATTGTGGTAGGTATAACACGTAGAAGGCATGGCAGCATCGCGGCAGATGAAGCCATTAGCGAAAAAGACCAAGAATAATAATAATTATAGAAACAATAATTTGACATTTTTAGTAACAATCCTAACAGAGCATTGACCATAAACCACATGTTGGAAGTTTACGCGCCAATTTTATCAAAATTAATTTCATGGCAATATCTTTCTTATTTGTATTGGGGTAAGAATCATTATCCAGCGAACCATACATTATTTTTTCTGTTCGCGTATCGTGAGAATTTTATAACATTTAAAAGATAATATGCTTTGTTAGTTCAAAAATAAAGGCGAAGATCGTTTAAGTAATGTAAAAATACCTGTTCTTTTGACCGAAATTGACCTCTTCAAAACGCGGGAAGAGCGCTGTCGAGTATATGATATGCTATTTTGACTCTTAACACAGGTGGCTAAGATAATTTTTCTTTTGTATTATTTCGCTTGTGATTTTCTTCATTCAATAAGTTTGGCGGGCCTATTTGCAAGTAGGTAGTCAGTTAAGGTTAGGTTACTGCTCATAGTCTAAAGTCGAATAAACAAAGAATCGAATAATTAATATCAAACAATTATTGACTTTTACTCACTAAAAGAGCCATTTTGTGCAACACGAAAAATATAGGTATGTGAAATTTCTACGAATTATAAATACATCTGAATTGATAATTTTTATCATATAACTTACTGGTTATCATCGAAGACTGGTTTTTGATGAGATAAACTTAGAATTTAACATATTATGTATGCGTGAATACACATGTGCATATTCGAATTATTGTCGATTTTATAAGTATTGTTAATACCTGGGAAATTTAAACGTGTCTAAATTAATGATGACTGGTATTTTTTCTATGTAGGCTTAGTTAGTGGCAATAAGGAGTCTTTGTAATACAGCTTAAATTACTTTTCAATATGTTTTGGATGGAGAGCTCAGTGAAAAATTTTGAGATTCTTTCGTGTTAGATGATTTTGATTGAGGTGTGTGATTATGTTCATCAGTTCCTACTTAGGTTTTTTTTTATTAGACTAAACCGGAAACGTAACAAGTATGGTAATTTTTTATAATGAAAATCGAAGTTTTACCACATTGGTAGTGCATCGACAAATTTACATTTACCACTAATGGCAACGGAAAAGAATACAAAAATGTATTTTTCAATTATTATACATTTATTTTGTTCCTGTGTCAAGTTCACTACCAATTTTTTTACTGTGTACTGGAACGTTAGTGCATCTTATGCAGTTGCAATAAGAGCTAGAATCGCGTAAAAATCTTTAATCGATCTGTCACGTAAATTTCGATTACGTCACATTAAACAAAATGCTTATCGGTCAAAAATTATTAAAACGTTCCAAAATAACGTTTATTCCAGTCGAGTAAAGATCATAATATTGTTTTCGATTTACAGAATTAAGATTGTCATTTCACGGCGGGAGTCTTCTCTGGAATCACATTCCAGATTTAAAAGTGAACGCCCTACAACGGTACCGTAACCGACGCTTTCGTTTCGCGCGCTTTTGCATTACACAGATAAAAACAGTTTGTTTGTACATACATTTATACGGCAGATAGGTATATTTATTTATTATTTATGATTTGAGAATTTCGGGATGGCATACATTAATTTTTGTCTGTGATTTGCGTAAAACCTATAAATTTCTCGAAACAGTAAAGTAGAAATTGTTTTCGTGTACCTAATTAAAATTATTATATGCGTGTATGAATTGTTTTGTTAACAACGAAATAACTAGCGAATGTTTGTGTTTGTGAACATTTATATAATATGCACAGATGACTTATTTACAATGCCCTAAATATTGAAAAGTTCTCTAAGGATTTTTTTAATGATTCTTTGTTTTTACAAATACCTACGTCTATTTTTACGGCTTAGTGTCACATTTCAAATACTTATCGAGTACCTATCTGTTATCTGTGTAATTTGTAAAGTGATAAAAACAGTTTTAATTACGTTTAGGAGATCCTATCATCATCATCAGCCTGCGGCAGTCCACTGCTGGACATAGGCCTCCCCCAAAGCTCACCACTGAACCCGATCTTCGGTTCTACGCATCCAGTTACTGCCAGCTGCTCGCTCCATCTAGCAGGAGGGCGTCCTACACTACGTTTGCTGTTTCGCAGTCTCCACTCCAGAACACGTCTACCCCAACGGTTATCGGTTCTGCGACATAAAATATGTGACCAGCCACGGAATAGATTACTTATCTATTCCGTGTGACCAGCCCATTGCCACTTCAGCTTACTAACTCTGGAGGAGTAGGAGATCCTATATTCATTTTTATATAAATAATAATGGAACGTTTGTCTTTTATGCATTCTTAAGCCATGCTTTTGATTGTAATGATATTTAGTGTCGTTGAAGTTGGCGCTCCGCGAAGGCTTCTTTGGTCGTACCATCGAGGAATTTCAAGAAATCCGTGTAAAATCAGCTTTTTACACATGCCCGTGGCTGGTTTTCACCACCTTTAAATATAAATAGCACATATACCTACCTATTACTGGTTGGTCTATGCTTTTGTCTTTTTTAACTATTAAATTATCATTCATTGTTCACGTGTGTTTTTTTATTGTTAAGTCTTACAAGAATATACAGCATATAAAAAGGTATTTATTTTTTTGACAACAAGATTTTCGTTTGAAATGATTTAGGAAATTAAATTATGCACTATGAACACACAATATAATATGGAAATAATCGAAATTTTACTGTGTATTTTTTACGTACTAGTGGTCACGCAGTAGGTAGTCGAAATTCGACTATAATTAATTGAAATTATAAGTTTGAACATTATTATGGTATATTGTCAAAGACCATTCTACTTCTTTATTAACAGATTTCGCCATGACTACACTGTACATAAATAATACTTTAGATAAACAATATTATTTTATTCTCAACTAGCGACCCGCCCTCGCTTCGCTTCGGAAACATTAAATTTTATTATTGAATAGTTGAGTCCCGCAATGTTACCCGCGCTTATTGTCGTACCTCAGGTGACGCCGCGGGGCGTAGCTAGTCTAAAAAAAGTAGCCTAAGTTACTCCTTATATAATCAGCTACCTGTCAGTAAAAGTCCCGTCAAAATCGGTCCAGCCGTTCCAGAGATTAGCCGGAACAAACAGACAGACAGACAAAAATTGTAAAAAATGTTATTTTGGTGTATGTACCGTATATATATTCATATGCATGTAGTAAAAAGCGGTTATTTCAATGTTACAAACAGACACTCCAATTTTATTTATATGTATGGATTTGACCACAGACTTTAAGCAATAACAAAACAATAAAAAAAGTTTGACAATAAACAAAGATATGTTTATGTGCGTGTGTGTCAAATACATGGTTATTGTGTGGTGTGTGTAATGTTTTTTTTTTAATGTAATGTTTTATTAATGCATAATTTAAAAAAATATTACCATTCTGCACTACTTCTCTACATTCTCTATAAGTTTGGGAAATTTCATACTCCCCCTCCTCCATTAATATATAGATAATAGGTAAAAGAATACATACGGCCATAGTTAAGATGTGTCATTCGGAAAAATTACTATCGTTTTTATACTGGCTTCACGGGACTTTGTAGGAACGTATCTACCGCGTTATAAGAGGGTTACCTATAATCTAAAATGCTTTAATTCGCTCAGCTGGTAATAAGCTGATTAGAACAAGCGCTCGAGGCGTTTTCGGACAATTTATGAACTTCCTGAACTTGCTAATTTTGTAGGAACTTAAACGAAAATAGCGAGGAACGTGTCTGCAGCGGAGCCAGGGAATGCGTAGGGAACAAGAGTGGATTTAGGTCAGGTCTGTTTTGGCTGCAGACTGTGCGTTGTGTAGAGTTATTGACAGTGACATTGATAGCTGCCGGTTGACTGCTGCGTTGCTTTTTTGGCTGTGGGTTATTCTGGTTTCGCGTTGTTGGGCGAACTCTAAATCTACCGACACATCTAGTCTCTGAATATTTACTGGTGGTAGGACCTCTTGTGAGTCCGCACGGGTAGGTACCACCACCCTGCCTATTTCTGCCGTGAAGCAGTAATGCGTTTCGTTTTGAAGGGTGGGGCAGCCGTTGTAGCTATACTGAGACTTACAACTACAGAACCTTTTACTTGAAACTGGCATAAAGTTAAAACTATTGCCATAAAAAAAAAAACTACAGAACCAATGTCCCATTTGCACAATTCGAAATGTGATAAGTTGACATCAAATTAAATAGCTCATCATTAATCTAAAGTAATGATTTTCGATGAATGTGGATACGTTTGCTTCATTTGTAATTGAAAATATTAGTGAGTTGAAATTCGACTATAATTAACTGACATTGTAAGTTTGAACATTATTATGATTCTCTTGTCAAATACTATTAAAATACTTATACATATAACCACAGATTTCGCCAAGACTAGGTACACTATAGACAAATAATATTAAAGTCAAGCAATGTTAATCTATTCTCAATTTGACAGCAGACTTTAAACAATAACAAAAGTTTGACAATAAACAAAGAGTATACATTAATTGTGTGTGTCAAATACATGGTAGTGCGTGTAATGTTTTTTTTTTAATCATTTAACGTGTTTTTTATGCTCAATTAAAAAAATTATTAACATTCTGCACTCCTTCTCTATCTATACTAATATATGACGGAGGAGAAACGCTGAAGGAATGTTTTTAAAAAGTGTGACGTCAGCATTGTTGACGTCACGGTCATTAAGTTCTCGATGATGACTCATGTTTGGGCTTCCAAAACAAAACTTCACGAGAACTGCGTATATTGCACGAGAAGCATAACAACGTTACAGAGAGATCCGTACTGTACTACGGCTCGGACACGAATGAATAAACGCTTTTTTTTTTTTTTTTTTCCTACCTAAGCTGAGAGCCTTGAGAGGCTATATCAGCGTAACCCTAACTTTAGTAGGTGAGCTCACGGGGCTCAAACCTGACGATGTTGCTAACACGAACCCTAGCAAGAGTCGTGCTTCGCAGAATCTACCACCGGATCGGAAACGCGACCCACTGAGAAGATCCGGCGAGAAACTCAGTGGGCTGTGTCTGAGAGTTAATTTACTCGTCGAGCCCTTCGTCGCAAGCGACGGGTTCGACGAGAACGGTGACCGGTGCTTGAATTACCTAAAAGCACCGTTAGTGGATCGGGTGGATCCGAGATGACGTGTTTTGGGCGACGTCGACTGCTTTCCATTCTGTCCGCAGGATCGGGAATGTAGTTACCGGCGGCCACGATGAGAGGGTTCTCGTGTCGTGCCGCTTTATCGAAGTGGGATAAACGCTAGACAGCACGGCCGTATTTATAGGACTTCGTACACGTCAGCGTGTTTACAAGTATTAAACACGTGAGCGTGTTTACAAGATTTTAAAGTATTGAAATTACAATAAAAGGGACTGTTTAACATCAATTTCTTATCACAGAGTAATTAGTTGATGATCAGTAGGTAAATAGTCATATTTGCGCCGACATATATATTTACGGATTTTCCGTTATAACTACTGGACCATGCATCCGATTGACTTGGAACTTGGTATCCATGTAGAAAATACATGTATTTAATGGATAGGCTTTATATGAGTGTTGGACTCCCTAATAATAATGACAATAAATAATAATGTTAATTTTAAATGCCTAGCGAAGCGGGCGAGTAAGGCTGGTATTCTCTATAAGTGTGGAAAATTGCATGCTCCTTCGTTCGCGCAATTTTCGTAAAAAGGAGTACCTACAAAGTTTTTGGCTCACGCATTAATTTACAGCTTAGTTGGATGTGATGTGAGTTGCGTCTCCGATAGACTCCAAAGCTCATTTTTTTTTTGTTTTTTTTATTTGTTATATGGGTGGACGAGCTCACAGACCCCTGGTGTTTCATTTATTTATTTATTCAATTTAATACAAAGTCAGGCTTACAGTTTGCACCAAAACGCCTAACTCGTTAACACAAAAAAACATTATTAAAACTATTAAGTATTATTATTATGCTAAAATAAAATTATTTTAGACAAAAGTATTCCCCAGTTATCGGCAAACACGTCAGCATCCTGGATTTCGGGCAGAAATTCGTTTAACAGTGCAATTGCCCTGGCCGTTGGACAGTTCCTAGCTCAACGGGTCCTCAGTCCCGCCAATGCCGCGAATAAGTGATGGCGGCGGCGCATTCCCGCCCGCGCATACTGTTGCGGGACGAATAGTGTCATTTGCCTTAGTGCCAAGGGATTATTGACTCTATTCTGTAATAGAGAACAGTAATGTACGAGTAAATGCAACTTTCGCCTGTGGTTAAGGGTATCCAGTCCAACCATACCTGACACAAAAAGCGACGGAAACAAAAACTGATAATAACCATATAGCCTCTTATACAGGTACCGAGCAGACTTACGCTGAACTCTCACTATAAGCATTTTTTTTTATTGCTTAGATGGATGGACGAGCTCACAGCCCACCTGGTGTTAAGTGGTTACTGGAGCCCATAGACATCCACGCATTCGCAACGCATGTTTCACAGCAGAAACAGGCAGAGTGGTGGTACCTACCAGTGCGGACTCACAAGACGTCCTACCAACTGTATTCGAAGTAAATTCGAAGGTCTACAGTTAAAGCGAAATCGACCTCATTCTTCACAGCGACAGATACAACGTGAGATTTGAGACTCAAGCTATTGCTGGTATTATTATTTTTTAAGTTTCAAAAACACATCTGACTTACGTCATTCTGTTTTACAGACGACGAAAAAAAATATCGGATCATATGGTCAATGTTTTGGGATGCATGCGATTTTCGTAGTTAGCGTACAGGAAATAAAATTTAGTTTCGCTTGTATCGCTCAAAAGGATCACCATATGACTGGACTTTGAATTGGATCGTGGTGTGCGTGAAATACTGGATTTATTTTTTAATGTGCAAACAACTTTATTTCTTATAGAAACTTTGACAGTGACTATATTTCGTTGTATATCTTTTTGTTATGTGTGCGTTCAAACAGGATTCGGATCCCATATGATTTTGTGTGACATTCCTTTAGTTAAATAGCCACGCGTGATTACTGCTTTATATCACATACGTTTAGAGTAGAAAATCGTTTGTTGTGAATATTCGTTCTTCGATCTAGTTGTGGGGTCAGCCGGGTTGGCCTGCTCCCAGCTGGGCTGCCAGGCGCAAAACTTTAAATACAACTATTAATATCAATAGTTTGTAGTTTTCTATGACAGACAAATCAGGGGCATTAAAGCGGTACACTTATCTATGAATGGTGTGAAGGATCATTACAGATTGCAAGGCCAGATCTGATTTCTTGTAACCTAACAGCGTGTTTTAGTCTGCAAAATAATATAGTTGTGGCGCCTATCAAGTTAAAATTATTGTTGGCGATTGTTATTAGCAATGTTATTGCATAGTTTATCAGCGTAGTGTTTGCGACCGCTCATATCGTACTACCTGTACTGCCATAGAAATAGTTAGCCGGAACAAAGCAATGAGAAAAGAACTCGAAATGAACAATTATCATAATAATATTTCCTAAGCAATTGAACATACAAAACTGTGAAAGGGAGCTAAGTCTATAAGTTATTTTAAATAAAATCTTAGGAAGCTTACTTTTTTCAAATGCATTATTTTAATGAAAATAATCTCCTAACCAACAGGGTGTCTTATAATTTTTTTACAGACCATTATGGATTATGGATATCCATAATATCTTCTTTGAACCTAGTACAGACTTTTGCTTTTTCAAAGGTTAACGTAGCGAATTTTAACGATTAATCGTATTTCTACTATGCCTTTATGAACGAAAATATCTTAAGAGGAAAATAATAATAAAATATCAGCGGGTTCCATAGATACTATTATGAGAATGAAACAACCAATTTTGAAATTGAAGTCGGTTCTAATTTTACAAAAAGATTAAACACTCTGATTGTTTAAAAATAGGCTGAACAGTGATACTAATCTATACGAGCTTATAAAACCCCTACCATCTAATATTATTAATGTTACCAAATTAAACTATCATTCATCTTGTTTCCATATTAGTTTCCAAATTAGGAGAAATTTCGAATGACGCTATTCTGAGAGCAAGTTGGCCAACAGAACGATAAAAAAACGGTCCCGCCACTCCCCGTTCGCCGAGGCAAACCGGGAAAATTCAGTTGCTCCCTGACTGCGGTTACGGGTAGTCGCAGCTCAGTTCATACCATTTATACTGGTTGATAATTGAACAATTTTGGATTGCTATGATAATGGACTAGTGATTTTAGTGTTTTAAATTAGAATTAAAACGTTGTGCCAAAATGTGGGGAGAGAGTAGTGAAAATTGCGAAAATAATTGCCAGTGTTCCGGGTAAGTATCTATTTATCATATTAACATTATTATTTTTCAAAACAATGTGTCAATGTTGCTATTTTTAACTTCACACTCATAGGCATCTATTAAGTTCGTCTTTCCTAAACGTTCATAAGAAATTAGTACCTCCAAAGAAATATGTTCTTTTCGATTATATATTATGTTAACAATAGTAAACGCTAAATTTGCAGCAACATTTTAATGATAAACATACCAAATAATACATTTTTAAGTGGAAGTAAATTATAGAATTTTGGGAAGGGCCTCTCATAGCTGAAATGACTTGTAACTGGCAGGTTTTTGGATGTTTTAAATCGATTATAACAAATTCCTGTTGATTTTAATATGCTTCTATTAGCTCGGTATATATTTTTGTTTGTATTTAGTATAATATTTGACCGTAATCTCAATCGTATCGAAGTCGTCCGCCCAACTTAACAATTCTCACTCGCGTCAAGGAGCGATGTAGACACATTAATATTATAACTTCGCTCTAATATCCCGATAGGTATCGACAGGTTATAAGAAAAAATGAAACCAAATTGTTAGTTCTGTGCTATTAAATGTGTTTTGAAACTGCACACGTTTTTATTTTGTAATATTCCAACGTGTTATTGTGAACCCGCACAACTAAGCACCATTTTCTTCCTTTTTTTTATGTTTGAGAGATTACTGGTGGCCCGGAGGCCTTTCCAGTTTTACCAAGGCAGATGGGCGAGCAAGGGCTCAGCCAGGAGGGGCGGGATTTGCTAACAGTTACCCGAGCGCCTCCAAAGGAGACCTTACAACTCAAGAGTGAGTCGTCGTGGCCTAACGGATAAGACGTCCGGTGTATTCGTGTTGAAGCGATGCACCGGTGTTCGAATCCCGCAGGCGGGTACCAATTTTTCTAATGAAATACGTACTCAACAAATGTTCACGATTGACTTCCACGGTGAAGGAATAACATCGTGTAATAAGAATCAAACCCGCAAAATTATAATTTGCGTAATTACTGGTGGTAGGACCTCTTGTGAGTCCGCGCGGGTGGGTACCACCACCCTGCCTATTTCTGCCGTGAAGCAGTAATGCGTTTCGGTTTGAAGGGTGGGGCAGCCGTTGTAACTATACTTGAGACCTTAGAACTTGTATCTCAAGGTGGGTGGCGCATTTACGTTGTGGATGTCTATGGGCTCCAGTAACCACTTAACTCCAGGTGGGCTGTGAGCTCGTCCACCCATCTAAGCAATAAAAAAAAAAAAAAAAAAGAGTAGCTGCTTCGCGAATGAATCTACTACCGGATCGGTATCGGAATTCTCTTCCGTCTCTAGTGACATAGTCATGCGTTTTGAAGTGTGAGACAATAATTACATTCGTATAACTTAATGCAATGATTTGACATGTTACTAACAGTGCTTAATGGTAGAAATAGACAATATCGACGGCTCATTTGTGTGAGCCTACACATCGTGTCGCTAGTTTTTGGCATGACAAAAAACATGTCTGCCTTATCGTATAACGGCTGTGACTGAATTCACACCAAGTAACGATATATTATGTTACGGATGTACTTAAAAATAGGTAATCTATTAATTTAAATGGGATTGTAGGGCGAAATCTAATGAATCTTTGGTTTGACAACTTAATCTTTTATTTTTAAGTCATACTTTAGTGTTTTTACGAAAACCTCGTCATGACAACCAAAGACATTGACATTGACATTCACGTTTTTTAAAACGAATCTAGCGTGCTAGCATGGACTGACTAAAAACTAAAAATAAGATGTAAATTGTATATAGGTATATGTGGGAAGATTTTTTAGTTATCTATATCCATAATTTCATTTTCTTTCAAATGATCATTGAATTGATAGTTATTTATACGAGTAATTTTTGAATCATGAAATGTTGTAGATTACTGTGCTAAACTTTAGTGCCCCTCTGCCATCTTTGCACCCCCAGCCACCCGGGGGCTTCGTAGGGAGTTCGACCCTCCTCCCCCCCACCCGCCTGATTGTGAGCGCTCACTGCGCGTGCTACCAATAAAATGCTCACGATTATTGATGGCTCAATATGTTGTTGATTTTCTTTCCTCGTGGTACAGAGATATGATTAAATAACACTTTATAATAACTTGTTGTTCAGGGTGGGGTCAATGGTAAAAGGTCTCGTGGACGAAGCCCCATGACCATGGACTGGTCAGATGAAAATCCTTACAAAAATCCCCACTTAACGAGTGCGTGCGTCAAGTCTCAGTTCGGGAACTATGAAGAACAGCTGTTAAGTCTTTAATAATCAAGGATTCCACATGACCACGACTCCTCTGCCAAGAGTAGCCGACTGTGATGATGATGTGGACATCACAATGTTTCAATGTATTTTTTATTTTATTTAATCTCCATTAAAGCCGACTTGAAATTCGCGGAAACGGAAATAACCAGTTAAAAGCGACTGTAAAAAGAGCATATGAATTTTCGGCAATTGACCTGCAATTGAACATAGATACAATAATTTTTATGGTTTCACTTTAATATCGAGCGGTGAATATCCCACATGCCTTTTGTTGTTTTAACAACGATTTGTCTAAAATTAGAATTTACGCAGCGAACTTGTTGATTTTTGCTATACACACGGAAAGTGTTCACATAAGTTAACCGACTTCAAAATAAAGGGAGGTTATCAATTAGACTGCATTGATTTGCATGAACGTTACTTGAGAACTTGGTGAACTGATTTTGTATAAAAATTGTGGTTTCTCATTGGTTGATCCATTTAAATTGTATCCTTAATAATGCGTGCTTAATTTACTTTGAATACATTGACGATATAGGTACTCATGTTTATATTTGTGTCGAAATCTTGATTTTTTTGCGTTTTTAAGCTTTTATAGACTCGAAGTTGTGCTTTATTGTGCTTACTTGAGTACCTAGCGTTAAGAGGTCACCTGGGACATTGACAACGTAATTGCCACCACCCGCCTTGACCGAAACTAGGTTTCTAAGATCTCAGTTTTAACAGTACAACGGCTGCCTCACCCATTAAACCTGTGGCGGCTAGCCATTACGCAACACAAGATATTCGACAGATGCCCGAATCTCGCTTACGGCATTACCAAGATAAGCTTGCATATACACAAGTTCCGAAGAACATTCGGACCGTCGGTCTAGTGAGCAATATCACCCGCTCCGTGGAAGATCTTCTCTTGGTCATATACACACGGCAGAGATAGATGGTGGTGCCGGAAGGTGGAGGAAATGATTGCCTTCTCAGTACTGCTATACTACAGTGGATGACTGAATCCAGCCAAGATCACTCCCAATCATCGCGCGTCGTCTAAACAATGTCCACACAAATTTCTCCATCATTTTGACCCAATTTTTTTTAATGAATCGTTCCTCGTTCCATTTCTTAAGCGATGTTTTATATCTTCGTTTAAGAGATGTTTTATTAGTTCGAATTTGTTCTGTAATAAGAACTATGATTAATATAATCGAGAGGTGAAAGGTTGTTTGGTTTCAAGCGACATTTTTGCAATTTTATAGGACAGCCATAAAAAGTTTTGGAAAAAAGATCAAAGCACTAGCTAACCGCACCACCGGCCACTCAGTTATGTATAAATACAACAAGCTAAAGGTTTAAGATCAGCTTCACCCTAACGTGTGGGTGAGCTCACGGGGCTCAAACCGGAGTGTTGCTAACACTGACCCTAGCAAGAGCAGTGCTTCGTAGAATCTACCACCGGATCAGAATCTGAGAAGATCCGGGGCGTAACTCAGTGAGCTAAACCATACCGCCATTACTACTACAGTTTTTTTTCTGCTTAGATTGCTTAGATGGATGGACGAGCTCACAGCCCAGCTGGTGTTAAATGGTTGCTGGAGCCCATAGACATCTACAACGTAAATGCGCCACCCACCTTGAGATATAAGTTCTAAGGTCTCAAGTATAGTTATAACGGCTGTCCCACCCTACAAACCGAAACGCATTACTGCTTCACGGCAGAAATAGGCAGGGTAGTGGTACCTACCCGCGCGGACTCACAAGAGGCCCTACCGCCAGTAGTTTCACTAGTAGTTTTGTAATTTATAAATAGATTATAATACGAAAGAAAGAAAAGGGAGTAAATCCAATACGGGTGTATTGTTGTCGCCAAGGGCTTAGGGCTTTGACCACCGCAACGCCATAAAAAACCGTTTGTTTTTTTTGTTTGTCAAAACCTATCCGAGGTCGCACGGAATACATTTTTTCTCTACCTATTCGCTGGTAGTGTAAGAGGCTATTCCAGCTACGCCCGGACGGGCATGTGAGCTTACAGGCTCAACCTGAGAGGATTTGCTTACACTGACCCTAGCAAGAGCAGTGCTTTGCAGAATTTACCACCGGATCAGAAACGCGACTCACTGAGAAGATCCGGCGACTGGTAGATTCCCATTTGGTGAATGTAAAAAAGAGAAAAAAAAAAATTGGCTGTCTGTAAAGAAGTGATAACTTCATAAAGAAACATTGATGAAAAATTACATACTTTTATGAATTGAATTGAATTATTATCACTATTATTTTGCGTGATACAAAGGAGTTAATTGAAAATTACATATTTTTTTTGGATAAATTAACCCTTGGTCTGATCGTGCCACTCTATCGCTTGTTCCGCGCTCTCGCTCGCACACTCAAGCTCGAGCGGAACGTGACACTTTTTCGTGCGTGTAACCGGTGTTTATCGATTTAAAAGACACATTATCACGTCAAAAATTAACTCAAAACCATTTGTTGGATTATATTATTAAAACAATCGTTCGAATACATACTAATACTAGAGGATAACCGATAAAGTTGATTATTAAAAACACGAATAAAACAACATTTTCTGAAAATAAATCGTAGTTAGATCGATTTATCGCCCCCGAAATCCCCTGTATACTAAATTTTATGAAAATCGTTGGAGCCGTTTCCGAGATTCAGATCATATATATTATAATATATTTACATACAAGAATTGCTCGTTTAAATATAAAAGATTAAAATTCATTATTTTGTCTTTTAATTCACTAAATGAATTCGAATAATTTTAATATTTTTGACCGTCATCTGTCGAAGCGTTGGATAGGTAATCTGTTTTGTGTTTGGCTCGGGTGCGTTTTGGCGCGAAATAACGAGTCGAAGTTTGCCAAAGATGGCGCGGAATTTTGATTAAACATTTCATAAACAAACCAAATAATTTCGTATAAATTCAAATCATCAAAAAGAAACATCGATCGATGTTAATCATTTGTAAGACAAATACACTTATAAGAATGTACTATTGTATTTTTATTTTGGTGAGTGATATTTATAGGTCTAGTCTCCGTTCGAACCCGTCGCTTGCGACGAAGGGTTCCGCGAGTAAATTAACCCATAGACCCACCATAACCCACTGAGTTTCTCGCTGGATGTTCTCAGCGGGTCGCGATCCCGATCTGGTAGATTCTGCGAAGCACTGCTCTTGCTTGGACCAGTGTTAGCAACATCTCCGGAGCCCCGTGAGCTCACCTACAGGCTAAGGTTGCGCCGAAATAGCCTCTCAAGGCTATCAGCATAGGTAGAAAAATAGAAATACGCTTGAAAATACGTTATGTCTTTTTTTTACCATCTGTTGTTACGTGCGATGTTTGAAATCAGTTAATTATGTAAATGCCTCCAACCCCGGTGCAACGGGCCGTGAATAGCCGTTTTTAAAGATCATACGTAGTTAATGCCCTATACGACTTCAGTACACGTTAGAGTCACGGCTCAGTGGTGCAGGAGTTAGCGCTCTTGACCGTTGCACACAGGGTCGCGGGTTCGATTCCCGCATTGAGCAAACATTGTGTGATCAACAGGTTTGTTTGCTCTTTGTTTGGGCGTTTATTATCGACATATGTATTTGTAATTAAAGGTCCGTTTTATTTGGTCCGATTTAACTTCAATTATGGTTACACAATTCAAATAGCTGAAGAAGCTTTTTTTTATGATATTTACTTCAGATTTTAAACTTTAAATGGTTCTCCTCTAAAATATCAAAAATGTCGCTTAAACCAAATTGCTTTTCACCCCTCGATGTGTATACATTTGAATGTATATAAGTATGTATGTATGGTACTTAAAACACAAGTAATTCTAAATTGGAGCTAAGTTATTTATTTATTATTCGTGTAATGAACAAATCAATCTGTTTGCTCTTTGGGTGGTAAATTACCATTTTACCTCGGTATTACAATCGTTCATTAAAAACACCAGCCGTGGTTTAGGGCTCCAGAGTGAAGAGTCTCCTCGCATCGTATCAAGAATAGCTGATCTCTGCACAATGCCTCTAACCCACTCGAGCTCACAGCTCGTCTGGTGTTAAGTAGTTACCGGAGCCCATAGACATCTACAACGTAAATGCCGCCACCCACCATGAGATATGAGTTCTATGGTCTCAGTATAGTTACAACGGCTGCTCCACCCTTCAAACCGAAACTTATTAGTTCTTCACGGCAAAAATAGGCAGGGCAACTATACCTACCCGTGCGGACTCACAAGACGTCCTACAGTAATTACACAAATTATAATTTTGCGGGTTTGATTTTTACTACACGATGTTATTCCTTCACCGTGGAAGTCAATCGTGAACATCTATTAAGTACGTATGTCATTAGAAAAATTGGTACTTGCCTGCGGGATTCGAACACCGTTGCATCGCTACATACGAATGCACCGGACGTCTTATCCTTTAGGCCACGACGACTAATTACTTTCCACATAGTAAGTAAGTTTCAGTTAGCACACTAGCTTCCTAGTTTAACGTTCGCGTATCGATCGGAGGGCGTTGAACCCGGCAGATGTGTGGCACCCTCGCAATGGGGGTGAGAAATCAACTAAGAAACCATAGTATTACAAAGCCATAGAAGCGCGAACGGCTATGACTTAGTGACTTAGATAGTTGAAACTATTATAGTGTAAACTTTGCTTTCAACAGCCAGGAAATAAATGCACAGATTGAACTTGGAACGTGGAAGGCTTTAAGGGCAGTGCTTCCCAAATTTTTTGCGCCATGCCCTACGGTAACGTTTCTAACAATTTTTATGCCCCCCATACATAATTTTTAACATTAAAAAATTGGTTTGTTCCCTTAAGAGACATAAATGATGGGTTTTAGGTAGAAATCACAGTGAAATTGTTATCAGAACATAGTAAGTAATATTTCAAAACGTATAATAAAAACTTAAATTCAAATTCAAAATAATTTTAATACAGATTTTCTGTATTAATTTACTGCGATTGCCCCCTTAATTATCAAATTGCTCCTTTGTGGGGCGTGGGTCCCACGTTGGGAAACACCGCTTTAGAGGATAATGAAGTCCTAAGAAGAAATGCGATGGATTGCGTGAAAAACGATATGTGTCAGAGGGGAGTGAGCGAAGAAACGGTATATGATAGAGGACTATGGAAGGAAAAGATATGTTACGCCGACCACAAGTGACTGGGAGAAGGGCAGGAGAACGATGATTGCGGTAGTTCACTTGTCTCTATATTACTTTATTTGTAACTCCAATTTTACAATTTTTTGGTATGTTTTTTTAATTTTATTTTTAAACTGCCCCTTGTGGGTAGACAAGCTCACGGCTCACCTGATGTTAAGTAGTTACCGGAACCCATAGACATCTACAACGTAAATGCCGCACCTTGAGATATAAGTTCTAAGGTCTCAGTATAGTATGTGCTGACTATAGACTATACCGCTTTTCTCTCCATTTTTTCCGAGTACCGCCTTTTTTATTATATTTTGTCCCCACTACTGCTAATGCTCCCATCAACAGTGTTGCCATATGGAACACCGAAAATTGTCTAATTTTAAAATATTAATGATGAATATTATATTATAGTTATTTTAGAACAAACCTTACACTAGTCGTTCATTGCCTTTGTGGGCAAACGCGCATACGCCATGCGATGGTAAGTAGTCGCGGTCGCTCGTGGACATCAACAACGCCCCCGGTAGATACGTCGTGTTCATTCTTGCTACTAGCAAACGTTTCCCGGTGGTTGGGCGTGTTATGAACCCGCACGGGTAGACACCATCGCCCTGCCTATTTCTGCCGCGAAGCAGTAATGCGTTTCGGTTTTGAAGGGTGGGGCATTTGTACTGTAAAAACTGAGACCTTAGAATGTCTATGGGCTCCGGTAACCACTGTTGAAGATCAAATGAAATTCGTAACAATGTAAATATGGCGATATGGAATATGGCGGCGTTTTTCTTTATACACCCTAAGCTTCGTAAAGGAATACATTTTCAAATTTGTTAATGCGTCGCTTTTTTGAGGTTTCTCGAGTTAAGTAATTGAAAAATTGCAGTAATTTCAGTTTCCTCTCGGGAGGATTCGGCGGGCGACCGTTGGTGGCCATTGTTGCTTCGTTCGAAATTCAAAGGCCCAAGCGGTCTTTGTTCGGAGGAGTTCCAAATTTGAAAATTACATTTATTATTTTAATAGTGGCGGCGCTGTTCTCTACCGCCTTCGGATATTAAATGTTTGTACTAAAATAATGAACAGATATTTAAGGCGCAGTGTACACTGATTTTAAATGTTCTACACGAGTGGCACGACATCAAGCCAAAATCGCATATCACAGAGGAGATTATGCTTAACTTGTACCACAAATATCTATATATTAATATGCGAAGTAAAAACTTTGTAACTCATTTTACGGAAATTGCGCGGACGGAGAAGCATAAACCCACACTTATCTTTACAAATAAATAAAATTGGAATGTCTGTTGAAAATAATAAAATAACCACTTTTTACTAAATGCGTAAGTATGAATACCACCGTACATATAACAAAAAACTTTTTTGTTCTTTGTTGCCTGTCTGTTTGTCTGTCCATCTGTTTGTTACGGCTAATGTCTGGAACGGATGGACCGATTTTGACGAGATTTTCACTGATAGGTAGCTTATGATATAAGGAGTAACTAAGGCTTTTTTTAGACTAGCCCCGCTGTGTCACCCGCGGCACTACAATAACCGCGGGTAGCATCGCGGGACCAGTATAGAATATAGAGAGGGAGTGCAGAGTGGTAATTTTTATTTATTATGCAAAAAAATATATATAAAAATAATATTACACATACATTATGACACACACGCTTAAGTATTCTTTTGTTTATTGTTTAAAGGTTGGTCAAATTGAGAATACATTAATATTGTTTGTCTTTAATATTATTTGTCTATAGTGTACTCTTGGCGAAATCTGTAATTATAGAAGTCTCTGACATTAGAACCATAATAATTCTCAAACATATAATTTCAATTAATTATAGTTAATTTTGACTTCTGGGTTACCAATAGTCCTTATAAACAAACACATGAGCTTATTAAATGTGATACAAAACACACCAGTCGATCGATAAAACACAACAAACGATTACCACGCAACTATCGCTTTTATACTCACGAAATAGACTTGCTTTTTGCGTGTCATTACAGACCCCTGGATTACAGCAGGTGCTGCTGTTGAGCCCCGATCGAGGACTATTGTCTGTCTCTTCGAGCTCGTGAATGGAACGTCTAAAATTGGCATAGATCTGTGGTTTTTTTTTGGGGTATCTAATACTATAGATGAGCAGGAAAACGAATGGGACGGTAGTAGTCAATTTGTGTCCTATGTGCTCAGTGAGAGTTTTTTAACGTTCTCGATCGCGTAAAAGTTCGAAACTCGAAACTTGTATGTAGTTGGACCGTTTGCCTATGTTTGCCGCTAGAGGCGCTGTTCCAATTGCATAATATCTTAATGTTTTGCTATTATATACAACTATACTAACTATATAGCAAAATCCGGCACTGCTCCGCTATCAATATCGCAAATAAATTGCCAATAACTGTACCTAGTCTAAGAGTATAGGATGGTTTAGATGGTAGGCATTGCCAACATCCATGAGCAATGACCGTTGTCAGGTACGTCGTATCCTCAACAAAAACAATGGCAAAATACATTAGTAGGACGTTTGATAAACGTATCGGTTCGAAGGGTGGAGCAGCCGTTGTGCTGTAAAAACAGAGACCTTAGAACTCTTGTCTTAAGGTGAATGCCGGCGTTTACGTTGCTGATGTCTATGAGTTCCAATGACCACTTAACATCAAATGGGACGAGCGTACACACATATCTCAGCAATAATAAAAAATCATGACTTTTACGCGTCCTAAAATTTGTTCAAATACTTCCTCACTAACCTAGCAGAGGTTGACTGACGGTAGCGTATGCACCTTAACGACTATCTATAAAATCAGTACTGCCAACAGAGGGCTTAAAAAAAAAAGAATCATAAACAAAGTGCGTTTAAAAAAAGAACACGTAGCGATGGCGGGCGGCGTCCGTTGTGGTATGTCGACTAATTTTTTTTCCTACCTAAGATGATGGCCTAGAGAGACCATATCAGCGTAACCTTAACTAGTAGGTGAGCTCACGGGGCTCAAACCTGACGATGTTGCTAACACGAACCGTATCAAGAGCTGTGCTTCGCACAATCTACCACCGGATCGGAAACGCGACCCGCTGAGAAGATCCGGCGAGAAACTCAATGAGCTGTGTCTGTGGGGTATGTCGACAGAGAGATTTAGACGCTTGAAATTGTCTTCCCAACGCTTCGGTTCGAAGGAACATCAAGCGAATTAAAAGTTCAGTTTAGGGTCCTTATTCGCGTTTTCACTTTTCGCCGATCAAAATAAACAGCGACCTAATTACAATATTCGCGCTTAAAATTTTATCTAATCGCGGATCTAATTATTACATCGTCACAAACACAATGATAATAAATGATAGTTTAAAAAAAAAACAAAAAAAATACGCTTTATATAGAAAATCCAACAAAAAATAAAAAATGTATTAAAAATAGTGTATGAAAAAATGATTTTATTGTAAAAAAAAAGCGTGGGGTGCATGGTAGAAATAGTTATACATATTTTGATAATATACTGAAAAGCATTTATTAAAATTTATTTTTAAACTATTATTTACTTTTTATTTTTTTGTTGAATTTAAATTTTTTCAATTTTTTTTTAATTGTTAAAAAATTTCATCTGAATTTATCCGAGAAATAGGTGATCGGCGCGCCTGGTAGTTTCCTTTGGTCTTGACGAAGACACTCCGGGTCTCGGGAAATAAAAAAATCGCTAATCCTGATTATCCTAGTAAGGATAACGGATCAAACTGTTTAAAATATTGAATTGTCTTCGGTCCTTAATAAGTATGCAAAATTTCGAGTTAATCAGACGTTTTGAAGGGGGTCAAAATAATGTTCAAAGATTCCGTTACATACTAATATACGTATGAAGCTAACAAAAGCGTAATAAAATTATTCCAATACGTACCCCACCGAATATCCTTTGTGAGCGCGTCGTCAAATAAACTAATAAAAACTGTAAAATAGACCATATTACAACTACGCCTAAAGTATGTCTTGATTTTGTCACGCACGGAACCTATAATGGCGTTTATGGTAAATTATCATTTCACATCCGCGTGTATTAGAGGTGTATTTAAGGAAGATGTATCCCGCAAATAAAGTAAACACTGGTGGTAGGACTTCTTGTGAGTCTGCGCGGGTAGGTACCCTGCCTATTTCTACCGTGAATCAGTAATGCGTTTCGGTTTGAAGGGTGGGGCAGCCGTTGTAACTATGCTGAGATCTTAGAACTTATAATATGTCAAGGTGGGTGGCGCATTTACGTTGTAGATGTCCATTAGCTCCAGTAACCACTTAACACCAGGTGGGCTGTGAGCTCGTCCACCCATATAAGCAATAAAAAAAACATGTTGAAAGCACATCAATAGCGCCCTCATTGTATGTACATACCAAATAAGTGTTATTTCAAATCGAATAGTATGTACCACTTATTGTCGATTGAGACGGATTACGCGCTGTTTAAGCCCAACGGTGACCGCTTACAGTCCGGACTGCAAGCCTCGAAGCCAATAAAACAACACTGAAATATGTTTCGCTTCTCTCTCGCTCTCACTACATACATCTGTCTCGCTCTGACCTCACACATTCCTCTCCACTCGCATATTATGTCATGTTACGCGTTAGACGCGCCTTTTGTTATTACCAAGAAACATCACGGTGGAAATTTCGGAGCGGGGTAGACAGTGAATCTTCCGTCTTCCCGTCTATGGCAACCGCCGTCCCACCCTTCAATTCAGGGCTTGGTATTCGTGGCAGAAATATGCAAGATAGTGGTCTCGCTCCGGATCACAACCTAGCGGTTCAAAATCTAAGTAATAAAATAAAAAAAATATTACAAAATCTGAATCGTCTCCCAGCCAACACTCCCCAATCTGCAATCTCGATAAAGGCATCATTAGCACTAAACATACTATAACGGGTCAAATGATCCATTTTCAACTGTGGGCATTGAAAATGCACGTATCATTTTATTGCTTTTGCACATTTGACTTCACGAATTTTTCTTACTAATTAATTTACAGTTGTTAAACATTATTTTTTTGTTTTGTTTTGGTTATTTCGAGTAATACTTGTCGTATACCGGTATCTACCCGCTATGGTAGAAATAGGTAGGTACTAGTAAGTGTTGGTATGATTTGGTATGATTAGTGTTAATGGGTAGTTTTCAAATTTGGGGCCAAAACCGAGTTATTTCATTTAATTCTCATAACCTTACCGTTACCGTAAATGAGTCGACTATTATCAAAGGCGGCAATCTGACTTTTGGACAATGATTGGTAAATCAGAAAAACGACTGACGATTGACTTTGTATTCCATTGGCAGTCACAAAACTCTTCGGAACGACATCTTAGATAAATAACAGGTTAACTATTAACCTTTATTTAATGCAGGTTTTGAACCGTATTCTTTGAAGGAGACGATTATATTCAAATAAATCTGTATTGACATATCAATAAAAAAATTTTGTCCAAATGTACAGATTGCCGCCTTTGATAATAGACGACTCAAATATAAGTACAGTAAATTCGTTGTCATGACAACAGGCAGGTGGTCCTATAACTATATATTCGTAAACATTGTTCAATTAGAAGCTATACATTACAAACTGCCCTAAATCTCATTTGTATCACTGGTCCGAAATTCAAATTCTAACTTCTTTGTTATTTTTTCAGTAATGCGTGTTGAAATTCGGCAATTTTATTTAATCAGTATATAACACAACTCGACCCGCCCTCGCTTCGCTTCGGAAACTGTAATTTATTATTGATTTCTCCACTATTTAATGGATGTTATTACACATATAAACCCTTCTCTTCAATCACCCTATTAAAAAAAACCGCATCATAATCCATTGCGTAGTTTTAAAGATTTAAGCATACATGGGGATATAGGGACAGAGAAAGCAACTTCATTTTATACTATGTAGTGATAATAAAGGAAAACTAACTGGATATTAGAACATTATTAAAAACAAAACAAGTACGATTTCTAAGCTTTTTAAAAAAGTTCCTATTTGAATTGTCATCCGTGTTGGCGTTATCAAATGCGTAAAATGAAAAATATAAATGAATATTATACAATATTATTATTAAATGTGTGATTGAGACTTAATTGTGATAAAGCATTTTTTTTATTCTGTACACGCCTAAATAAAAAAAAATGTGGAAAATTACAGAAAGTTTAAATTGATGAAATCGTTACTTTTTTGGCCGCAAAATTGAAAACGACCCTATTAATGCTCTCACTAACACAACACTCCAGTCGCCTTGGCTTCGGGAACACCCATAGCGAACACCATAAACCTTAGCGAGAAAGGTCAGGCGAGTCGTAAATAAATATTTTAATATTCACACGGCGATTACCTGCTCGTGTCTATGATCTAATAGGAAGTGGCGTCATCAGCTCGGATGACCGGTATTACGCGTTGCCCTGAGCTCGGGAATGTCGCAAACGCAGCGTCCGTCACCGGGTCGTTATTACGGAACCTGAACTTATTGTGGAATGTCGCTTCAAATGTTATTTTTATTGGTATTGATCGACCGCTTTAAGACACATAAACAATTGCTAAGCAATTTCTTAGAAAGTTAAATCGCTGAGATTTTATAGGTCTTTAGAGAGAGAACATTTCGATAAAGCGGCACGACACGAGAACCCTCTCATCGTGGCCGCCGGTAACTACATAGCCGATCCCGCGGACCGAATGATAAACAGTCGACGTCGCCCTAAACACGTCATTACGGATCCTCCCGATCCATTAACGGTGTTTTTAGGTACCACAAGCACCGGTCACCGTCCTCGCCGAACCCGCCGCTTGCGACGAAGGGCTTGACGAGTAAATTAATCCACAGACACAACGCACTGTGTTTCTCGCCGGATCTTCTCAGCGGGTCGCGTTTCCGATCCGGTGGTAGATTCTGCGAAGCACGGCTCTTGCTAAGTTTCGTGTTAGCAACGTCATCAGGTTTGAGCCCCGTGTGAGCTCACCTACTAATTCGGCGAATCTAGAATAACCCCTCGAGGTTACTAGAATAGGTAGGAAAAAAGAGAGAAGAAAAGAAGAAAAAATACAATTTATTGCACACCAAAAACACAATTTACATTCAAAACCAGTCAACGAGCAGATAAATTTGTACAATAGGCGGTCTTATCGCTATAAGCGCTCTCTTCCAAACAACCGTCTAATTTAGAGAAACTCTGGAAAATATAAAAATATAGCAGGTATGTTGCGGCGTACTATTTGACAATAAATTATTATAGAAAATATGGTAAATTTTACTGGTGGAAGGACCTCTTGTGAGTCCGCACGGGTAGGTACCACCACCCCGCCTATTTCTGCCATGAAGCAGTAATGCGTTTCGGTTTGAAGGGTGGGGCAGCCGTTGTGAATATACTGAGACCTTAGATTTTATATTTCAAGGTGGGTGGCGCATTTACGTTGTAGATGTCTATGGGCTCCGGTAACCACTTAACATTATATGGGCTGTGAGCTCGTCCACCCATTTGAGCAATAAAATAAAAAAAAAACAGTCTTCTTTCTATACGGAACCGAATTTCGTCTTTGAGTCAATAGAACTATGGTACTTTCTATTTATTCTTCGCTCAAGAAAAATCTTCCGGAAACTAGTCCCGTTCGAAATTCGAATCTCAACGTTCGCGCCGGTGCGCGTCCAAACGACAAAATCGGTAACAGTTCCGAATTTGAATTTTAACTTTGGAAAGTGTCCGTAAATAGGTAGGTATTCGATTTTTGAAATTAATTCTCGTTTTCTGCTTTTTTTTTTCTTCTATTAATTCACGCGGCTTATATTATGGTATGCCTGTATTAATGTGAGATTTATACATTGCGAGGGATGAAATGCTATTTTGTTCAAGCGACATTTATCTTTATAATTAAAGGTGCGTTTTATTTGGTATCAGCATCAACAGTTCGATGTTTTTAATTGAACTTCAGTTAAGTTTATTCCGTTTAAATAGCTGAAGATGATTTTTTTTGTTATGATATTTTTGCCAAATTTTAAACTTTAAATGACTCTTCTTTGAAGTTGCTTATCGCAGTTACCTTTCACCCCTCGATATGTTATATCTGTGTTATTTCCGAATTGCAATGTGATTATTAGCACAAGGTTAGTTTATCTTTGCCGACAATGACTTATGTTAATTTAAATGCTTGTTTTGCGATCAAACTCACTCTATACCCCGACAGGAGTCAATATGGGTCACTTGAAACATGAGGTCCAAGTCTAACAACGTGCAAACCGGCATTAATACTAACTACTTTCTTGCAAAATGACGTCATTAAATGTCTTACGACACATGATGGAAGAGATGAGGTGGCTGCTCTGAGACATTCATGCATCTTAAAGTTCACGTAGCTTAAACAAACATGATTGTGCCAGCGGCGTTAAGATGTGTAAGTACGTCTGTTGCTGAGCTGTGTGCTTTGGGAGCAATATGAGGAACAATCCCGTAGAATTTGCTGAATCTTTTTTTTATGAAGGAAGGATTACTGGCTTTTCCGATTACACCAGGACAGGCGGGCGAGCATAAGCTCAGCCAGGAGAGGTGAGATTCGCTAGCAACTGCCCGAGCGTCTCCGAAAGAGACCTAACAACTCAAGGACAGCTGCTCCGCGAATGCATCCACTACTGGAACGTTGGATCTGCTCAGAACAGTAGCGATTTAGACTACCCTGTTTCAACGGTAGGCAGCGGCTTTGCTTCGCCGCTGGGGTTGCTGAAATCCATGGGCGACGGTAACCACTCACCATTAGTTGGGCCGTATGCTCGTCTGCCTATAAGGGCCATAAAGAAAGAAATACTGTTAATTTGTCTGTACGAAGGCTAGACTCGTGTTTGGATGACATGCTTGTGTTCACGATCAGTTCGAATATAGAGAGAGAGGGAGAGAGAGAGAGAAAAAAACCGGGAATTAATAGACAACAAATCTCGGTTTCGTAAAGAAAAGCAACCTGTTCCGGAACTCGCTTTAACGGTCGCGTGTTCTATCTCGCTCTGAACGTCTCGCTCGCTCGGGAAGCGCTCCCGCAAAGTGCGTCGGGTCTTAGATAATGTTTATGGTAAACGTACGACCCGTAGTGTTGATACCTATATCGAAAATTATTTTTGTGCTCACGAGCGCTTACGAAAAATTCGGAGTTTTTTTAGTCACGTCTCCTAAAAAACTGGTACGCTAGTATGTTTATTTAATGCGCGTAATACTCACAAATGCTCACGATTGCTCATATGCACATTTCCTTCTTATTGCCTTAAAACAGCGCATGGTTCATCAAACAATAAGTACATAAATAGCGAAGAATAGAGGAAGCTTAAATTTGTCCTGCCCACTACTGACACACTTACACATCCTCCGTAAATAAGGTCAACGAACTGATGCTGTAATCGAGATGACGGTTGGGAACACGCGTTCGGGGCCCGAAGATACGCGCGCAACTCATTTCAACATTTACACGAAGTATTTAGTGTTGACGTTGTCATTGACAGCATTGTTGACGGTTTCATTACGTCTCTTCCAGCCGCCCAAACTGAATCGGTCAATACTCAAAACAGTTCCCATCGAAATCGGAGCGAATAATAATAACAGTCTTAAAATGAATTGTTATCAGCCGATCCAAACTAAAGTCTGCATGTACCCTTTGCGAAATGTATGGGAAACTTTGTACCCTAAGCCACGCGCCCCCGATGCCATTGCGATCCGGAAGCTTGAGAAACGAAAAAAAAAACAACAATAGACAATCAGATGATACAGATTCGCACGGGAAACGCGAGCGACAATGCGACGAGGTCACGACCTTCGCCGGCTGGGGCGCGACGGTGTTCCTTATTCGAAATCGCAAAAAAAGACGTTCTAATTTTGAATCGGAAATCGAATCACAGAGTATGTGTGAATGCCCGCGCACTCATTAATGTCCATTATATACGCTATGTTTAAAGTAGATAAACACAAATCGCACATTAAAACGGCCAGCGAATAAATAACATTGATAAGATTTAATTAAACAATTAAATACACACATACAATGGCATGGGACGGACATATGCTGAAAATAGTGGACCAGAATAATAACGAAATGGTATCCCAGTGAAATCAGAGGTAGAGGAAGATATCCAAAGAGAAGTCGATTTGGAGCAAGTAGCTGTACCAGATGATTACGTATCGAAACGGACAGAAACAAGTGATCCTTAGAGATCGCAATCCTTAGGCAAGATCCTTAGAGGAGGCCTTATCGAAAGCTCGAATTTATACTTTTCTTACCTCTATTGTTATCATTCTATGTTTAGTTAAATAAGTTAAAGTCTAACAGCAATAAAGGCTTATTTATTTATTTACTAGGGACCCGTTCCGGTCACTGTCCTCGTCGAACCCGTCGCTTGCGACGAAGGGCTCGACGAGCGAACTAACCCATAGACACAGCCCACTGAGTTTCTCGCCGGATCTTCTCAGTGGGTCGCGTTTCCGATCCGGTGGTAGATTCTGCGAAGCACTGCTCTTGCTAGGGTCAGTGTTAGCAACCCTCCGGTTGAGCCCCGCGAGCTCACCTACAAACGTTAGGGTGAAGCTGAAATAGCCTCTCAAGGCTATCAGCATAGGTAGGAAAAGAAAAAAAAAAAAAAAAAAAAAAGGGACCCGCTCTCGCTTCGCTTCGGGAACTGTATTGATCTTATTGGATTTTCTTTTATACAAATCTGGTTCTGAGAGTAACAATAACAACAAAAAAGAAAGTTTCAAACAAAAAATGTAATCTTTCCTCTTTTTATATTCATGGTTCACTGTTATGTGGATAATTGCCTACACCTAAAAGATAGATATATGCGCTTGCGGGCTTTTTGTATAATTATTTAAGACAAACATTTAAATTTTATATACGTGTAACAGCAACGGTTTTTCCGGCACACCCCTGATTTTTTTCCTTCTTACTTGACACTTATCCATATATTTTAGGTAATTCACACTATATCTTTATAAATTATAGCCTACGTGTTATTCTGATGTGTCAGCTATATTATTTTAAGTTTTTCTTGAAATCCATTCAGTCGTTTTTGCCTGAAAGAGGAACAAACATACATCCATACATTACAAACTTTCGCATTTATATTAATAGAAGGATTATAACACACACATCCGCGACATTAATATGTGGGTCTAAAATCGTAATTGTTGTTTGTCACGTCATTTCAACCGAAACTACAATAACACAACAATAAAACTTCAATTATTATTATATATACCTATATACTTCATATTAAACGAATTTCGGAATATTTTATTAAACAATGACCTTGGAATTTTGATCAATAAGTTAATTGTTACAGCATTTAGACTGACCCGTAGGTTAGCGGCCCTGACTATCGGGCCAAGGGCTGTGGGATCGATTCCCGCATCGAGCAAACATTCGTGTGACGAACAGGTTTGTTTGCACTTCGTCTGCGTGTTATTATCTAAATAATCTGGTGGTGGGACGTCTTGTGAGTCAACACGGATAAGCACAATTACCATGCCTATTTCTGCCGTGAAGCAGTAATGCGTTTTGGTTTGAAGAGTGGGTCAGCGGTTGTAATTATACTGAGACCTTAGAACTCATCTCAAGGCGGGTTGGTGCATTTACGTCGTAGATGTCTATGGGCTTCTGTAACCACTTCACGCCAGGTGGGCCGTGAGCTCCTCCACCCATATAAGCAATATAAGTATGTATCAGTCTCTGGTACATATAACACAGAGAATTCTAATTTAGAGCCGAATGACCGTGCACTATTTGTTCCCAGTTATTTATTTATTATATTTATCAGTGCTCTGCACCTCTGCGTTCATTCTACTCTGTGCCGGAAACGGCTTCATAAACAGAACTGCAGAGTGCAGTGCGAAATGTTTCTATTTATAAATTCGAACGTAGAACGCGCTCGGAGCCCGGTGACGTCACCGCTAACGGTTTTCGCGCGCGCGCTGCAATCTTATCTAAACACAAAAAAAAAAAACGTTAGCGTGTTTATTTTTTTTAATTGCGTTTTTTTTTTGTGGCAACTCAATCGATAACAGAGTTTGTCGCTTTTTGACTTTGAAACTGCAAGTAGGTATTATGTGTTCGGAATATGCGAATTATGAGTTAGTTTACAAACTCCGATGGCTGAGGAGTTATCTTCCGGTATACAGCCCACTGAGATTCTCGCCGGATCTTCTCAGTGGGTCGCAGTTCCGATCGGGTGGTAGATTCTGCGAAGCACTGCTCTTAGTGTTAGCAACGTCCTTAGGTTAGAGCCCCGTGAGCTCACCTACTCGTTCCGCGAATCTAGTGTGACCCTTCGAGGTCACTAGAATAGAGAGAGAGAGAGAGAGAGAGAGAGAGGCAATAGGCAGCCTTATCGTTAAGAGCGACCTCTTCCAGAAAACCGTTTAATTTACAGACAATCTAGAAAGATAAAGACAGCAGGTATGTTGCGCTGTACTATTATTAAAGAAAATACATAGATGCAATAAACATATACCGTTAAATATAATTTGAAATCACTATATGATTTATATCCGAATATACTTACTGGTGGTAGGACGCCTTGTGAGTCCGCTCGGGTAGGTACTACCACCCTGCCTATTTCTGCGTGAAGCAGTAATGCGTGTCGGTTTGAAGGGTGGAGCAGCCGTTGTAACTATACTGAGACCTTAGAACTTATATCTCAAGATGGGTGGCGCATTTACGTTGTAGATGTCTATGGACCCCAGTAACAACTTAACACCAGGTGGGCTGTGAGCTCGTCCATCCATCTAAGCAATAAAAAAAGAAGATACACATAAATTTGCACACATTTCGATTGGAAACGCGTGATTAGTTCTACTGCGAAACAAACCCGGTTAATCGTTTGTCCGGGCATTAGACCTCATGTCTCAAGGCGGGATGCGGTATTCACGACACGGTGAACGATGAGGTCGGCATGTCGATCTAGAAAAGCAAAATCCTTAATCTCTTCCAAACGTTTCTCAAAAGAACCGATGTTCAACTAATTAACGTGACAGGATATGACGCGTTCGCGGGTCGCTCTAATGACTTGCACGCTAACGATTCGAATTTGGAATCGAATTTTTATACAATCCCATTCCTGTTCCGATCGAAATTCGATATTCGAACATTTGTTTTTGAATTAGGATTTCTTTTTTCCCTACCCATGCTGATAGCCTTGAGAGGCTATTTCAGCTTCTCCTTTACGTATAGGTGAGCTCACGTGGCTCAAACCGTGTGTGTTGCTAACACTGGCCCTAGTAAGAGCCGTGCTTCGCAGAATCTAACACCGGATCGGAAACGCGATCCACTGAGAAGATCCGGCGTGAAACTCAGTGGGCTATGTCTGTGGGTTAATTCACTCGTCGAGCCCTTCGTCGCAAGCGACGGGTTCGACGAGGACAGTGACCGGAGAATGAATTAGGAACGGGCTGTCGTTGAATTTGAGCGAATTTAACGTCCGATTTCGCGGCCAGTCTGCGTCCTCGTGGTGCCGATACGCCGCGCCGCGCCGTTAGCGTTCCGCAACGTGCACGCTCGATAAAGCAATGGGCGACGGTTGTAATTGCGATACTGGAGCAAAACATGCGCGCTCCAATTAGATAGGGCGACCTCGATGCGGCTCAGCTAGTCAATTATAGCTTGAAACAAATTCTGATGATGACGTTTCACAGATGAACCCCATATTCGGGCGACGTTCAAAGCCAAAGCGATTCGAAAGAACGACTAACGCGCCAATTGTTTTTCACTATTTATATTGCTTAGATGGGTGGACGAGTTCACACCCCACCTGATGTTAAGTGGTTACCATAGACGTCTACAACGTAAATATCTTGAGATATGAGTTCTAAGGTCTCAGTTTTAACACGGCCACCCGACCCTTGAAACCGAAACACGTTACTGCTTCACACCAGAAAAGACAGAGCGGCGGTACCAACCCGTGCGGACTCACAAGACGTCCTACCACCAGTTAATTCAGATAGTTTGTACTGCCGATTAATGCTTTGCGAGGATGTCAGTTGTTATGGTATGCTATGGACTATGACGTCACCCATTTGACATCAGACAGAGCTGCGGAACGAAAATGGAACTCGCTGAAAACCACTAATTCAAGACATGCCATAGAGAGGAACGCATTCGCCAACGCGGGTCCAACGTAATGGACATTATGTTCAAATGAAACGGCTCTGTGTTCTACTTAAAAAAACCGTTACAGTCATTATTAGTACGGATGCAGCCTTGACACGATTCCGCGGATCGGGACGAATCTAGTTACTGCATTGACTCGATTTGGAATTAATTGTTTTTAGTTTATTTTCGGTAACAAGCAATTGGTCTTTTTTTGTTTTTGTTGCAAAATTTAATCTTGGATTTTAATAAGCCGTAGACTCGACTTGAAACCGAATTAAGAAGATGATTATCAGTGTTGTCTAAATTCGATAATTAATACTATCTACATTACCAATCGAAAACTATTTGTCAGATGTTGATAAAAAAATTCATGGCACCACCTTTCAAAACAATTATCATCAAAATACGTTAACCCTGAACATAGTTTTGATGTAATGAACATTAAAAAAATTCACATTAATAATTACCTCCTCCTTTTTTGAAATCGGTTAATAACAAGAAATTACTTTTTTGTAATGGAACCACACGCTGTATAATGGAACCTCAACCTAAATTAAGAAATCGTTCTAAATAGCCATATTTCTGTTATTCTTAAAACCGATATAGAAGCAAAGCGAGGGGCGCGGGGGAGTCGTGCGGGGCGCGGGGGCGTCGAATCGTTCCTAAACAATTTACGTAAAAACGCGAGAAAAAAAAAACACGCAAGTCGAATGCACGTGTTTGTGTAACGGTAAATCTAAATCGGTATTTGAATATTTTTTTAAAATTCGAACTTCCGAGAACTCCGACCGGAGTGATTAGGAAAACATGTCGTTCGTGAAATCGACACGGAGGACATTTTTTAATTTCGAATCTATTTCATCGACATCTTATCTATTTTTTTTGTTTTTTTTTCAGACAACATGACTGTTCGCCATTTAAAAAAAACGAAAAATGTTTTTTTTTCTTTCTTATAATTAACTTAGTCAGTGAACATTATCTTGTCAACTTCGTAGTATCTGCGTTTTGTGGGTTTATTGTGATCTCGTAGCTTTGCCATATACAATGCCTATGTCTATTAGGTACGAGTTGATGAAAATTTAATTAAAAATATTTCCATGGCATACATGTGTATATGTTACCGGAAATGTATGAAATCAAGGAATTGTATACAAATTCTAGGAAATGTGTACAATTCCGATACTATTTAGGAAATGTATAAAATATTGTTTGAAAAACTATTTAATGCATACATATCCTAGGAAATGTATAAATTTCCTCGGAATTGTATATAATTACAATATCGTATTAGGAAATGTATAAAGTAAATGCTTTCTGAAATAAAACACGTTGTTAATAATATTTTTTTATTATAATACTTTTTGAGACAATCGGGTAACAGTCATACCGTAAAATAATAATAATATATTCATATTATCTTACTAATTAAAACTTCTAAAATCAACTATCTATTAACTTTTAACGTATCACAAAATCAACATTATATTTATTCTTATAAAATCAAATTTTCATTTGGCAAGTAATCAGTCTGATAATGAAGTAATTATAAATGTCAAAGTATAAAAGTAAATCTTTATATTATAATACTTTGTCAGTCCATATAGCTATTTAATTTTGCAGGGTAAGCTCGAATGGCATTTGGAAGTACATAATACTTTATTTTTAAAACACAGACATCTTGATGTAGCACAGTTTTTCTTGCAAAGGCACTTCTTAAATCCCTGGCCGGTTCCAGTGGATTGCAAGTTGGCAACTGACCGTAATGCAAGACTCGTCCCGCTGTCCCCGCGTACCCACCAATATCTTAAATGTTTTACATTTCCGATTGCTATTTAGGAAATGTATAGATTTCCTAGGAAATGTGTAAAGTGTAAGTATAATATAATTTATTTCACACATTTCCGTGCGATTGTAGGAATTACATACATTTCCTAGGAATTGTATACAATGACGGATTACATACATTTCCGTTAACATATACACAAGTCGAGTTATCAGTACGTTGTGCGCGTCACCACATCCCACTGAGTTTCTCGCGCGATCTTCTCAGTGGGTCGCGTTTCCGATCCGACGGTAGATTCTGCGAAGCACTGCTCATGTTAGGGCCAGCGTTAGCAACACTTCCGGTTTGAGCCCCGTGAGCTCACCTACACGTCAAGGAGAAGCTGACATAGCCTTTCAAGGCTATCAGCATAGGTAAGGAAAAAAGGATGCGTGTACTTATGTACGCGCGTAAGAAGTTATACTTTATTTTTATTAAAATTTTTTTTTTTTTTATTTAAATTTTAATCAATTTGAAAAAAAATCGATTAAACAACATCCTCAAACACGCATATTGGAAATCCTTTTTCTTGACATCGTATAGATTCGGTAATTCTCGGTACGGTTCGGAAAGTGCACCTGCGGCTATATTCAGACTCGCCAAGTTACGTCGGTCGTATTGTAATGAGCGATTTAGTGGGCAACTTCATTCTGTTAATTTTGTGTCACGGTGCGCGCGCATCGTGAAATTTCACTCTTATCAATTTTTCATAACGCGCCTAAAGAAGTATAACTTCAAAAAAACCTACAGGAAGAGATTGCGGTCAGTAAGACGTAAGATTTGGGAGGGTCAGTCAAGTGTTCGGTTACCGGGGCGAAGGGCGACCGCCGGAACTCGGGTTGGCGGCCCAAACGACCGATAACCGCGCGGACTTCCTTTAGGGCTGCGGGAAACGACAGCTTCCTTTGTAGGTATATGTCGGCCTTACACCAGGATTTCCACACATAAGATGTAGTATTACAATGAAAATACAATACAATTCTATAAAATGCTAACATTACTTGTTTATTTAAAAGCTTCGTCAAACAGAACGCGTAATTAGCGCGCGTCAGAGCGCTACGCTATGACGCCGAGATGTGTTGTACTACTACGGTAACATACCGTCAAACAGAGCGCCAGCGCTATAGCGCCTATAGCTCTGGCGCTCATCTGGCGTCATAGCGCGGCGTTAGTTTAGCGCTCCGACCCGCGCTAAGTACGCGTTCTGTTTGACGAAGGCTTAAAAGGCTTGCAAAACCAGGAAATAAATACACAAGTTGCAATAGTTCACTTAATTCTGTATTGCTTTATTTGTAACTCCACTTGTACCATAGATCATACACATAAATTAGTTAAGCAACTCGAGCACTCAACAAAAATGTTTACGGGCGTCGGCCACTAGATGGCTGCGCGTTGATTAGTTTTTCATTGCTCCTGTAGATGGTAGTAACATATTACCTATCCTTTTTATTTTTAATGAAATATTTTCAGAAACCTAAAATTGATAAAATTTAATCAATTTGTCTATAGCAAATAAAGACTTGTATGATTTTTTTTTTTTTGATTCTGCGTTTAGTTATACAATAATGAAATGCCTTAACTATAACAACATATAAGTTAAGGGGCATCCGCTACAAGATGTCGCTAGTTTTCATACAAAAAAGTATTTGTCTTAAAGTATCGCAGTTTCAGAGCCCTGCTCACTAAAGAATACACTGCTTTTTTCCCTCGTTTTTTTTCTGACTACCGTCTGTTTTTATTATGTCACGTCCCCACTACTGCCATCGCTCCCACCAACAGTGCTGCTATTTGTCAATCCGAAAATTGCCTTAATTTTTTACACAATTAGCCATATTGTGATGGTCATACCAACTACAAATTTTTTAAACAAAGAAATGTAATTACTGTGAAACAATTCATAAAATATAACTTAATATTCACAGTAAATGTTTTAGTTAGATAAATGCTAAAAATGTAATTGAAGAAACGTAATTTTTCAGTTTCGATTTTAATAATTAAAGTCTTAAAGCGTAAGCTTTAAAGCTTAAAGCATGCGCTTGATTTAAGCGAGATGGAAAGTGTACTTTGTCCTTTTCTACACCAAAATTTAAATTTCACTTAACGAGTGATCCCGCAGTAGTCGAAATTCGACTATAATTAATTGAAATTATAAGTTTGAACATTATTATGGTTCAATTGTCAAAAACTATTATACTTCTGTAATCACAGATCTCGCCAAGACTACACTGTAGACAAATAATATTAAAGATAAACAATATTAACCTATTTTCAATTTAAACTCAGACTTTAACCAATAACAAAAGTTTGACAATAAACATAGGATATAAATATGTGTGTGTGTGTCAAAAACAAGGTAGTGTGTGTAATGTTTTTTTATTGATTTAATTTATTATTAATGCATAATTTAAAAAAAAATTAGCATTCTGCACTCTTTCACTGTATAAGTGTGAGAAATTTTATAATCCTCCGTCCGCGCCATTTTGGTAAAAAGGGATACAAAGTTTTTGCTTCACCTATTAACATATTATAGTTTTTATAAACCTAGAGAATACATACTCGGATACTTGTTCAAAGTACGGAACTCATTTTCTTTAATTTTTTTTAAGTTAAGCCACTACTAACACACTAAGTTTATTATTGGTGGTTAGGACCTCTTGTCAGTCCGCACGGGTAGGTACCACCGCCCTGCCTATTTCTGCGTTTCGGTTTGAAGGGCGGGGCAGCCGTTGTAACTATACTGAGACCTTAGATGTCTATGGCCTCCGGTAACCACTTAACACTAGGTGGGCTGTGAGCTCGTCTACCCATCTATGCAATAAAAAAAAGTTTAAATTTCTCGCTTCTCACTTTGGTAATGTTACTCTGTCGATGCTCTATCCTCATCCAGGGAGGAGGCGAGGGAGACGCTCGAACGGCAAGCACGAGTCAACAACAATGTTAACTCCATTTCAAATAGCTGAGGATTTTTTTTTGGTAATTATATTGTTTTTCCAAATGCTGTAAAAGGCTCTCCTGTAAATTTGAAAAAAATGTCTCTTAAACCATATAAAAGCTTTCGTCCCTCGATATATAATTAATATAGTTCCCCCACGCTCGCTCGCCTCCCGCGTCGTGACATATGGCGACTGAGCTGCCCTCACACACTCGCACGTTAAATTTGCATACAACCAAACTATCAGCTTTCAGAGCCATATGTTGTCGCGTGATCGAACCACGCCCCCCCATGTTGCTTGAGAGCAGAGGCCGGTTGGTGATAAGCGGATTTATCTCAACACTTTTTTTTTCTACCTGATAGCTATGAGAGGCTATTTCAGCGTTACCCTAACGTGTAGATGAGCTCACGGGGCTCCAGAGGTGTTGCTTACACTAGCCCTAGCAAGTGCTTCACAGAATCTATTACGGGATCGGAACGCGATCCACTGAGAAGATCCGGCGAGAAACTCAGTGAGCTGTGTCTATGGGTTAATTTACTCGTCGCAAGCGACGGGTTCGGCGAGGACGATTACCGGTACTTGAGGTACCTAAAAGCACCGTTAATGGATCGGGAGGATCCGTAATGACGTGTTTAGGGCGACGTCGACTGTTTACCATTCTGTCTACAGAATCGGGTATGATCTTAACACGGATTTAATAGTACATTCATTAGATGCACGTGCGCTACCTTTTCCGGTCGCCGCGATACAAAGGCATTGCACGTGTATTTCGGAATAGCGGTGCAGGTTCGTTCGATCGACATGTTGAACCCGCATTTAACCCTTTAACTTGTAGGTCACCAATGCCCTACGCGGCGCACTGAAGTCATTATATCGATTTCTGTTACCTATTTCCACCTATCCTGCCTATTTCTGCCCTGAAGCAGTAAGTAATGCGTTACGGTTTGAAGGGCGGGGCAGCCGCTTTACTGTTAAAAGTGAGACCTTACAACTCATGTCTCAAAGTGGGTGGCGGCATTTACATTGTACATGTCTATGATGAGCTCCGGTAACCACTCAAGATCAGGTGGGCCGTGAGCTCGTCCACCCATCCAAGCAATAAAAACAATAAAAAAAGAAGTAAGTTTTAGACTTTTATGGCTCTTAGAAGTCGATCCATTCTCAGTATCGTTCGAAATCGTCTTTCCCAGAGTCTACTATAAATTCCGGTGCCTTAGAAGATCTAAGAGAGAAATTGATATAATTACTTCAGTGCGCCGCATAGGGAGGGCATACGCCCATGATAACTAATGCCTATCTAACCTTTACCATGGGCTTGTTTATCGGACTGTTAACAAGCATTTTACATCTAACGGTTTTCTTATAAAGGGCTTTATAAACCTCAGATAACTAGTAAAATGAACGGGAAATAATGAAGAGGGAAGGCCTTTGGAAGCAACGACTTGTCTTCTCGAATTACTGATCCTCGAGCCACTCTCCAGCTCCTATGGGCTCCTAGCTCGCACTGATAATCATCAGGCTGGAGATGGACCTCGTCCACCTCCAGCCGCCTCTTGAGCCACCGTCTTCATCTTCAACACCAATATCCCTAGGCTCATTTTAGTGCGAAACGAGTATCAACATCGTATCTATTTGTAAACTTTAAAATTCAAGTGTGACCCTGACACAGCCAAAAGCTACTACAGCTTCATGTCTTCCGGTGACTCGACGCTGGTAACCATTTACCACCAGCTCTTTTTTGTTCTTCTACCTATGCTGATAGCCCTGAGAGGCTATTTCAGCTTCTCCTTGAAGTGTAGGTGAGCTCACGGGGTTCAAACCGGAGTGTTGCTAACACTCGCCCTAGCGATAGCAGTGCTTCGCAGAATCTATCACGATCGGAAACGCGACCCACTGAGAAGATCCGGCGAGAAACTCAGTGGGCTGTGTCTGTGGGTTGATTTACGGCGAGGACGGTGACCGGTGCTTGAGGTACCCAAAAGCATCAAACCAGCTCTGCGACGTGACTGTTACTAAAAAAAGGAACGGCTAACGGTGAGCACCGTTAAGGAAATACAAAGATTTCACACAATAGCCCTCCTGAGACGGGGGATGATCTTGGCTCGTGCGCTGGCGGCACAGCTGCGAGCGACAAGTGCGCGCAGATGCGGGACCAGCTGTCGCGCGGGTCTTCGGTTCATTCCCATTATTGTACGGTACGATCTTTTGAGGATGCGAATGGATTTGTTGCCGGTTCGTTTATTGGCTCAGCAAGGTGGAAGGTCGTTTTGACGGAAAGCAGTAATATGTGCATGGACCACGGTAATGTAAGGGGAATCTATATCGACGCTTGAAAGGCGTGAAACGTGACTAAGCGACAATGCGTGAACTTTACAGTAGACTAATTTAAAGTTCAAATACCTGAAAAAAAATCTATTTTAACGAATTTAGCTTTATGCTTGAAATGATTTTAATAGACCTAGAAATATTTTTTTTTTTTTGCGCATCGAATATGGTTATTGCCTATCATTTATGTATAAAGCTGTTATTGTCGCTTAGTCACGTTTGCCTTTCAAGCGTCGATATAATTAATCATCATCATCATAGTCGGTTGCTCTTGGCAGAGCAGTCGTGGTCGTGTGGAATTCTTGTTTATTAAAGCCTTGACAGATGTTTTCCATAGTGTGCGAACTAAGGCTTGACGCACGCACTCGTTAAGTGGGGTTTCAGTAAGGTCTTTCACCTGATCAGTCCAGCGCATGGGGATTCGTCCACGAGATCTCTTACCATTGACCCTACCCTGAATATATAATTGATACGTGAAGCAAAACTTTGTGCCCTTTTTACGAAAATTGCACGGACGGAGGAGCATGAAATTTCCCACACTTATAGAGAATATAGAGAGCAAGTGTAGAATGTTTTTTTTTTTTTAATTATGCATTAATAATATATTAAATCAATTAAAAAAAACATTACACACACTACCATGTATTTGACGCACACACACATATATAAATATATACTCTTTTATTGTCAAACTTTTATTTATTGTTTAAAGTGTGTGGTCAAATTGCGAATAGATTAATTGTGTAATGTATTTAATATTATTTGTCTATAGTGTAGTTTTGGCGAAATCTCTGATTATAGAAGTATCTTTTATAATTTCAATTAATTATAGTCGAATTTCGACTTTTGGGGGACCACTAGTTATATTAATTAGAAGCTCTATTATAAATAGTGAAAATTCAACTATCGTAACAATACAGTATATAATTACACATATCCAGTTTCTTTTTTTCCTATTTATTCTTCGTTCTACCTTTACTTCGAGGGGTCATTCTAGATGAGCCCGAGCGAGTAGGTGAGCTCACGGGCTTAACCTGAGAGAATTTGCTAACACGAGCCCTAGCAAGAGCAGTGCTTCTCAGAATCTATCACCGGATCGGAACCGCGACCCTCTGAGAAGATAGGATCAGTTGACTTTGTCTATGGGTGTCTGGCATCGGAGTCAACCAAAGCACCTATTTCTGCCGTGAAGCAGTAATGCGTTTTGGTTTGAAGGGTGGGGCAGCTGTTGTAACTATATTTGAGACTTTAGAACCTATATCTCAAGGCTGGTGGCCCATTTATGTTGTAGATGTCTATGGGCTCCAGTGACCACTTAACACCAGGTGGTCTGTCCACACATCTAAACAAAAAAAAAGCAGGGTACGTTAATATTAAAGATGAAACCTTTAAAATTCTGATCTAGGCGATTCGCTTTACTCTATGTCTTTGTATTCCAAATATATTATGTTATATTATTTTGTTATTCAATTGATAATACAAGGAAAATTATGAACGTTGTTAACAATGCGGATATACACATATAATTAAATGTAGTACTTCAGAATGGATAAACTATAAATGACTTAATTGCGTTTTCTGTTATATGTACAGATAAGAAAACAAACAAATTTAAAAGCCTTAATCTCTTTTCAAATTAATATTTTAAACAGCATTAATATTATATATATTAAACAAATCTGAACTTTCCTTTTAAGTCTATGACAGACTTCAACTCAATGACACTGAAGAAAAATCATTTTTAAAAACTTAACATTTTTTAATAATAAAGATTTTTCTTTACTTAAATACCTATATGTATTGCAAAATAATTATTATAAACTAGCTAACCCGGCAGACTTCGTAATGCCTCAATCGATAATTAAATACCTAAACTTTTGTATGAAATTAACTTAAAACAAACAAAAGGAATCCGTCCGACGGGAGACACATCAAAGGAAAAACAAAATTGTTATTTTTCTTTAATTCCGAGCATTTTCATATTTATCTACCTTTTAAACCTTCTCTGGACTTCCACAAATAATTCAAGACCAAAATTTGCCAAATCGGTCGAGCCGTTCTCGAGTTTTAGCGAGACTAACGAACAGCAATTCATTTTTATATGTGTAGAAGATATTGCCTCAACTTGTATATTATATATTTATCTTATTGACATTTGGCATAGCTGGAATAGCCTCTTAAGCTACCAGTGCATAGGTAGAAGGACATCAATGCCAAACCACTGCCAGCACCTTTTGGTACGAAATGGCACTAATATTATAACTGTCAATGGTAATCCAAATTCGGTGCCTTAATCGAATCGATAGGTATGTTACATTAAATCATCATCATCTCAGCCTGTCCACTGTCCACTGCTGAGCATAGGCCTCTCCAAGTGATGTCCAATGCGGTCCGGTGCCACCTGCATCCAACGTGACCCAGCGGTTCTCACCAGGTCTTTGGTCAGTCTTGTAGGTGGCCGTACCACACTGCACTTACGTGTACGTGGTCTCCACTCGAGGATCCTTCTGCCCCATCAGCTATCCGATCTTCGCGCTATATGGCCTGCCCACTGACTGGCACGTCAGCTTGCTAATCCTACGGGCTATGTCAGCAACTTTGGTTCTTCTACGGATCTCCTCATTACATTAAACAAATAAATAAAATCACAATATATTAAAATTCAAAGAATTCGAGCGCGAACCGTCGATAGATCGACTCTATATTAGCGCGTATAAAGATTTATTTTTTATGATTGAAGTATTACTGGTGGCCCGGAGGCCTTTCCAGTTTCACCAGGACAGGGCGTATATAGTGCAGAGCGTCGAAAAACCGAATATTGCGCAGTTTGGTATTAGGTATCGACCTGTACGGAAGTGTCTTAGCGCGCGGACATACAACGTTTTTAATAAGTTAATAACATTAATAAATAGCTCTTGCAAATTATTTTGTTGTGAATTATTTATGGTAAAATTGTCTATAAGGCACTTTTTTTCTTCTGCAAATCCATAAGACATTTCTACAAAATAAGCTCAGCACTAAAAGAGCTTAAATTACGTCTAGACAGTTTCTTTTTAAGCAGACATCTTCATTTTAACAACACAAAAACCGCTACAAGCGTTTTGCATAAACTCATCACCCTGATTAACGATTTTTCCACTTACATCGTCGATATTAAACGCTTTCTTTTGTACTCTCCCTATTCACTCAGCGAAAGCTTAAAGGCGTGAAGCTCGCGTCCTCCCCAGAGCCAAGCCAGTAGTCATCCCTTGCGTGAACCGAAAAAAAATTAACCCCCGACTCGAAACGATAAGCAAAGTTGCAACGGCCAATGCTCCCGATGGAGGGTAGTTCACAATGGATTCGGTTGTGGACGCGCTCATAAGCGAAGCGGGTATCGCAACGGAGCGGTTCTCAAATAATAGTGGTACCCAGTAGTCGAAATTCGACTATAATTAATTGAAATTATAAATTTGTACACTATTATGATTCTTTTGTCAAATATTTATTATACTTCTATAATCACAGATTTCGCCAAGATTACACTACAGACAAATAATATTAAAGACAAACAATATCAATCTATTCTCAATTACCATATTCTTAAGACCACAGACTTTAAGCAATAACAAAATTTTCAACAATAAAGAAAGAGTGTATTTGTATATGTGTTGAGTCAAAGACATGGTAGTGTGTGTAATGTTTTATTTTATCGTTAGCAACGTCGTCAAGTTTGAGCCTCGTAAGCTCACCTACAAACTCGGCGAATCTAGAATAACTCCTCGAGGTTACTAGAATAGGTAGGAAACAACAAAAACGTAAATTTGCTATTCCTATGCTACGTTTCGCCAGAAGGACAAACGAAAAAACTACACACAAACAAACAAACGTTCACATTTCTAACATTAGCACGTATTTATAAATGCTTGTCTGGTGGCGCCCGCTGCCCGCTCCGCCGCGACAATGTGCGCGCGACCTTACAATCTGCACCGTCTCCAGATAACGTAACCGACACAGAATAACCGTTGCGATTACGTAACGATCAACAATGACAGTGTCAAAGACAGTTAGGCAGGGTTACGTTTGACAGATGTCTGAATCTCACTAGCGAAATTTTCAAGATAAGCTTTGTTTAAGTAATAAATAAGTGAGAACAAATCTCGCATGGTCACACCGCCCTAAATTAGGATTCCCCGTGTTATGACTACCAGAGACTGACATACATACTTATATACGCTTCAAAATTTCTCCAGTGCAGTCTCCAATGCCTTTTTTCCCTACGTGTTGCTGGGCTGGCTGCTTCTGCCAGGACCGTGAAACGCGATACATTAAGACAAATATTTTTTTCTGTATGGAAACTAGCAACATCTTGTAGCGGATGCTCCGAAACTTATATGTTGTTAAAGTTAAAGCATTTAAATTATTGTACAACTTAACACAGAGAATAAAAAATTATACGAGTCTTTATTTGCCATAGACAAATTGATTAAATTTTATCAATTTTTGGTTTCTGAAAGTTTACAAAATCGTTCATTAAAAATAAAAAGGATAGGTAATAATATGTTACTGCCATCTATAGGAGCATTGCGAAACTAATCAAAGCGCAGCCATCTAGTGGCTGACGCCTGTAAACATTTCTGTTGAGTGCTTGATTTGTTTGATAACTAATTTATGTGTATTATATATGATTTCTGCTATGCGCCGACGGGAAGGCGAGCTCACGGGCTCAGCCTGAGAGAATTTGCTAACACCGGTCGTAGGACACTCCTTCACAGAATCTACCACCGGATTAATAACGCCACCTACTGAGAAAATCCGGCGAGAAACTCAATAGGTTGTTCTCCGGTACTGATGTTACCGTTACTGATGTTATATATGGTTGCTGGAGCCCATATACATTACAACGTAAATACGCAACCCACCTTGTGATATAAGTTCTAAGGTCTCAAGTATAGTTACAACGGCTGCCCCACCCTTCAAACCGAAACGCACTACTGCTTCACGGCAGATATAGGCAGGGTGGTGGTACCTACCCATGCGGACTCACAAAAAGTCCTACCACCAGTAATTACGCAAATTATAATTTTGCCTACGATGTTATTCCTTCACCATGGAAGTCAATCGTGAACATTTGTTGAGTACGTATTTCATTAGAAAAATTGTTTTTATTATGTTAATATGTATTCTTAGAAACTAAAATTTAATATTTTTAGTATTTAGTTCGGCTTCTTGAGCCATATACACGAACAAAACTACTTTAAAACGTTAATGTAGTGTTTCCCAGTATTTTTGTGCCATGCCCCACTGTAACATTTCTAAAATTTTTATGCCCCACCTACATAAGTTTTAATGTTAAAAAATCGATTTGTTCACTCAAGCAACACAAATGATAGGTTTTAGGAAGAAATCAAAACGTATAATAAAAAACTGAAATTCAAATTCAAAATAATTTTAATACAGATTTTCTATATTAATGTAGTGCGATTGCCCCCGTTAATTAACAAATTGTCTCCTTGTGGGGCGTGGGCTCCACGTTGGGAAACACCGGCTTAATCTCTCTCATAGATTTCAAGTAATTCTTCATAATAATATGTCAAAATTTGAAAACATTGATAATTAACTTAAGCAATGTATAATGTTACGGAGCATTTTATTACGCTCGTCAGCTCGTCCGTCTTCAAAGATTCAAGCACAATGCATATGTATTACTATCTGTTGATTTTAATAATACTTTACCGGTAACGGCTCTACTGATTACGAATGCACCTCCCTAAATCAATTCAGAATATATTTGAATTATGTATATTGATGATCTAACCGATTTTTGACGATAGAGAACAGATGTATTTTTACACCAAAGTTCAACTTATCAAACTACGCGGCTACATGAGTCAAAGAAGATCTGAATCTAAATATTTTCCAACACAAATATTGTAAAAGTCTGTAAAGTACAACCATAATAAAGTTATAACGGTCATATTGATGTAAGATTATTGATAATACATTAATTTAAAGTGAAATGATAAATAATACATTTATGATATTTACTCAACAATGCTTTAGAATTCTAAGTACCTAAGCAATAAGGGAAATCAGAAAGCGTAAACAAAACGCCATCAGCTGTTTGACAAACAACGCCTTTGCCCGTAGAAATTGACAGTTCAGAAAACTTACGAAAACCGCGCGAATTCCGCTATTTACACATCTCTTAATTTCCTGTGATTAATACGATAGTTTGTTGTTTAATTATTGTGCCAAAATACAATGAAGTCTAGTTAGTGACCCGTGACACTAAATTGTTCACGTGTGAATTTATTTTCGTTCGCATAACCTGGTTATACGACATAAACCACGATGGGGGTTTTCCATGTTATTTCTACAGAAAGATATTGATTTACGTTAACAATGTGTCGCTTAGGGTTCATGAAAGGTTCGTGACCAGTTTTTTTACCATTCATATCGCATTTTAACCCTTTCTTTTCACCCTAAAGATACCGCTAAAAAGTATAATGAAATTTGATTCATAAGACGTCCAACTACGGTTTCATTCGAGTTCCATTTTATTACAACAGTTAATTTATCTGTTTTTTTGCTTTAAAAGTTTCAAAATGATTTATTATTTACCTATTCAGGTTCTTATACTTAGTAAAGTAGTATGTGAGGCAACATATAAACTATATAGTCATTTTGAAATTTAATACAATCCAACACAGTAATGATGACAGAAAATTTGAATAAATTATTCATCTTAGAGCCAATTTACAGAATTTTTTTTTCAATCTGAGCTTAAAAGATAATTTAACGTTATTAAATCGGTATAATTTTACTTACCATACTTTACACCTATAAAATATACATTAACATCATCAGGAAATTTATTAAATCTCAAATAATAGTTTCAATTACCAACAGGTCTTCATGATCTATGTGTCTATTATTAATAAAATATAAAATTAATGTTAACCATGTTTTGCTCATAACATCAAAATTGATAATCATGTAATTTTCTTTAAAAATAAACAAGTCTTGTTTTATTTTGTTTCCGTCTAGTTCAGAGGATAACACTTGAAGATGAAGTAATAATATAGACAGTAACTAGCTTCAAGTAGTAAGTCTACAAGGTGCATCCAATAATGAATATTCAAATTGATCTCTTCCAGTCAATCTCAATGTAAGCAGGTTGCTAGTAAAAATATTATTTATATTATTTCATAGATATAGAAACTACTAACTAATCTTCTGAAACAGTCAAAATTTAGGGGAACATGTATTATTGAGTGTTGATGAGTTGTTTATGTGGATCCAAAACATGTAACTAAAAAAAACTGAACAACATTTAACTGTCACGATGTAACTCCTACCTTCATATTTTCCTCCACCAATGATATGTTCTTTCTATTATTCCAGATTAATAACAGAAAACTTCAGGATAAATTCCGGTAACAACGCAACAAAACGTAAACAGGAAGAAGCATTCTCACACAACTACAAGAAGAAGATGTACCCCCACTCGCTTAGCTTCGACCAAAGTCCTGGCCCCTCGAAGCGCAGGATCCTCTCAGACATACAAAACTCTATACTAAGCTCACCAATTAACTACAAACCTACTTCACCTCTGATAGAAAGATTAAAGTCACCAGAGACCAGAAACTCACCTCTAAAAACCATGACAAACTCACCAAAATCCCAGAGATTAACTCTCACTCCGAAAACTTCACAAGAAACACCAAAAATCAGACATACGCCAGTTACACCCAAAGTAAGATCACCGCTATCATATGAAATAGCTGAGAACATTCTGGATAGGCCTTCACCCCTTACTAGTCGGAGTCTGAGAGGCACATTAAAGATTAAAGAAGTATTAGAAGATAGATCTTGGTATAAACGATCCAACAAGGAGAACTGTGAGCCAATGATGGCAGAAACTTTCATGAAATTTGATAATGAAGAAGATGCGAGAGACTGTTCGTTTGGTGGAAGCTTCAATAACTCAGGGGAGACAAGTTGGGGTAATGCTAAGGTGAGGAGTATTTAAATAACTAATTGTCTCTTCCTGGTGTGCTGTACTACTTATTTTTTGTAACTGGACGTGCCCTTGCTTGTCTAGAATAGCCCCTTAAACTACCAATGATTTAGTAGGGAAAAAGAATGTATCATCGATAGTTGATGCCCAATTTCTGCCATGAAGTTATTCTTTAAGTCCAACTGTCTCCATTTACATCTATGAACCCTAATAACTGCATACCACCAAGTCTGTTGTGACCACGCCAAGCTTAACACTCACCCAACAAGCAAATAAAATATACTTATATCTATATCATATCTAAGCTATTAAAAGAAAAGAAATAATGTTTTCTTTGTATTTTCAGTTGGACTTCACCAATTTGCAGTCATCCTTCCAAACGGAAATAAAAGATACATTCGTACCTCAAAAAGATGCAGAACCAGTTGAGGAATTGGATATTTTACAAGATTTAGAACAAGAATTTGACTCTGATAATTTTGATACGTGCACGAAATACGAAATAATATCGACTGACAGTCCCGATATTATATCCAGAGGGCGGGTGTCCAGCGCCAGGAAGGTCACCGCCCGGAATTTTGTGTTCGGTGCTCCCCTAGCTGAAAACGAACCTTCCACATCCTTCAACCGTTCCAATTCAGCCAACAGAATGCTCAATTTTGACGACGAAGACTTCGAATTCACCTCACCGGCTTTAGGAAAGAGAGTATCAGTGAAGAAATCTTTAAAATTCACAGAAACTACGACAAATAATCCACTGAAACATGAGATAAGCGATTCTAGTGTTAGTACTAACGGCTCTCCCACTAAACTAAGGCTATACACATCCGAGTCCACCACCTCGATGGAGAGCGGCTTTGTTTCAGAACTAGAAGAACCGTTCCTCGAGATTGAAGAGTCCAACTCACCAAAGCTAGCTAATATCACTGATTTATTATCTGGACAGATAAAGAATAATATTGTTATGACAAAGAAAATGAATTTGAGTAGGAGTTTGAGTTTTAATCCAGAAAGAGCTTCTCTCTTTTCCATCAAAGAGAGTCCTGAAAAGCGATGTAGGATATCGGAGGAGAGCGAAACTGACTCTGCCTGTAAAAGAAGGAAGGAAGATTTAAACAACAGTGGAAAGATCCAGAGGCCCATATTACAAAGAGCTTTCTCTGAAAATAATGCGTCGATAATGTCTGCTTTAGCGAGATGTAAGTTATGAGTCAGTATTTTGCCTGTAACTTTCTACGTATTTTTGTGCGAATGTTTTTGAAGGGTATAGATGGCACTTGTGCTATTTGTGAGGGCGCACGGGTAGGAATTACCGCTCTGTCTATGGTCTATGTCTATGCTAATGTCTACGGGTTTCAGAAACCACTTAAGACATGGTGTACCATGATCTTGTCCACTTACCTAAGCCAAAAAAATCTATGACATAATTGAGATGTATGATACAGGAACTCATGGTTAATAGTCTGACCTTGTTAAGCTTGAACTTCAAGTCAGTGATACTGTCTACAGGACTATAACAAGGATACTGTCTATGGGAATATATTTAAAGTTTCTAACATTTCATGGTAGGCAGTGGCTTGACTCTGCCCCTGGGATTGCAAAAGTTCATGGGCGACGGTAACTACTCACCATCAGGTGGGCCTTAAGCTCGTCTGCCTACGAGGGCAATAAAAAAAAACAAAAAGAATGTTCAGCTACTTTTTTTGTTGAAACGCTCAACACGGCCCATAGATGCCGCAATGTGAATAATGCCACCCACCTTGATATAAAATTTCCAACTTCCTAAGTGAATGCGTATAGTATAATGGAAGCAGGAGACACAAGACTGCAGGCCCAGTGGCATTGCGCTTAATGTGGAGTGCATTGGTGCATCAGCCAGTCAGGACAAGTTAAGTACACACATACAATTTAGGGCAATATGTACCGACTTACTTACTATATTTGAAAGCCATCACTCCAATACATCAGGTGTCCTAGAGCACAACCACAGCAAGCTATGAATCTGTGATTATTTACAGAAATTATAATATAATAGGATTTACTTATTAATTATTGTTTCTTTCATTTCCAGCTGCCGTTGAACCAGATCTAATAGGAGATTTCAGTCAGCCGTTTGCTCTGCCACTCATCAGCGGAGATCATTCAGATCTGAAGAGCATATCCTGCGATACGTTGGCTGAACTGATCCGAGGAGCTTACCAGAGCAGCATCAGCGATTACCAAGTGAGTATCCATATGTCTTCCAGGGGGGATTTGTAGTGGTCAGTCTATGATGCAATATCTTGTCGGTTATCAATTCTTAATTGAAACCTTCTGTTCCCGTCAATGTTCCAGATGTTGCTCACCTTGAGGTAACTAATGGAAGATTACAGCACTAAATTTGAACAGAGCAATTTTTGTTCATCTTTTTAATAATTGAATTGGTCTGTCCCTCGAACGGAGCGCGGAACTCGTACGCGATCGTAATAGCCAGGATAATGTTCACGGCACGATCTCGCCAATAATTAAACGAATTCATAAAATATATACTACAATTTTTTAATAACATATTATATGATACAATCAATTGTTTTAATTAATTTATTTATTTATTTAAGGATTACCGACAGGGTTTACAGTAAGACATAAAATAATATTGACATGTATAGAGAAATTGATAACTGCAACTCTAATTAATGATTTCGATGCTGTCAGATCACTAAAATTCTCACACACAAAACAGTAGAAAACCATTTTCTTTGTTATTTGTGAGTAGATTTACTTTTTTTCTTAGACTAGCTACTAACAGACCTTAATCATTAAAAAAAAACATTTTGATGATTTATAATTACAAAAAAAAAAAATTTAAAACCAATCTAATCTTAGCCTTGAAGTACCAGTGATTATGGTTGAATTTCGATTAATGCCCAACCGCTATAAAACTGATTTTAAGCACAAAATATACCCTTTATCAACTGTTCTCTTCTGACATTGCTGTCATATTGTGTTTCTTACTGTGGTTGCTAACATTGAATCATATTAATCACCCAATAAACACCTATAGTGATGATTAATCTATATAATATATAATAATATAACTCTTTATTTATTTAACACCTTAATATGTACAGAGTAAACTAATAAAACAAAAGTCGGTGATATAAATCGGCGGCCTTATCGCTGAAAGCGATCTCTTCCAGGCAACCTTGCAGGGAGAGGAATAAGTTAACTGGACGGTGCTATATCTTAATAATCTTCCATAAAAATATATACTTAAATACACATGTGAAAAATAAATACCATATAAGATAAACTTACATACGATTAAATACAAATAAATACTAAAAATATACAAGATAAAATACAAAAGAAGTAGGAACTTATACAGTTATATCATAGGAGCTAAGTACTTTCTTTCTGTCTCTATCTTCTGTTTCTTTCTTCTGAATCTTATTTCAATCTGGACTTGAAAATTTCCGGCGAGGACGATTGTTTGACGCTTAAGGGTAACGCATTCCATAAACGGACTGCTTCAACCGCAAAGGAATGGTCATAAAATGACGTCCCGTGAGCCGGAAACTTCAGCATTAAATTCTCCGATGACTTGAGTGAATGAGAGCTTGCAGTATGTAGGAAATCAAAACGTTCCTGAAGGTAGCGCGGGGACGAGGAATTAAACAGGACACTGTAAGGAGGAGACAATATATGAACATTCCGGCGATAACGAATAGGAAGCCACTTGAGCTTAACTCGATACTCCAGAGACGTGGTCATATTTGCATAAATCAAAAATGCAAATACATGAAGCAAAAACTTTGAACCCATTTTTACAAAAATTACACAGACGGAAGAGTATGAAATTTCTCACACTTATAGAGAATATAGAGAAAGAGTGCAGATTGCTAAATGCTTTTAAATTATACATAAAAAACACATTAAATCAATAAAAAAGATATGACACACACTACCATGTATTTGACACACATTTAAATACTCCTTTTGTTTATTGTTAAAGTCTGTGGTCAAATTGAGAATAGATTAAATAAATATTGTTTGTCTATAGTGTAGTCTTGGCGAAATCTGTGATTATAGAAGTACAATCTTCAACAAGTCTTCTACAAGTCTTTGACAATAGAACTATAATAATGTTCAAACTTATAATTTCAATTAATTATAGTCCAAATTTCGACTATTGAGCGACCATTAGTCTTAATTAATCTGCATCAATGAATTGAATAACCAAGATATATATTGTTGTGTGTCGCAGGTGATCGACTGCCGCTACCCGTACGAGTTCGCGGGCGGACACGTGGCCGGCGCACACAACCTGTTCACCCCCGCGCACATCCTCGCCCTCGTCCACGAGCCGCTGTCCTCGAGGAAATCCGACGGGAAGCGGAGCATCCTGGTGTTCCACTGCGAATTCTCATTGGAACGAGGACCTAAACTGTGAGTATAGGGTTGTGAGACATCCAGTGCTACAATGACAAAAATCTCGATAATAATCCGTAATTACGGAGCCCATAGACATCTACAACGTAAATCCCACCACAAACCTTGAGATATAAGTCCAAAGGTCTCAGTATGGTTACAACGGCTGCCCCACCTTTCAAACCGAAACGCATTACTGCTTCATGGCAGAAATAGGCAGGGTGGTGGTACCTACTCGTGCGGACTCACAAGAGGTGGCCACCAATAAAAAAATTCATTCCTGCAAAAAAATCCTCATGTCTGAGGGTTGTGACCATTTCCTCCCATTATCTTCTCTGGATGATGTTTCGCTATCTCACTCTGTTCTCGGCGGGTGCATGGCATCTAGACTTGTATCCAGAGTGGTACGGATTTGGTTGGAGCAGCGCATTGAATTACCACCACGAGATCTTTTGCCCGCAATCTTGCGAGTTTCAATTTTTCAAGATTGTCACTGCTCTTTCTGGCAATGTGACCGAAGTCAAATATGCCTTTTAAGGCAGACGGTTACTGTCTATATCTGTGGAGCATATCGACGCTTGAAAGGCTAACGTGACTAAGCAACAATGCGTGAACTATACAGTAGACTAATTTAAAGTTGAAATACCTGAAAAAAAGGGTGCGTGTACTTATGTACGCGCGTAAGAAGTTATACTTTATTTTTATTAAATTTAAATCTTTTTTTTATATTTAAATTTTAATCAATTTGAAAAAAAATCGATTAAACAACATCCTCAAATACGCATATTGGACATCCCTTTTCTTGACATCGTATAAATTTGGTAATTCTCGGTACGGTTCGGAAAGTTCACCTGCGGCTATATTCAGACTCGCCAAGTTACGTCGGTCGTATTGTAATGAGTGATTTAGTGGGCAACTTCATTCTGTTAATTTTGTGTCACGGTGTGCGCGTACATCGTAAAATTTCACTCTCATCAATTTTTCATAACGCGCCTAAAAAAAGTATAACTTCGAAAATTCTATTTTAACGAATCTAGCTGTAGGATTGAAATGATTTTGATAGACCTAGAAATATAGATTTTTTTACGCATCGAATATGGCTATTGCCTATCATTTATGTACAAAGCAGTTATTGTCGTTTAATCATGTTTGCCTTTCAAGCGTCGATATGATCTGGAAGGCATGATACCTTAGTTGCGGGAGGATTGTGTGATGGAGAGAGTGAGGGTGTGTGCTGCGGCAGGTCCCGCTTCCTGCGCTCGTCGGACCGCGAGAGCAACAAGGAGCGCTACCCGGCGCTGCGCTTCCCCGAAGTGTACCTGCTGCACGAGGGCTACCGGCGCTTCTACCAGAAGTACCCCGAGCTGTGCTCCCCCACCGGCTACACGGCCATGCTCGACCCCAAGCACAGGCACCTGCTGAGGAAGCACCGCTCCGTCACCCAGCCCTCATCCTCCGCGCACCACAGGAGGAACAGACTGCTGCTCTGAGGTCCGACCTCAAACACTTGTAAACTAATTTTGGTATGTTGCAATGCTAATTGGATCCTCGTCTACTGTGCACCCGCAGCAGATAAAACTCGAGGATGTTGAGGTCCGACCTCAATGAATTTGTGTTCTGGTATATTGCAATGCGGTTCGAGCTATGTAACCTGTTGTGTTCGAATAGAATAATTGTATCACGTCTCATTTGGGGCAATATTACTGGACGTGATTAAAGATATGCTTAGGATCAGGGTCAACGGTGACCACTTATCGTCAGAAGAGTACTGAACCATTAACATAGTATAGTATTGACTTAATGCATTTATGAATAGAGACTGCGCGTGTTCAGGAACCTTACCTCGGGGATAATTCAAACAGTAAACTAATTGTTCGGCTTCGCGTTCACGCAGTTCCCTCGACCTCAAGCCGGTGTCTCACGTGAGACGGACGACGGCCCCGCGTCCCTGGAGGAGACCGCCTTCTCTTGCCAGGGGTCTTCGTTTAAATCCATTTAATGTCAACAAGGGACACCCAGACCCCCTAAGAAGGACAAGAAAGAGTGCGAACATATCTCTGTCTCTCTCGGTTCAACGATGACGTCACTAACCGCTATGTGCAATTATCGTCGAAAGCGAAATTTTATAAGACGCAATTACTATTGGTGCTGTGAGCCCGCACGGGGCATGCGGTTGCGGGGGGGGGGAACTTCCGGTGGGGGTCTGGAGGTCTCCGTCTCATCCGTCGTACTCTCAACACAGAAGACGACCGTTGGAAGACTTCGTCTCAAAGTGGTGACTGCGAACGCGTCGGAAGGTTCCGTCGAAACCACAATATTATTATGTATTATACTAAATAAATATATGTTTAAGTAGTTTGTACATAAGAACTTTATCATGCCATATTATTTTTTAAGAATTAAGTTATTATTAGTACAAAAAGAGAGAGTTCGTAATTCGTTTAGTTCTTACACGAATTTTTGTTTGTTTGTTTAGACTAAAAACAAAATTTGAATGCCATTTTAATTAAATTAGGAACAAAGTTATCTTGCAATTGTCACGTCGGTAAGAGGTTGGTGACGTCACGTCCACACACGGATACGGCCGGGGAGCGGCTGTCAAATGTTGTCACATGTTGATGACAGTTGCCAGCAGTTGTCACATGTTGTTGACGGTTGTCATGGGTTATCAAATGTTGATAGTGTTTGTCACATGTTGATAAGGGTTGCCAGCTGTTGTTACATGCTGATGACGGCTGCCAGTGGTTGTCCCATGCTGATGACGGTTGCCAGCGGCTGTCACATCTTGATGACGGTTGTCACCGGATGTCACATCTTGATGGCCGTTGCCAGCGGTTGTCACATGCTGATGACGGTTGCCAGCGGTTGTCGGACAAAGGCAGTGTTGTTCTGTCGACGAATCTCGAATCCTCACTGATCACTGCTATATATACATACATCAACTTTTATACGCTTATTACCTTAATGTGTAAATAAATGAGATTGATAAATATAAAATAATGGATTCTTCATAAAAAAAAGAAAGTAAGAAATATATTGTTTTGTCTCTGGTGATGCGTCAGTATGTCGCGTGGATGTCGCTCATCGTCGTTCGGGCTGTCTGCCATCCGAAAAATTACATTTGCAATTGAATATCAAGAAGAGAGCGTTTCTCTATTAGTTCGCTCCGAAAGTTTCCTTAGTGTAAATAAATTATTCAATTTCAAATGTAGTTGTGACGACACACTTATCGCGTTTAAGTATGGATGTAATGTTTATAAGTTCATAAATAAAATTATATGAAAGAAAATTATATTAAAAGTGACTTTTATTTCCTGTTTTTTTTTTTAATTTTTTGTTTGTGTTCGTGGACATGAAAATATAATCAATTTTCGAAGGGATGACGTCAGTGGCATAAAGAAAGTGCTGCCGTTGCCTTAAGAAAAAATGTCACCTGTGACATGGCGGGACCGCTTCCGTCAATGTCACCCGACTTTTGATAACTTCTACTTCTACGAACTAACAACTAAGTACCTACCTTACCTATGATGTCCCTGAAGACGCGTTCGGATTGTTAAATACAATTGAGAATAATAAAGCTTTCTTTATTCCATACAAAAATAATTAACAATTAAATTACAATATTTTCACAAACAAATAGAGATATAGCTTAACTGAAAAGTTAATTAGAATTTAAATTGCATTAAAGAAACAATTTGATCATACATTAATTGATTTAGTTTCCTTACTTAATTTATAAATACAATTAGTTAATATTAGTTAAATTATTAAATACATTCACAATCATTGCCGAAATGGCGTAAGTGTAGAATCAAGGTTTGAAGAACAGAAATATTAGCTTAGTTTATACACTTAGTAGGTTAACCCGGTAACCGTACTCGTCGAACTCAGCAGAGTTCATCGTGCAACCTAACCTAAACATCAGCTCGCTGAGTTTCTCGCCGGATTTCTCAGCGATTCCGAGCCGGTAGGAGATTCATTTTGTAGACTGGTAGGCGTTTCGATTGGAACATTGTTGTTAGGTCTAATGCTTGTAATGGAAGATATTTAGAACAAGTACATAATTTATTTATTGTGGTTATTCTGAAATGAACCTTTTTATGTGTTGAGCTTATTTTTATATATTTTACATTAATTACTAAAGGATTCTTGAACAAAGGTTCTTATCAAAAAATACTTCAATAAAACCAAAAACCAATGTTGCTATTAATGATACTGATATTTAAAAATATTGTTAACTTATTATTAATATAATATTATTAACGCTAAGGCACGTCCGGACAAGTCGATACCTAATAACAAACTGCGCTTTTTTTTTTTTTTACCTAAGCTGATAGCCTTGAGAGGCTATTTCAGCGTAACCGTGGCTAGTAGGTGAGCTCACGGGGCTCAAACCTGACGACGATACTAACACGAACCCTAGCAAGAGCCGTGCTTCGCAGAATCTACCACCGGATCGGAAACGCGACCCACTGAGAAGATCCGGCGAGAAACTCAGTGGGCTGTGTCTGAGAGTTAATTTACTCGTCGAGCCCTTCGTCGCAAGCGACGGGTTCGACGAGAACGGTGACCGGTGCTTGAAGTACCTAAAAGCACCGTTAGTGGATCGAGAGGATCCGAGATGACGTGTTTTGGGCGACGTCGACTGCTTTCCATTCTGTCCGCAGGATCGGGAATGTAGTTACCGGCGGCCACGATAAGAGGGTTCTCGTGTCGTGCCGCTTTATCGAAGTGGCGCATCGACGCCGACTGCAAATACTTACTGACGGACTCGAAGTCCAGGTCGTCATGGAGGTCGACGTTCCTGACGAACCACGGGGCTCCGACGGCTATCCTGCAAAAACGGGATTGAATAATCTGGAAGGATTTTAAGGGAGTGCGGGCCGCGTGAGCGAACACTACACTTGCATATGTCATGACGGGGCGTATGCAAGTTTTGTAGAGTGTTACCTTATTTCTAAGGGACATTTTACTTCGCCTGCATATCATCGGGTAGAGACGTCCTAGAATGAAGGCGGCACGGTCGCATACCGTTGATGTGAGGGCGGAATGTCATCCTACTGTCGAGGGTGACGCCTAAATATTTGACCTTCGGGGCCCACGGTATGGGCTGGTCGAACATCGTGATTGGGCGAATGGCGGAGGCGGAGGTGTCGACGCGCCTAGTCGGGAGAGGGATGCTCAGCGTGGTGTTCGGAGGGCGACCCCTTTTGAAGAGCACCGCTGTGCTTTTCGTGGGGTTGATGTCGATCAAAATGCGCAATAGTCGGTATACCGATGCTCCTCACTTCATACGTAATTAATAGAGAGTCGATTTATCGACGGTTAGCGCTCAGAGGGTTAAAACCATTTCTGTAGCAGCGGCGCTATGTTAAGGTGTACGGATTTTATCGCTTAACTTCTTGATAATAGCTAGATTGACAAAAAGCGCATGTAGCGGATACGTGAGAAAATAGTCCTGTTCATTTTCATCGACTCTGGACCAGAGCGGTCGTGGTTGCAGCCTTCTAGTCATCCAATGGGCCACTGACTGTTGAGTTGTTTTTTCTTAATTATCTTTAAAAAATGTAAAGAAAAACCTTTTTTTTATGTAAAACTTTTTAGAGGGAGAGAAAGAGAGAGAGTATTCTTTATTGTACACCAACAAAAGAAACAATGCGAAAATTAAATACAAAAAAAGTACAATTGGCGGTCTGATCGTTACAAGCGATCTCTTCTAGACAACCATCAGGTGGAAAAGAATCTTTTGGAAACTAATTACACGCGGTGTACCGATAAATTGAAAACGAAATGACTTCATCATCTCAATTTACATCCATCCTCATTGAACACAATGTTAAGTTTGATTTGCGGTCCTTATTTCCGACAGTATACGTGAGAAAATCTTATTGCATATCCTGGCTTTCACATAAACAATCCAATGAGTTTCTCGCCGGATCTTCTCAGTGGGTCGCGTCTCCGATCCGGGGCAGTAGATTCAGCGAAGCACTTCTCTTGCTAGGGCTAGTGTTAGCAATTCTCTCAGATAGAGCCCGTGAGCTCATCTACTGGTCTATAAGTAACTGATATCGTCCCTTAGGACACCAGCCATTAGGTAGGTAATAAATGTCACTATAAACATCAAATTTCATTTTTTCCAGTAACATTTAACTTTTAAATGGTACATTCACGTTTTAATGTAACATTTAACATTAAACAAACTTAAACTAGACCGTTTGCGTTATTCCCCGAAACATTAACGTCGACTTCTTCATCAGTTTTCCCGACTTCTCTCTCTGCCGTTGCGACGTCAATTTTTTCAGTGGATTTCTTGTCTGTCGCCGCGCTATCGGCGATCGTAGTTTTCGACAGCTGCCTCAGAATGTTCTCGAAGATTCTCGGAGCGCTTTTCGTGTTGGGCAGCGATATGTCCGTTTGTGTCGCCGCAGTCACGCCCCAGCCGTCTTCGTTCGCTCGTGAAGGCGCTACGGTTTCCCTGAGATCGAGCTTCAATGACTTCTTCTTTATTTCATATTCAGAATCGATTCTTATTTCGTTTCGAAGTTCGCTCTGGCTTCTTTGCCTGGAATGCCTTTCTATGGCGTTAGAGAGGACGTTGCTGAGAACGTGGGCACATTTGATCATGCTTTGCGTCTCCCTCGGAGTCAGATGTAAGCCTTCGCTACGAATGATGTTGTTCAATTCTTTTACTTTGCTCGGCGATCGAACATGAAACTCTGGAGATGTATCTGAAACGAATTACGAAAATTATAATTTTTCTAGTTTGATTTTTGAGACCTTGAAATAAAATGTCTTTTTCTTTACAACTATTTTAATGATTAAGCAATTTCATTAATGTCACATTTCTTGGTTATGTCTGGGTTTTTTTAAAGAAAACTGTCTGCTTTGGCTCAATGCCACTTAAACGAGACTCAACAACTTGAGACATGAGTACTAAGGTCTCCATTTTAACAGTACAATAGCTGAACCGCCCTTCAAACCGAAACGCATTACTGCTTCACGGCAGAAATGGGCAGGGCGGTGGGGTACCCACCCGCGAGGACTCACAAGAGGCCCTACCACCAGTAATTACGCAAATTATAATTATTTGCGTGTTCGATTCTTATTACACGATGCTAGTCCTTCACAGTGGAAGTCAATTTAAGACGTAAATTTAAAATTTATAAGTAAATAAATAATAATTAACATTGATTTCGAGGGGAGAAAGGTCATTTGATTTAAATGCCACTATAGGCGAGCCAATTTAAGTTTTAAAATTTGGAAAAAATATCATAACAACAAAAGTTCTTCAGCTAATTGGAATAAACTTAATTGAAGTTCAATTAAAACATCGAACTGTTGATGTTAATACCAAATACCTAACTAAACTATATTTACACGACGCGTGTGTACGAAAATCGCGCGTGAAACTCGAAAATGGGCAATTACGTTTTAATTACGTCGTCGTAAAGTGATTACGATTGTACAATTACAATAATCACTAACTTTTAAATTACATACAGTAGTTAAAATACGTTGTTACTCGTGTGCTGACAATGTTATATTATAATTTAAAGTGCCATTAATATGTGATTTAAGGTAGACTTTTGTTAAATAGTTAATCGGCTCAAAGAACTGTGCGAACAGAATGCGTTTCGATGTAACATTCTTCCCACTTTTAGCTCGCCGGGGTAGATACCACCGCAGTGCCTATTTCTGCCGCGAAGCAGTAATGCGTTTCGATTTGAAGGATGGGGCAGCCGATTTACTCTAAAAACGGAGACTTTAGAATGTCTTACATTGTTGATGTCAATAGGTGTTTATCGCCGGATCTTCTCAGTGAGTCGCGGTTCCGATCCGGTGGTAGATTCTGCGAAGCACTGCTCTTGCTAGGGCCAGTGTTAGCAACACTCCGGTTTAAGCCCCGTGAGCTCATCTACATACAAGTTAGGGCGAAGCTGAAATAGCCTCTCAATGCTATCAGCATGGGTAGGAAAAAAAAAATTGGTATTTTCTGTTTAAATTTATTTGGAACTGAGAAAAGGATAGACTTATTGACTCACTCCGGAGTTTGATAATGCACTTTTGAATCTTCTCCCTGACGAGAGTTTTATGTGCTGATTGATCAGCAGTAACCACAACTATTTGTTTTACCGCACGCTTCGTTGCCTCGTTTGTACACGCGCAGTTTTTCTTGGAGCGTCAATAGATGGCGTGGATGGTGGATTGAGGACGGAATAAGGAAAAGGAACTCCCAACAATGAGCTCTAGTCTCTAGCAAACACCCGACTCTGGATTGATTTTTTTTTTATTGCCTAGATGGATGGACGTGCTCACAGCCCACCTGGTGTTAAGTGGTTACTGGAGCCCATAGACATCTACAACGTAAATGCGCCACCCACCTCGAGATATAAGTTCTAAGATCTCAGTATAGTTACAACGGCTACCCCACCCTTCGAACCGAAACGCATTACTGCTTCACGGCGGAAATAGGCAGGGTGGTGGTACCTACCCGTGCGGACTCCCAAGAGGTCCTACCACCAGTGAAATGATTGACTATCGCAGTGCTTCTGGTTGCGAATGTCTCTCATCAACCACGATGAGGCATGGCTTACAAAAGCTCAGCGTCAGATACCGCCGAGTGAGAACGGTGACTGAAGTGACTACAATAAACCGCCAGAATTTTTAACGAGGGCTGAAAGGCTGTTTGGTTCAAGCGACATTTTTGCAAGTTTACAGCAGAGCCATTTAAAGTTTAAGGATTTGGAAAAAATATCGTAACAAGCAAAGCTTCTTCAACTATTCGGATGGAGTCAAATTAATTGAAGTTCAATTAAAAAAATCGAACTGTGGGCTTAGGCTTAGTGCGAGTTTTTTAACTTTTTCGACAGCGTAAAAGTTAACTTTATATGGAGTTGGAAAGTTTGCCTACGTTTGCCGCTAGGGGCGCTGTTCCAACTCCATACAAATTTGAGTTAATTTTTACGCTATCGAGAACGTTAAAAGCTCGCACTAAGGGCTTGTACACAAAACTGCGATGCGAATTCGCAACACACATAACTGCGACACGGATTGCTGCAATGCGATTTCGGACGGCAAGGCGTTTCCCTTCCACAATTGGCGTTCGATTCCATAATCCTTTAACATCGCAAGAATGCGCGATGCGAATCAATTCGCAAGTTCTTGCGATGCGTCGTGGGAGCTCGTAGATTTTTAGGATGCGACGTCGCATCGCAGTTTTGCATACAAGCCCTAGCACACTGTTGATGGTGATACCAAATAAACCCGGGCCTTTAATTACAAAAATAAACGTCGCTTATTAAGCGAAATGTCGCTCAAACCAAATAGCCTTTCATCCTTCGATACGTCATCTCACCAAGATCGGCCGGGTCCAAAGTCCCCGTGCGGTAAGGCGTCGGGCACTGGTCGTAATACTCCTGCAGTGACACTCTGGACATAGAGCCGTTGTACTTGGCCCAGAAGCTCTCCCACTCTCCGCTTCGGTCCCTGCACTCCTCGACCTTGGTGTCGTCCGTCTCGCTGCTGTCCTGCCAAGTGCTGACGCAACAACTGAACGGACGGCGCAAACAAAACACGTATATTTTTTTTTGGGTTGAGGTGGTAGGACCTCTTGTGAGTCCGCACAGGTAGGTACCACCACCCTGCCTATTTCTGCCGTGAAGCAGTAATGCGTTTCGGTTTCAAGGGTGGGGCAGCCGTCGTAACTGTACTGAGACCTTAGAACTTATATCTCAAGGTGGGTGGCGCATTTACGTTGTAGATGTCTATGGGCTGCAGTAACCACTTAGCACCAGGTGGGCTGTGAGCTCGTGCACCCATCTAAGTAATGAAAAAAAAAGTTGGAAATCGCCAGTCTCCCGCTCGTTCGTAGGTGTGGTCTACTGCAACTAAATGACCCTATTGTTCAAAACCCCGTGTTTGAGGTTCGAATGAGACAGACCTCAACCGACTGACTTGACTTGGTCGGTCCATCGCATGGGCAACCTTCCACGCGGCCTGGTGCCTTCTACTTTGCTTCATTAGTAATGTTAATTTAGATGTATTGGAGTGCCACCTCCGGATGGAGGGAGCAGCTACCGTCACCCGTGGACTTCAGCAATGCCAGTGCAGAGTCAAATGGCTGCCTACCTTCTGGCTGGATACCTTCGAATATACTTGCATCTAATCAGCTACGTGCCGACCGACTGCCATTTAACATTAAGACAGTCTGTAATTTACTTTGTAATGTAATAATTTTGTGTTAGTTTTATGTTAAATCGTTTTTTTTATTGCTTAGATGGGTGGACGAGCTCACAGCTCACCTGGTATCAAGTGGTTACTGGAGCCCATAGACATCTACAACGTAAAGGCGCCACCCACCTTGAGATATAAGTTCTAAGGTCTCAAGGATAGTTACAACGGCTGCCCTACCCTTCAAACCGAAACGCATTACTGCTTCACGACAGAAATAGGCAGGGTGGTGATACCTACCCACGCGGCAGCGTGGTGATACCTACCCACGCGGACTCGCAAGAGGCCCTACCACCAGTAAATTCCTACTACCTCTGCCACGATTCTCGTAATGCTGATAATCGAGGGTTTACCTGGAGAGCTGCAGGTCTTGGGTCCGGGGTGACGTGTCCGTGGGTGCGCCGGCTCCCGGGGAGTGGTCCGCGGACGACAGCCCTGAGTACTCCGGCGACACTGACGAGTAGCCGAGCTCCGCTTCGCACCTGCTACAACCGGAGATGGGAGGTCGCCGCACGCGTGACGTCATTTGTGGCCAAAACGAACAATGTGCTCGCTTAATAGATCGCGCACCAATATACAACGACGCAGCGACGTCACGGGTTACTTGAAATATCTATTAACTGGGATATGTAACTATACTGAGACCTTAGAACTTATATCTCAAGGTGGGTAGCGCATTTACATTGTAGATGTCTATGGGCTCCAGTAACCACTTAACACCAGGTGGGCTGTGAGCTCGTCCACCCACATAAGCAATAAAAAAAAAAGATCATGTTTACGTGAAGATGAAAATCCAAGTTAAACAAGATCTTAAGATTAGTTATTTCTGTGTGTTAAGAAATATGTACAGAGGTCTAGAAATATTAATTACTAGCGACCCGCCCTCGCTTCGCTTTGGAAACATTAAATTTTATCATTGATAGCTGAGTCTCGCGATTTTACCCGCGGCTATTGTCGTACCGCGGGAGATGCCGCGGGGCGAAGCTAGTTAAAAAAAATTAGCCTAAGTTACTCCTTATATCATCAGTTACTTGTCAGTGGAAGTCCCGTCAAAATCGGTCCAGTCGTTCCAGAGATTAGACGGAACAAACAGACAGACAAAAATTGTAAAAAATGTTACTTTAGTGTATGTACCGTACCGTATAATATTCATATATATTCATATGTAGTAAAAAGCGGTTATTTCAATATTACAAACAGACACTCCAATTTTATTTATATGTATAGATGTTGAATTTTTCAACGTTTCTCATGAAAAATTAATAATTTGCATAAGTGACGTTATCGCACCGTATGTGCGAATTATGTTGATGTACAGCTCATTCTATATGTTATTTCTTACCAGAGCCTGTATGCATAAACGAGAATGTCGCTCTATTGCCAAACATGACAACATTGTGGTTATATGCGACATATCATAAGGGTTGAGCTAGAGTTCGACCATTCCACCATAAAACAATCATCGCTGAGTAGCGGCGGTTAATGAGCCGGACTTAAGGCTTCAGCGGCCTCCAAGAACTAAATATCTTCCAAGAGCACTGCCGTGGAAGGACGCGGGACCCCACCATTTGTATTTTGCCCAAGAAAGCCTCACGAAGCCACGAACCTCAGCATTGAGGATTATCGATGCAAGGAGAAAATACGACACACACACTGCATGTTCATTGTCTTACCTGTAGTAGCTGGAGGTGAGAGTATTATCGCACGAGAGGTCCCTGCCGCGCGAGGTGGTGCTCACTTGACTTTTCTTCGATTCAACAAGTCTGTTCTTCCTCTCCGTTCTCTGGACATGCATCTGGTTCTGCAAGGAGACACTCCGCGTATTCTGGCAGAGTCTCGGCCTGGGCGTTGACGTCGCCAAAGCCCTGAATCTTCCGTATTTTGATGATGGATCTTCGCAATCTGAAATCTGGGCGTTGAATTGCAAAATGTATTTTTATGACGAAAGTCCGTCTAAATTATTGACCGTTATGCATCTAAGGTTGTTGAGCATTTGTCGAGTACGTATTTCATTAGAACAATTGGTAGCTGCCTGCGGGATTCGCATCCCGATACAGTCTGGTCGTTTGATACAAACGCACCAGGCTTTTTATTCATTAGGTCGTGACGACTTCAAAAAATATCGTCTCACCTGCGAATAGTCCAGTGACATGTCGTCTTCTACCGAGGTCTCATGTTTTTTGTTGACCACCGGTGCCGTCTTTTGTGACTCGAATATTCTCTTTGCTCTAGCCGGCTCGTTGGCAGGACGACAGAGGTACGATCCTGGCAGGGAGTTGGCTCGATCGCTCCTGAAATCGTTAATTAAAGTTGGCGTTTGGAGATCATCAGTTGTATATTCCATCGGTTCTTATTTCATGTCTTCAAAAGGGTGATGTTTGATGTGAAAGATAAACGAGATTAGTATCAAGAATATTTAAGCATCTTGGCACCGATCTATCATCTGCCTTCGTAGAATTCTGGAATACTTTGGCCACGTTGCCTGAACGGATGACGGCAACTTGGAGAAGCTAATGGTGATTGGCAAAGTGAACAGAAAAAGATCACGAGGTAGAAGCCCGATACGTTGAATTGACCAGATCTGCACTACTCTCTTTTACCACAGTCCAAGATGCTCTACACTCGGCTGCAGATAGGAACATATGTCGTAGAGTCCTCCACAATAAGCTCTTGTTGCGAGGATGTGGTCACGACCCTCAGCATTGAGGAAACCGTAGCGACGATGATGATGAAGAAGCTGGTTTTTATGTTACATTCACAGATCTTTAACCACAGAGCAAGTGGGCAGCTATAGTCGCTTGAATCGAGGTGTGACAACTTCAGTTACCGTCTGGTTATCTGCTTGCCCGTAAGGGTGAAGTCTAGAGGGTGAGTCCGGGTACCATGCTTCGGCGTTGAGCTCTGCGAGTGCGGGGCGGGTGTAGCAGGCTTGACATCTCTGATGCTGCTTCTTCTTGAAGACGCAGAGTTGCGCCTGGACCCTGGTCGGTAGCGCGGCGCGTCAGGTTCCACGTCTTCCGGGGAGCGATTGCTGCGCTGCATCTTCAGAGACAAGTTCTTTGATTGAAGAGCAGTAATTTAAAGTTACTTTTTAGTGAAAAAACAGTTCTGAATTCGTCTAAAATCGCAGTAATCGGTAAGTGTACAGAAGGAAGCTCCGCGGTGAACTGTTAGAGTTTATTTCTGGGGCCGCGCCGATACGCGCTTCAATGAACATGAAACAGCGTTCACAGTCACGAGAGGAGCGTTTGTTCGGTTCGAAACTGATTTAATCTTCTTTAGATGAAGGGCACACGGCCCGGCTGCAGTTACTGCATCCCTGATACCCATCATTTTGTCGGTTGGAATAGCGCCCCTGTATCCTCTTGAGGGGGAGGTGAGGGGAGTGAGGGCGTCACCAGCGCTCTTATTATTGTACCAGCGATCACCAACCAGATCTACTGATAATTAAAGCATATTATGTGCTTGCGTGGGTGAGAGCAAACGGCTAGCTTATTTCTGCCGCGATGCCGTCGTGTCTTCCGGTTCCAAGGTTGAGGCAGTCGTTATAATACATGTTCTAGTGTTCCCCTGGTAGTCGAATTTCGACTATAATTAATTGAAATTGAAATAAATAAGTTTGAACATTATCATGGTTCTATTGTCAAAGACTATTAAACTTCTATAATGACAGATTTCGCCAAGATTACACTATAGACAAATATGTTAATAAAGACAGTGATAAAGACAAACAATATGAATCTATTCTCAATTTGACCACAAGAGTTTGACAATAAACAAAAAGTATGCATGCGCGTGTGTTTCAAATACATGGTAGTGTCTGTAATGTTTATATTTATAGATTTAATGTAATTTATGTCCATAATTTAAAAAAAAAAATGCATTTTGCACTCATTCTCTATAATCTCTATAAGTGTGAGAAATGTCATACTCCTCCGTCCGCGCTATTTTCGTAAAAATGGGTACAAAGTTTTTGCTTCACGTATAGTCGTATAGCAACGGGCCTTGACTATGGCTTGGCGTAATGGTCTCCTTACCAGGCCATAAAATCTTTGAAAAAAATTGAACCTTATTGGTAACCTCAAAATATTTGTCTTGGACTGTCATGACTTGGACACTTTTAAGACTTATTTATCAATCCGAACGCCTTTTCAGAGATGTCGTACTTTGTTCGTATAAGAAATAAGAATTATTTATCAAATGTTGCATACCATTGATAGAAGCGGTATTGTCATGTCACAGGTTACATTTTGTAGTGAAACTTCTTTAAGTGCGTTGAGAGTAAAATTTAAGTCGCGACAGATTCGTTATGGCTACAGAGAAAAAATAGAGTTTAGGAAGAGCGAGAGTGAGAAAATAGATAGAGTGGCTCGCGAACCACTCGACCGTGGAGAGAGGGAGAAAGTGAGCTGGGTCGTTTCTCCTAAACACATTCTATTTACGGGTGTCGGCCGCTAGATGCCTTGTTATTAGTTTCTCATTGCTCCAGTAGGCAGTAACATATCAACTATCTTATATTTTATTTTTAGTGAAAGATTTAATATACATATTTATTTTTCTACAGATAAATGATGAAGAGGTCGTTTCTCTTATACACAGCATTTCTTATAACAAGAGAAATTTTGGTTTCAGGATGAAAAATAAAGAAAACCTCAATATTACACACGGCAAAAGAAGTATCACTTCTTTCACGCTTCCAAGGTGAACAGGCACGATATTTTTATTTTGTCAAGGCAATAATTGCACTTTTTTATGCTGCTCATACGGTATACGCCATCATCTTAAAAGCTATATTATTATGACATTACGATTATAAAATACAGTTTTTTTTTGCTTTTACTAAATGGCGATTTATTTAAAAATCGCTCCCCGCTCCGCTACCCCTCGAGCCGTGGCCTTAATTAAGGGTTGGACCACCCCGTCCGTTGGGGCGTAAGCACCGACCGCTTACACACTCCACCTGTTGACATTTAAAGTTTAATATAACTTATTAGCTCACAGCGAGACCGGACCACGGACATCAGTACTACTATACTATTAGCATTAATGAACCGATCTGAGTTACGCACGCAAGCTAGGTTTAACTTAAATTTAAATAAACAAAAGGCGGGGTCATTGTGGCGGTTCAATTTATATTTAATTATCATCAAAATTTACTTGTTGAATGTTCGCAGTCTTCCCTGGTCCCCATACTGGTGGTGTGCCCCAAAAGCTTGAACGCCATTAGAAATCCCTCGCTCCTAAAAAAAACAATATATTTGCCCCTAATATTTACTATATTGCACATAATTTTACGCAATCAACACATCTTAAGTTAGCACGCGTCAATCTCATAACATTTAATTTGTTAATAATCCTTAGAAGTATAGAGAAATGAATGAGATATTGTTACGCGCTGGGGTTCGGGATAAATAAATCTTTCACCGAAGTACAAATTACAATTCTATCTGACTTCTTCCGTTTCGCTTCAGGTGATCCGTTCGCTGTTTCGTTTCGAGTAGAACCGCTTACTAACTGCCTTCGTGTCATCTTTGCAACGCTTTTATAGTCAACACGAAACTCTACAATTATCGAGAACATTCCCGATAAGGCGAGTCGTTTCGATATGTGTTTCCGTTATTTGATAATAGATGGCGTTACACTTCTCGAGCGTTCTCATTCAAAAATTCTTGAAAGTAAAAAAAGAATTGCGTTTTCCTCTATAACTTAATAAAATAATAACGTAATGTAGTTATAATTATTGTAATTTTTGGAGTGGGTATCAGCCAAGGTAGCTCTGTAAAAATTGACAAACGTCGTTTCTACATACTAAACGATAGTTTCCTTTGTAATGATATGTTTGTATTTGGAGATACCGCTCTTTGGTAACAAGTAACTATGCCATTGCCGGTCCCAAGCCCGGATGAGAAAAGAGGAGGGTTGGTGTCGGTATGCCACCTACCCGGCCGTAAAAATATAACGCCGAGCAACGGGTGGCGGTTATCATCATTATCATCATCATCAGCCTTTATCTGCCCACTGCTGGACATAGGCCTTCCCCAATGCCTTCCACATAATGCGGTCCTCCGCCTTCCGCATCTAACGTCTTCCCGCCGTGCACACTGAGTCGTCGGTCCACCTGGTTGGAGGACGCCCCACGCTCCTGGTACCCATCCGTGGTCTCCGGACTTTCCTCCCCCATCTGGCGTCGCTGGCGCGACAAATGTGACCGGCCCATTGCCACTTTAGCCTGCTCACTTTGAGAGCTATGTAGTCGACTTTGGTTCTCCGTCGCATTTCTTCGTTCCGGATTTTGTCCTTTTGTCTTTTGGCGGCGGTCGACTAACCCGAACTAGGACTTCAGTAGCCCAGAGGAACTAAATCGCCTCTGAAATTCTGCTGTGGAAGGACGCGGCAACCCATCACTAGCCATTTTCCCAAGAAAACTTTTATGTATGTACTCCGTAAAGGTCACGGTCCTCAGCACTGAGGAACACGACGCACGGAGGTAACAATTTTAGTGATTACAACTAAAAGTACCTAGTAGTAATTACATTAATATAAACTTAAACAAAAAGTAGGAATTTCATCACTAAACAAATCGTTGTTTCCTGCGAGCCGGAACTTATAAGCTCTTTTCTTTAAAAATATTTCCTAAATAAATACATCAATATGGATGTAGGTAGATGGATGAAGTTAAAAGAAAAATCTAACACAAGTCCGACACGCATACACATGTTGCAGTGACTATCACGTAAAAGACATATTTGAAAATGTCTCTTTAGGAACGTATAATTGCCCGCAGGATGAAAGCCTAGACTTAAAAATCGACATATTTTTGCAGAGATCGCTAAGGAAACTGAAAATTGTTCTATCGATTCAGCTCGTAGACAATTTTGAGAACACATTTTATATTATTATATCGCACACCTTTTGAATTGAATATAGCTAGATAGAAATTTTAAGAAGAGGAATTTCAAAGTTCGATCGATTTTCACGTGATTTCGGATCCTCCCGATCCTCTAACGTTTCTTTTAGGTACCGCAAGCACCGGTCATCTATACTAATATTATCGTTCAATAAATTAACCCACAGATACAGCCCATTGAATTTGTCGCCGGATCTTCTCAGTTGGTCGCGTTTCCGATCCGGCCGTAGATTCTGCAAAGCACTGCTCATGCTAGGGCCAGTGTTAGCAACACTTCCGGTTTGAGCCCCGTGAGCTCACCTCATTTGGTAAGGCTGGCATAGCCTCTAAGAGCTACCAGCTTAGATAGGAGAAAAAAAAACCGACTTAAGAACATATTTTCCATCAGCTTATAAAATTGAAGAGTCTCTTTTAGTCTAGAAAAGGACAAAGTACTCTTTCCGTCACTTTTAAATAAATCGCTTATATAAATGTTTAAACAAAAACTTCAAGATTACAATTCTTCAATTATATTTTTAGCGTTTACCAAAAAACAACAATTTTGGATTAATCCCCTTGATGTACAGTTTTACTGCTATCACGCAAGTCGGTGACGCGATAAAAAAAATATCCTCTAACAATAAGTGCTTAACGCGGCTAAAGAAGTTGTCACTTCAAAAATTATGAAAAACACACTCGGACTGCAACATCCGTACGCCGATACACAAATATGTACTCACTTTCGTTGGCGAGTATCGGAACCTGTTCGCAAAGAGAAAATTAACGAACTGGTCCCAGAGATTGAGTGACGTCACCCGCATTTTGTCTTTAGCTCTTAGCGCTATGATAGGCAGACGCAGGCCTAAAGATCAGTGTGCTTAGGGCGTGTTTTTTAACGTTCTCTATAGCGTAAAAGTTAACTCAAATTTGTATGGAGTTGGAACGGCGCCCCTAGCGGCAAACGTAGGCAAACTTTCCAACTCCATATAAATTTGAGTTAACTTTTAAGAGCTTGAATTAAGTGTCTTGGTTTGTCGCGGGTTCTAATTAAAATATCGCCGAAGCACGCCCCAGTTGGCAGCGACCACGGAAACTGTGAAGTATTTGAGATTTTTTTTACTGGTGGTAGGACTGGATAGGATACTGAGACCTTAGAACTTATATCTTAAGGTGGGTGGCCATTTACGTTGTATATCCAGTAACCACTTAACACCAGGTGGGCTGTGAGCTCGTCCACCCATCTAAGCAATAAAAAAAAAATTTGTTGCAAATAATATAATAAATAACTGGAAACAAATCATGCAAGGTCATCCTGCCCTAAATTAGGATTCCCTGTGTTATATGGACCAGAGACTTATAAATGTATAAATATATACCATATCTTCTATATGTTAATACGTGAAGCAAAAACATTATACCCCTTTTTACGAATAATTGCGCGGACGGAGGAGTATGAAATTTCCCGCACTTATAGATCAAATCAAATCAAATCAAATTTTATTAGCTAAAACACGGTTTACAAAGTTGTTGATACTTGTTAGTTATTTTATAGAACAGCGTGTTTCTACCAGGTCGGCGTGCAAATATTATTCAAAATTATTTACATTATTAATTAATTAAAATAACAAACAACAAATAAATTAATTGAATAAGAATTAGTTATTTCAGTGATAAAACGAAAACAAAGAACAGTAAGAAGCGAACATAAAATTAACATAATGATTTATCATTTAAGAAATCGTTAACTGTATAATAGCATCTTAAGGTTAATAATTTTTTCAAATTCTTTTTAAACAAAAATAATTTGTCTTTTTTCATAGCATCAGGTAGCTTATTTTAAAGAGAATATAGAGAATATAGGAAAAGAGTGCAGAATGGTAATTTTTTTTTCTAAGCTATGCATTAATAAAACTTTAAATCAATATAAAAACATTACACACACTACCATGTACTTACTTGACATACACACGCATACATAATATGTATATATACTCTTTTGCTTATTGTTATAGTCAACAAATTGAGAATAGATTAATAGTATTTGTCTATAGTGTAGTCTTGGCGAAATCTGTGATTATAGAAGTATAATAGTATTAGACAACAGAACCATAATAATGTTGAAGAGTTTGACGAGCGAACTAACCCACAGACACAGCCCACTGAGTTTCTCGCCGCATCTTCTCAGTGGGTCGCGTTTCCGATCCGGTAGTAGATTTTGCGAAATGCTGCTCTTACTAGGGCCAGTGTTAACAAATTCTCTCAGGTTGAGCCCGTGAGCTCACCTACCCGTCAATACGAAGCTGAAATATCCCCTTAGGTTACAATAGGCAGAGAAAAAGGTTCACCAGACTACGCATTACAAAAAGCTCAGTAAAAGTTCACCAACACGTTAATAAGCCCATTGAATTATTACGCAACGCTGCAATCGTTTCGAGTGACCAATTTTTGGTTTGCTCTCTATTACACTTATAAAACGCACAGGGCCGCACTCAGGCTTATTCGACTGTTTACTTTCGTTGAAAAAACCTTTGTTGAATCCGTAATCTGAATTTATTTGGGGCCAAAGACGGCGAGGATGAGATCGCGCCCGTGGACACATGCAGTTGAATTAACAATTGTCCTGTATGCACAGAAAACAAACAATAAATAAATAAAATATTTGTTGTCTGTAAAATCGGCTTACGGACGACAGGTTTACGTGATAACGTCAGTAGTGGAACTATTCGAACTGCTAGCTGTGACGTCACGCGTGAAGAGAGATAAATGTGTCACAAGCCAACTGCCAAGCCAATGTGCCAGCGACGCTGCCGTCATTATTTTAAGAATGCCATGGAACCAGCCGTATCGGTCTTATGTTCAAACGTATATAAGTATGGGACCGGATGACCGTGCGTGATTTGCACTCAATCCGTGGACCCTGTTCATGTAGAATTAGTAGACAGTGAGGTAGAACGCAGAGCCTCCTTGCCACCATCGGATGCGTTACCACCCGTCACCCCGATAGAAGTTAAAGACTTGATCAAAGACCTACGTCCTCGCAAGGCTCCCGGTTCCGACGGTATATCTAACCGCGTTATTAAACTTCTACCCGTCCAACTCATCGTGATGTTGGCATCTATTTTCAATGCCGCTATGGCGAACTGTATCTTTCCCGCGGTGTGGAAAGAAGCGGACGTTATCGGCATACATAAACCCGGTAAACCAAAAAATCATCCGACGAGCTACCGCCCGATTAGCCTCCTCATGTCTCTAGGCAAACTGTATGAGCGTCTGCTCTACAAACGCCTCAGAGACTTCGTCTCACCCAAGGGCATTCTCATCGATGAACAATTCGGATTCCGTACAAATCACTCATGCGTTCAACAGGTGCACCGCCTCACGGAGCACATTCTTGTGGGGCTTAATCGACCAAAACCGTTATACACGGGAGCTCTCTTCTTCGACGTTGCAAAAGCGTTCGACAAAGTCTGGCACAATGGTTTGATTTTCAAACTATTCAACATGGGCGTGCCGGATAGTCTCGTGCTCATCATACGGGACTTCTTGTCGAACCGCTCTTTTCGATATCGAATCGAGGGAACCCGCTCCTCCCCACGACCTCTCACAGCTGGAGTCCCGCAAGGCTCTGTCCTCTCACCCCTCCTATTTAGCTTATTCGTCAACGATATTCCCCGGTCGCCGCCGACCCATTTAGCTTTATTCGCCGACGACACGACTGTTTACTATTCTAGTAGAAATAAGTCCCTAATCGCGAAGAAGCTTCAGAGCGCAGCCCTAGCCCTAGGACAGTGGTTCCGAAAATGGCGCATAGACATCAACCCAGCGAAAAGTACTGCGGTGCTATTTCAGAGGGGAAGCTCCACACGGATTTCCTCCCGGATTAGGAGGAGGAATCTCACACCCCGATTACTCTTTTTAGACAACCCATACCCTGGGCCAGGAAGGTCAAGTACCTGGGCGTTACCCTGGATGCATCGATGACATTCCGCCCGCATATAAAATCAGTCCGTGACCGTGCCGCGTTTATTCTCGGTAGACTCTACCCCATGATCTGTAAGCGGAGTAAAATGTCCCTTCGGAACAAGGTGACACTTTACAAAACTTGCATAAGGCCCGTCATGACTTACGCGAGTGTGGTGTTCGCTCACGCGGCCCGCACACACATAGACACCCTCCAATCCCTACAATCCCGCTTTTGCAGGTTAGCTGTCGGGGCTCCGTGGTTCGTGAGGAACGTTGACCTACACGACGACCTGGGCCTCGAATCAATTCGAAAATACATGAAGTCAGCGTCGGAACGATACTTCGATAAGGCTATGCGTCATGATAATCGCCTTATCGTTGCCGCCGCTGACTACTCCCCGAATCCTGATCATGCAGGAGCCAGTCACCGTCGACGCCCTAGACACGTCCTTACGGATCCATCAGACCCAATAACCTTTGCATTAGATGCCTTCAGCTCTAATACTAGGGGCAGGCTTAGGGACCCCGGTAACCGTACTCGTCGAACTCGACAAAGAGGTCGACGTGCAACCTAACCCATGCATCAGCCCGCTGAGTTTCTCGCCGGATCTTCTCAGTGGGTCGCGATTCCGATCCGGTAGTAGATTCATTCGCGAAACAATTGCTCTTGAGTTGTTAGGTCTCCTTCGGAGGCGCTCGGGCAGTTGTTAGCAAATCCCACCCCTCTTGGCTGAGCCTTTGCTCGCCCACCTGTCCTGGAGAAACTGGAAAGGCCTTCGGGCCACCAGTAAACTTTTAATCATAAAAAAAAAAAAACCGTGCGTGATTTATTCACAGTTAAACAAAAATCTTCAAATTTTCTGCATCCGTCATCCCTCTCTTCTAGACAACAGTAGAGAACTGTTCTAGCCAATCACAAATATTGTTATGCCGATAAGGGCAACGCCATCTATCGTTGAAGGCGGAAACGCATATCGAAAATACTCGACTTGTCAGGAATGTTCTCGACAATTCTAGGGATGTCGTATCGACTATAAAAGCGTTGTAGGGATGTCACGAATTGTAAAGTGCTCTGTAAGTTTTCTAAGTGTTAAATAGTTAGAAGAAGTTTTATTAATCCCGAACCCCAGCGCGTAACATTTGAAGTCGTTGTGGCCTAAAGGATAAGACGTCCGGTGCATTCGTATGTAGCGATGCACTGGTGTTCGGATCCCGCAGGCGGGTACCAATTTTTCTAATCAAATACGTACCCAACAAATGTTCACGATTGACTTCCACGGTGAAGGAATAACATCGTGTAATAAAAATCAAACCCGCAAAATTATAATTTGCGTAATCACTGGTGGTAGGACCTCTTGGGAGTCCGCACGGGTAGGTTCCACTACCCCGCCTATTTCCGCCGTGAAGCAGTAATGTATTTCGGTTCGAAGGGTGGGGTAGCCGTTGTAACACTATACTGAGATCTTAGAACTTATATCTCGAGGTGGGTGGCGCATTTACGTTTTAGATGTCTATGGGCTCCAGTAACCTCTTAACACCAGGTGGGCTGTGAGCTCGTCCATCCATCTAAGCAATAAATAAAAAATAAAAAACAATATATAATTAAAAGATTATCGTGGGATATTATTCAGAGTTCGTCCCCGTTTAGTTTGTGCAGGTATGATGTAGTCCACTTATGTACATTCCACTAGCGAGGAGATTTTGGCTTGCGCAACGATGTAGTAGGGCCACCATTTTTGATTGGCCGTGGACAATTTTTATTTCAAGTAATGAAGTTGTCGTGGCCTGAAGGATAGACTGGACCGGTGTTCGAATCCCGCTGACTGGCAAGTACCAATTGTTCTAATGAAGTACATAACAAATGTTCACGATTGACTTCCACGGTGAAGGAATAACATCGTGAAATAAAAATCGAATACCAAAAATTGCGTAATTACTGGTAGGACATCTTGTGAGTCCGCACGAGTAGGTACCGCCACCCCGCCTATTTCTGGCGTGAAGCAGTAATGCGTTTCGGTTTAAAGGGTGGGGCAGCCGTTGTAACTATACTGAGACCTTAGAACGTATATCTCAAGGTGGGCAACATTATAATTATTGAGGTCTCGTTTAGAGCGTCACTGGAAAAAAGCTGAGCGTTTTCTTTAAAAAAAACCCAAACATAACCAAGAAATGTGACAATAACGAAATTTGCTTAAACATTAACTTAAATCTAAATAAGAAGATATTTAATTACATGGTTTCTTAATTCTAATTACAATTATGGCACGTCTGTACGTTTGTCCGAATTAGAATGTTATTGAGCGAATGGAGTGATTTCTATAAAAAAAAAATTGAACAAAGCAGAGTTTTCTTTAAAAAAAAACTGGAACAAAGCAGAGAGTTTTCTTTAAAAAAAACCCAAACATAACCAAGAAATGTGACATTAACGAAATTTGTTCAAAACATTAACATAAATTATGTAAAGAAGAAGTCATTTTATTACAAGGTTTCTTGATTCGAACAACAATTATGGCACGTTTTGTACGATTTAGGCTTTCATTCCGTTCCATTCAAAGGTCATTTTAAATACACCTTAAATTAACAAATACTGGAGAATTGAGAAATATAAAATTATGTACGTGCTGTGTGGTCACCCGAAGAATTTCTCAGTCTCGTCAGTGAGATGAAGTGAAAGCGAGCCTCGCCCTCGGCCTTGTGTCGGTCACGCGGTGAAAGTTCGCTCACACTGGCTCACAGACACTCATAAACATTCTACAGTTTCATATTGATCCCAAACAGGAGTCCTATCTACTCGTCTTATCTACAGTCCTATCTACTCCTACACTACTACAGACACAATTCTTTGCAGCTCTGTACTGATCCCGAGCCCTTCTCGTGCACAAACAGTCACAGATTCGATGTACATTTTTTCCCTATCTATGCTGATAGCCTTGAGAGGCTATTTCCGCTTCGCCCTAAAGTTTGTGGGTGAGCTCGCGGGGCTCAAACCGGAGAGTTGCTAACACTGACCCTAGGAAGAGCAATGCTTTGCAGAATCTACCACCGGATCGGAAACGTGACCCACTGAGAAGATCCGGCGAGTGACCGGTGCTTGTGGTGCCTAAAAGCACCGTTAATGGATCAGGAGGATCCGTAATGACGTGCCGCCCTATATCTAGCCTCTAGTCCTATACTACACTACTACAGACACAGACAGAGCTTCTCTGCAGCTCTGTACGCATCCCGAGCCCTTCTAGTGCACACACAGACACAGATCCGACCTGCATCTAGCCTCTAGTCCTATACCACACTACTATAGACACAGTCCTCTGCAGCTCTGTACTGATCTCGAGCTCTTCTCGTGCACAAACAGACACAGATCCGACCTACATCTAGCCGAGGGTCTTATACCACACTACTATAGACACAGTCTTCTGCAGCTCTGTACTGATCTCGAGCTCTTCTCATGCACAAACAGACACAGATCCGACCTACATCCATCCGAGAGCTCTACGCCCAAAGTTCAATTGCGCTTTCCCATAAGTTTCATGGTTATTAACGAATTTAACCTTTAAAGTGTATTGCGTTTAGAAATTTGTTTTGGTATCTTCTTACTGAAAGCGCGTAAAACCACTTGTTGTGTAATTGTTCACATAACCAAATGTGTCAGAATTGTTCGTTAACCGAATCGGAAGTGCTCAGAGTGAGGCAGCGAGATGACTCAGTATTCGACCGTAAATGTTTAAACTGTGGTGCCTCAATCAGCATCCGGCTTTTTAAGATTTTTAAATATATCTAAATTTGTTGTTAGATCTTGTCGGGTACGCGATGAGAGCTTTCTTGTTCTTATGTCATAGCCGAAGGACGATTCAGCTCTTTTAAGGTAGGAAGGATAACTGTTGGTCTGTAGACCTGTCTAGATTCGCCAGCCGTCCGGGAGTCTTTGGAGATTTGACAGTCCAAGAGCGGCAGCTATCAGACGAGCTAGATTTTTAAGGTAGTGTGCGCCAGACTCTTGCTAGAAGTTCCCAAAATGAGTAAGTAGATCCCGGAAATACAGATACAAGATACAAAATACCTTCGTATTTTCATGTAGATACGAGTATTTCTAAAACTGTTTAAAAATTAATTTTGTATCTTGTATTCAAATGAAATTTGTTTGGCATTTTAGTATTTTGTAGATAATATGCTTGCTAAAATACTTTTATATAGTAACTAGCGACCCGCCCTCGCTTCGCTTCGGAAACATTAAAACACACATGAAACCAAAAAAAAAAAATTAAAAAAAAAATTAAAAAAAGTAGCCATGTTCATCAGGGACAATGTCGGCTTCTAATGGAAAAAGAATTTTTCAAATCGGTCCAGTAGTTTCGGAGCCTATTCGAAACAAACAAACAAACAAATCTTTCCTCTTTATAATATTAGTATAGATATAGATAGATAACTGATTCTATGGTAACATCTAAGGTGACAATACTTTTCAATGTGAATGTGGAATACATTGTGGATTACATAGACCTGTGATGTTGTCCTAAATATTACTTAGCGCACAATTGAAGTCTGGTGCCAAATTGGTAGATGGCATGGGAATTTTTTTTTTCTACAAAATGTCGGATGTGCCCTTGATTCGTATCATTTTTAATTATAATTTTTTTTTTAAATATAATATTATTTTGTGTCACGTTTGCGCGATCAATGCGATTTACATGTAAAAAATAAACTTTCATTTAAAAAAATCTTTTTTTTTTCCATAAATATTTTATCTATAAAAATTATTCAAAAGATATTTTATATCTAGTATTTTAGATACCATTCCAGAAAGTTAGTTGCATCTAGTATCTGAAATACTTCATTTAAAATTATGTATTTCTCATTTTGTATTCTAGTTTTCAGATTTAACACGTTCGCTGCGGCAAGTAAAATCTTAAACCTTTGTCTGGTGCGGCGGCGGGCCAAATTGTGCCCCCAATGATTTTTCCGCCAGTGCGTGGTAGGTCTTTTTCGACACGTCAGCACAAGGTTCGATTAAATTGCTATAACTTTGCGAAAACATAATGTAGGTGAACAGTTTTTGGACTGTTGGAAAAACCTTGAACCCAACTTCTTTAGATTTGATTCGCCCCGGGATCTGCCGAACAGAAAATGAGAAATAAACTAGGGAAAGTGGCGGGTCGATATCGACCAGAACCGCACTAGAAAGTATTTTTAGTAGTGATGGGAAAGACAAAAATAAGGGGATATCGAAAATAAAACAGAATTAAAGTAAAGAAATAAAAATTGTTTATTTAATTATTTATTAATGGCTGTCTTTAAAACATTTCGCACAAAGATTTTGCTTGCACATTCTGCAGTATGTTTTAATTTTTTTTACTTTCCTTTTCACCTCGAAACTCTTCATGGTTTCCCGCAGTTTTTCATAGCACCCTACACAATTTCGCCGTTTACCGCTCATCTCAAGGATATGATCGGCCGTAGGTGTTACTTGATTTCCTGAAATGATTTTTTAAATTCTGTGATTCATTTACCTTATGAATTTGACTACAGGGCTCTCTGTGTATTAAATAGATTCTCAAATAAAATGAAAAAGTTAACATAGGTCTTGAAATAGTCAAATCTCATCACCATGCGTTGTCAAAGTGCACACTTTGATTGGTAAAATTAAACACAACATGCTACAAGATTTTATTTTTTTTTTTTTGTCAGGAGGAAATCGCCGGACTTCCGCCCTCCACTGGGGATGGAGGGCGGGGCATGTCAGAGTCGAACTGGCTAAAACCTCCTGTCGCTCAACAACCAACGTCCAAACCTCGCATGAGACAGAACTCATGAAGAGGCAGAGGGGGGAAAGTGAAGCGTTTAGTGCGGAGCACATCTCTCCCATCACCCTCCCCCTCGGGACGCCGGACCGGCGGTCGTCGGCGCCACGACCACCAGCCCTCTCGGTCGGCAGGCTATCCGAAGCCCGCCTAGATGGCGCCGGTTAGAGTGAGCTATCCTACGGAATACCCCGCTGGACCAGAACCAGCGTGAGTCGAGGATAGCCGGCCTTCCATCACCCGGATGCTCTTGCGTAAAACGCGTGCAGAGCAGCTTGCACGTCGTCTTCTTAGGCCCCCCTCGCCGGTCCCCAGACCGACATGTGAGGGGGACCCGAAACACTTAGAGGGCCAGGGCTTGGGCGAGATCCGCCTCCCTGGCCCTCGCTCGATGGCGGCGGGATTGTGCGTCTCTCACGCGCCCCGCCGCCTCCTTCTGCGAGATGGTGCACTCGCAGAAGTCGAGCATCGCCTTCCACGACTCGTCGTCGCCGAGCATCGATGCCACGACACTCGGCAACGACAAGTCGTTTCCTGTTTTTGCGACGAGGACACGGCGCCACCCCTCCCATGCGGGCAGGCAACGAGCGTGCGCTCCGCCGTGTCCAAGTCGCAACCACAATGGTGGCACTCTGCCGTCGGCTCGGCTCCGATCCGGTGCAGGAACTCACCGAAGCAACCATGCCCAGTGAGCACCTGCGTGAGCCGGAAAGTGAGGCGTCCTCTGTCACGATTCACCCAATCCACAAGGACCGGGCGAATCCCCTCGACAGTCCTACGACCGGCCGAAGGATCAGCCAGCCGTCTGGACCATGACTCCAGCAATGCTACAAGATAAGGTGATACAACTTTGTTTTCTGCAATTTTCAGACCACTCTATTTGTTAAGCTTGTGAAAACAAAATATGTATATATAATACAGGGCCTTATATAGTAGACTTGAAGCGTTATTTTCATGTTAAATGCAGCCTTCTGACCCGAAACAACAACTCATGTATTATTGAGTAAGTAAACAGAGTGTCATAACATACCTTAATACAAGGAGTAGTGCAATAAACGCCATACATTGCTCGCAGAAAAATAAACAGAGTCAAACCAAAGCTACCTACCAAGACCTACCGGTATTAGTTTCATTTAAAGACGAGACTGGTTTGAGAATATGAAATTTTCTTCCAGTGGGGCTACTGTAAATATGCTCTGTTGACAAAAAAAAAGTTTATTGTAATTTACTGCCATATCTATTGTGACTTACTCAGCGAGAGTACCTAAACTTACACATGATTCGATGCCAGCGCACGGCAACCCACTGAATTCCTCCGCTTCTATTTTGATAATTGTTTTTTATTGAATAGGGTAGGTATACTTTGAGTAGATTAAAGTCACAAAAAAGAAGTTTTTATTATGTAAGTATACCTAAACAATTTTGAGTCGGCCCCAAACAATCTATTTTATTAATTTCGTAAAGCGTGATGCGTGCCGGGTTAGGTATACCTACGTGTAGGTATGGTTAGATTTACTTGTATTAGTTTAAGAACTTAGTTATTAAGGTTAAATAAAAATGGTTCATTATTTTTGGCTTTTCAATATTCTTAAAAGCCATTTTATTGGCTAAAAATAACAAAAATAACTTGAGGTGATTATGCATGCAAATACGCGATATCTAGTGATAACGTGAAAGTATTCTTTAAAAACTTAATTTATAAATAATCGACCGTACATTTTCTAATATAATTGTAATAATATATTATACTGTAATAGTATGTTTAAATAGCAAACAAAACTCACCACTTGTGCTTGTTTTTTTTTTCTTGAAGGAAAATATCTCCTGACTGCTGTCACTATCACTATCTGCACCGCAAATTAATTTATTTTCCAAAATATTTATCTTTCTTTTGTTGCCTGACATCGTGCCTTTAATTTTAAGGAATAAAAAAAACGTGACGTATGTCAGTTCCGATAACTTGCCCAACACTAACTGGCGAGGCGGGCGCTCTGTGCGGTATCGGGCCGCCAACAGCCTGTTGGGACGGCGGGCCACAATAGGCCTCCTCCCGCACCGAGTTGATATTTTTTACCGTCAGTGCGTGATAGGCCGATAAAGGCCTGCCGGGATGTTTTTATATAGAACACCTATACTTTTGACCACAATCTCAAATATATATTTGTCTTTGTCATACCTTTACAAACACCTGAGATAATCGTTCCGCACCAGCGAGAGGGACATAGTTTTCTTCGTCCGCACCAGGTGAAATTCCGCGGCAGGCTGATTTGGGCCTGTTCCGCAGTGAACGTGTTAAAGTATCTTTGTACATCACTGCTTATCGACAATGCCTGGCTATATCGATAAATTATTCCGACGCTGTCCTCAGATATTTGTTAATACATTCGAGATTTGAATTGAAGTTAAGATTGACGACCTTACAGACGGTTGTCCTTCAAAAGAGGACCTTTATTACTGGTAGGCACCACCGCCCTGCCTATTTTTGCCGTGAAGCAGTAATGCGTTTCGGTTTGAAGGTCAACGCAGCCGTTGTAACTATACTGAGACCTTAGAACTCATATCTCAAGGTGGGTGGCGGCGTTTACGTTGTAAATACCTATAACACCAGGTGGGCTGTGAGCACGTCCACCCTTCAATGCAATAAAAAAAAATCATTGTTGTAAACCGCGTTACCATACGTCATGGTGGGGCAGATGCGTGTTTAGCTAGTTTGGTTGTTACAGAGATATACTTTTTTTAATTAACAAATCGCAGACCTCACTTCCCCTGAAGTATTCGCGGTATCGAACCCATGAAAGTAAATAAAGTTACATAAATATAACGATGCTTATAACGGTTAGCGGTACGTAACAAAGATAACATTACTTTTACTTTCGCGTTCGCAACGTCTTCGTAGCGATTATAATTTGTTTATACGACCCGGTTGAGTTAGCGTAATTAATAATATTGATTTGTAGGAACCGTCAGTTTGATGTCCACTGACCACTCGACTGCGGGTGTCGTGCTTAAAATTTTTTTATTTTTTTTTTATTGCTTAGATGTTTGGACGAGCTCACAGCCCACGTGGTGTTAAGTGGTTACTGGAGCCCATAGACATCGACAACGTAAATGCGCCACCCACCTTGAGATATAAATTTTAAAATCTCAGTATAGTTACAATGGCTGCTCTACCCTTCAAACGGAAACGCATTACTGCTTCACGGCAGAAATAGGCAGGGCGGTGGTACCTACCCGTGCGGACTCACAAGAGGTCCTACCATCAGTAAAAAGGCGATCAGCGCAGGGCTTTCGTTAGCTGATTTCGATTGTGTAGCTTGGTAGTTATCATTATAGATGCGTAAACAGCATGCTACGGTATTTGCTATTAGTCATTAAATAAATAAATAATAAATAAATATTTAATAACAATCACGTCACGTTAACTGGTCCCGTGCTAGGTAAAGAAATTGTGTTACAGGTACCAGATAACGGAAATAAATGTAAGATTTTTATTATACACTTACATATGTATATTTAATATATATATCTATAACCCTGGAAAAGACATTTTATATTTATCATACAAATATCTTCCCTTGGCGGGATTCGAACCCGTGATCCCCTTGTGTAGTGACCATGTCACTTACCACTACACCAGACGGCCGTTAAAGAGGTCAAATATAGGTCAAATAGCACCCCGAGCGATAACCGTGAAAATTAAGGCCGTACTGTCTACAGCGGTCTATAGTTGAAGAGTTTCCCTGTCTGGTGGTAAACCCAGATGTGGATTCTGGTCGATTCGCCTCATGAATTTAGGAGCAACGTGTAGAAAATCATCTGCATAGCATGAGAGGAAGTGGATCTAAGTGAATTCGCAAAATGTTCGTCAAGAATTCCTCGAAAAATAAATCGAAGCTTCTAATTACAAGAATTTAACATTTTTTTTATTGCCCTAACAGGCAGAAAAGTTTACGGCCCACCTGATGGTGAGTGGTTACCGTCGCCCATGGACTTCAGCAACGCCAGGGGCAGAGCCAAACCGCTGCCTACCGTTAATTGAACCGGAAATTTTTAAAATTACGTACTAATAAAATAACGAGAAATCTCCGTAATATTTCTTTAATAATAAATTTATCTTTATTTCGTACACAGCGTTAAACTCTGCTGATGTCTATGGGCTTCGGTGACCACTTAACACCAGGTGGACCGTAAGCTCGTCCAATCGTCTAAAAGATTTTAAAACACTACGAGCACACATATTTACGAACAAATTCATCCACGAACTAATCAATTTAGCTTACAAACAAATTCTGTCCCTCCATCGGGAATCGGACTCGGGGTCCGTCACACGGCGGTCATGTCCACGGACCACAAGCCGAGTCGCCTCACATTTAGCGTCTCTCTCCTTAAAATATGCGACGCCCATTCCATTTGACGAGTATTTTCGCTAAAACCAGTAGAAAGTTGACAAACTTTCGTCTTAATTTAATAAGAAATTTTATAGATATATTATAGACCGTATTAATGAAATTTTATTTATCTAGTTTTAGTTTAGATTGTATTAATTTAGTTCCGTTTCCTAAATGTCGTGTTGTCTATCGTCTACTGAAGGGTCGTTGAAGTTTGAAGATACCAAAGAATATCGGCGTCCAGGAATTGACCCCTCCAGCACTAGTAGCGAGGACCAGGGCACCCTACGCCTGACCCAGCTCATAGCACCAGCCTGCTGAGTGTCTCACCGGATCCTCTAAGTCAAATTCGAAGGTTCTAATGCCCTTGAGAAATTAGGTCTCCTTCGCTCAAAGCATTAGTGTGCTTAGTGCGAGTTATTTAACACTCTCGATAGCGTAAAAGTGACCTCATTCCTCAAGTTTTTTATTATTATTATTTTATTGCTTAGATGGTTGGAAGAGCTCAAAGCCCACCTGGTGTTAAGTGGTTACTGGAGCCCATAGATATCTACAACGTAAATGTGCCACCCACCGTGAGATATAAGTTCTAAGATCTCAGTATAAGTACAACGGTTGCCCCACCCTTCAAACCCAAACGCATTACTGCTTCACGGCATAAATAGGCGGGGTGGTGGTACCTACCCGTGCGGACTCACAAGAGGTCCTATTACCAGTATTGAGTCTTTGAAAATGTCGATCAAAGACTCCATCTCATATCTACTTAATATACGGGTCAAAGCTTGTCAAGGTTCGACAAGAAGAATAGTTAAGAAGAAGATTATTTAAAGCTACGCTACTCTTGACATCCCAACCGCATCTGGTATTTTAATCGTTTGATCCTCTCCTCCTTGCGTTGATAAGCCTCAATGCCAAGGGTCGTGGCCTCGTGAGACTTTCTTGGGCAAAATACAAATGGTGGGGCCTTGCGTCCTTCCACGGCAGTGCTTTTGGAAGATATTTAGTTCTTAGAGGCCACTAAAGCCTTATTTGGACTAATTAACCGCCGCCCAACCTTCGGCGCTGACTGATTTACGGTGGAAAGGTCGAATGCCAACTCAACCCTCCTCTTTTCTCAAAGGAGACCTAACGAAGGCAGCTGCTTTCCAAATGCATCTGTCCTCGGGCCGGAGACCACCCGATTATACCCTAAAAATGTTCATTTAAAAGTGAACAACACAAAGAAAACACGCCACAGATTTCCTTTTCGTTTCGTAAGTGTGTAAATATTATGCAAATGTCGTTATTATGCAGAAATATTTTATTTTAGCATCCGCCACGCCTCGTCCGGGTCGAGACACACTACAAGCTGGTCACTAGACCCGCAAAAGTATAGCTTGGAACACGCTTTATTGGTAAACCGAGGTAGAAGTTAGGTTATTTTTCTTATATCCTGCTGATCTTATATATGCTGCTATTCATATGGTCTGGAAATTAGGTCAAGCTACTCAAGCTAGTATAATCATTGTGAGGTTCTTGAAGCGTGTGCGATTGACATGAAAATAGTAAGAGGTCGCTCTTATCAAGCCGTGTTCGAAGATTGTTGATGATGATATTAGAGTTAAATTAGTGGCTTTAGGAGGCATCGGACCGGCACAAATAGGCATTATCAGTCTGCCTATTTGTGTCGGGAGGCATCGTTTTGCTTTGAAGGATGGGACGGAGGATATGTAAGATGATGGTATTGCCGTTGTGATTTTTGTCGACATCCGCGTCTATCCCGGGTGGACCACGAAAAATATTTTAATTGCATAGATGGGTGGACAAGCTCACGGTTCATCTAGTCTTAAGTGGTTACCGGAGCCCATAGACATCTACAACGTAAATGCTGCCATGAGTTCTAAGGTCTATACATTTTACAACGGACTAACATTACCACGGCTGCCCCGTCCTTCAAACCGAAACGCGTTACTGCTTCACGGCTGAAATAGGCAGGGTGATGGTACCTACCCGTGCGGACTCACAATATTCCAAGATATCATAATAAAAACTTTAAGGAAAACTCCTATTGTGTAGTGGAATTATCAGAGCTGAGGTAGCAAGAACCTGAAAATTATCGCTCAGTGATTACATCATTAACTACAGCGCGTACTTTAAGTGACAAAACAAAAGAGAAATGGCTTGAAGAATCCTGTTTTGACAAAACTAAAACACAAGGCAGTTTGGATCGTATGACCATTAAAATAAGAATCAATTGAAAAACGGCGTATTAATTCATTCACACGAGTGTAAAGTGATTAGTTTAAGATAATTTAATCTCTATTCTCGTGTCGTTAACGTTGAATGTCTGCGGAAGCAGTATGTTTGACCTCAAAATCTTCGCATCACATACGCGCGACCGCTTCGGGGGAGTTTGTTCTGTAGCGCCTCCGCAAATAAGGGGCATAATCGGTTGCGCAATTTCCGAAACAGGTTGCTCGAACCGCGATGCCTAAGATACTTTCTTCGTGATGCTCCGAGTTCAGTCCAAGGCGAGCCGCGAGAGGACGCGGTCGGTGAAAGATGTCAAACTGACAGCTGTCAAAGTCTAGTTAGTGCAGTGCGAAGGAAAGTGAACGTTTCCGGTAACGAACTGAGATATATTTAAACGGTGTTTTCTATTTTGGTGGATTTTCAAGACTGTTGTTTTTTTTTTTTTCGTTTCGACAACCAAAATGGTAGGTGTATTTTTAATTACTTTTTTTCAGCTAGTTTGATTACCCCTTTTTAAATTAATTCAGGTTCATGTAGTTAATTTTAATGTAGCGTGAAGTGTACAAAAAAACGGCCTAATTAGCAAGCCGAATTAACAATTAATTTTATCATTTTATTTTGTTCTGATCCGATCCGGAAGTGGACATCGAGTTAAGCAATAAAATAAATATTTTAAAAAAAAATAAGAATCAGTATGACGAGTTTCAATTGAGAATAAATATCGCAACTATAATTGAAATTAAAGTGTGACATAATTGTATTACAGATATACTATAATTGTATTACAGTATGTATTACAGAATATTTTTTTTAATTTTTAAATATAACAGAATATTCAAAATATTCTGTATACAAATAAATTTAATACCTACTTCAATAACGCTTTTGCATAACACGCAATGTATCACAATTGATAATCCATTGACGCGCGGGGTCAACGTTCTCGCGAGGGCCCGCACGAAATTTCGGTAAAATAATATTAGTTTCTATTTACTATCTGACTACTACCGTTTTGATAGAGAATTCGGCAAGGAACCAAATTGGCGGGTAAATGAAAAAAAAAACACGACTGAATTTGGTCATATTTGAGGTAGTAGTCAGCACACAGCCCATCTGATTGTAAGTGAGTCACTCGTCGACGTCTACATTACCAGGGACATAGACAAGCCGCTGTCAAAATAAAGAGATTAGCGAACTAAGGAATCTAAATTATTTAAATAGGTCAAGATGAGACGGTGCATTACCAATTACGCATAGCTTTTTTTTTGTGTAATATTTCAGGGTTAAAACAAACAGTAATATAAACATATTAAACACACATTTTAAAACACAACATAAGTTTCATATTTTAATCTTTTTATAACAAAATAAACATGTTCAATCATAGTTTCGAAGAATAAAAACTTTTTGGTCTAAGCGATATTTTTGTAACTTCACAGGAGAGCCATTTAAAGTTTAAACATTTGGAAAATTTATTACTAGTGGTAGGACCTCATGTGAGTCCGCCCGGGTAGGTACCACCACCCCGCCTATTTCTGCCGTCCAGCAGTAATGCGTTTCGGCTTGAAGGGTGGGGCAGCCGTTGTAACTATACTGAGACCTTAGAACTTATATTTCAAGGTGGGTGGCGCATTTGCGTTGTAAATGTCTATGGGATCCAGTAACCACATAATAAAAATAAATAAATAAAAAACAAAAATCAGTATCACAATTCAAAAAAAACTTCAGCTATGTGAATGGAGTAAACTTAATTAAAGGTTAATTAAAAATATTGAACCGTTGATGATGATACCAAATATAATAAAACAGAACTTTTATAGCCGCCTTAACCTAATAAGTGTATGTCTCTAATAAAAAATAATAATAAGATAAACGTCGCGTATTGAGCGACATTCATCTACGCAATTAAAGGCGAAGTTTTTTTATGATATTTTCAAATAATTCTGTTCATCACACGAATGTTCGTCCGATGTGAGAAACGAATCCACGACCCTTGGCGCCACAATCAGGTCAGCTAACTACTAAACCACGGATTCAGTCATCAATGGTCGCAATTAACATAATACGTAATGAAGATTTTTGTTTGTCCGCCTTCCACAAACATCTTTTGTAACGTTGTCATTACGTGCCTATGCTAAACAAACAAATATTGGAAATGTGAAAATATTTCGTAAAAGCTTATAACTACGGCTCGGGCCCGCTTTCTATGTGTTTAACATAAATTTGAATCGTAATTGAAAAAATCACGGATGCCTTTTGCGTTTCATTGGTCATTACTCAGAATTAACTATCCGAAAATATGGTGGATAGAGTAGGGAGATTCTCGAGTGAAGGCCGCGTATTTTTTTTTTGGAACGAAGTTCCTTATTCGTCTATGGGGAGGGGTACCCTAACCGGGAAAAAACGTCCGTAACATAAGATTTTTTTTGTTCTACCTATTCTTGTAGCCTCGAGGGGTTATTCTAAATTCACCGAACTAGTAGGTGAGCTCACGGGGCTCAAATCGGGAGTGTTGCTAACACTGGCCCTAGCAAGAGCCGTGGTTCGCAGAATCTAGCACCGGATCGGAAACGTGACCCACTTAGAAGATCCGGCGAGACTCTGTGGGCTGTGTCTATGGGTTAATTCACTCGTCGAGTCCTTCGTCGCAAGCGACGGGTTCGACGAGGACGATGACCGGGGCATATGGGCTTCGGTAACCACTTAACTCCAGGTGGGCCGTAGACTCGTCCGCCCATCTAAGCAATAAAAAAAAACAAAAAAAGTTAGTTTAGTTTATTTATTTATTATATTAGATTATTTTATGTATCATTTTTTGACAAATATTTTTATAGGCTTGGGTTTCAAAAATATTTACCGTAGCTTTAAGATGTGACTGAGATAGAAAGGTAAGAAATGGAAAAGGAATGACAGAGAAAAGAAAGATGGCGATGATGATTGAATGAGCAAGGCGTAAAAATGTGTCAGTTGATTTTTAATTCTTACTAGCGGTCCCGCAGTGGTTTAAATTCGACTATAATTATTAATGTAAATTATAAGTTTGAACATTATTATGGTTCTATTTTCGAAGACTATTAAACTTCTATTATGACAGATTTCGCCAAGACTACACTATAGAAAAATAATATTAAAGACAAACCATATTAATCTATTCTCAATTTGACCACAGACTTTAAACAATAAAAGAGTATAAATGCGTGTGTGTGTTAAATACATGGTAGTGTGTGTAATCCATTTTATGTTTAATTTTAAAAAGATATTAACATTTACAACTCCTTGTAAGTGGTAATAAATGTTAATATCTTTTTATAAGTGTGGGAAATCTCATGCTCCTCCGTCCGTGCAATTTTCGTAAAAAGGGGTACAAAGTTTTTGCTTCACGCATTAATTTAAATAGATACTAGCTGACCCGGCAAAAATTGTTTTGCCATATATAAGATTTCTAGGGAATTACTAGTGGAGCCTTCGATTCGCCTCGAAGGCTCCGTCGGCTGGGCGTCCTTGGGGTGAGCCGCGCCGTCTGGTTGTAGTGTTGACCGCGGTAACCCCCCTACCTCATCCGGGTTCTGACCTCGGAGAGGATCGGACGTCGGGTGTAAGAGTGCAGGGGAGTCGTTTAGTGGGTGGGTCCTAAAATCCTTGGGCCCGCGATCTGCTCTCAACACCTGCAGATCGTTGAGTCTCACATACCCCGCGCGCCCCGTAAAAAAAAGGGAATTACTAGTGTAGAAAAAAAAACTAACTTATTGTAAGTGTGTAAGGATGTGGTAAATGAGGGAAAGAGGTATGTAGTGCTGTGAACGATGAGGGATGAATACATATTAAAAATAACAAAACCTCATTCAACCACATAATACCTCATTATAACAAACAAAAAAGTCCAAATAAAAAAAAATATGTTAGGGTTGGACAACCCTAATCACTTAGGGGTATGAAAAATAGATAGTAGCCGATTCTCAGGCTTACTGAATATGCATAAAAAATTTAATGAGAATCGGTCAAGCGGTTTCGGAGGAGTATGGGAACGAACATTGTGACACGAGAATTTTATATATTAGAAGAAGAATTTGGAATAGAAAAATAAAGGTGGAATAGTTATATTTTAAGCTCGACGATCTTAATTGTACATTTTTCTCTTACGAGGTAAGATGTAAAGTTTTTTTTTTTCCCTACCTAAGCTGATAGATAGCCTTGAGAGGTTATATCAGCGTAACCTTAATTAGTAGGTGAGCTCACGGGGCTCAACCTGACGACGTTGCTAACACGAACCCTAGGAAGAGCCGTGCTTCGCAGAATTTACCACCGAATCGGAAACGCGACCCACTGAGAAGATCCGGCGAGAAACTCAGTAGGCTGTGTCTGAGGGTTAATTTAATTTCTCGTCGAACCCGTCGCTTGCGACGAAGGGCTCGACGAGAACGGTGACCGGGATGTTAAGTAATAATCCGTGTTTGAACTAAGCATTTCGCGGAAGAGTCCGTAGCAGAGGACCCTTGTGAGCCGCGGGTTGTCGATCAGCGTAAGGCGACTTTTAAAACACGTCTTTAATTAAAGAACACAAGTTTTTACTTACAGACTACAAGTGCATGTCGAATGTAGGATAATGAGGAGGCGTGATCTTTACTTTGTACTTTCTTTAGTTAAGGCTCTGCTCTCTCTTTATCCTTTACTTTATACTTTCTTTAGTCAAGTCTCTTCTCTCTCTATCTTCCGAGCTATGTATCCCACATGCTGGTACGGTCAGCTTTCCTTAATCTACTTCGCTCTATCTTCGATATCCTTAGACAAACCTCCGAAAATACTAAAACTAAAGCTATCAACGTAATCAGATCGAAGTTTAAGAAGCGATTAATTGCATTTGGAGATAAGTTTTTTTAATTTGTGGCTCAGATATGACGTGTGGACGAGCTCACGGTCCACCTGGTATTAAGTGGTCACCGGAGTCCATAGACATCAAGAACGTGAATGCAGTCGCAATATTTTGATACATGAGTTCTAAGTTGAGTTTTTACAGTACAACGGCTGCTTTGACCTTCAAACGTGGGCCCACAAGAGGTCCTACCGTACCAGTACCTACAGTACCAGTAATTACGCAAATTATAAATTTGCGGCTTTGAATTTTATCACGCGATGTTATTCCTTCATCGTGGAAGTAATTCGTGAATATTTTGTTAACTACGTATTTCATTAGAACAATTGGTAGCTGCCTGCGGGATTCAAACACCCACAAAGTCTATTTTTTAGGCCACAATGATTTCAATGTCGCGATATATTGAGATATTTATATATTATGCTAACAGCTTAGCGCCTGTTTTATTGTTAACCGGCTTCAAAAAAGGAGGATGTTTTTTTTTTATGTTTGTTACCTCATAACTTTTGACTGGGTGAATCGATTTTGATGATTCTTTTTTTAGTAGAAAGCTGACGCTTCTCGTGTGGTCCCATTTTAGTCCAGTTCTGATAATGGTATCCATGAGAAAACCATATAAGTCTTAAATTTGCATTAATCAGGTGCGCGACAAATAGATGAATAACTGACTAACTCAATATCACGCCAACCGATTTCGATGATTATTGTATTTGGTGTATATTAATTTGTTTTGGAATATCTTTTTTTTCTGTTTGAAGTCGGTTTTTATTTTTGTTAAATTTTATTGTTTTTATAAAATACAAGCGGCCCGCTCCGGCTCCGCTTGGGTCTTTAACAAACATTTCAACAATATTTGACGTTGTTTTATTTTTTTAAATAAAAGAACACATACTGCGGCATAACTATAACAGTTAGACATAATAATATGCTGTCGCGACACTTTTTTTAATTAATAATATGTTCTACAAAGTCGTAGTACATTATTATATTCTATCATCAATAGTTTTCGCAGGGCACGCGATGTAAAGAATATTTTAGGTAATTTTTTACACCTTGGGTTACATTATTAGAGTTTTAGTATGGATCCCTATTTTTTTTCAAAATAGATGTCACTATGTCACTCGGCAATAACAGTCCAAACTGTGAACAAATTTTTCAAATCGGTTCAGAAGTTTCGGAGCCTACTCAATACAAACAAACAAACAAATCTTTCCTCTTTATAATACTATATAGTATAGATTTCTTGATATTTACGTTCCTTTCCACGCAGTAACCGATAAGGATTGAGTTACGTATTTTTAGAAGGTTATGTGTATTTATTGAAAAAATCTTACAAGCAATGTATAAACAGTAAATCGAAGTAGGCATGCTTCTCTAACATTAATTAACGCTGGTATTTTGATTTTGTAGTTGTTAATTAATTAATTGCATATTAAATTGCGTCCACAATTTCTCAAAAGTCACTCGGAAATTAAAACCAAACGTCATTGACCCTTATAAGGACTATTTGAAGCTTTGTCTCAAACGGTAGTAGGGTTGAATAGCAGATAAGACCACGGACTCGTATTTCGCAAATAACAAAAAAAGGCCGAACATACATTCAGTAGCTCCCATGGATTGACATTCTAAAAAAAAAGGAGGAAAATAAGGGAGCGTTGACCTCTTGATTACTTTTATATTAGCGCGTTCCATTGCGCATTCGCATGCGCTTGGAATTAAGTTATTGTTATAAAGGTGATTTTAGATCTCACAGAACATTAAATAGTTTTAAAACTGTTAAGGGAAGTTCGCACCTTATTTTTTACTGGTGGTAGTCCTAACATGTCTTAGTCTTATGAGTCCGCACAGGTAGGTGTCACCATCCTGCCTATTTCTTCCGTGAAGCAGTAATACGTTACGGTTTGAAGGGTGCGGCAGCCGTTGTAACTATACTGAGACCTTAGAGCTCATATCTCAAGGTGGGTGGCGGTATTTACGCCATAGATCGTCTATGGGTTCCCGTAACCACTTAACAGCAGGTGGGCTGTGACCTCATCCATCCACCTAAGCATAAAAATAACAAAACACCCTTAAGGCTTCTGTCGATGCTCAGCTCCATGTAGCCTTTTAATGTGGGCAATGGCGTGATCTTTATCAGCACCTTTACCCACGGAAATAGGGCTTAGAAATTTTCTAGGGAGGGATCCCTGGAGGACTGATTATAAGCTGCAATCCCTCAACAGATTTTCATTCGAGCTAATTTAGAAAGTTCACGGCTCCCGTACGAAAGCTTCAGTTGCGTAATAAGCCGAGAACCGGTTCACGAACTTTCGTGGAGACATGCGCCTCGACTCGCCGCTAACTATAGACGCGTCACGCAAATAACGCGTCTGTTTGCGCACGTAACACTATAAGGACCGGTCATCTTTTTTGCCCGGCGTGTTGAGAAGCACGGGGTATTATTCCTTGATACCCAAAATCGAAAGCTCGTTAAAGCGAACGTTGTGTGGCGAATCGTCAGGTACCTACAGCCGCTAGCAAGGACCTGGTCACACATGAAGTCGTCGTGGCCTAAAGGATAAGACGTCCGGTTCAGTCGTATCTAGCGATGCAGCGGTGTTCGAATCCCGCAGGCGGGTACCAATTTTTCTGATGAAATACGTAACAAATGTTCACGATTGACTTCCACGGTGAAGGCATAAGATCGTGTAATAAAAATAAAAAATCCGCAAAATTATAATTTGCGTAATTACTGGTGGTAATAACCTCTTGTGAGTTCGCGCGGGTAGGTACCACCGCCCTACCTATTTCTGCCGTGAAGCAGTAATGTGTTTCGGTTTGAAGGTGGGGCAGCCGTTGTAACTATACTGAGACCTTAGAACTTATATCTGAAGGTGGGTGGCGCATTTACGTTATAGATGTCAATGGGCTCCAGTAACCACTGAACATCAGGTGGGCTGTGAGCTTGTCCACCCTCTAAGCAATAAAAAAAAAACATTAACAGTCTGTGGTGTAGACTGAAAGCCCGCCAAAATCAAAACGAGTAAAATTAAATTTCTAATACATAAAAAATTGTATTTTTACGATTAATACAATTTGTCTAATAATTGCGTTATTGAAACACGTACATAATAATTATAATATCGAGAAGTGAAAGGATATTTTGTTCAAACGACATTTTGGAAAAAATATCTTAACAACAACTTTTTTTAGCTATTTGAATATTAAGAACATCCAATTGTTGATACTAATACAAGGACAAGGCGGCCTTCTGTTATGGGTTTATTGCGTTGGCTCTCAAACTGTTTTTATCGCGGGACCCTTATTAACCCTTTGAGCGCGTCGATAGATCGACTCTCTATTAATGCGTACAAAGTGCGGAGCGTCGGAATATCTACTATTGCTCAGTTCGATTAATGGTATTAGGTATTGATATGTACAGATGTGTCATAACGCGCGCACTTATAACATTTTTAATAAGTTAATCTAATATATAAAATTCTCGTGTCACAATGTTCGTTCCCATACTCCTCCGAAACCGCTTGACCGATTCTCATGAAATTTTTTATGCATATTCAGTAAGCCTGAGAATCGGCTACTATCTATTTTTCATACCCCTAAGTGATTAGGGTTGTCCAACCCTAACATATTTTTTTTTATTTGGACTTTTTTGTTTGTTATAATGAGGTATTATGTGGTTGAATGAGGTTTTGTTATTTTTATTATGTATTCATCCCTCATCGTTCACAGCACTACATGCCTTTTTCACTCATTTACCACATCCTTACACACTTACAATAAGTTAGTTTTTTTTCTACACTAGAAATTCCCTAGAAATCTTATATATGGTAAAACAATGTTTGCCGGGACAGCTAGTAACCATATAAAAATATTTTAGTGTGAATTGCAGCATTGACTTTGTATGTTTTTGTTAAATTAAAGGTTTTTACAAGTTTTTTTTTCCAAGAATCCTTTAGAGATTTGTGCAGAATATGTGAAAATAAGCTCAGCACTAAAATGATTAAGTGATGGATAAATAAGCACAAATTTAATAATCAGTTAACTTTAATTCAATAATTTGGAGCCCAATTTGGAAACCCATGGTGTTTCCATTTTTTATTTTTATTTTATTTTACCGCTTGCTTCGAATTCTGTTCTGAAGGAACTGTCATTGTCAATTACTATTATTGACGTGTGACATTTATGTTAAACGTCAAAGAATATATCGCTTTGTGGCTTTTTAGTACGACGATAATATTTGAGTCTAAGTAATGGAATCGTGAATGCGTAAAGCTGATGTAATGTTATAGAGTTATGTAGAAAGTAACGAAAGGTGAAAGTATGAAAGAGATGACCCGAACACAGAGTAACGTCTCAAGCAGAGGCGACAAACTTTCGCTCTAACCCGCTAACACAAATGCATATTTTTTCGTGTGCCAGGCAAAAGATTTTACTGCCTGCAGTGTGTTAAGTGACACTTCACGGTCGCTCGTGATACTGTCTTGTATGACTAGAATTACACTAAAGAAAACACGTGTGGCATTCGGGAACTGCCGCGATAAAGCTATTGCATAGCATTTTTTATCAACTTATGCAATTATAATTAGACAATAATAATTTAATATAAAATCAATAATAAAATAAGACCACGCTATATTTATAAACATTGACAAAAGCAAAACATTAACTGTCCCCTTCACACTCATAAGCTAGACCGCGCGAGAGAGAAAGATGGGCAGACTTTTCATGATGCGCATGCAGTGCGACGTCACGCCGCGCGCTCATTCACAAACACTACACAAGCGCAACGTGTGAATGTGTTGAACGCGAGCTACATGGTAGGCGGAGTGGTAGTGTTAGGTTTTATTTTCGTTACCTGATTTTTTTGATTCGGTCGCCGCGCTCAAAGCCCGTGATAAAAGCTATGCTATAGCTTAATAATACGGACCAACAGTTAGCCGTTAGCTAAAATTTATCAAATAATAATAGAAAGTAATGAAATCTAAAAAATTTAATTGATGCGTCTACGTTAATTTATTACTCTATGTCGCTCCAAAACTAGTTTTACTTTGAAAAGCTCGTGAAAGCCACGTGTGAATGAACGTAAAGTCCAAAGTTCGATGATCCGCTTTTTTATAATCGTTTGTACGATTGTAAAAACTATATTCGGTAGGTGTAAGAAATACGCGGTTTTCTCAGACGCCGCCTCGAAAGTTCCTCGACCTCGCCTCGATTGAGGAAACGGTAGCTCAAGGAATTCGCGGTATTCATTAGAAGTCTGTCTTGTCTTCTCGATGATCTTCTACATCACAGGATAATGAATTAAAAATCAGAAAATACTGCTATAGTAATCAACAGCTTGGTGGAAAAAAAACAATGAAGTAATTTTCCTTTTTGAGTTTGACAGTTGCTATATCACCTCGACTGAAGGAAAATGTCGAGTGGAATCGAGGGAGCATCTTCGATATTTGGTAGTTGAAAAACTGGACGTATTATGTATATTTTCTTGCTGAACGCTAATGCGTCCGCCCACTTTGAGGCCTGAGGTCAGTCTCAAAAAGCTTTGTCGTTTTGTTATTAGGTACTAGTGTTCCCGCAGTAGTCGAAATTCGACTATGATTAATTGAAATTATAAGTTTGAACATTATTATGGTTCTATTGTCAAAGACTATTATTATACTTCTATAATCACAGATTCGCCAAGACTACACTATAGACAATAATATAAAAGACAAACAATATTAATCTATTCTCAATTTAACCAAAGACTTTAAGCAATAACAAAAGTTTGACAATAACAAAGAGTATATTATTATATACGAGTATATTCAATATGTGTTGTGTTAAATACATGGTAGTGTGTGTGATGTTTTGTATTGATTTAATATATTTTTTTATGTATAATTAAAAATTTTATTAGCATTGTGCACTCCTTCTCTATATTCTCTATAAGTGTGGGAAAATTCATACTCACTTCGTCAGCGCAATTTTCGTAAAAAGGGTACATAGTATCACCAAAGTAATAGAAATATTATATAACTAATGGTCCACCCCGGCTTTGTTAGGGTATTTAACAAAGACTTCGAAATTAAATATTATCATACACACACATAAACACTTCTATTTGCGCCAGGTCATTGAAAAAAGAAAATTTTAAAGAAAGTTTGAATATTATTATTTTAATGAGCTTTTGCTTTTTTTAATGTTTTTTTTTTATATCTTTTTTGTTATTTTTGATAAGCATTTAATTAATACTTTTTTGAAATTTTCGCAAAAATGTCATACATACAAAGCAAAAGCTGTTGAATTTGTTGAGTCCACTGAAGTACTATATAGGTCTATGGTTGAGTCAGAGACCTTCTCTCTGTAAAGGATGTTTGACGTTGTTTTATTTTTTAAATAAAAGTCTCTTATTGTAGCATGACTATGTTTAATAGTTAGACATACTTAAGCTGTCACGATAGTTCACTTCGAGAAGGCGGCACGACATGAGAATCCTCTTGTCGTGGCCGCTGGAAACTACATACCCGATCCTGTAGACCGAATGGTAAACCGTCGACGTCGCCCAAAGCACGTCATTACGGATCCTTCCAATCCATTAACGGTGCTTTTAGTAACTACAAGCACCGGTCACCGTCGTCGTCGAACCCGTCGCTTGCGACGAATTGCTCGACGAGCGAATTAACCCATAGACACAGCCCACTGAGTTTCTCGCCGGATCTTCTCAACGGGTCGCGTTTCCGATCCGGTGTTAGCAACACTCCGGTTTGAGCCCCGAGAGCTACACACGTTAGGGTGAAGCTGAAATAGCCTCTCAAGGCTATCAGCATAGGTAGAAGAAAAAAAAACGATAGTTTTTGTAAATAATAATGTTTTCCACAAAGTCATAGTACATTATTTTATTCTATCATCAATAGTTTTGCAACGGGCGCGATGTAAAGAATATTTTAGGTAATTTTTTACACCTTGGGTTACATTATTGGAGTTTCAGTAAGGATCCCTAATCTTTTGAAATAATAATATAACCTATGTCATCCGGCGATAGTGTAGCTTCGCAACAGCGAAAGAATTTTTCAAATCGGTTTAGTAGTTTCAGAGCCTATTCATTGCAAACAAACAATAAAAAATTTCCTCTTTGTAATATTTATTAGTATCGATAATTCGACTCTGACAGAAGGTATTGAAAAAAAATTATGGCTGACTAAACATTTTTAAATTCACTAATTTATTTATTTCTATCGTTTCAGATACCGAGATGGAGAAAGGTGCGTTCTTATTTGCATAACTACTTATTTACTAATAAGAAAAAACCATGCTCCATGCTGAATTATTTTTTATAACCAGCTTAAATACAAATTGACGCGCGCCATTTTTAGTACTTTTTAACACGGCAGTGAAACAATTTTCGTTTCTATTTATAAACGAACACGAAGTTAAATACATCAAATTAATAAAAATACAAAACGAAACGATTCAAAGTGAGCTTCTTCTTTATATTAATTGTCTGTAATCATGAAGCAATAAAACATTTTATTTAACTCCCACGCAATTATCTGTTTTTGCTGCTCAAATTGTGCAGTAGTTTATTGTTCATTATTTACCGACGGAGGTAAATCACCATATGACGCCACACAGAGGAAGGTCGTTAAATAGGTCAATAATCTTGTTTTAAGATAGTTTAGATCCACTAAGTCTACAGAGGAACTGAATTTCGGACATTAACCTAAGCATTGTTGTGAAAGGTCTTTTGTAATGGCCATTGACTTTGAAAACCGACAGAGACGTTTCAGTAATGGAACTTGCTCGTCCATGGTCATCTTATGTAGAATCTTTTCGGGTCGCGTCGGTAGGTACCACCACCCTGCCTATTTTTGCATATAAACGCATGACTGCTTCGCGGCAGTAATACGCAGGGTGGTGGTACCTACCTGTGCGGACTCACAGCACGCCCTACCACCAGTAAAGTCATGTTGGTCAGACCCTAGTTCAGCATTTAGACAATGCCTCAAACGAAAACTTACCAATAGAAAAGTCATAGTCACTGTTTGGTAGCTTTTTTTATTGCTTACAGCCAAGCCAAGAGCCAAGTCGTTGCATACCGCTGCATTCCTCCTCGCGTCGATAATCCTTGATACTGAGGATCGTGGCTTCCTCTAATAACTTTCTCCTGGGTTATCCTGCGTCACTCCTGTCTATCCTCGGCTGTGTGGATAGCAACGTGGACTGAAGTTTTGAGAGTGGAGCGTATCTGGTCCGACCAGCAGTGGACTTCTGCCTCTGGGCCTTCATGCCTTGCTTGGTACACCAGCTTCTCTAAATTGTCACCTCTTTTTCTGGCAATGTGTTCAAAAAACTCGAAACTCCTCCGCGCGCATAAAGTGCTGACCGCTACATTACTGTGGTTCAATCGTATCAGTATACAGCATCACCGAAAGTAGGTCATCTTGGTTCAAATTTCCATCTGTATTTCTTTTGTCGTATCACTCTTGTCAGAGCGGTCGTGGTCGTTATTCAGTATCATTGCTGTGGGCAGATGCTATGGGCCTCACGAGCAATCGCCACTTCTCCCGGCTTGTGATGAGTCTGGTGCACTCACGCAAACAGCCGCCAAGTGCCGAGTTGACTAGGTCGGTCCATCGCATGAGCAACATCATGGTGGTAGGACCTCTTGTGAGTCCATACGGGTGGTACAACACCCCTGCCTATTTCTGCCGTGAAGCAGTAATGCGTTTCGGTTTGAAGGGTGCGGTAGCCGTTGTAACTATATTGAGACCTTAGAACTTATATCTCAAGGTGGGTGGCGGCATTTACGTTGTAGATATGTATGGGCACCAGTAACCACTTAACACTAGGTGGGGTGTCAGCTCGTCCACCAATTTAAGCAATAAAAAAAATCCGTCTACATACGCTCGTAGTTTATTTTAGCCTCAAATGACGTCACACGTAATGATGCTACGTTATATATTTTATAGTTCGGATTTCCGATCTTGGTCTCAATACCTAACCAATTTTATTAGCGGAGCTTACGTATATGAAGTTCGCATATCCGTGTAAAAAAATATATTCCTATTTCTCACAAATTATAGATAAATAGTCGTGGGTAAAACATTGATTGCAACTTTCTCGCTCACACATATTCGTATTAAATCGTGCACGAGCGAGATAGCGTGCTCAATTGTGTAGATGATGTTCTATCTCACTCACCAGCTGAATTTTGTATGCGTTAGAACAAGACAGTGAAACGGCTCAAATAGTGACAGGAAAGTATAGATAAAAATATAATATAGTTTTGTCGATACATAATTATGTTTAATTATTTCCTTGAGATCGAGGGAAAGTTCATTCGAGTGTTCACGACGAGAGGAAATCCTCTATTTGCGATGTAATTAGTGTGCTTTTAATTAAACTACGTAAATTGTATCTGTTTATGACGTTTTTAAATGCATTAAATGTCTATCGAAGTTAACTGTGCAGTTAGAACAGCGCCCCTAGCGGCAAACGAAGGCAAACGTTCCAACTCCCTACAAATTTGAGTTAACTTTTACGCTATCGAGAACGTTAAACAACTCGAACTAAACTCACTGATCACATTGACGCTTCAACGAGTATGGTCACTTGAGTTAAATGATCGAAGACGGCTAAAATCGTTTGCTATTTCACGACAGAACTAGGAATTAGGAAGGATTGTCTCTTCTCGACTACGTCTACTGATGTAAATCGGACTTTTTTATTTTATTTTTTTTATTGCTTAGATCCCCGGTCACGGCAGAGCTTAGGTGGGTGGACAAGCTCACGGCCCACCTGGTGTTAAGTAGTTACTGGAGCCCATAAACATCTACGACGTAAATGCGCCACCCACCTTGAGATACAAGTTCTAAGGTCTCATTATAGCTACAACCGCTGCCCCGCCCTTTGATCCGAAATACATTACTGCTTCACGGCAGAAATAGGCAGTGCGGTCGTACCTACCCGTGTGGACTCACAAGAGGTTCTACCACCAGTAATTACGCAAGTTATAATTTTGCGGGTTTGATTTTTATTACACGATGTTATTCCTTCACCGTGGAAGTCAATCGTGAACATTTGTGAAGTTCGTACCTATTTCATTAGAACGATGCTCGATTCAACCCGAGCGATGACACCTCGACTCTGCCTAAGCACCTCCCGAAGTGAGTCGATGTTTCACGAGTAGTTGCGTCCCACGTCCACTAGATGCCGCGCTTTCGCTTCATTTGTCGCCTCCAGATGCAACTCCTTACAAAAAAAGAGTTAAAACGTCACAGTATTCGCGATCGCCGAAGCTTGCGACTGTACGAGCGAGAATAAGCCCTTAAAAGCGATTTTAACTGGATACGTCATGATTACTAATATATTATTATACCGACGCTTTGTTTGCACGCGTCTCGCGTTGTGTGACATCGTGTTGATTAGAATACGGATTCTAGATTAAGGTTTATTTAAATGAGTATCATTAACCGATGATTTAGCTTTCTGATGTATCCAAACGAACGTGCGTATAAATAAATAATTAAACATTTAGAAATCGAGATTGGATTCCAGTTCAGCGGATCTTGTTTTGTGTTAATAGGACCGCGAGGGGTCCGATGTGGGTCCGGTCAAATTTTCACGGCATTTACTGGACGGTTCTATGATGTGTTCACGGATCAGGATGAAGGCACAACACAGGATGACAGAGAACCGAGAATTCTCTAATGAGCCATTGTGCCATGGTACCTTTGTAAACTTGAAAACTACAGCTGTATTTCACCTTCGCGCTCGGTCTCGGGCTTTCGATGGATTCGCTTTACTTCGGGCCAGGTTAGCCCGATTGTCTACAGCTCAGCTGCCACAGTGCGCCGATAGCTCTGCTTGGGGCGCCCTACTTTCCACTTGCCTTAAGGGGTCCACTCCAGGGCTTGCCTCGAGATGTGTGTGGGTTCTCTCCTGCGACCTGACCATGTCCATTTGCGACATATGAACTGCTTATCAGTTGTCATCTCCTGATACACTTCCCACAGGCACTCGTTGGAGTTATGCGAAGGCAGTAATTTGGATATTCTAGAAACCGTGTCCGTTTCTATACTTCCAGTTTGCTAAACGACAGTTCTGTTGCTCTCTTTGTATCGATTCTGTATCTGATTGGTCTTCTTCGTGTTGATCTGAAGACTTCCAACTGTAGACCGTCCATTCTGGCTTTTATGTCAGCGACTTTATGGCTGAGCGAACATAAGCTATGAGCGTAGTCTCCCACTCTCTACCGCTTCGCTTGCCATCTTTAATAAGCATTATTGCATATCTTGACGCATATTTTAATAAGCGTGCCCATAAGTCGTCGTGACCTAAAAGATAAGCCGCCCGGTGCATTCGTTGAAGCGACACGAATGTGTCGGCGTTCGAATCCCGCAGGCAGGTGCCAGATATTCTAATGAAATACCAAACAGATGCTAACGAATTACTACCACGAGGAAGGAATAACGAACATCGTGCGATAAAATTCGAAGAAAGTTGCAAATCTGCATAATTAATTACTAAACGATTCAGACATAGATTTCAAATCTCAAAGCGGCTGGCGGTATTCGCGTTGTTGATGTCTATAGTCTCCGGTAAGCACTTAATACCAAAATTTAATATTGATCAACGCCTATCTTCCCTTCAATTGTGTGAAATTTTCGCATGTACCCAAATGCCACGTGAATTTGTAAAGGTCGTGTGCTGCTGCACCAGACAATATCTTGTTAGCCGCGACATCGATGGCGTGCGAAAGTTCTGATTATTTAATTGTTTAATTAGAATAACGACGCGAAGACACGACATACTTAGGAGAATTTAGGACAGACAGAGATACATGTATCTAAAATGCAACAAGTGTGTTTTTTATCGCTATTTTATGGTGAGTATATTTTTTGTTGTAAGCATCGCTGATCACTCATTGTAAATGTTTTACTTAAAAATAATCGGCTGCGTTCTTTAACATCTTGGATTTAGCTAAACATTTTTTTCGAAAAGCTAAACAATCTCTCGACACTTCAATCCTCGAGATCTTTGGAGCCGTCAACTCTAGTTTAGAATTGCATATTTCGATACCAGTACATCAAGCGTCATATCTATCACATGTCTTACTTGCCTCTGCGCTTTCACTTCTTCTTTTTTGTCCCCACCTTGTCCCACTAGGTGGGGTCGGCACAGCGAACTTTTCTATTCCATTCTCTTCTATCAGCCGTCATCTCAACACTCACTCCTCTCTTTTTCATATCGTCATTCACGCACTCCATCCATGTCTTCTTCGGTCGACCTCTTCCCCCTCTACCTAGCACTACCATTTCCATACATCTCCTAGTCACATGCATCTCCTCTGTACACAGCACATGTTTATATCACGCTAACCGTCATCTCTTCTCACCACCTCTGCGCTCTCACTATTTTTGTAAAAGCTTTGTATGACAATTTCCAGCATAAGTCCCAGCCACCGCAACTCTCGCTTACTGGTGGTAGGGCGTCTTGTGAGCCCGCCGGGTACCACCACCTTGCATATTTCCTCATGCGTTCTGGGTAGAAGTTGCTCTATGGAAAAAAACCTCATACCTCATACCTCAAGGGCGTGGTGGCGGTATTTACGGTCTTAATGTCTATGGGCTATGCTGATCCAAATACCACTTAACCTTGATTAATCCTTGAACAAATACTTTTGATCTTCTCAGTGCAAAGAATCTGGTCACCACGCAGTGTTTTGCAACATTTAGCGCAGTAATCAAACCGCATCAAAGCTTTTAGCTGCATTATTAATGTGTCAACCTTTGTTTTCAGATGATGTTCTGGTGCCTGCTGTTAACGTTTGTCTCGGCGGAGGAGCAGCCTTTGGGGCTGGTCTCCAAGGACACGGAGCACGATTTAATAGCTGAAGCGACACATTCCGGTTAGTACTTTTTAATAGCATTTATTGAGATTCACTTCACACGTCTGTGCTTGGGTGAAGGTAGAACTGCATTAATTGAACATTGTATTTCGTGTGCCACGTTTACTAGAAGCCGAATTTTCACGGTTTCCCTGTTTTTCTTAGTTAGGGCTGCGAAAAATCGTGGCCTAATAGTCGTTGTGGCCTAAAGGATAAAACGTCCGGTGCATTCGTATCTTGCGATGCACCGGTGTTCGAATCCCGCAGGCGGGTACCAATTTTTCTGATGAAATACATACTTAACAAATGTTCACGATTGACTTCCACGGTGAAGGAATAACACCGTGTAAAACAAAACATACCCGCAAAATTATAATTTGCGTATAATTACTGGTGGTAGGACGTCTTGTGAGTCTGCCCGGGGAGGTACCACCACCCTGGCAATTTCTGCCGTGAAGCAGTAATGCATTTCGGTTTGAAGGGCAGGTGTTGTACTGTAAAAACTGAGAACTTAGAACTGATGTCTCGAGGTGGGTGGCGCCATTTACGTTGTAGATGTATATGGGCTCCGGTAACCACTTAACATTAGGTGGGCCATGAGATAGTCCACCCACCTAAGCAATAAAAAAAATTTAAGCCTCAAATGTCACACAACCTAATTTTAAGCTCTTATACATAAAACAACTGAAAGTATACGTGAGGTTTGTGTCTGACGCGTCATCAGAATCGCAATATTACCGACATTAACAATTTTTTTTAAAATTCTATAATAAACAATGACAAATAATTAAGACGATATGAGAGAAATTAGAATGGCTGTAGATATGACGGCTGATAGAGGAGAATGGAATAAAAAAATTCGCCGTGCCGACCTCACCTAGTGGGATAAGAGGGAGACAAAGAAGAAGAATTGCGAACAAATCACGCATGTTCGTCGGGCCCCAAAATTAGGATTCCCTGTGTTATGGACACCAGAGACTGACATACATACTTATGTACGCTTAAATATATACATATATAGATTATAAACACCCAGACGGAGAGCAAGCAAACTTGTTCATCACACAATGTTTGCTCAATGTGGGAATCGAACCCACGAACCTTGACCGTAACGGTCAGCGCCAAACAACCAAAACTATATCAACTTACAGGTGCTCAAGCCCAGAAGAGGGAGGCTGGTCTGTCGAACTCCTACGGGGAGCCCCTCCCGCCGGACGCGTACGGACCTCCGAGAGATACGTCCGACCTGAGTGAGTTGATTTTTGACTATTTATCTGAGTATCAGCGGGAGCTTGGTGTTCGGCTTTTGTGATTGGTAGGTATATATTATGGAGTATAGAAGTAAGGCCGTGTCAGTGTATTACAAAGTGTCCGCTAAAAATGAGTTAATGTAGATGGCGCCATAGTCGCAAGTGGAAAGATAAAAAATCACGCAATCAATATTCCTACGTAAATAGTAATAAAAATAAACAGTTGAGATTTTATTTATTTATTTTTTATTGCTTAGATGGGTGGACGAGCTCACAGCCCACCTGGTGTTAAGTGATTACTGGAGTCCATAGACATCTAGAACGTAAATGCGCCACCCACCTTGAGATATAAGTTCTAAGATCTCAGTATAGTTACAACGGCTGCCCTACCCTTGAAACCGAAACGCATTACTGCTTCACGGCAGAAATAGGCAGGGCGGTGGTACCTAGCTTCGTGGACTCACGAGAGGTCCTACCACCAGTAAAGAGAGATTTTTAATGAGATTTTTAATCCTTCCTATTTCAACTACACAACTCTAGAAAAATATTAAACATTTTAACCCAGCACACTTGACTCGGTTTAAAACTGCTATATTTCTACTTCCTACACTAGCGCTGTAGCGATTTGTTGAGATTTTAGTGAGCTCCTTGGAAATAGCATCAAGAGAAAAGAATCTTCCCGTATTACGCGCTTAAACATAAAGACATACTAAACACACTAAACATAGATAATACACTTAACATTACACTAAATGAACAAAATAAAATGATTCACGCAACTTCGCTGATCGCGTTCCCGCCAACAAAATCATCCATCTTTAAATTTTTTTAGTGTCACAGAGACATTTACGTCTGTTCCCTCCGAAATGGATCAAAGGATTTTATTTAGTAATTATTATTATTAGTCCGGTTATTAATATGACATTGGGATGGTTACACGTTTGTCTCCAGGTGACAATCAGAGAGACCTTACAAACCTTGAAAAAACAAGAGCGTTCTGGTATAATATCCTCTTCAAAGATCTTGTACAATATTTTCAGTTTCAGATCTCCAGCTGCCGGTTCCCGTGTACGGCGTCCCTCAGCAAAACGACTTCCTGCAAGAAACACCGCCCGGAGCGTACGGGCCCCCGTCCCCCGTCGTGTTCCCGAGCCAACACTACGAAGGACCCCCGCCACCGATTTCCAAACCGAAGCCAATATACGGACCCCCCAAGTTCCATGGACCGCCCAAGAACTTTGGTCCCCCGAAACTAAGCTACGGGCCCCCCAAGTCGTACTACGGACCTCCGAAGAAGTTATACGGACCCCCTAAGCAAGGGCTCCCTAAGCCTTCTTATGGTACACCTTTCAAAGCGCCCAAAGTGCTGTCCAAACCGTACCCAAAGCCAGTATACGGTCCACCAAAACCAGTGTACGGCCCGCCAAAGCCAATAAGATCAACTTACGGTCCCCCATTACCAAGTGTACCATTAGAAGCCCCGCCTCTTCCTCAACCCACTATCACCACAGTTGAAACCACTATTGGCCTGGGGGGCTTTGGATCAAGCCACGCTGTAGACGTTGGCGCCAACTTTGGCACATTTGGCGACTCCAGTCTGAATTTAGACTTGAATCTACCCGCTCCTATATACGGCACTCCAATCGTGTCGCTACCTTTGGATGTTGGCAACGAAAACCACTTCCCGTCAGAGACGTACGGACCGCCGGGCCACGCGCTCGGCCCAATCGGACCTAACGACCAGGTCGTGGTACAAGACATAGCGGACGTCGGACACTACGGGCCGCCGCAACCCGACCCAAACCCGCGACCCCCACACCCAGGCATCCCCGCTCCACCGACGCCCCCGCACGTCCTCTACGACGGCTGGAAGCCAATACCTGGAGTATCTAAACCAGTTGGACACGTCGAAGAGACTATCTTCCAAAACGTCGGTGTCAGCGATCATTACGGCCCCCCGCCGCCCCCCGTGCACGAGATACACGTGAACCTGGACGAGCAGCAACTACCCGTCCTCGACCAAGGTCCTCACTTCGCGCATCAGATCTCGACTGGCTACTCCAGCGTACATCAAGACGCGCTCTCTAACGTCGACCTCAATTCGCTTGTTGGTGGAGATTCGAACCACATCGACCAGTCGAAGACAGTGTTCGAAGCTCACTATACCGAGAACCATGATCCACAGGCCGACTTAGCTTTCATCCAATCGTCCATACCCAGTCAGAGACCGTTTGATTCTTACGGCGCTCCGCCATTGGACTCGCTCTCTGGTGGACCCTACCCTCCGTCTGTAAGGCAACAAGGAGCCAAAGGCCTGATCCCGCCTTCAGGAGTGTACGGCGTGCCACCGGGCAGTCAATATGGTGCTCCACCGAAACCGCCACCATCCAATTTGCCCATCCCGTACGGCAGCTACTCAGGAGGTGGTCATTCCATCCACACCGGCTTGAATACTCCTAAAAAGCCCATTAAGTTCAGAGATTCCGTTCCTGCAGGCTTACTAGAGCACGTGGGTCAGACTACACACGGCAAGGACACCCTGACGATCGACAATCTTACCCAGGGACCGGCGTACCTACCGCCGCCCATCAGAGACGCCAAAGAGGTCAATCATCACACATCATTCGGCATAAATCTATCTATAGAACCAACGGATTTATACAGCCTTCCTCACGCGGGAAATCCCCTCAACTTTCAGGCCCCACAACCCAGTAACCTCTACGGGTCCCCCATCGACTCTTACTCAGCTCCGTTCTTGACTGTAGCAGATCATACAGCGTCCGGATCCAACACTAACGCGGTCACAACGACCATAGACGGCGCGCTTCTAGCAAACCTCTCCAATTTGGAGGCTGCAGCGATTCTAAAGCACTGCCCCTATCACGAAGCTATTTTAAAAGCAGCACAATACGGAGAGAAAATCCCTGTCGAACTAGCCACGAAGTACATGGCCAGTCTGAAGTCCCTGGGCAGCACGCTCTCCAAGAATCAGTTCACGAGCTATCAGAATTCAGAAGCCGTTCACAGTTCCCGGGATCAGTTAGGGTCAGCGCACACGGCCGTCCACTCTGTACTGCCGAACAACGTCCGTCACGACGACAAAGTCAAAGGAAAATCTTTGAGAGAAATTCAGAAACAGAGTCACAAAGGACAGAATTTACAGTTCGTTTCCGATCAAATTCAAAAGACATCGGACAAAATAAAGTCCCTGAACGAGGAGGCGAAGATCTTGCAACAGCAGATCGTTCATAACAATCAGAATTTGAACCAGGGACAATTTTCAAGTCAAGCCACGCAGTTCTCGAACGATTTCACTGGTAATCAAGCTACTTATGCTGTTCAAATACAATCCTCTGTGGGTGGCAAAGGCAAGGATCCGAGCATACCGCACGAACAGCTGCTGAATGAAGGGCTGTTACAGAGTATACTTCAAGCCATAGAGCAGCCCCGAGATCCGAAACAGCAGTCTGTGCAAATTCGTCAACAACCTAGCAACACTGACGACGGCCTGGTGTTGCCAGTCGGTTACGAGCCAGTGGACAGGACCAAAGAAATACAAAGCTCAAATAGGGACATTAAACAGATCTTGCACAGCGAAATAGTGACTAGGGGCGATGTTCCCGATTGCGAATTGAAAGCCGATGGATCCGTGAACCACGAAGTAGTAGTTCCGGCGCCATTAGAAAAAGTCAAACCGGTGGAGGAAGTAAACGATAATGATGTCGCAATATTTTTCGATGAAAAACCGAAAAACAACGAGCCAGTTACAGAAATATCCGTAGCGACCAGTATTAGTGAAGACTCAGATGAAAATGGCGGTAAAACTCGTCAGTTCGGTGAGAAGATCAAAGAGGCGTAAAGCGATTAATTTCAGGGTAGATTCTAGTCTAATGGCCGGTGGGTTTTATTAAAATTGAAATATATCAATGGAAGTTCATGTTTTCGTGGCAACAATAAAACTTTTATACACTTTTATTTTATATCATAAAATTGCATACATATAAATTTCGTTGGTAAAAATTGTCATCTAATCGGTGCCATTTTTGGATATAAAAAAAAATATTTAATCAAAACGCCATTTAAAAAAACTATATATTATACCTTTATAGATTGTAAACGTAGGTAGGTACTCTACTCATAATTTAATTTGGAACTCATCCATTGATTTAAAAAAAAAACTGGACGGATCATTCTGGATGCGTTCCAAATTACAAATTTATATTGTGTTTATTACAGTAATCAATTAACCCTTATTTAATAAAATCGATTACCTAATGTTTCCACTCGAGTTAGCTTCAATTTGCAATATTCAAAGATTCTGTTACCTATGTTACCGTGAGACTATTGCTTGTAATTTGTCTTTTAATCGACACGCAATAAAATCTAAAAATAAATAATTCAATAATATACATCACAGCGATCAAGGGTTAAGCATTGTTCACAATTTATTTGTAATTTATAAATAATAGTTCTAAGTTAACACAGTATTTGTGGTGTCGTGCTCGTATTTATTCATGAGGTTTGAATGTTAATGTGTATTTTAGTACAAATAGTTTTGTAATTGTTTACAAATAAAAATACATATAAAATACTGACAGCTTTTATTTTCAACCAAGATGTTTTCTGCGACTATCATCTAAAAAGTTTTTTTTATTATTTTTTTTTTTTATGGCTTTGATGGGTGGACGAGCTCACAGCCCACCTGGTGCTAAGTGGTTACTGGAGCCCATAGACATCCACAACGCAAATGCGCCACCCACCCCGAGATACAAGTTCTAAGGTCTCAAGTATAGTTAGAACGGCTGCCCCACCCTTCAAACCGAAACGCATTACTGCTTCACGGCAGAAATAGGCAGAGTGGTGGTACCCACCCGCGCGGACTCACAAGAGGTCCTAACATCAGTAAAAAGTATTGTACGATTATTTTGAGAGTAAGACGAATGTCATTGTCGGGCGAATATTCACGACTATTGTTGCCAGTGTCGGGTTTGTGAAAGTCTTCATTAAATAAATGCTGTTAATGAAGCATAGAATGAAGTGAAGTTGATTTATTTGAAATTGTGATTGTACGTTGGAAGGAAAATGAAATAAATGTAAATAGACTTGCTTTAACAAAAACCGACTTCAAATAGAAAAAAAAGATATTCCAAAACAAATTAATATACACTAAAAACAATGATCATCGAAATCGGATGGCGTGATATTGAGTTGTGAGTTATTCATCTATTTGTCGCGCACGTACTTAATTAAGACTTAAATGGTTTTCTCGTGGATACCATTATCAAAACTGGACTAAATTGAAATGGGACCACACGGGAAGCGTTAGCTTTCTAATAAAAAAAGAATCATCAAAATCGATTCACCCGGTCAAAATTGAGCGAATTGAGAACCGCCTCCTTTTTTGAAGTCGGTTAAAAAATAGAACGAAACGAGATGAGATGAGATGAAGTAAAATAAATTCGCAATATAATAGTAGAAAGGACAATGCCCATTTTCTATGGGCGTTTGGGCCCCTAAAAAAGTTGTCCTGTCATGATGGTTTTAACTTAATTTGATAGACAAAGAAATATCGATTCATATTCAGAAAACTATTTTTATATTCTCTCACCCAGGTTTAAGAGAAATCTGTTTTTTTCTGCAGCTAAAATTAAGGTGTGTAACGTGCGGAACTGAAATATAATAAAAAGATCCTCGCACGCTAAGCGGAACCCTAAAGTGTTGACCAACGCCGCGCGACCGACACCTGCGCAAGATTCGTAAAAAGGCAGTCAGTGAGTTTCGAAAAATTTGAATAACGCGCATGCGCCGGTCGCTGCACAAAATTATTAATTTAAAACTATCTTGTTATACCTTGTTGTACCTTAAGTTGTAACGATTAAATAAATGATTAACATTAAATTGGCGCCTAACTAGTGGCCGTCATCGTATTTAAGTCGACGCGTACATAAATACTTACCCACTAGAAATTTCGAGAAGTACCTGAAAAATGCCGCCGCGAAAAATACGCCAACAGACGGATGACAATAGTGATTCTGGTGATGAAAAGGTGGACGCAGTGCCCTCGCCAGCACCAGTGCTCATGTCCGGGGATCAGCTGTCCTCGCTCCTGGCCGCCTTCTCAAAGTCGCAGGCCGAGGCGAACCGACAACTCGTCGAGTCCCTGTGGGCATCGCATGGTTTGGGAAGTGGATCGAAGTTCACCACCCCGATAGTGTCACCGTCCCCGACGCCAACAAGTAACATGGCTAAATGCACCGCGCGTTTTGATGGCGTCGCTCGCGATCCGGAGGCCGTTGAAGCGTTTATCGACTCTGTGGAGGTGTACAAGGAGTGTGCGTGCGTCTCCGACGATATCGCATTGCGTGGACTACCAATGCTCATGGAAGGCGAAGCAGCCATATGGTGGAGAGGGCTCCGGAACGAAGTGTCCTCGTGGCCCGACGCTCTTAAAAGGTTACGAGCTATGTATGGTGTGCCACGCCCTGCACATAAAGTTTTTCGTGACGTGTTTTCGTCTGAGCAAGGTGATGAGCTTGCTGACAGTTTCATAGTGAGGATACGTGCTATGCTGTCCAGATTGCCGTACCAGCTACCAGAGGAAGCCAGGTTAGACATAATCTACGGTCTACTTCATAAACGGATAAGGAAAAGACTACCGAGAGATGGTGTGAGCGACATAGAAACACTCATAGAGAAGTCGCGCATGGTGGAGGAGTCACTTGTGGAGTGCGCAGCTGCCCTCAACATTCCGCCGCAGCCACACAAGTCGTTACCTACGGTGTTCGGCGAACGCAGCTCCGCGCCTGACGTGACAAGTGTGAGATCGCCGAGACCTGCCAGCGCTGCCGCTGCGCTAGTGCGCTCCTCCGTTGCTGTTGCACCGTCGTCGCTACCTCAACCGTCCCCATCCCCGCGTAGTGTGAAAAGCGAAACATTGGTTAAAAAGCTATTTTGTGTGTATTGCAAATCGCGTGGACATGTCCGTGGTTCTTGTAACAAAATTAGTGAAAACAAATCTGTATCTTGTTATGGTTGTGGTGAAAAAGGTTTTATTAAAAGTAACTGTCCAAAATGTAACAATATTCCTAGCAATATTCAGAGTAATGTTATTAATAGAAACTCGCACGTTAAGGACAATGTATTCTATTCTGTAAATGTAAACACTTTCTCAGATTCACATTGTAATGATAAACATTCTGTAAGTCGACCTATATTGCATATAGGTATACAGGGTTATAATGGGACTGCTTTGTTAGATACCGCCGCACGGCGTAGTATCGCGGGTTACACACTATACGCGCTTTTTCAACGTTTAGGTATGAAGTTTCGCACTGAAAATATGTCGGTGAGACTCGCGGATGGTACCACTCGGAACACCAAGATATTATTAACACATGCAGACGTTGAATTAAGTTCAGTACGTATACCTATTGAGTTTATTATATTCCCCGATTCTCAGAATAATGAAACCTTGTTAGGAATAGATTTTATTTTGAAGGCACGATTAATAATTGATTTTTCTTCTATGACTTGGCGCTCGGCTGATCAGCCCCGGGACATTCACCCTTTGTCATGTGAAAATTCACGTGACCCCATAAGTTGGGCTTCTATAAACTTGTTGCGCGAGGATGAAGGCAAATTCTTATCGGAGTCGGAAAAGGGGCGTCTGGTGGATTTACTAGGTGAATATACTGATGTTTTCAAGGAAGTCGGTGAGCCGACTCCTTTTTCAGAGCATCGGATCGACACCGGCGACCACCCTCCTATCGCTGTACCTCCGTATCGTGTCACGCCGGCGAGGAAAGAGGTCATGCGCGCCGAGCTCGACAAGATGCTAGCAGAGGATGTGATCGAGGAATGTGAGTCTGCGTGGTCCGCGCCGTGTGTCTTGGTGCCGAAACCTAACGGTACGTATAGGTTTTGTGTTGATTATAGGAAACTGAATGCGGTCACCAAGACCGATTCCTATCCCATGCCTCGAATTGATGAACTTCTTCAGTCTACCAATGGAGGTTGCGTTATGAGCTCGTTGGATCTTCGGAGCGGGTACTGGCAGGTTCAAACCCTGGACAGAGATAAAACTGCTTTTAGTACACCCTTTGGTACCTTTCGTTTTAAGCGTATGCCTTTCGGCTTGAAGAACGCACCGGCAACCTTTCAGAGACTGATTGATCGGTTTCGATCGGGCTCTTCTCTCCAGGAGGTAGCTATCCTGGCGTATCTCGACGATATTTTAGTGATATCAGAAAATATTGATAAGCATTTTTCAGATCTCCGTGCGGTGTTTGACCGGCTCCGCCTGTTCAAGCTGCGAGCCAATAGGGACAAATGCGCTTTTGCCCGGGAGCAAGTCAAATACCTTGGTCACGTGATCTCGAGGTCAGGTATATCTCCGGACAGAGACAAGGTAAGCGCTGTGTTGGATATGGAGGAACCTACATGTCTCCGACAACTTCGTACTTTTCTCCAGACGTGCTCGTGGTTTCGTAAGTTCATCCCGAACTTTGCGAAGATAGCCGAACCACTCACACGATTGACCAAAAAGAGTCAGCCTTGGATTTGGGGCCTGGAGCAGGATGATGCCTTCAAATCTCTTAAGAGGCTACTGACGACATCTCCGATTTTGATACAGGCAGACTATACTAAGCCTTTCATCCTTAGGACTGACGCGAGTGATTATGCTTTAGGTGCATGTTTGCTCCAGGGGGAGTCATCCAATGATGAGCGTCCCATTGAGTACGCCAGTCGTCTTCTGACATCGGCGGAGCGCAACTATTCGACGACCGAACGGGAGGCGCTCACTGTCGTCTGGGCTGTGGAGCGATTCCGAGGCTACATCGATGGACATCTGGTGCACGTTCGTAGTGACCATCAGCCCCTGAAATGGTTGTTTTCAGTAAAGTCACCGAGCGGCAGGTTAGTTCGCTGGGCTATGAAGCTTCAAGCTTACGATTTGCAAATTGAGTACACCCCAGGAAAAGTTAATGTGATAGCCGACACGCTTAGCCGCCCAGTGACCGAGCTCAACTCGCCACCGGACTGTGGAATCTGTCCCGTTATCGTCGACGTGCCCCACTGGGATGCCGCTTCGACCCGGGACGCTCAGATGGCTGATCCGGAAATTTCCAAGATCATCACTGATTTGGAAGGGACCGATGAATTATCTGTTAATAGATGGTCTGAACGAGGCTATCTACTAACTCAAGGCGTTCTATACCGCTACGCCGAAGATTCTGAGTCCGAGGAACCTCAGCTAGTCGTACCAGAGAGCTTGCGTGGCAAGGTCATGTTCGAGTGTCATGACTCGCCCACAGCCGCTCACGGGGGGATTCAAAGGACCATTCATCGTATCTCCCAACGATTCTATTTTCCAGGTTTGAGACGCTATGTTACTGAGTATTTGAAAACGTGTATAGAGTGCCAGCGGTACAAGCCGTCTAACTTTAAGCCAGCGGGACTACTCCAGACTCCAGTTCCAGCTCAGCGGTTTGAAGTTATTGCAGTGGACCTTTTCGGGCCTTTACCCAAAGGACCCTGCGGTGAGAGGTGGATCCTGATAGTCGAAGACACCGCTTCTAAGTGGGTTGAGCTGTTCGCTCTCATTGATGCCACTGCCGAGGTATGTGCAAAAACCCTCGTTAATGAAGTCTTTATGAGATTCGGAGTGCCTCGCCGGATGATTTCCGACAACGGAGTTCAATTTGTGGCCGATGTCATGCAAAAGGCTATGTTTGTTTTAGGGGTAAAACAAAATCTCATTCCTCTTTATCATCCCGAAGCCAATCCGGTTGAGCGGAAGAATCGGGACTTAAAGGCTCATCTTGCCATATTGCTTGAAGGCCGTCACCAGCAGTGGCCTGAGGTGCTGTCGTTCGTCCGATTCGCTTTTAATAGTTCCGTCTGCACGTCAACCGAGCAAACGCCAGCTTATCTTACCTTTGGTCGTGAGCTCCGATCTCCAATATCCGCTCAGCTTGATCTTCGCGCCGTCGTAGAGTCCGAGAACTTTGTCCCCCAGATAAGCCCATACTTGTCCAAGCTTGCCGAGACCATCTCGACCGCTAAGGAGAATATTGAACATCACCAAGATATTCAAAAGACGCGCGCTGATCTAAGGCGCTCTGAACCTTACCAGTTTGCAGAAGGGGATCTCGTATTGATGAAGACCCACGTACTTAGTAATGCTAGTAAGGGTATTACGTCGAAGTTTAATCCTAAGCGGGATGGGCCATATGTGATTTCAAAAAAAGTGAGTCCTACTTCCTACCTTCTAGCATACGAGTCGTCGGGGGAAGTTTTTGGTAAGTATCATGTCTCGGATTTGCGACCTTATCATGCGAGGGAGGATGTATGTCCCGAGCCTGTGATTCCCAAGCGCCGCCGGGGTCGACCGCGTAGGGTGGTGGAGTAGACTGGGTCTCATTCCGCGTTGTTTGTTTGACCAGTCAAGGATTTCTCGCCAGGTCAAAAGGGGGAGTGTGTAACGTGCGGAACTGAAATATAATAAAAAGATCCTCGCACGCTAAGCGGAACCCTAAAGTGTTGACCAACGCCGCGCGACCGACACCTGCGCAAGATTCGTAAAAAGGCAGTCAGTGAGTTTCGAAAAATTTGAATAACGCGCATGCGCCGGTCGCTGCACAAAATTATTAATTTAAAACTATCTTACCTTGTTATACCTTAAGTTGTAACGATTAAATAAATGATTAACATTAAAGGTGTTAATTGTTTTTTTTCGAAATCAATAATCGCTTTCATCATTATTTACAGTATTAAATAAGTTAATTGTGGTTAATGTTGCTAGAAATAAGCCCTTACGTACATTTTATTATTATTATATCCTCATAATAATAATAAAATGAAATGAAAATCCGAAAGCCGACAACGATATTGTTGTTGTTGTTTTTAAATTCGCCAATAAGCAGGCAAAGAGCGTAGCCTATACAGCCTAGTTTGTCGTAGTTATATTTTTTTATGTCAATAAAAAGCCGGTGTATCTCTTTTTATTGCTTTTTGGGAGTTTTGACGTCAACTCGATGAATAGCTCATTGAGTGAGCATGAATTTCCGCAGACCTTTTATCTTGAAAAAAAAAACAGTCACTGCTATGTTAGCCACAGTTTTATTCCAATGCCTCAATAATCGTTTAATACACAAAACAACGCCCAATTTATATATTATACATCACAATAAACTATTAAAAAAACATTAAAATAAAACTTCAAGTGACGCTTCACTCGGGTTGCTGCCAAAACTCTCTGATCATATATAATAAGTATATAGTAATGGTATGCCATTGAGATTTTTACTAATGGAATCATTAATATCTAAAAATAATAAATAAAATAACTCATGGTTTTAAGTAATAATTATTATTATTATATATAAATATTGAACTGAACAAAAATAAACTAAAAAGTCTGTTAATTATAACCTTTTTTTTTATTTTTTTATTTGTTGTTCAAGTCACAGACAACTCTTTCGTTTGGCAGCATATAGGTTTACTATAAGGCTGTATGGGCTAAGCCCTTTGCCTATTGGCGAATTTAAAAACTATGGCACTAAGTTTTGTGATGTTATCAAATTAGTAATTTATTTTTTTGTAAAACAATGCCAGGGCGAAAGAAATGTTGATACATAAACTAAACAACGTAAAAAAATAAGGGATAGTTTTTCAAGTACAAATAGTTTTGACATAAAGTTGGCCCACTTTTGGGCATTGTCCTTTATGTACTAATTTTTTTTTTTCTGGAAGAGCCCGAGAAGCCACGTCCAGTCTTTGTAGTCTCCAAGTCTAGTGTACAAACGTGTGAACCTGAAAAACAAATAATAAAACAATTCACTCAATTTCGCGACAGAACTAAAAAGGAAAAAACGTCTCATAACTACTAAGTCTCACTAGGTCCTAAGTCTATGACTGCTGCCTGAGTTCATTGTGCTATGACACTTCTGAACGGCAGACATAAAAATGGAAAACAGCAATTATCTCTCTCTTGGAAGCTTGGCTGTCTTTTAAAACACAATAAAAATCAAAACAAAATATACAAAAGATAAAGTTGTATGGTTATGATACTGCTACGTGCTGGGGTTCAGGACAAATAAAAATTCTACCGTAGTACAAATTAACACTGTATTAACCCTTAAAACTAGTTTTATTATTCGCAGCTTTAAACTCTTTAATATTCTCAATTCACTTCTTCCGCTTCGCTTCAGTTGATCCATTAGCTGTTTTTCTTCGAGTAGAATCGCTAACTGACTTCGTGCCATCCCTGCAACGATTTTATAGTCGATACAGCATCCCTAGAATTATCGCGAACATTCCTCACAAATCGAGTATTTTCGATATGCGTTTCCGTCATTTGACAATAGATGGCGTTGTACTTCTCGAGCGTTCTAGATTTCACTGGTTCTTTTGATATTCGTTCCTGCTATTCGATGATAGATGGTGTTGCTCTTACCAACGTACCAATACCTTTGCCTTTCCAGTTGTAAAAATAGAACTGTTCACTCACAATTGACAGTGACAGACTTTTTGGCGGGAACGGAATCTGTTGAATCCACTGAAGAGGAAACCTATGGGGACTTTTTGGCGGGAACGCGAGGAGTGAAGTTGTGTGATTTGTTTTATTTTGTCTATTTAGTGTTTCTTCAGGTTTAGATGTGTAATAATGGTGGTTTATTAACTGTTTAATATCTGTGAAAGTGCACAAATGTGGGAAAATGAAACAAAGCTGCTGGACGTAACTTCTCGGGTTCCTCCAAAAAGTCCACTGAAAAAATCTCAGTAAAAGACCACCATTTTACTGCGATCATATTTCATCCCAGTTGATTAATGTTTCAAATTAATCATCTGCATTTCATTTCACTCCATATTATCATTTTTCATAAAATTAAGAATATAAAGTAAAATAAGACATGACTTAAAGGTCTTAGTTACCAGGTCATAAAATCTCTTAAAAAAAAAAAAGGAAACCTATGGAAATGAAACGTCAACAAAAAATTCGTGCCACTGTGACGTCATTTGGCCACAAAACATGGCGGTTTTAGTGCTGCCCAGAAGATTTTAATGTTAGTAGGTTTTATCGATAAACGTTCTTGGCTCATTTTATTTTAAATATTGTTGAGTATTATTTATTTGTAGAATTTATACTTTAATGGGAAGTAAGTAGGCATATTGTTATGTGCAAATATGATATGATTTAGATGTGTGAAATCTAAGACAAGTTCGTCCTTCGAATTTGCCAAGTAAACGATATGATGATTTTTAAAAGTTGCTACACTGATTTTATAAAGTTGTCGTTTGCCGCAAAACATAAAGATATGGCGTAGTACAGTGCCATCTGCCCATTTCTAGCAGGCTGAATGTTATCGTATTTTGAGTACGTGTTTTTCTTAGACTATTACAATCTCTTTTAATTGTTTTGCTGACTCTAAAGTCCGTAACACACTATCGCAGCGCACCTCAAGGAAGGTGCGCCGCACCATTTGAATCACTCTCACTTGAGAGTGATTCAAATTTTAAACTTATCAAGGGACCACCTGATAAAAAAAAACACCTACAGAACATTTATTCGTTAATAAAATTACAAACGTTTCCTCCAAAATTCCTTGTGACTTCCTCTCTAAAATCACTTAATTATTAAATATTTAACGAATTTACAATAGTGTTTTACTCACTGCGGAATAAAACTATTTTATTTAAATAGTTCCGAAGAGATTTTGTCGGTAGCCTTTTTCCCGAAATATCTAAACAGAATGTCTAAATATGTTTTGATGACATATTTTAAAGAGGAATTTATGATTAGTGTCATGATCAATAGCTTTCGACCGAAAAATGGTGTCCGACCTTTCGGATGAGGGCTCCATAATGAATTTAAATATATATAGATAATAGTTTTTGGGCATCGACTTTCTTGAGATCCTATAAAATATGTTTTAATTATTATTTTGGTATGTTTTAAGTATGATAAAATAAGAAATTTTATATAAGCAATCATATTAAATCGATATCAAAGTCAATAAATAATGTACAACCCAAAACAGACGGCCGAACTGACGTGACAATGACATTTGGCGCGCTAAACATGGCGGATTTTCGGCCTCATTAGACGGAGACGGAGACATTTACGTATATTCATGTTTCATTTTATGTACGCACTGAAATACTGTTATATTGTTTTCCTGCGAGTTAAAGTGCTGAGTAAGAACGAGATAGATATATATTTATGTATGTGCCTTCAAAATGGGTGCTATTTATATAAGCAATTGTACGTATAGAACAATATGTCGTGTCCCTACTATATAGGTCTATGGTTGAATCAGGTGAATTCTTTTATTTTAATATGTTAGTACATATTATTACATTTAACATACTTACGTAGTTAATCTACATTGTATACGACTATCTAAATATATTTATACAAAAGAATACATGTATTTATTTCCCTCATCTGTCACTGTCTTATAATTCTTCTATCTTCTATCTATCATATACTTCTGTAACCAACTTCTGCCAATTAGATAAAAATGTTCTACTGTAAATGTAAGTGTTAATGTTCTAAATGATAGCCGTCACAATCTCATCCAACGCTTACGGTGTGGTCATAATTTATCTCATTTAATTATGTTTAATTTCACAATCCATTTGGTTCCTTTTCACTTTTCGTAAAACAGATGTGGCTACAGTGTTGTAGTCGTTTTGGTTTAAGTTTCCCTTTGCCTATCCCTTGGACAAATAAGCAATTGTATGACATTAGTTGTTGACAAACAATATCAATCGAAGTGGAAGTGAAACTATGTTTGCTGTCGTAATTACAAAATAATGTTTTGTTCAAACGAATTCATTTAGAAACATAAAAATGGCATTGGATTCCTTTAATAACCTACGGCGGTCATTATGCGGAGGCTGTTTGAGTTCAGATAGGAAATTATCAGAAACCAATTACGAATACAAACATTTATTTGGTGAACTCGTCGGATCCACAGTGAGTGTTTTTTTTAATGTAACATTAATCATATGGATTAATTGAAATATTTATTGAGGACGCTAGCGTGTGTAGCCCCTTGTTGTGCAATCATTACCGTAAATCTAGCCAGTTGCGAAACGTACTGATTTTTCAATTCATTAACTAAGGCAAACGACCTCACTTCGAATTATTAAATAAAAATCTATGCTCTAATACTTATTTTATTCTGTATAGGCAATACATAAATGTGTATTTTTGTATATACTTATTAAGTATACATAAATTGTATATAATGGAATGATATTTCAATTTTTATGGCACTGTTTTTAATTTATACCGGGTGAGTTTTGTTTATGCATAAAATAATTTATTTTCATTAAAACCATGCACCCGCCACAGCATTCCCTATACCACCCTTGGTTGAATGTAAGTTTTCAACTGTATCTTTTGTGTCTAAATGTATATAAGTAACTAAAATGTTCAGTAACCATACAAACTTCTTCCTGCTCTTATCCCACCATGTGGAGGTGGCATAACATGTCCTCTTTTCAATTCAAGTCTATCACAAGACATATCTGCATTCACACATTACTCACACAAATCCTTCACACTGTGCTTCAGTCTTTTCAGGATGCCCCTTCCTCACGCTACTGTTTATTTATCGTAACAACACAAACTGTACTTAATAAATAATAGAGCCATCCCATTATAAAATTAAGATTATATCCGATGAAGACAGATGCGGTATTCTCTGGTATACAAGTCCCAAGCTTCTAGAAGGTACTTAATTAAACTACAGCGCTTCCTTTAACAGTGTCTGTTAGCATATTAGAAGAAAACAACTCTTTTCAGTCTTTTTTGGAGAAAAATATGTTTTTTATTACACAGACAGGTGAATGAGCTATATATAGTTTGACGATTGACTTTCCTTTCAAACCGGTATATCCTATTGCTCTGCGGCAGAAGTAAGCAAAGTGGTAATAGCTCCTTATATGGGCTCACAGGACACACTACGACCAGGTTGTATTTCGCTAGAAATCTTGAAAATCGAAGGAAAGTATCTTAGATATATGAGGAGTTGTTCAAGCACTAAGTGGTCCTAAACAATTAATCTATGGCAATGTTTGGTGTTGACAGAATCAGAGTGCGCACACTAGCCTATGTTGGGAATGTATTAAGAAACTAAAAAATATTCGAGATTTCAAAGGACAAGCAAGGAAAGCACAGGATCAGCTACTCCAATTAGTTAAGGTAACTAAAAAATATATTGAACGGTGTTTGTCGAGTACTATGGGTGACCATTAGCAACCACAGATTACGTTTACAGAGAACATATCCTCACTACGTATTCCAAAATCATTAAATCAAAAAACTCTCGGAGTTATCATATAATTGGCGAAACCCAGTGTGGCTGGTAGCCACCATACAACACAAGATATTTGACAGATCTGAATCTCGCTTACAACATTTTCAAGATAAATTTATTTAAATACAAGTTTCAAACAACAACATTCAGTCATGACTTATGCAAGTGTAGTGTTCGCTCACGCGCCCGCACCATCTTGAAACCCCTTCAAGTTACTCAATCCCGTTTTTGCAGGATAGCTGCCGGAGCACCATGGTTCCTAAGGAACGTGGATCTCCATGATGACCTGGAGCTTGACTCATTCAGTAACTTTCTACAGTCGGCATCATTGCGCCACTTCGAAAAAGCGGCACGAGATGGAAACTCTCTTGTCGTTACCGCTGAGAAGTACATACCCGATCCTGTGGACCGAATGGTAAACAGTCGACGTCGCCCTAAACACTTCATTACGGATCCTCCCGACCCATTAACGGTGATTTTAGGTATCACAAGCACCGGTCACCATCCTCGTCGAACCCGCCGCTTGCGACGAAGGGCTCGACGAGTGAATTAACCCATAGACACGGCCCACTGAGTTTCTCGTCGAATCTTCTCAGTGGGTCGCGTTTACGATCCGGTGGTAGATTCTGCGAAGTACTGCTCTTGCTAATGCCAGGGTTAGCAACACTCTAGTTTGAGCCCCGTGAGCTCACCCACACGTCAAGGAGAAGCTCAAATAGCCTCTCCAGTCTATCAGCATAGGTAGGAAAAGAAAAAAAAAACATTCGAACCGTCAGTCTCCTGAGCAGTATCACTCACATGATGGAAAATCTTCCCTTTGGTATTATAGCTACATCAGCGAAAACTTGAATTATGCTAACATCTATGTAGCAAACTTAGCTATTCAGTAGATTTATTGGCGTTCTCCACTTTTCCCCAAACCTCTGTCTTGTTTCTAGCAGGGTTGCATATCTCTAAGCAACAGCTGAGTTTTTTATATTTTACATGTCAATATTTTTATTTTAGGACAGCCAGCCATTGTTCACTTTATCAAAGTTGAAATTCAGTAAAACAGACAACATAGATGTATTGGCAATTAAACACAACAATAAATTAATTTCAAAGGATAATAAATTGATAGTAAATAAGAAAAGAGCTCTGTCACATCACAACAGACCAGATATCACGTCAGCTTTTGGATCTGTCAATGCCGATTCAAATTTTTTGGAAATTAATACATTTGACTGTCATGACGGAGATGACAGTACAAATTCAAAAGTAACTGTTCACAGTGATGATGATGAGGGTAATGAAACGAAACCGCTTGCTTTTATCAAAGTAGAATATTCGGATAGTGAAAATATATTGGATGAATTTGTCGATGAAGGCTTGAAGAATGATGGTGCTAATGCGGTAAGATAAAGTTTAATAGTGTCTTTTAGATCTGGTTTAAGGATTTTTGTCAGTGCTAGGCAATACCTGGTTGTAGCATTTTTGATATTCCTGAATGTCGGTGAGCACGTCATGTGTGTACATTCGCCACATTGGGGAATGAGGTCGACGTTCCTTATGTATTATACAAATAAACATCTGGACCAGTCGTTTCAGAGTCTATGGGGAAAATATTTGCAATCATTAAAAGAAATTGCGGCTGAAACAGCAATGAGGTATTAAAGTACCTGTTAAAATATGGTTCTGAGTGTAGAGAATACATATGTTCCCATATTATCTATCAATATGTATGTGTTAGCGATAATTATATTGCAGTGATGATAAGTCAGTCTCAGTATTGTCCGTCAAATTGTATATTCTCCCAGGTAACAGAAGGGAAATGTAACAAGGTCAGATCAAAGAGACGCAACAGGACAGCAGATGAGTTTGATGAGTCTGATGATGAGCCCCTCACTAAGAAGAGTCGTTCAAAAACAGATACGGGTGAGCTTTTTAAAGTTGTGTTTCAAGTTCTCCTGGCAGGCGGCAGCCTGGCTCTGCTCTTGTCATTGCTGATGTCCATGGGTTACAGTAACCACTCACAATCAGGTGGGCCGTATGCTCGTCTACTTTGGTAGGAAGATATATATATATTATATTTTTTTTATTTAAAAAAAAGGATTGACCTGAGGCGTATTGGTTTAAATGTTTTAGTGGCACCGAAATTGGACCGGAAAAAGAACCCGGGCCCGAAGCGCGAGAAGCCGCCGGGTGTTGTCGACAACAGCCGCGTGAGGAGGAAGCTGGAGCAGCTCAACGTCCGCGCCGACCTGCTGGAGATGGTCGTGCTGTCCTGGGAGGAGGTCAGCTGTAGGCCTATCTCTTACTGCTACTGCTACTGGTGGTGGGACGTCTTGTGAGTCCGTGCCGATAGGTACCACCGCCCTGCCTATTTCTGCCGTGAAGCAGTAATGCGTTTCGGTTTGAAGGGTAGGGCAGTGGTTGTAACTATATGGAGACCTTAGAACTTATATCTCAAGGCGGGTGGCAGCATTTACGTTGTAGATGTCTATGAGCTCCAGTAACCACTTAACACCAGGTGGGCCGTGAGCTCGTCCACCCATCTATGCAATAACAAAATCTTCAAGACATCTGATCGGCTTGAGAGTTCACACACGCATCAATATCATATGCAGAGTTCAGTTCCAGAGATCTTTGTCACATACCCACTGCCTCTGGAATGGATTCCTTTCTACAATGATTTTTTAGCTCTAAAACATGTCCCTCTTCAATAGAGTCTTGACAAGTACGAGGGTAGGCAGTAGGATAACTATATGCTCATCTGCCTACGTGGAAAAAATAATAATTTTTCAGTTCACCGTACTCTTCAAATGAATCATCATCATCATCATTATCCTGTCCTTCTCCCAGTCACCTGGGGTCGGCGCAACATGTTTTCTCCTTCCATACTCTTCTATCATATACCATTTCTTCGCTCACTCCCCTCTTACCCATATCGTCTTTCACACAATCCATCCATCCAATCCATTTCTTCTTAGGTCTACCTCTATCCTTCCCCTATATCCTTCCACATTCATAGTTAACACTCTCTTACCAACCTCACCTTCATTTCGTCTCATCACATGTTCATACCATCCCAAACGCGCCCTCCTCAGCTTCTCTGTCACAGGTGCCACTTTCAGACTTCCTCTAACATATTCATTCCGTATTCTATCCATTCTCGTTACTCCACACATCCGTATATTATATTATCTCAAATGAATATTATTGTTTATTTTAAATTAGATTCAGCACTTAAAACATTAATTAGTTGGATTTTGATCACTTCAAATAACGGGTTGAGTTAGTCAGTGTTGTCCGTGAGCACCAGTGCTGCCTTCCAGGGGCCTGCCAGGTGGAGAAGTGACTGGTCCGTGTCCGCAGGTGGCGCAGGAGCGGCGAGTGGCCCTGGACAGCGCCGCGTTCACGAGGCACGACTACCGCTGCGCCGACTGCATCGTCGGTTTCAACCACAAGTCCAAGCTGCTCAACCACATGAAGAAGCACGACCCGGTGAGAGGCACACGTCAGATCATCCATACTAATGTTGCAGATGTGAAGATGTGTTGGTTTCTTCCTCTCTTTCACGTTGAACTGAAGCAACGGACTGTCATGATATCCTAAAAAACCTTTACCTTGAAAATACATCCACACTGTCGCAGGAAACCATTTTTTAATGTCTTTAGAGAAATTGATACCTTTTATTGACCACGTGGATGAAGCTGCTGGTAATATACAAATGGTATGTAAGATGGTAATATAACATACGTAGATGTGCGCTGACAAATTTTTATGTGTCCATGTAAATGTAAAATAGTGGATTTTAATGCTTGTTTTATTGCTTATTTGTTGCTTAGATGGGTGGACGAGCTCACAGCCCACCTGGTGTTAAGTGGTTACCGGAGCCCATAGACATCTACAACGTAAATGCGCCACCCACCTTCCCACCTTGAGATATAAGTTCTAAGGTCTCATTATAGTTACAACGGCTGCCCCACCCTTTAAACCGAAACGCATTACTGCTTCACGGCAGAAATTTGCAGGGCGGTGGTACCTACCCGTGCGGACTCACAAGACGTCCTGCCACCAGTAATACTGATTGATACCAGTAAAATTGATTTTAATACTTGTTATTTTTTTGGTTTTGTTCCCAGTCCTCGGGCAGCCTGGTGTGCGATATTTGCAAAGTCCGCTGCAAAGACAACAACGCATACTCGGCGCACCGCCGCCGACACCGCGTCAGGTGCGTCTAACAATTGACAGCTGTCAACTGTCACTGTCAACTAGTATCAACTGTCAGGTCTCACAAACGTCACATACTATAAAGCACTACACAGTGGTAGTTTTCCAATAACAGCACTAGAGCGCATTATGCGGCATAATGCTCAACGTTGAATGTTCCAACTACAGCAACGCTTCCCACAATCGAGCACTCTCAAGAGTACTTGCCTGTCATCAGATATTTTATTAATGGCTCAAATACCATTATCATATATATTTTCAATAATTATATCACTGGATAATGAAATAATTGATTGATTTAAACTCGGAGCACTCGATAAATCATCGTCATCACTATCATCTGGATAAGATGATTCAATAAAAGTATATAATTTTCTTAGAACTCATTAAAAAAATTACTCAAAATGTAAAAAAAAGTTAATGTAATAATCAAAATCCAAATTACTTTTAAACCTTCACTCTGCTGATGCATTTGCAAACTAACTCGCGTTCCAATTAAGCTTCAGCATAATTCGGCATTGTGCGTCACTGAGTCGCATTATGCTCTGTAATTGGAAAACTACCAATGTATTACATGACTCAAGGCTGAAAGTGAGCCAATTAAGATGGCGCCACAGTAGCAAATGGAAAGATTTAAAAAACAGCGCCATAAACTATTAGAGTAGGAAACTAAATTAAGAAGGAATGAAACACTTGCTACGTGAATAGTAATCTATATGCGTGAAGCAAAAACTTTGTATCCCATTTTACGAAAATTATGCGGACGAAAGAGAATGAAATTTCCCACATTTATAGAGAATATAGAGAAGGATTGTAGAATGCTAATATTTTATTTTATTTTATGCATTAATAATACATAAAATCAATAACAAAAACATTACACACAACATGTATTTGACACACACATTAAATATGTACTCCTTTTGTTTATTGTGTAAAATCTGTGGTCAAATTGAGAATAGATGAATATTGTTTGTCTTCTATATTATTTGTCTATAGTGTAGTCTTGGCGAAATCTGTCATTATAGAAGTAGAACCTTATTAATGTTCAAACTTATAATTTACATTAATTATAGTCGAATTTCGACTACTGTGGGACCCATAGGATATATAAATAGTTGAGATTTTAAATACTTGCATGCTTCTTAACTGTACAAGTCACAAAGAAGCTTCTTAATTCAACACACTTTACTCTGTTTAAAATTGCTATGTTTCCTACACTAGCACTATTTCGGTGAGTCTTTCAACAGTAACAGCACTTTATCAACCTGTCCCCTATACAAGATGGTGATCCTTACTTCTTGCACATTTGGAATGTCGAATGGAATTACTTTTTTTTAAATTAGAATACCAAAATCTAAAATATTGTATTCATAGGAATAAAACTAGGGATGGGATTTTTATAAATAATTCGCCTGTCCCCCACAATCTGAGGTATCGATTCATTTCGAAAAGGAGTCTCTTTCCACTCTTTTACAAAATAGTTTGGGAGGTGAGTGATGTCGCATGATGTCGGCAGATGGCGCTGCCGGGCGTGTCTGTCGGCGTGGTCCCGCGCCGCCGTGGGGGCCGACCACTGCGCGAGGGCGCACGGGGCCCCGCCCCCCACGCACACCTGCCGCGTCTGCGGACGCACCGAGACGTGAGTGTCCGTGAGCACCCGTGAGCACCGCCCGGCGACCGGGCCTCCGAGATATCTGAGTAGCGCGCATATACCTCGCGATCTCGTCAGCGCTCCCGCCTCACGCCCGTGCGCCTCCGCTTGCAGGTCGCTGGGCCGACTGCGCAGCCACGTGCAGGAGCACGCCGAGCGGCAGCGCTGCGAGCTGTGCGGGAAGACCTTCCGGGACAAGACCTCGCTGAGGACGCATCTCTTGTAAGTGCAGAGGTCACGTCACGTCACTTGAGGCCACAAATAAAGATTACCGTAGCTCATGCGCAATATAAAAAAAAACTAAAATTGCTAATCTAAATAGTAGATATCTGTGAACCAATCCCGTGCATACAGGATGCTAGACTTTCAATAATTACACACACACACACACACACGCGCACACACACACGCACACACACACACACACGCACACGCACACACACACACACACACACACACTTACATATATACATACAGGGTGCTGCATCATAAAAAATATGGTTTTAGCATTCCTCTACCCTTCTTCCAGTCACCTGGGGTCGGCGCAACATGTCATCTTCTTCCACGCTCCTCTATCATATACCATCTCTCCCCTCACTTCCCTCTTACACATATCGTCTTTCACGCAATCCATCCATTTCTTCTTGAATTTACCTCTTCCTCTATATCCTTCCACATTCATAATTAACACTCCCTTAACAACCTCAACCTCGCCATAGCGGGTATTTTATTATCAATACTAATGTAGTCACATACTTAGGGCGTTTCATTATTAATACCACAATACACATACATAGGGCGTTTCATTATTAATACCACAATATTACTACAAATAAAGGGTGTTAATTTTATTCATTTATTGCATAGAAGGGTGGAGGAGCTCAGAGCCCACCTAGTGTTAAGTGGTTACTGGAGTCCATAGACATCTACAACCTAAATGCGCCACCCACCTTGAGATATAAGTTCTAAGGTCTCAGTATAGTTACAACGGCTGCCCCACCCTTCCAACCGAAACGTATTACTGCTTCACGGCAGAAATAGGAAAGGCGGTGGTACCTACCCGCATGGACTCACAAGACGTCCTTCCTACCACCAGTATTTTTAATTTCTGTATTTTTTTAAAGTATCCATAAAGGCGAGAAGGACTTCGAATGCAACAAGTGCGGGAAGCGGTTCGTGTTCAAGAAAGCGATGGAGATCCACATGATCACCCACAACGCGTCCTCGCTGCTGTACTGCCATCACGTGAGTGAGCCCCTAGCCGATCGGTCACTAATGGAACTCATATCAATTCTGTTGAACTTGTTCTTCGTCGTTCCTCCCCATAGACTTTCTCGCCGGGTCTTCTCAGTGGGTCGCGTTTCCGATCCGGTGGTAGATTCTGCGAAGCACTGCTCTTGCTAGGGCCAGTGTTAGCAACACTTCCGGCTTGAGGCCCGTGAGTTCACCTACACGTCAAGGAGAAGCTGAAATAGCCTCTCAAGGCTATCAGCATAGGTAGAAGAAAAAAGTCGTTCCTGTACGTAAGCCTTTCCACGAAGATCCTGAGAAGCCTGACGAATGCTACTTCCAACTATCCTCTTAACATTTCATTGGTGAACGAACTTTGGCACGATTCCCCTCCACTTGAGCATGAATGAGAAACTTTTCCAGACTATGCGGGTCAATGTTAATCAAATTACACCAATCTGCTCGATTTTCCCACGAAGCTATCATACATTCCGTTCTGAAGAGTAAAACAGATATAGAATTGAAACGGTACTCGTGTTGCGTTATCAAAGAGCACGGTGAACGCTTAGTGTCGGCTGGGCCGCGAGCCTGTCTGCCCAACTAGAGATATCTATGTTTCCAGTGCGACATGAACTTCAAGAATGAGATGTCCTACTATCAACACATGAAGTACAACTTAAAGCACGTGGACCCGGCCAAGTTGAAGTGAGTATGTCTGACATATTATATAAGATGCTACACAACACTAATAATCCGTTAAGCTAAACATTAACTAGGCTGTATGGGTGCGGTCACCAGTGCCGACTCGCAATACGCCCTACCACTAGCCCCTTTGAAACGGGTATGGATTCGTTGAGACATTAAAAAAAATTAACGTCATACTGCAGGTATGTGTCAATGTCATTGTGACATTTGATTTTGATTATTCTGTCAATGAAACAAATTCCATAATAATCACTTACCGTACTGAGGAGTTTATCGATCTATTCGTCTCAGTCATCATCAGCCCAAAGACCCCCACGGATGCCCGCAGCTCCCATGGCTCGCCATAAACAATAGTATTTGAAAACAAACTCATTCAGTACTTAAATATGGTTCTTGAATTTGATCATGCCATAAATGCCGTTTGTTAAAACTCCATCGACCTGGAATGCGTGGGGCTGTCAGATTGTGATCTTTTTTTTTTACTGTATTTAACAACCGTCTTCAGACTCAGCTGGCAACACAACTCAATCTTTCTAAACTCGAATCCACACTTTAGGCGTACTTGTGATAAGGTCTATTTTACATTTTCATTAGTCCATTTGACGACGAAGGTAAGAGAGTTATAAATATGAATTTGGAAGGCTTTAGAGCAGTGCTTCCCAACCTTTTTTGTGCCATGCCCCACTGTGACGTTTCTAAAATTTTACGTTTCCCCTCTCCACATAATTTTTAACATTAAAAAATTGATTTGATCACCTAAGAAACATAAATGATAGGTTTTTGGAAGAAATCACTACAAAATCGTTATCAGAACACAATAAATAATATTTTATTTATAATTAAATTATATAAGGAGCCCTTACTTTTGTTGTTTGTATCTATGTCGGTCGATGTATACTCCATTTCTACATAGCGTACTGGTGTCGCTCTGACCGGGGGGCAGGGGCTGGGGGGGGGCAGGGGCTGGGGGGGGGCATGCTCCGACCGCCCCCCGACAAATAGAGCCTCAACAAACAAACAGGTACGCGTGCGAGCTTTGCGACAAGAAGTTCGTGAAGGCGGCGCGGCTGGAGGAGCACAACATGGCGGTGCACCTGAAGATAGCGCCCATCAGGTGCTCCGTGAGCGGCTGCGAGTTCGTAAGTCGTTTCGTTTAAAGAACTGCATGGGCCAGTTTTAGCATCGCAACTAGAGGTTGTTCCGTACAAGATATAATTAACACGTGTGAGTCGGCACCTGCTTTGAGACGTGAGGTCGGTGTCTTAATCAGTCCCCGGTCGGGGCAGAGCTTAAGTGGGTAGACGAGCTCACGGCCCACCTGGTGTTAAGTGGTTACCGGAGACCATAGACATCTACAGCGTAAATGCCGCCACTCACCTTGAGATATGAGTTCTAAGGTCTCAGTATAGTTACAACGGCTGCCCCACCCTTCAAACCAGAAATAGGCAGGGTGGTGGTACCTACCCGTGCGGACTCAGAAGAGGTCCTACCACCTTGTTTGTGGTCACGTGCCAACCGCTGAACCGATTTTGACGTAATTAGGTCTGGAATTAATTGTGAACCTTGGGAAAGGGCAATCGTGTAATGAAACAGAAGTAGGAGGCTCTCACTACTAGCTCCCTACGGGGACGTGGACTGGGCTTCGGAGCAACCCACTCTGCCCGGGCGTCGGTATCATATAGAAAGATTCGGTTCGCTTTATACAGTGGTTAGTGGTTACCGCTTTCCCACTCCGTAACCCGGATGAAGCTCGTACGGCTGTCTTCACTGAACTGCCCATGGACCTACAACAGCTTCGTGCTTCGAGAAATGTACATTGTCTAACGGTGTGCGGTGGGGTGCTCCGACAGGCGTGTCCGTCCCGCGCGGCGCTGCGCACGCACACGCGCCGCACGCACCGCCTCGCACGCGCGCTGCGGAACCACGTGTGCCACGCCTGCGGGAAGGCCTACACGGTCAGTCATGGGTCCCTCGTAGATCAAACCTTGCACATGTATATCGCTATCTCTTTTTAGTGTCACCTTTTCGTTTCATAAAAATTGATATAAGACAAAACTAGAGAAAAGATGCCTTCTCTAGTTTTGTCTTATAAGCGAAGGGCGCTCAGGTACTCCACTCAAATACACTGCGAAGTGCTCGTGTGGGGTCTGCGTGTCAATTGAAAGGTTCTGGTGTGCTGATGCATGTCGCCCTCCTCCACAAACTGGAACGCTTCAAGCAAAGGGCTTTTTTATTCATTGCTTCGTCGTGTGAACGAATTCGCGGATCACATGATGTTGAGTGGATACCGGAGCTCATGGACATTAACCATTATCCACCTTGTGATCAGAGTTCGAAGTTGCAGTTTTAACAGTATAGCGGACACCCCACACTTCAAACCAAAACGCATTACTGCTTCGCGGCTGAAATAAGCGGGGCGGTGGTAGCTACCCATGTGGACTCACAAGACCACCGCTTGCACCAGTGATACTGTTGAAGCTGTTATTGTATGAGTTTTGAGATGTCATGGAAGTGGTTCGTGAGTGTTCAGTACGTAATTACTTGCAGCTGAATAATAGTCGACCCCCGCTATGGTACGACAGAAGCTCTACTAAATATCGCTAAGTGCTCACCATCGCTCATGGACATCAGCAATGCCAGAAAGCTAGCGCAGATAAGCTGCTGCCGAGGATTCTTTCGTACCTGGTATGAAGAAGCCGACAATGATCTTGGCCCGTTGCAGACGAAGAAGACTCTGGAGGGTCACGTGAGGTCGCACACCGGCGAGAGGCCCTTCGCGTGCACGCGCTGCCCCTCGACCTTCAGATACGAAGCGGCCCTGTACAACCACAACAAGCTGGTGCACGCGGCGCGGCAGAAGACGTAGCGACTCCAGGTGCCTCCATCCCGACGGTGCTGACACCGGAGCTAATGTCACGGCAACGCTCGATCTCTACTTATAGGCATTGTGAATTGATCAGTCGTTATAAATTTTGTAATTACAAAAATAAATTGCTTGTTTTTCGCCTGGTTGCGTGAAGAACAGACATATTGAAGAAAGTTTTTTTTCTTTGTTATATCTCACCAGATATTTTTGAGTTCGTTTGAAGAAACATTGGTTCCGGTTCTATCGGAACAAGCAACACACAGATGGGGACTCCTCCCTCCTTAGATACCCCAGTCGCGACCCCCATGTGAAGATGTCCCGGTCGACCCTCCCCCCTCCCTGTGTAGACACACAGTCGACACCGTTCCACTGTTGTTGTCGGAAACGGTCATCGAGCGAGCGCGATGCTAGCTGTTGCGCTCCGACGTTCTAATATAATATAAAGGTAGTGTATTTATTCAGTCGCAGTATTTATACACGCAGACCCGCTATCAGCTCAGCGGCCACAGCACAGGACACGGCTGAACGTAATTCATAACATTTGACGTCACTCAGGGACAATACAAAGGAGCTAACCATAGATCATGCGACACAAAACTATTGGCCACATATGACGTCACGGATTACCTGTTTAGCTTAGCGAGAAAAACATTTAATTAACAACTTTTAACTCAGAAAACAGTTTTATGTACACACTAGCGACCCGCCCTCGCTTCGCTTCGGAAACATTAAAACACACATGAAACCAAAAAAATAAAATAAATAAAAATTTAAAAAAAGTAGCCTACGTTCATCAGGGACAATGTCGGCTTCTAATGGAAAAAGAATTTTTCAAATCGGTCCAGTAGTTTCGGAGCCTATTCGAAACAAACAAACAAACAAATCTTTCCTCTTTATAATATTAGTATAGATTTAAACCTGAAGAAACACTAAATAGACAAAATAAAGCAAATCACAACTTCACTCCTCGCGTCTTTTTTTTTTAGGAATGACCTGGTAACTAAGATCTTTAGGTCAAGTCTTATTTTAATTTATATTCTTATTTTTATGAAAAATGATAATATGGAGTGAAATGAAATGAAGATGATTAATTTGAGACATTAATCAACTGGGATGAAATTAAATGAAATGACATGAGATGATATAGGATGAAATATAATCCCATTAAAATCGCGGTTATGTACTGAGACTTTTTCAGTAGGCTTTTTGGAGGATCACGAGAAGCTATGTCCAGCGACTTTGTTTCATTTTTCCACATTTGTGCATTCCCATATATTAAACAGTTAATAAACCACCGTTATTATACATTTAAACCTGAATATATATATATATATATATATATATATATATATATATATTTTTTTTTTTTTATCCTACCTAAGCTGATAGCCTTGAGAGGCTATTTCAGCGTAACCGTGGCTAGTAGGTGAGCTCACGGGGCTCAAACCTGATGACGATGCTAACACGAACCCTAGCAAGAGCCGTACTTCGCAGAATCTACCACCGGATCGGAAACGCGACCCACTGAGAAGATCCGGCGAGAAACTCAGTGGGCTGTGTCTGAGAGTTAATTTACTCGTCGAGCCCTTCGTCGCAAGCGACGGGTTCGACGAGAACGGTGACCGGTGCTTGAAGTACCTAGAAGCACCGTTAGTGGATCGGGAGGATCCGAGATGACGTGTTTTGGGCGACGTCGACTGCTTTCCATTCTGTCCGCAGGATCGGGATAAACCTGAAGAAACACTAAATGGACAAAATAAAACAAATCACACAACTTCACTCCTCGCGTTCACGCCAAAAAGTCACCGATTCTAATACCGGTCACTCACATTTTTTTTTTTTTTTTATTGCCCATGTAGGCAGACTAGCATACGGCCCACCTGATGGTGAGTGGTTACCGTCGCCCATGGACTTCAGCAATGCCAGGGGCAGAGCCAAGCCGCAGCCTACCAAATTATATTCGCACGAATACGCAAACCCGCAAGTGTAGGACGACATTTGCGAATGATTATGCGAAGTTTTCGCTGCATTCGCGGTTTTCCAAGCTGTGTCGGTTTTTTAACAAACATCAAAGCGCGCGAACCGCGATCCTTCGCGTAGTCTCCCACACATTCATGTGACCAGTAGCACCTAGGATTGCGAAGGCAACGGACGTTTCGCTATTTTCATAGATCGTGACGTCTACTGTGTAGCGTATCTTCATCAAAATAAATCCCATAGTAGTCGTCGTCCCAGTGTAGTCGTCGTGGCCTAACGGATAAGACGTCCGGTGCATTCGTGTTGAAGCGATGCACCGCTGTTCGAATCCCGCAGGCGGGTACCAATTTTTCTAATGAAATACGTACTCAACAAATGTTCACGATTGACTTCCACGGTGAAGGAATAACATCGTGTAATAAAAATGAAACCCGCAAAATTATAATTTGCGTAATTACTGGTGGTAGGACCTCTTGTGAGTCCGCGCGGGTGGGTACCACTACCCTGCCTATTTTCTGCCGTGAAGCAGTAATGCGTTTCGGTTTGAAGGGTGGGGCAGCCGTTGTAACTATACTTGAGACCTTAGAACTTGTATCTCAAGGTGGGTGGCGCATTTACGTTGTGGATGTCTATGGGCTCCAGTAACCACTTAGCACCAGGTGGGCTGTGAAATCGTCCACCCATCTAAGCAATAAAAAAATAAAAAAACAACAACATGGCTGTTAATGATGTCTGGGAAAGAATTCAAGACTCTTTTTCTCTTCAATGTTCTATTGACGAATTAAAAAGGAGGAGAAATTCGTGAGACATTCGTAAACAAGTGTAGGAGGAAGCGCAAACGGGTTCGCAAATTGAGTACCGAACCCATTTGCACAGCCGCTAAGTTTGCGAATGAATGTTTGACGGCCCTTCGTACATTGTAGGTACGAATGTTTGCGTCTATGTGAGTGGCTGGCATAACAGTGGGTCCTATTGCGTTCCAGAGCACAGAGAGTAGATACAGGCATGAAACATACCTACCCAAATAGAAAAATAGTGTACACGTTAAATTTATTAAAATAATACCCTGAGAATCGAACATATTTAACAACATTAAATAGTTTAACTCTCGTACTCTATTAAAATTATATGTCGTAAAATAAAACGCAATACACACAAAAAATCAACATATAAATAAAATTATTATGCCAAAGTATTTTTAACTTTCTTTGACATTTGATAATGCTAAAAATATCGTTAGCTTAAACTTCGGATCACGGAACACAAAGTAAATATTATGATTCTTTGCGATCAAAATTCTTGAGAGTCCTTTTTAAAAAATGCGATTGATTAGACTATTACAAAGATTAAAGGTCACTATAAAAACGCCAAACATATTGTCGAAACGACCTTACTGTGATAACGTGCCTAAGCCGCTCCGTAGCTTGAAACCCAAGTCTACTAGAGATACAGTTCAGCATTATGTAGATTCCTTTCGCGTTAGGACTGTCGGAGGAAATGGAGGTGACGGCTGCATATCCTTCCTAAGTGTATGGTGTAAAGATCACGCCGGTCCGGACGGTGGCGATGGTGGAAATGGAGGTCATGTTATATTTAAGGTTAGAAACTGGATCACTCCTTGTGAATTTCAAATTAAATAACAATTATCCTTCGGGTATATTAAAGCCTGATTAAAAACAAAAGTGAAAGCACTAAAATTAATATAGAGCTGCATTTTACGAATGTAGACTTTTTATGTGACAATTATATTTTAAATTTATCTTGTTTATTATCATTATATATTAAAATGTAAAAGAATTTAATCATGGTGGTAGGACCTCTTGAGAGTCCGCACGGGTAAGTACCACCGCCCTAGCTATTTCTGCCTTGAAGCAGTAATGTGTTTCGGTTTGAAGGGCTGGGCAGCCGCTGTAACTATATTGAAATCTTAGAACTTATATCTCAAGGTGGGTGGCGCATTTACGTTGTAGATGTCTATGGGCTCCAGTAACTATATAACACCAGGTGGGCTGTGAGCTCGTCCACCCCTCTAAGCAATAAAAAAAAAGTTATAATTAGTCGAATGTTTTAGGCAACAAATTCTGTACGAAGTTTAAATCATTGTAAAGCAGTCATACAAGCGAAGCCCGGAGAGAAAGGATTCAACAAAGACTGCAACGGCAAAAATGCTGGACACGTCATTGTGAATGTACCAATAGGTAAGTCTACTAAACATTTTTGAATAACATTCAATAAAATATAAGGTATTGTGAGTATTACATCCTCAGGCACAAACTAATGTTATTAGTTAATTATATAATATGTTGCCAACGGTGGTTTACAAATGCAGTTACGACCCGATATCCCAAGAGGGATGTTATTTGATTGATAAATTAAACAAAACTGAAATCTTCATAAAACCCACTTTTCTTCATATACTTTACTGCCGTCGCCCTGCCTGCCACCAAAGAAGAGTTAATCCTTACTACCATGAGCTACTGGGTTCATCTCAATCACTTTGAGTTTCCAGTTATCTTTCCTGCCATATAACCACTAGACTCTGGAATGGGACCCCCTCCACTGAATTAATAATATATATTGGAGATTCTAAGCGATGATGCCATGTTTCACTATACAAAACTGTTGTACAAGATATCCAATAACCTTTGCATTTTTAGGTACAATAATAAAAAACCAAAATGGTCAAGTGATTGGGGATTTGGACAGGGAGGGGTTGATGTTTGTTGCGGCGCGGGGTGGGGCGGGAGGTAGAGGAAACAAATTTTTCCTCACGGACACAGAACAGGTAACAATATCTATGTTAATGGCAAAATTAATAAAAGACTAAAATTATAAACATTAACCACATTCAGTACACATTGAAAGTGATAGTGGCAGCCTTGACCAGTGGTACTGTGGTCAACCAGTCTAGGAATTGTTGAAACAGCATGGGATGTGTCGTGGGATATGGGTACCAGCCACACTAAACAATAAACTAATTACAATTTGACCGCAAATTAAAATAAGATTTTGTTTTGTTTTGTTTTGTTAACTTTGTGGTTGAAAATGGTGGCTCCCTGGATCCCCTTTCGCGATTTTGAAGCCCCTCAATCACTGGTCGCCGAACTCCTTGATACTCGAACTCCTAGATTAAGATGAAGAGTTCGACGAGCAAACTAACCCGTAGACACTGCCCGCTGTGTTCCTCGCGGGATCTTCTCAGTGGGTCGTAGTGCCGATCCGGCTATACATTCTGTGAAACACTGCTCTTGCTATGGCTAATGTGAGCAAATTCTCTGTTTGAGCCCATGAGCTCATCTACCAGTCCTGGCGTAATTGAAATAGCCTCTTAGGCTACCAGCGAGTATGTAGGGAAAGGGATCTAGGTACAACTGCTCTGACTAAGCCTGGTACGACCATGGGCTGTTGACTGGATTATGTTGTATTGCAGACTTAACTCTCCGTTCGTTCGCAGCTGTATCTGATATCACTGAACAATCCACTTGGTGTTGAATACCGTTTTAGACCTCTATGTGGAGGGGCGCCGTCAGCCCCAACGGACTCCAAATAAATGAACAATGATATCAACAGTGCTTTGCGCGAAATGTGCTCTTCTGTTGGAGGTCCTTTTGAACGCATTGAACGATTTTTAGGCTCCGGACATAGCAGAGTTCGGGGCTGCAGGCGAAACAAACATTTACCATCTGGAGGTACGCTCGCTGGCCCACGTCGGGTTGCTGGGGTTCCCGAATGCCGGGAAGAGCACCGTGCTGAGAGCCATATCGCGCGCGCGGCCCAACGTCGCACCGTATCCCTTCACGACGCTGAAGCCGCACATCGGTGAGCGCTCTCATTTGACATGTGTCAGAAATGACAGCTGTCAATTGTAGAGGGAAGTGCATGGTGAGGTCGGAGTTCCTACCTTGAGCTCCTGACTCGGAGCGGCTCGTTCCGCCTGCGCCAATATGAAAGGCTAATTATTTTAAGCGACATTTATCTTTGTAATTAAAGGTCCGTTTTAATATTTGGTATCAGCATCAACAGTTGAATGTTTTTTAATTGTACTTCAATTAAGTTTACTTCGTTCAAATAGCTGAAGATTATTTTGAGGTTATGATAAATATTAAACTTTAAATGGCTCTATTGTAAATTTGTACAAACGTCGCTTAAAGTTTAAGCCTTAAACTAAAGTCTTTCACCCCTCGATACGGCTTATTAACAAATGTCATTCTGTATTTCCACTAGTAATTATGATTTCGACGAATAATTTCCCAATGTGTTCTTATCCTATCCTTATCTTTTCTCCTAGAGTTGACTGTCTTTGGTTAACTGGAAGACGGTTCGCGTCTCGGTTAAGCTTGTTCAAATACGGCTTAATTTGCGTCTTTTGTTGAAATAATAAATAATGATAATAATTTCCTTGAACTGCTGGGAGGGCGTGCAGTGTCTCACCCTCCTATTCTGTCTGTATCGCCTTCGTATCCAAATAATAGCAGTGGTGCTGTCCGTGGACAACACCGAGCATCCTGTAAAATTAGTAAAGAGCTGCTTATAAAACAATCATCTTCGACTCTCGTTTGAATAACAGTTAGGGACGGTACACCGCGAGTGCGCAGTTCGATTCTTGGTTGAAGTCGAACGCGGATCGTTTGTTTGTTTGTCATTGGTGTAACGTTGCAGGCACGATACTGTACGACGACTACGAGCAGGTGGCGGTGGCCGACCTCCCGGGGCTGATCCCTGGCTCACACATGAACTACGGCCTGGGTGAGTTGACGCTGGTTTAGGACTTTTTGGCGGAAACGCGAGGAATGAAGTTGCGTGATTTGTTTTATTTTGTCTGTTTAGTGTTTGTTCAGGTTTAAATGTGTAATAACGATGGTTTATTAACTGTTTAATATCTGTGAAAGTGCACAAATGTGGGAAAATTAAACAAACCCGCTGATCGGGATCTTCCAAAAAGTCCACTTAAAAGTCTCAATAAATGACCATCATTTTACTGAGATTATATTTCATTTCATATCATATCATATCATCTCATTTCATTTCACTTCATTTCATAATATCATTTTTCATATAAAAAAGTTTTCATTAAAATTAAAGTAAGATTTGACCTAAAGGTCTTAGTTACCAGGTCATAAAATCCCTTAAAATTTTGTGTATTAATGAACACTACAGATTTTTCCGTTGCGGAGCGTGTCTCGACCTCACGCGTCACTAATATGTTTGAATCCAGGTATACAGTTCCTGCAGCACGTGGAGAGGTGCCGAGGGCTGGTTTTCCTGCTGGACGGCAGCTCCTCGCCCGGGGACCAGCTCCGCGTGCTGCGCCGTGAGCTGCGGGGGTACAGCGCCGCACTGGCGCGCCGACCGGCCCTGCTCGTCGTCAACAAGATAGACTTGCCCGAAGCGAAACGCAACTACGAGCTCATGAGGAATGACTACGACAATGTCATCGGCGTGTCGGCCAAGTACGGGGTCAATCTGCAGCAACTGCTGGCCGCCATCAGGGCGATATACGATGAGAATGATTTTCGTGAATAAATGGTTTTGTTGAAATTGTTTTTGTCTGTTTTGTGGGTAGATGAAGTTTAATCAAATAAAATGTTTACAAAACTGAAGCCTGTCTACTGTTTTGTTGGCCAATATGAGTGGTCTGAGTCACGGGGCACTTGGACATCAGCACGTGAATTATCGACCCACAGAGCAGGGCCTTTTTTTTTTTCGGGCCGGTGGCGTATCCACCTACGAGGTCTCTGCGCATAGTTGGCGCACGGGGTATGTGAGACTCAACGATCTGCATGGTGTTGTGAGCAGACCGCGGGCCCAAGAATTTTAGGTTCCACCCACTAAACGACTCCCCTGCACTCTTACACCCGACGTCCGATCCCCTCCGAGGCCAGAACCCGGATGAGGTAGGGGGGTTACCGCGGTCAACACTACAACCAGACGGCGCGGCTCACCCCAAAGACGCCCAGCCGACGGAGCCTTCGAGGCAAATCGAATCTGGAACGTCGGCCGTCTCGGTACGGCAGCCCGTCAGGCCGTCCAGACGGTGCCGCTGGTGTCCCGGTATACCCCGCTGGACCAGAACCAGCCTGCTGGGTCGGGACGCGATACACCGCCAACCGGTCGCTCTATTTACTCCTCGGCAGCACGCTAGAGTGCTGGTAGCGCGCCGCGCGGTTTCTACCCCCTCAGGTCGCCCCTTGACTTTCGGGGGAGGCCGCTACCTACAGGGGCCGAGACGTACGGGCGTATTCCCGCCTCCAGCCCCCGGATCGATGGCGACGGATCGGTGCGGAAAGGGAAGAGCTCTCCCTCTCTCGTTCCGCCGCCTTCTTCTGCGAGATGGTGGACTCGCAGAAGTCGAGCATCGCCTTCCAGGACTCGTCGCTACCAAGCATCGTAGCCACGACGCGCGGCAGCGAGAGGTCCTCTCCTATGACCGCGACGAGTGCGGCGCGTTGCTCGAGCAGTGCCTACCCGCACACAGATCAGGACACATATATATTAAGATTATACATTATTATTATAAAGAAAACAAGACGTTTGCTTTGATAAAAAATATATATATATATATATTAAGAAACATCACAATTCGTTAAGTACAGGGCGCGTCACGTGTCGGCGGCGGGCGCGGAGGGCGGGGCGGGCAACACTTGCGGCGACTTCTTGGTCTTTTTCACGCCGTACGGCGCCTTTATCTGCGAAAGGAGGGGGAGGGGGGGTCAACCTCTCAAATTACAATGTTTATTCACATTACATTGCGCGTTGCGCACCGACCTTGTGGTGTATCTCCTTGAGGTGCCGGTAGAGGCTGGAGTGCCAGGAGAAGGCGGCGCTGCATTTCCCGCAGCGGTAAGGCGTGTGGCTGGTGTGCAGCGCCGTTATGTGAGACTTCAACTTGGCTGAATTCTGAAACACATTGATTTCCACGTCGCTTGCTGAACCGGTTATCTGGGTTCGATGACCCTGTGGCGGGCAGCCATCATACAACACCAGATATTCGACAGATGCCTGAATCTCGCTTACGACATCAACAAGACGAGCTTGCATATATACAAGCTCCGAACAACAACATACGGACCGTCGGTCTACCGAGCTATATCCAGCCGCTCGATGGAAGATCTTCCCTCCGTTCTTAAAACCTTCAACGACCCTTGCCAAATCGAAACATGAATATACCTTGATTAATTTAGTACCGAACCAGCGCCGCCGCGTGTGCGAAGACTCTAGTTCAACTGTGAGATGGAATGTACCTTCAACTCCGAACCGAATCTACACGCGCGGCTCCTACCTGGTATCTCTTCCCGCAGACGTGGCACAGGTTAGACTTCTTTCTGCTCTCGTGCGTGTGGACGTTCTGCATGTGTAGGTAGAGCGACGTGTGCGTCTTGAACGGCTGTCGGGCATGAGACGTGAGGTCGTGAGGTCGACGTTCGGCACGTGGCACAATGTACACAACAAGTAGACTTGTTTGACTTTAAAGACCAATCAATGTAAGCAGGCGGCGAATTGATCCATAGTTTGCGAGCCGGTAGTGTACAGCGCGCGGCCCGGCCTGCTCGCCTTACATTGCGGGCGATGTATTTCATAAATCAAATTTATTTATCGTCCCAAATATCGCCTCAATAAACTCGAATACCTCAAATTACACCACCGTGCATCCTATTTACAGTCAGTCGTATAGTAATGAAACTTCGACCTAATGGTACACAGTGGATTCTAAGACTTCGACCTCAAGTCTCAATGTAGGCATTTGAGACTTCGACCTCAAGCTTCAACGTAGTTATTTGAGACTTCAACTTCAAGCTTGAATGTAGTAATTTGAGACCTCATCTTCAAGCCTCAATACAGGCACTTGAGACTTCGACTTCATTCCTCAATGTAGGCATTTGAGACTTCTACCTGATGCTCAATGTAGACACCTGAGACTTTGACCTCATGCTTCAAAGTAGGCATTTGAGACTTCAAACTCATGCCTTAAGATAAGGATTTGATGATCCATAAAAACGAATCAACACCAGGTGGGCTGTGCACTCGTTTATCCAACTTGAGCAAGTTGAGCAACGAAGTACCAGGGGCGCATAACTGCTAAGGAAGTCTGCCACAGCGCGACCGGCGCAGCGTGACCCAAGGCCTCGATAACGGGACGTCCGGGCCAGGGGTTACGCTGCACCGGTCGCACTGTAGACGGCGCTCACCTTGTCGCAGACCTTGCAGCGGAACTTGACGCGCTTTAGATGCTCCCAGTCGATGTGGTCCTTGAGATTCGTCTTGCTCACGAACCTCTTGCCGCACTCGCCGCAGACGAACCTGCGCCGGCGCTCAGGCGGATGTTACACAGCGGGGGAGGGGGGAATTTAAAAGCGACAAACAACGACACGTTCACCCGCGCCCGCACTCTGACCCCCGGGGGGCGGGGGACGTGTCGCGGGATGGGGGACCCCACACATACTTTACATCTACCCGCAATTCGGGAAACAAGTAAATTGAAACATTCAATAATGTCTTAATGTGTTTAAAGAACATTTATCATGAAGGCGGTGGCGACCTCAACGTTGAGGCAGTACTCACATGAACTGTTCGACGGGGACGTGCATCTTGGAGCCGGTGAGGTGCTGCCTGAAGGTGGCTATGGAGGAGTATCGCTTGTCGCAGGTCACGCAGTACAGCTCGTCCGCTTCCCGGGCCTGCGGGCGGCGCCGCTGTCCCCCACCCACCACATACAGCAGCGGGGCGGGGGACAGTGCGGGGTCAGCGTGGTGGAACAGCCGGAATTGCCCAAAGACCCATCGATATACATGGTGAATTGTCACTGTCGATTATGGACATCAACAGTGCCAACGCTGCTGAGGTCCCCTCACCTTGTGGCTCCGGATGTGGCGGTGCAGGTTGGAGTTCCACCGGTAGACGCGCTCGCAGTGCGGGCACGGGAACTTGTTGTGGCCCCGGTGCACCACGCTGCGTCGCCGCAAAATAAAATTATTCGACTGTTACTCTGTTGTACTGTTTTTTACTGGTGGTAGGACCTCATGAGAGTCCGCGCGGGAAGGTACCACCACCCGCCATTTCTGCCGTGAAGCAGTAATGCGTTTCGGTTTGAAGGGCGGGGCAGCCGTTGTAACTATACTGAGACCTTACAACTATATCTCAAGGTGGATGGCGACATTTACGTTGTAGATGTCTATGGGCTCCAGTAACCACTTAACACCAGGTGGGATGTGAGCTTGTCCACACATATAAGGAATAAATAAAAAAAATCTTTTCCAAAATCTTTTCTATAATAATAATTAAAAATTAACTTTTTTTTTAAGCCTGTTCACTTAACTGTCTTCGCCATTTTCCTTTTCTCTGTCATTCTCTTTCTCATAGTTCTCTCTCGCTCACACTTTAACGCTCCGTTTCACGCTCTTTTCATACATTCCGTTCTTACCAATCCTACTGATGTTTGTCCGCGATCAACTCCGAAACTTACCAACGGATTTTAACTCTTTTTTTTTTCACATTCTGTAGTTTGATCCGACTTGAGAGATGGAACAGTTTTGATCTCAGTTTATATTCACAACATATATTTTAATGCAAGTTATTTGTTTGATAACAATTCTATTGTCTGTCAGTGAGCTCTGAGTTTCTGACAGATGGCAGTTAGCTTATCGACATGTCGGTTGACAGAGTTCGGCGAGTGTATAATAGATGGCGCTGCATGAAAGGTCCCCGCGTTATGTTGTACCCACAGGTACTGGCGAACAAGGTGGTACTCGGCGTCAGAGACATGAGGTCGTATTTCCGTCCTAGATAGTAAACAAACAAAACCATTTTTAATTAATGCGACCGCACTTCGTGTCCTCCAGGGGGCGCCGGGGAGTCCGCGGCTAGCATTCGTCCCCGGCGTTCCCTGGTGGGTCCTCTCGGCGCAGTGCTGGCAGAACTCACTCGATGTGGCGGCGGTGCGTCTTGGCCGTGCTGAACATCTTCCCGCACTCGGCGCACTGCGGCCTGTCGCCGGCCCCCTGCGAGGTCACCGCGGGCGTCATCAAACATTACGCTACCGTCGCCGCCGGGGTCGCGCCACGGGATTGCCCCCAGGCGCTCCCACACACGGACACACACTGCACTTATGAGATAAACTAGACAAATACTCTGGGGCGACCACCGCGACATAAAATCGATGCCTCCAATGAACACTACGCTAACTCCAAATTCGTAGGTTTACAGGAGGAGCGTTTAAATGAAAAAAGTTGATAAAATCTTTGTTATTGCAGATATATTTATGGTTTTTTATTGTGTAACTAGCTGATTTACTCTTGCTTCGAATCCCATCAATAATAATTTGTAATACTTTTAAAATAGTGAAGCCATTTGCGTGAAAAACGAAAATTTCAAAATTTTAGTTAGAGTAGTGTTCATTGGAGCCATCGAAATTATAATTTGCGTAATTATTGCTCGTAGGTTCTTTCGTGTTAGCCGTCATATCTTAAGGAGAGTGGTGGCAATCACGTTGTTGAAGTCTGTGGACTAGGGTGACCACTTAACACCAGATGGTCCGCTCGTCCACCTATTTTAGCAATATCGGGTCGTGGTCGCAATTCTACCGTACAATGAAAACCAAATTTACTAATGAGCAGACCGGTCCGCGGCGCCCCTCTGGCCTCCGCACCTGTCCCTGACCCGCGGCGCCCCCCGGCCCCCGCACCTGTCCCTGCCCCGCGGCGCTGCGGGCGGCGGTCTCTTTGTTAGAGTCTTCGTTGTTGGCGACCAAGGGTTCACCATCGCTCCCGGCGTCCGTCAGCCCGACCTGACAGTCCACGCTGTCAGTGTTGACTGACGGCGACCTGGGCCTCTTACGTTTCAGTTTCGTCTTCTTTTTACGAACTTTGTTTTTTTTCTCTTTAATTTTCTTTTTGGTCTTCAGTTCCGCCGGGCGCGCGTCCTCCTGCAATGTTTGAAGATGTTAGTGAAGTTGTTAGTGCACTGGTGCAGCCTCCTCTAAGGACACATCCTGGACCAATCCTTATAAAAACGTACACATATTATATATGAAAGTAACACAAACTTCATTATTTAATATAGTTTACTCGAAAACATGAACGTGGAAGGGACTTTTGGCGGGAATGCGAGGAGTGAAGCTGTGTGATTTGTTTTATTTGGTCTATTTATTGTTTCCTTGGGTTTAAATGTGTAATAACGGTGGTTTATTACCTGTTTAATATCTGTGAAAGTGCACAAATGTGGGAAAATGAAACAAAGTCACTGGAGGTAGCTCCTCAGGATCCTCCAAAAAGTCCACTGAAAAATCTCAGTAAATGACCACCATTTTACTGAGATTATATTTCATCCTATATCATCTCATCTTATTTCACTACATATTATCAATTTTCATAAAAATAAGAATATAAATTAAAATAAGACATGACCTAAAGGTCTTAGTTACCAGGTCATAAAATCCCTTAAAAAAAACATTAACATGGAAGTATTTAAATGTTTTTTATACAGCTATATTTACATACATACTTTTATGTGTTAAGTCCAATTTAAGTCTTAAACAGAACATATATCCCAAAGACAATAATTTATTATTACAACAACAAAGTTTCGAAGTCAGTATAGTACCACATCGACTGCGGGAACAAATATAGGTTTACTCACATCAACTACAAAGTCATTGACAAAGGTCTCTGGTTCGTCATGTTCAACAGGCTCTATTTTGACTTCTAAGTCCGCCTCCTGGATGATGTCTTCGTGCTTCACATCATCAGAGTAGTCGTAGTTGTGTAGATGATAGATTTGCAACTGTGATTGCAGCAAAAACGGGTTTATGTTCTGAAATCGACATGAACAATTTCCATCAGATGCTGCCATATATGAAATCTGTACAAATATTGTGATGAATAGAGTAGATCTTTAGTATTGATATTGATAATTTTTAATTAATAATTGGAATCAAGATTGAAACCTTAGGTCCCAATGTAAGTAGGGGTTCTAACAGCACTGCACCACAGAGCCATACAGTGGGAATTTTTTAGTTACATGATACTTTTAATGTGGATTACTCTTAGATTTATAATTTGGTAGGTAGTTTTTGTGAATCCTTATTGTAATTATGTAATTATCTAAAATTTGTATAGCATTTTTTTTGTACTTAAGTCTGTATGTCAGTCTCTGGTACCTATCGCACAGAGAATCCTAATGAAGGGCTGGATGATGATTACAATTTTTTCTCAGTTATTATTAAGATTATTGTTATAGTATTTCATTTTTCCTACCTAAGCCTATAGCCTAGGGGTTATGCAAGCATGAGTAATTATGACATACAATTCTATAGACTTAAGTAGTTCTCGAAATTAAGCCAGATACATTTACAAAACTTGAGCAATGATACAAACATATCAAATACATCTGTGAAAAAATGCTGAGTATTTTAATAATTATTTTAACATTTAGAATTTTGTTATCACATCCCCCATGCAGACCATATTGATACTGTGATTTATACCGACTCCTCAAATGAATCAGAAGTTCATCAGCTAGTCTAAGGCAGTTAAAAATATTTTAAAATGATAGAGCTTGCTCTTGAGAGCTTCGGTACTCAATCAGAGATGTATATATAAAAGGTTTGTTTTGACATTTACAACACTCCCTCTCAAGAAATACTCTTCCAATGTTCAGTAAAATACATTTTACACACACACAATCATGATTTTTCTCTTTGACACTCAGATCTTCTACTGTCAACATCTAGAGATCATCATAAGCAAAGGAAAATTTTATTGAAAAAAAAATTGAAAACAAAAAATGTTTAAAGAAAATACTTCATACAAAATAGATTATCGCTGGTGGCCGACTCGGGACCTTAGCTGTACAACTAAAGGTTCTTAGGGTGTTGATCAAAACTATTTACTACCAAACCATGCACAAACAGAACTATATTGTTGTCATTTTAATATTATCAACTGGTTGATTGATCAACTGATCAGCTTGATTACTTACCAACGAGTCCAATCCTTCAGTTAGAAATTTAAAAGCACTTTGAGCTTTCTGTTTGAATATTTCAAATTTGCGTAATAAAGCTTTACACTCCCAGCAGATTCGGAGGCAGATCTCTGACGCATTGACGCTCTGTAAATAACATATATTTGGACACTTTGTTGACGACCATAATAATTTTTTAAATCAAATATGTATTAAAGCAAAACAAACACGCATTTTAACAAATCTAATAAGTAGAACTGTTTGTTGGGATCAATAACTTCGTACGATCTTTAAGTATTGCTGTTTACGTGGTCGCGACAACGTTACTTCTCTTCGTTCATAAAAGTAAAACTTACAGAGCTTTCGTATACAAATTGAATGTAAAATTTACTATAAATCGTATTTTCAATAGAATGCAATACGCGGCCATTGCTCAGGCATGCAGAGCACACGTTATTCATTTTCTTATTTAAATTTGAATCTTTCTGTGTTTGTTTAATAAAGCTACATCAAAGTTTTCATTTAAAAAACAACGATTTTTAATTGTTTCATTTGTAAACATTTGACAATATTATGAACGGAGCTTCGCCTCATGAAGGCGTCATTTCGCTTTTGTCAAATTGACGTTTGTGACAATAGTGTAATTTTTTTCTTTATGGCATAGTTTTAACTTTATGCCAGTTTCAAGTAAAGGGTACAAAAACTACACGCGAGAAAAAATAAACAAAGTCATTTATAGGAAACAAAGGGATAAGCTAGCTAAAAACAAAATATAAACGTAAACTAATAAAAATAACGTAAACATATTAAATCTTAATATTATTATTGATTATGAAAGAAGACAATACATTATAATACAATAAAGGATAAAGCAAAAGGCAGATTTTAGTCGGAAACGGAACATGTAGTAATTGTTAGGATCCATAAAGGTGGTGCGGTCATATTGGGAACAAGAAAAGAAAATATGGTCGAAGTCACAAATATCTTCTCCGCACTCACAAATATTGCTATCAACAATACGAGGCCTTGCTTAATGATGAGGTGCACATACCTGTCCTACACGCAATCTAAAAATGATAGAAGTGACAATTTTAGAACTTTTAACTTTAAAGAACCATGTTTTACTGGGGATCCTGGGTTGAATTTCAGCATAAAGTTTGCATTTGAACTGGCTGCTTCTCAACCAAATATCATTCCATGACTCTCAAAGATGGGTTTTGGGCCGAATCATGCCAATAATTCATGTATGGGACTGTCTCCAACCTTAATAGCTTCTTTGGCAAACTGATCGTCTTTCTCATTTTCTTTAATCCCACAGTGACTTGGAATCCATGCAAAGATAATGGTGTAATTTCTTTGAGAGCATATCCAAAGCTTACCTATATCATATCTTATATCCGGAGCTAGAATTAAATTTTGTTATAAATAAGGGTAATGACTAATGATAGAGATTGATGAATGTGGTTAGTGTATTATTTGTTTGTGATGCAGAATATTTTTTTAGTGATATGAGCAGGCAAACGGAATTAGATCATACTATTCGCTTTAAAAACTATCTAACTATAAAGATTGGTATTTACAGACTTCAAAACCTCGTGAGAACTGATTTCGATAAAAAATCAAATTGTCCTACATATTTTTGCTATAATTGTCAATTTTCGTCTTGTATCAAAGGTTGTTGTTAAAGTTGAAATAAAAGAAATAGGTTTATTCTTAATTTTATTGGGAATCAAATGCTGTACATGTACATTTCTCTGGGTGTATGGGGGTCAATACATGGACAGATCCGGGTTGTACTTGGTCTCATCCGGAGGTTCTTGCTTGATCATCAGCCCTTCGTGCTGTTCCATCGAGTAGTCTGTTCAGGGAAAAAACAAAATTTTATTCTTTCACACCACTATAGTACCAATGTATCAATATTAAATGAATAACTCTATGGTCATTTGTTTTGAGTCTGAATTGTGAAGTTATACAAATCCTTTTGGTTTCTTCAACTAATTATCTCATCAGGTTTGAAAGTATATATAGTAATAAAATAAAGTATATTCGTGCGGAATATTAAAATAATATACGAAACTCAACATGTTCTTAGATACTTGAAGGAGGTACTAAGTGTTCTGAAATTACATATATAATTGAATATGCAATTTCGAAAAGGGCACATCTCTGAAAATGTAAAATGTTCAAGAAATGAAAAAAACTGATCATTTTCTAAAGCAGTGTAAAATTTAAAATATTAACTTTTGTGATATATTGTAGTGTTAATTAGCACTTGAAACCTACTGGAATTATTATAAAAGTAGGGTAGGTAAGCCTCAAAACTACTTGTATATGAAAAAACGTATTTGACAAAATATGCAACATGTGCCCTTTTCGAAATTGCATATTCAATTACACATACAATAAATTTCTCAACACTAGCTCGGTGTTGCCATAGTTTCCCTCATTTATTTCTACTCATTGTGTATGTGTCTGTGTGTGCGTGTACGTACCGTCGAGCGGCTCCTGTTTGATGTGTATGTCGTCGGGCTTGAGCTTGTGTTCCTTGTCCCGGGAGCGGCGTGAGCGCTTCTTGTCCCTTCGAGAGCGGCGCCGCTCCGAGCGCGAGCGGGACCGGCGGCGGCGGCGTCTGTGGACACGCGGGGGGCGTACAGGGTGCCTTGCTGATCACATACATATATACTAGTTTCTTTTCGCATTAAGTGTGCACTTACGACTCTGGTTCTTCCTCGTCGCGCGTCTTGGGCCTGCGCGAGCGGGAGGATGAGCGCCGCCGCGAGCGGGAGCGGGAGCGGCGCCGACTCGCTCCTGGAACCAAACAAACGAGATCCGTCAGCCACGTGCGCCGTCACGAAACTCTGGCCGCCGAGAGCTCTGTTTCGCGAGAGAAACCAGTAGGGCGGTGGTCCCTACCCGTGCGGACCCACAAGTCGCCCTATCGCCAGTAATTGCGTAAATATAGATTTTTATAAGTGTTATTCCTTCATCAATGAAGTCATCCGTAAACATTTGTGGGGTATGCACTTCAATACCCTATACCTATGCCCTGTCTCAAACAAGATACAGAGTCTAACCGGCCCGCTTACCCGTGATTCCCCGCGTGTACTCACCGTGTTCCCTGGGCGTGCCGCCCTGTCTCCCCCTGTCCTCCCCGTGTTCCCGGAGGTGTCGTTGTTCGGCCCTGTACCGTTCCCTTTCCCTCTCGTTGTCCTCTCTTCCGGAGTGTTTGATGTTGACGTCAGCCCCCCCGCGACGCGTCCCCCCCAGTCCCCCACCTGTGAGATACAACATTACTTATAATGATATTTTTAGATTATAAATTCCTGGCCTAAAATAGTAAGTGTACTATTTTAGGTCAGGAATTTATAATCTAAAAATTGATGATATTGAATTTTTATTTTTATAATTTTTTTTTTTAATTATCCCTCACTTGCAGATTAATATTGCCATTGCCTTGTCTTTTTTTGGATGATATTTGTTGTATCTCAAGCAACAAACTAGAAATCAAGTTGCTATCAAAAGTAACTTAGCTGCGATACTCCATGAGCACATTATGAAAGCAATGACCACTCCTAGGACGCGGCGATGTGAGGTCTCGTACAAACTGCACAACCCTACATGTCTTTATTGGAATCAACGTTGGTCCGGGCCGAGGAGTCCTACGGTCCCCCACTCACTCCGCGGCCCCCATCCCTCTGCGGTTCCCCTTCCACGCAGCGGCCCCCTCCCACTCCGCGGCCCCCCTTTAGTTCTGAGCGAGCGTCGGACGGGGACCGGGCGAGCGGCGTTGCGTCCGGTTGCAGATACGTACCGAGCCGACGTGGTAACCATCCCTTGACCGTCCTGGCGCGCTCCACGTCCACCAATACCCGCTTACCGTCAATCTTCTTACCGTCCGCGTGCTTGTATGCCGCTGAAATACACCACGGAAAGATAATTACAAATAAAGCGATCGGACGCCTCATTCCACGTCTTACCTTAATGACAATGCCTTTAATTAAATCAGTTCAATTTTTATACTTTCTTCTCCCGACTATTTCCAGCTTACCATTTTATACTTTGAGACAGACAAAACTTACCGATCCCTGGTCAAATCGTTCGTTTTGTTTTAAATAATAATAATAATTTAATTCTAATAAAATAAATATCACGTAACGACATTGAGACACTACAAATAAAATTGAAACTAAAACATCAATTAGGGCAGACGAATTAACATTTGTCGATGAACTGTTAGATATCTCAAACGTGAGACATGAGGTCGAATTCAACTTTCACACACTTTATTCGTTCATTAGTTTCGTATTTAGTCCAAAACTAATATTAAAACGACATGTGTACAATGGAAACGTCACTTAATTAATGACAGATGTCAAAATTGACCGCTGCCATTTTGACACTGACTCTTCTCTTTATTGCTCTCGGCCCGCTCGGGGCACCGTTAATTGATTTCGCAGCGGAAACAGGCAGGGCTCACGATACACTCTCCCCAGACACAGAAAAAATAATCGGAAGTTTGATTTTGACTTTAGTTGGCCCCTTTAGTGTCACAGTATTTATCTATATTTTTTTCTTATTTTTTATTGGAAATACATCACCCTGCGTGCGCGTCTGGTGAAGATATAAACTATAATATGTTTACTGCCAAACATAAGTTTCAGTTTTCAATTTTTTGTCAAAACCAACCAAAATAAACATTATTGACGGTTTTGGAAGAAAAAAAAAACCTGTCAAACTTTTAAGAATCTCAGTGTGTACAGGTGAAAATCCGTACACAAATATAACGCAATAAGTAGTTCTATTATCTTTTCCCTGAAAGAAAAACTTTGCAACTGTATTTTCAACAGCTAAATATTTTACATAAATAATAATAATGAACAACTGGCATACCTACGCTTTGAATACCCACCTACCGATAACAGAGCCGACCGTCGAATAAATATATTTATATATATATAATTTACGTATATTTATATACATTACATAAATATATTATGTTTTATGAAAATCATTCAATATACCCACCATTTTTATACCTACCGTTATTTTTGATTGTTCATTTTGGAGGGTAGCAAGCGAGCAGCTTTTTTTAAATCAAATCGATTTTACTCTACATGTTGTTTCAATAATAATAAAAAACAAAACCATAGAAAATTATTTTTCTAAATAAATAAACACTTCCAGCGAGTTATTAATTAATTTCATTTGATGTTAATTGAATTCAAATAATTTCATTATGAAATTCCGCTACCCGAGACGTTTAAAAAAAAAAAAAAAAACTTTAATTAATAAAAGTATTTTACCTCAAAGGTTATATCCGAGATGCATAGACTACATATTTTCATTTGAATAACCCTAAGCACCTTTAGCCGTTAAAAAAAAAAAGAATCCAGATAAACAATTTTCAAGAACAATCCCCCTTCAAAAGGGTTTTGTCATTAAAAATTGTACTGAAATCAATTTTTTTTAATAGTATATTTATTTTTATAGCTTTTTTTTTAAATGTATGTAGTCCTTACCACATACAAACCTATGCTAGATGTATGCCATTGTCAGTTGGGGGTAGTTTTAATCGGCAGACTCTGGTGAATGTAAAACAAAAAAAATAATGTAATTCATTTGTTTATGATTCGACGAGCGCGGATTTTTCAGGTAAACTTTTTTTTAATTTATGTGACGACCAAGGGTACCTTTTCGGAGGTTTAGTTACAAAAATAGAAAAAATGAACCAATACAGTCTTAGAGGAATGTAAATGTAATTACGTTACCGCGGAGTACATTATGTTAAATATCATAACAAAGCGAGGGCCTCACAAACCTCCCGAGGCAGTACTTTTTTTATTGCTTAGATGGGTGGACGAGCTCACAGCCCACCTAGTGTTAAGTGGTTACTGGAGCCCATAGATATCCACAACGTAAATGCGCCACCCACCTTGAGATATAAGTTCTAAGGTCTCAAGTATAGTTACAACGGCTGCCCCACCCTTCAAACCGAAACGCATTACTGCTTCACGGCAGAAATAGGCAGGGTGGTGGTACCCACCCGCGCGGACTCACAAGAGGTCCTACCACCAGTAAACAGTACTTGGTATAGTGGTTGGAGTCATTAGACACCATAATGTAAAAACTACAGACATAAGTATGAAGCCAATGCTTTGTTGCAACATCTGTTGATTCGCGGTAGATATAGGCAGAACGGAGGAATCCATCTATGCCATATTAAATAAAGTTAAAACGCTCAAGAAGTTAAAAAAAAACTCTCCGAAAAGGTTTTATAAGAGACCATCATTGTTATAAAATTATATGATCATTTTCGCCTTTTTTTCATTTTACTTCCGTTACTATAACAATGATTTATTGCGTGCACATTGAACATATAATGAAAATATACCTAAATTTAAAGAGGTTTCAATGCACACACATATCATATATAGATATATTATAGAATATTATGTTCAATATATCATAACATCTCGATATACTCACAATGCATGTCCCGTTCGTGTTCATATTCAATGAAAGCATAACCTCTCGGTTTCCCATTTTCCTTGTCATAGACCATATGGATCTGTAAAGAACAACAGCTGTAAGCTTAAGCATCCCACTACTTCTGAATCCCATAACAACAACAGACATGTCGAGTATGCAATCAAGGGCTCTATCACTCCAATGAAATTTATACAGGATGTATTTATATATGTACAGCCTATGTTTATAAATATCCAAATAGTTCTCATGTGTAAGGTCAGTACCAGTGTTCAGTCAATGGTCTCCTGTAACTGATGCCAAATGGAAATTGAGCGATGATCATGTAACCTATCTAGAGCAATACAATACCAACTAACAGAAATTTAAGTAGTGGAATTAAAAGTTCCTAACCACTGTGTTAATGATATCATAATTATTGAGTTTCACAAACCTTTTTGATAGCTCCATATCCTTCGAATTCTCTTCTGAGTTTAGATTCAGAAGTATCATAGTTCTGTAAACAGAAAGATTCATTGTTTTACGAGCACATCACAAAATACTTTAATTAGGGGCTCAGTGAATAATGTCGCAAATAATAGTTGTTTTTTGGCAAGTTTAAAATAAAGTACACCAATTTTTTTAATAAAAGCTTACAGGCTTTACATTTTGACTTTAATTTCATTTATTTGCATAGGGGTTTGCAATTATTTGAAAATATATAATCTTACCACTCGTGCAACAAAAAGAGTTTTGAATGGATCTGCTGTAACTTTCGGATTACTAGAAGGATCCCACAATGCAATCTCCTGCTCTAGTTTATAAGCAATCTGCTCTGCTTTCTCTCTTCTTCTCCTCTCAATGCGTTCTTCTCTCGTCTCCACTCTCGTTGGTGGAGGAGTTTCCGAGGGATGCTGTAAAATTTTGAGTACTAAATGAGGAATATGGATAATTTTTATTACAATTATTATCAACTAGTCATCTTATAGACATATGCGGTTCACAGCAAAGGTTGATAAGAACAAAAAAGAATACACAATGCTACATAGCTTCAAGACTGTTAAAGTTTAGGCAGTACAAGAGAATTAGCAATAAGTTTATATTTTGTATATTTCTTAAATTAATGTGTATGTATTGGTATAAACAGTACAATTGAATACAAACAGGAATTTACCCAATTAATTTTTGGCACTAATTTCATATGCTGGGAGAATGTAGAAGTGTATCAGGATGTATAAGTTTTTGAGGCATCAAAGTACTTATGCCATCAATAGATCATCATTAAATCGCATCATCATATCCTAGCAAATTAGCAGGGAGTGAAAAGTATTTTTGTAGGATAGGATTTTTATGTTCTATCTATCTCATTTATGCTTCTTTTAAAGAAGAAATACACCAACCATTTGAATAATTTGCAACATTTTATATTTAATGGAAAGAGAGACAATGATCTCTTTAATATGAATAAAATATTAAGATTGTTAAATGAAATTTTATTAGACATTCTGAACACATAAAAAATGTGGTACCCTGATGAGGAACACCCAAGATATAGGATTCACACTCAAAATATGATTCATAGTAAATGCTTTTTTTTGGTCAGGAGGAAATCGCCGGACTCCCACCCTCCACTGTGGATGGCGGGTGGGGTATGTCGGAGTCGAACCGACTAAAACCTCCTCTCGCTCAACAACCCATCCGAACCTCGCATGAGACAGAACTCAAGAAAAGGCAAAGGGGGAGAGTGAAGCGTTTAGTGCGGAGCACATCTCTCCCATCACCCTCCCCCTCGGGACGCCGAACCGGCGGTCATTGGCGCCACGACCACCAGCCCTCTTGACTTGACTCAGACTTGACGTTCTGCAAGATGTTCGGAGCAGACCGCGGTCCCAAGGAATTTTAGGGCCCCACCCACTAAGCGACCCCCCTGCACTCTTACACCCGACATCCGAATTTCGTCGACGACAGCGACGCGTCGTCCCGTCCTCCCGGTGCCAGCACGCTAGTGACGGTAGAGTGCGGCGCAGCCTCAACCCCTTAGGTCGCCCCGTGACCATCACCGGGAAGAGACTGCCTCTTCATAGGGGCCAGAGCTGGACAAACGCCGACCACCGGCTCGGCGGCGGCGGCACGGCGCCGAGAGGGAGGAAGAGTTCTCCCTTTCCCGTTCCACCGCCTCTTTCTGCGAGATGTTGGACTTGCAGAAGTCGAGCATCGCCAGCCAGGACTCGTCGATACCGAGCATCGTAGCCACGACGGTGGGAAGCGACAAGTCCGGTCCTATTTTTGCAACGAGGACGCGGCGCTGCTCCGCGAAAGCGGGGCAGTACGCGAGCGTGTGCTCCGCCGTGTCCTCGTTGCAGTCACTGCAGTGGTGGCACTTTGGCGTCGGCTCCCTCCGGGCGACGCGGTGAGCACCTGCGTCGCTCGGAAAGTGAGACGTCCTCGGTCGCGATTCACCCAGTCCGAGAGGACCGGTCGGATCACCTCGACGGTCCGTCGCCCGTAGGCGGGGTCCGCCAGGCGGCGAGACCACGCCTCGAGCACGGCACGCCGAGATTGAAGCTTCCGCGAAGATTGAAAAGCCTACCCTGTCATAATTTATTTTCTTGAGCGACTTTTATTTACAACGACTGCCCCACCACTCAAACCGAAACAGATTACTTACTGCTTCACGGCAGAAATAGGCGAGGTGGAGGTACCTACCCATGCGTACAAGAGGTCCTACCACTAGTATACTCTTCTTTATCAATCAATAGCCCACTGAGTTTCTCTACGGATCTTCTCAGTGGGTCGCGTTTCCGATCCGGTGGTAGATTCTGCGAAGCATTGCTCTTGCCAGGGCCAGTGTTAACAACATTCACAGTTTGAGACCTGTGGGCTTAACTACACGTTAGGGTGAAGCTGAAATAGCTTCTCAAGGCTATCAGCATAGGTAGGAAAAAAAAAACAATCAATCAATGAAAACAATATTGTCATTTATAAATCATTGTAATAACCAGGAATAGAGATGAGGTGTGTATAGCAATACTTGTCATTGTAAGTATAGTAGAGTACAGTCTGGTCTGTAAGTACAGTATCTTTTTGCCTGAGCTGATCATGAACAAAGAGCTGTGGCGGATCACCAAGTAGACACCAATGAAGAAGGAGATCCTTACGCGGAAGTGGTATTAGATTGTTCACATATTAAGAAAGCCTGATACCCACCTATCCAAGAGAGCACTGACCTGGAAAGCATCTGGCAAAAGGAAGAGAGGCCATCCCAGAATAAATTGGCGTCGCTCAGTGAAGCAGGAGCTGGACGTCTTAGGAATGATGTGAGAGGAGTTAAAATAGACTGCCCAAGGCTGATGTAAATGGAAGGATTTGATTCGAGCCCTAAACCCCAGCAGAAGGTAATAGGAAAGAAAGAGGAAGATATTTTTTTGGAATGAAACAATTGCAACCATTCTATAGAACAGATGTTCAGTAGGATGGATAGGCACACTCAAGAGCTTGACCAAACTAAGAGTTAACCTAAGGGAAACTCAAATGAATTAAAGACAGCTGCTTTGTGAGTGCATCTACCTTCGGAGAGGAATCACGACCAACTGCGAAGTTTTACACTGAATTCTGGCTAATTCGGGGAATTGTGCTATAGTAGCTGGTACCAATAGCGTCCCACAACTGTGAGAATGGCTGTGCCTATTCGTATGAACAAGTCTAGAGCGTCGACGGTGAATGATTAGTACAAGACATCACTTAATACAAACAAATATCTTCAACAATAAAGAAAATTTTGAATCTATGACGAACCGCATTTCCAAATTTAATTTAATGATGATATTAAGGAACCACCACGCTCACTAATATTCTAGTACATTCTACACTGATGTCTGGTCGTCATCATTTTATTACAAATTTCTTTGGTTGGAATAAAGTAACACAGACCGTAAACTATCAGCGTTAGAATTTTATAGAGGCCTCGGCATATTGATTATTTTTGTATACGATTTTTTTTGACAAAGGAAAATATTACTAAAATGGTGTCTAACCTCAAAGCAGCTAAGGAAAGCGCCGACTCCATCGTATCCTTTTTGTTTTTTTTCGTGCGGAAGCTTCGCGGCCGGTGGCAGATACGGAATGGGGTCCCGGGCGGCAAATAAAGCCAATAAATTTGGTGGCAAAAACTGCGTCATTTTAACACTCACAAATCACACATCATATAATCACAGTATAATCTATTTATAAACGTCTTTGCATTAGCAATCACTAACTAAGAAGATAAAGCCTATTTATACATATATATATTGTAAAATATTTCTGATAAATCACATTAATTATAATAAATCACACCCAAGAATGAACGCCAACGCCATTTGCAAATCAATTTTTTTAATAAATGTAATGGCTTGGATTCTAGTCTTTTAAGCCAATCTAAAAAGTTACATTTCCACGAAATACATTTGAGATCTGTAACCATTTTTTTAGATATTGATTTTCTGGGACTCATGATCAACTTTTAACGGCCTTCGGAGAATGAATTGATTTAATTTATTGACTTGATTGATTGGATTCTCTCTAGCGTCGTGTTAGGCACGGTAACCAAATCATCTATTTTTCAGTCCACAAACGTTCACTGCTGGATCTAGGAAAATTTGGCATTCTGTTGGACTTTGAATATAAATATAATGGCAGGCAACACTTGACACATGATTACAGATTTCGAATATTAGAATTATTTTAAATGTTTAAAAAACAGATGATTGTATTCTCCTAAGAAAAAGTCAGAACTTCTCATCTAGACACGGCAAGAGAAACATGTAATAGTTTTATAAACAATATAAAGATCATAATTTTAAAATGGTGTAAAAGTGTTCAAGCTATATGCAATATAATTATAATGAAGCAGTGTGTTTTTAAATAGTCCCTCATCACCTACAGAACCCAATCCCCTCAAATTTAACCGTCCAACACATTCCTCCCTTATAAATCTTTGACAAGCCCATACCGTGGGCTTCGAAGGCTAAGTATTTAGGCATCACTCTCGACAAGGGGATGACATTCAGATCCACATTAAGTCAGTACGTGATCGAGCCGCGTTCCTACTCGGCCGACTGCTCAGTAAATATTTACAGACGGCATCATTGCGCCACTTTGAAAAAGCGGTACGACATGAAAATCCTCTTGTCGTGGCCGCCGGAAATTACATACCCGATCTTGTGGACCGAATAGTAAACAGTCAACGTCGCTCTAAACACGTCATTACGGATCCTCCCGATCCATTAATGGTGCTTCTGGGTACTTCAAGCACCTGTCACCGCCCTCGCCGGACCCGTCGATTGCAACGAAGGGCTCGATGAGTAAATTAACTCATAGACACAGCCCACTGAAAGCCCCGTGAGCTCACCTACAAGCTACAGCTGTAAAGCCTCGTACGGACTTTGCGTTCCAGGGTACGCGTAGCTTGGTTACGCATATCCTGGAACGCACAATCCGGACGTGTTGCTATGCGTGTACATTCCCTGTAAGCGTACCCCGCGAGCCAGGCTCGCGGCAATCCATTCGCAGTCGGTATTTAGTCGCGAGTCAAAGAAGCTGTCATGCTTTATTTGGACGGCACAATGGCAAGATATGCGTTCCCGTGTTTCAATAATGAAATCTCTATAAAACAATTCAGTTATATGAATCAAAATCATTATTATAGAATACGAAATCGTTTGATTAAAGAAATACATCATTACGTAAAGATGCATGGAGAAATATTTCAACAAAAATGAAGTATCGCGGTTTCTTCTTTTTCTTTAAAAACGCGGCAAACGCCGTAGCCATTCTCTTCGTCAGCATTACACAAGGGTCGCACGTGCACTGGGTTCTTTCGGTTCGCACTGTTGTACTACTGTACGCGTAGTTGACTCGTGACGCTTTATAAACGGGTACGCGTACCTTTTTATACGCGTAGCTTGGGAATGCATTCTTTGGAACGCCGTACGAGGCTTTATAGCATCTCAAGGCTATCAGAATAAGTAGGAAAAAAAATGTCGACTCTACCCTATGATCTGCAAGCGAAGTAAATTGTCCCTTAATAACAAGGTGGCACTCTACAAAACTTGCATATGTTCCGTCATGATCTATGCAAGTGTAGTGTTCGCTCACGCGGCCAGTACACACATTAACTCTCTCCAGGTAACCCAATCCCGTTTCTGCAGGATAGCCGTCGGAGCACCGTGGTACGTCAGGAATGTTGACCTCCACAACGATCTAAATTCAGTACCGGTAGATTTCTTATGGAGGCCTCAGAATCGTAAATGAGAAACATCAAAGATAGAAATAATTTAATTGGTGCAATTATACATTTTATAGTTGACGCCCAGCACATATGACTTATCGATCACGTCACATACATCATTGAAGTCGCCTTTGGTTTTGTAAGGGTACGCTACACGATCAGACCTCCAGTGCTGGAGGAAGCCTTCATCGGAAAAGTAAGGGGTTTTCGTTTGAACGTCGATAACTTCCTTGTCGACCGGTAAAACTAGCCTGCAAGGCAATACGGACTAGTAAATAGGCGTCAACCGAAACCTTATTCTATGTTTCATCTCTAAACAGTATTTCTTTCATCAATAACTGACTTTTTTGACAAGCGTTTAACCCACAGACACAGCCCATTGAGTTTCTCGCAGGATATTCTCAGTGGATCGCGTTTCCGGATCCGGTAGTAGATTCTGCGAAGCACTGCTCTTGCTAGGGCTAGTGTTAGCAACACCTCCGGTTTGAGTCGAGCCCTTCGTCGCAAGCGACAGGTTCGATGAGGACGACGACCGCATAATGTTTTAGGTGTATAAGTACAATATTAAATATAAACAAAAAGGAGAAAACGATGCTAGGCACTAGACTGTGACTAGACGATACAAATTATACTAAAATTTCGATTTTATGTTGTACTTAAATCGGCACGCGAATATATTGTTACTGTGACGTCAGGTGACACTTGCGCCTTCGGGAATCCCGATCGCGCCCGATGACGCCCGAGTGCGACTTGGTGTGTCAGTGTTGCACACTACAAAAGGATGAAAGATGACCCTGCGGGGCTCAGAATACGTCTATTAATTTTGGCCGATACATCACTAGCGAAATTATGTTAAAAAGATCTCGAAGTCATGTAGTAATGGAGTAAGGGGACGAATTGAGATTCCTCGTGGTGGAGACAAAAATGCTACCCGGACCGCAGAGCCACTATACCAAATATGTTGCCCCAACAGAATTTGACCGGACTCCAACCATTATTATGCGGCCAGAACAATTTTACCAAGTTTCCTCTTCTTGGAACCTTACACTAAAAAAATGCTAAGCTCTTCCAAGAATCATGTCTTGTGGGATTACCTGGAAGCGTGGAGAAACATGCGGTGTGGAGAACAGTCCGACCTGTCGCTGTAAGTGTAATCGCCCAGTATAGTGTGGCCTATTGCGTTACAGTGGACCCTCAGCTGATGGCGACGACCTTTCCACAAACACCAAACAGTGGAAATTAGCGCGAAATCCCATAATGTAGGTATAGCTTGTCATACAAGTCAATCACTATATGAAGTTTATGAAGAGGATTAGGAATTTCATTTTAGGGTTGATGGCATAGTCAACACCAAGCCGTACTCTGCTGTGTTGATACATACTACTACGGTCGGAGGCACAATACTGTAATGTTAAGCAATATCCTGTAGGCAGACGAGCATACTACCCAAAGGTGAGTAGTTGCCGTCGCTCATTGACATCAGCAATGCCAGGGGTAGAGCCAAGCCGCTGCTTACCATTGTGTATACCAGGAAATTAATTTAAAAGCCGGATGGTAGGTGGCAAAAACATATCTGGAAACGCACTGTAGATGAACGCAGTGGCTCGAGGTAGTACGGATGAACTCTACTCCAATGGCTAGGGGACTGGGTAAATGTAAAATTCACATAGACGAACTTCTTATAGCCATTGCGACTAGTTTACCCAGCTTTTTGAGAGACCCCAGAGACAAACCAGTTATAGGCTTCAGTAGGAGTACAGACACAGGACTCCGCTGGTACCAGCCCGTCTCCAAGAGTAGCATCCTGGTCTGAGCGCTGCGAACTTGTATCGTCTGAGATGAAGATGTTCGCGCCAGCATCTTGTGATTCGAGTGCAGGGTTTCAGGGTCTGCGCCTGTCAATGCGATAATTTTTATGATGAAAATAGGTATGCATCCTTTATAAAAAAAAAAAAAACGATTGATACGTTTCTTTGCCCAGAGAAAAAACGGAAGTATCTTGTGGTCTTGCAGCTTGTTTAACTTGGGTTTTCATTTTCACGATAAGTGGATTAAAAAAATTATTCGTTGTCTGTATAGCCGGATTACGGACGATAGTGTTACGTGATAACGTCAGTAGCAGAACTATTCGAACTGCTACCTCTTACGTCACGCGAGCAGAGAGATAAATGTGTCACAAGTCAACGCTTGGCGCTCTCGCTGGCACACTCAGGCTCAGGCGGAACGTGACATTTTTATGTGCGTGCAGCCGGTGTTCATCGAGTTATAAGACGTTATCACGCCAATAAAACAATAATATAGTCTGATGATGAATCTGGAAGGTGAGTGATCATACCCTTGTATGGATCTTAAGCGGAACATAGTTAGTTTATTAAACATAGACTTTGGAGTCGTAAGAATCTTTTTAACGAGTAAAATTATTATTAGCTACACTGCAATAATAAATAATAATTGAAAGTGTCACCATCCAAAATATCATGGCATCGGGAGTATCTATGGGTATCTCCTCGTATCTACTCGTACTAGACGTTTGAGACAGCAAGTCTCAAGGTGGGTGGCGGCGTTTGAGTTGTGACGTCCAATAACCACTTAACACCTGGTCGATCATGAGATCATTAACTGCCCATCTCTAAACTAAGCAAACTAAGTAAAAGCAGGGGTGCCTTGATGCTTTTATTGGGTTTATTTAACAATAACATTTTTTTTTATATAATTTAATATTCACTAACTGATACCCGCGGCTTTCCTATCATGTTTAATGGAAGTTTTTTAACAAGGATATCCTTTTGATAAAAAGACAGCTCTTTCCAAACGGGACTCCCATGATCCATCATGTTATTTTTAAATGCAATTTTTTGTCAATTTCAATCTAATGATTTCTCATATTGTGGCGAGCCCGAGTGCGGCCCTGCGCTGGAGCATCGTACTATAATATTCGACAGTACTCGCAAAATGCTTTCATTCGGTTGAGTTCGAGACAGACATACGCTAGGGTCTTCCACTATTAACATCTGTATTTGATCGCTGTTTCATTAAATATAAAATTGTAGTTAATTGGTGGTATCATTTAATTTTCACTGCAACGAAACTACAATATTATGTTACATGACGCAAGATTGGCCCAGTACTAACAAAATGTGACTTGAAGAATATTTAATGGTCGCTAAAAACACCATAAACTTACCAACGCCATAATCAACATCGGCCAGCTCAAAGCCAACATGTCCGCGGACGATCGCCAGGTAGTATTTCCTGGTCAATCTCTTTTCGAACGCTTTGCCAGCGCTGGCCGCAGCTGGCCGACTCTTGGCCATGCAGAGCACGCCGCTCGTGGCGTAGTCCAATCGTTGGACGAAATGTAAAGGTTGCGATGACGTTGACAGATGAGAATCGCAACGCGCTATTTGGTAAGCCACTGTGTTCTGAAATACCAACTCGTTTCTCTTAACTTTAAAGAAAATAATTAGTTTATCAATGAATATGGGCGGCATAAACTATGTCATATTATATGTCAGTAAGTGTATATATTGTCAGTGTTGAATGCATACAATTATCAATTATATATATACCATTGATACGAAAGGACAAGGCACTCAGACTTGGATGCTGATTAATGACTTTTTTATCTATTTCGGTGTCTAACTGGAAAAAAAAATTGATTTATGTTATAAGATTAAAGATTAAGATTATTTATTAGAAATTATTATTAGAGATTAAAGTAGCCATTGGCTTGGCTGTATGAGATGACATCCTATTGTTTTTAGGCAATTATGGCTAAGCATCTTTATCATAACCAAACTTTTAGTATTACTTAAATTCATAACAGAATTAGATTAATAACAAATTTACCTTTTCGTTTTCGTCATCAGAATTGATATACATGTCATAAGGCTTGTTCACGATTAAATAATCAGAGTTTTCAAATAGAATTTCTACAGCCATGTTCTTTGTTGACATTCTGAACCCGCGAAAATTGAAATTAGGTGCGTTCATTTTTGATGATTTTTCTCTAATTTATTTATCCAGAAGCGAAAAACATCTGAGTTTTATTGTATTTAATTTTCTTAGAGACGGCACTTGAAGTAAATAGTTGGATATCCGTGGACAATAATGCGATAGGAATAATTGAATTGTGGTCTGCAAAGCACGGTCCAAATAAACGCAGATCACTTCCTCCAATGGCATTTTGTCCACTGGATATCGTATTTTTATTATTTTTATTCACATAATAAAAGTACACATCAAAATTTAAGACACCAACTGACAGAAGGAACAAAAGAATTTGTTTACGTCACTTTGCTCAAAATACTATTTGGTGGTAAAAAGAGTTTTAGTTGTTAAAATGTATAAAACCTATGAAAAATACATTTACGTACTCCTACTATGTACTGTTAATTTACACACAAATACTATACCGTTTATGCACATTTTGAAATGAATTTACAAGATGAGACGAACCACTGAAGTATGAAACCTACATAGACCTCCTATTTCATTGGAAACCTAGGTCTATGAGACGAACGCACTTTAAAATATGTCATATTTTGACACTTCATGCTCTAACTCGACCAAATATAAGTAAACCGTATTTTTAAGCTATTTTTAGTACTCAATAGGCATAGATTATACACTTAGCTCAATAGGCGCCTTTGCATTTTAAAATTATAACAATATAATCAAATTAGTATCTTCAGTTGACTAAATCTTTTTTTAAGAGCGACAAATAAAAACAACAAACAATAAGTTAAAATGAGTAGAATGAGGAAACGTAACATAAAAACGGAAGATCCCGAGCCCTCCACGTCCACTCGAATACAACAAGAACACGACTTGGCGTATTATATTCACGATAGAGTGGAACTGATGCATCAGATTTTCAGCGTCTTAAAACCGAAAGAATTAAAGGCAATGGCTCCGGATTGTGTCAGAAACGTATCTATTGACGATTTACAGGAGCTCTGCACTGAGGAGGTACCATTGTGACTAGCACTTTGCTTAATGTTAGAACTTGTAAATAGTTGGTATTTATTGGGTCGTCGTTACTTGTCGTTACTTGGGCATGCGAACCCAACTTCTGGTGGCAAGCTCTCATGAGGCTCGTTGGATATCACTGCGTAAATGCCACCTTAATTGTGGCGCAAAGTCAGAAATTTTATAGAATAAATTATCCTTCAATTTTTTTAAACAGTGTTTTATGCAATCCACTGGTTCAGATGCAGGATTGCCTAGTCGCGCTTGGCTAAAATGAATTTTGTGCCCATATTTGCCAATTTTAAAATATATTTACAGCTTTTAGGAATCAGTTCGAAACGCCTATTAGCCATCTTGGATGGAGCAGAGCCTCCATCCGATACGGAGTCCTCCAGCAGGTCTCCATCACCACAGCTTGAGACCATATCTCTGGACAGCATATCTTCAGATGAGGAGATACTGAATGAAGATCAACATAAGAAAAAAAAGGTAATTTAAATATGCTGTTTTGCAATACAAAGGCTGCCCCACCATTCAAACCGAAATGCAAGACTAGTTTACAGCAGCAGGGTGGTAAGGAACCTACCCTTGGAGGATAACAAGACCTTACTACCAGTTATTACTCAAATTATAAAAGTGGTTGATTTTGATTACAAGATGTTATCCTTCACTGTGCTAGTAATTTCTGAAAATATTTTAAGTCTTTTACATCACACATCTCATTAAGATCATTTGTATCTGTCTATGGGATTCCGTAGGCTGCCATGACTAAAGTAAAAAAAAAAAATTCAAAAAAAATGTACACCAATTTTTTTTTCTGCTTTCTTCTCCCTCAAATATATTGTACTGATGTAGTGTTTGGTTTTCTTTTAAGCACAAACATCATAGAAAGAATTCAAAATTGAGGTTGAAAGATAGAAAGAAACATAAAGGTAAGAAGAGTGAGGATGTGGAGCAGTCTGCAGCCTCTAGAGCGGGACTCACTGTGTTGGAGCTGCTGGAGTTACAGGCGCGAGCCAGGGCTATCCGGGCGCAGCTGCAGCAAGAACGGGAGACAAGTCAGTACTTTAATTGCTCTTACTTCAACTACCCTATTGAATAACATGGCATGGGGGTTGGATATCATATCGAGGGGTAAAAGCCTGTTTGGTTTAAGCAATATTTTTGCAACATTACAGGAGAGCCACTTGAAGTTTAAATGTGATAAAAATATCAAAACCAAAAAAAAAACTTCAGTTATTGGAATGGAGTAATCTTAATTAAATGCACCTTTAATTACAAAGATAAATGTCACATATTAAGGGAAATGTTGCTTAAACCAAATAGCTTTTCGTCCCTCGATATTCCAGTGTTGGACATAGGCCTCTCCAAATCCACACCACTGAACCCGGTCTTCGGCTCTCCTCATCCATCTCTTGCCAGCCACTGCTTGGGAATCATCGTACCACCTAGTTTGTGCTGTCTTTAACTTATTACCCTTTTGTAAATTTAACTAAATAACTTCAGTTAATTTTGTTAACTATTTACTCATACAACATTCTTTTGTTTTTACTTTGACCATTATTAAAAGTTTTTATACGGGCCACAATAATTCAATGTTTCAAATATATTTTCCAGTGGAACATGTGGAAACATCTCAAACGGTGTGCAACTCATCAGACAACGAAGTCGAAATTAAAGAGGAGCCTCCAGAAGTGTTAGTCATCAGTAGCGAGGATGAGAAGCCGGATATCCAAGAGCTACAGAAACATCCAGGTTCAATTAAAAAATCACATTGTTTTATTCTGGTTGGTGTTTAAATGGGTTTTGGCTCCCATCCGCAAGAAGCTAGAATAGCCCCTTAGACTAACAGCGAATAGGTATAAATATATAAAAATAAATAGGTAAAAAGAGTAAACAAAAAAAAATTACTCAACACCGATTCAGAATGTAGTTTTACCACTGAGAGCAATGTGCAAGAAATTCAATTCTATTTGAAACAAAGAAACAAAGTATATTTAAACACTAGCGGACCTGACAGACGTTGTCCTGCATATACAAAATGAATGAAATTAATCAATGAATGCATACACAAAAATTCAATAAAGTTGATCTAGCCATTTAGTTGCAGTATAGATAAATAACCTTGATACCTCTCCCGGGCTTATTTGTGAATCTAAACCATCCAGGGCGCCACCCAAACGCATACAAAAAATTAAATCAAATCGGTCCAGCCGTTTAGGAGTTCAGTGAGATATACTGTACAGTAGAATTATTATATACAGATTACATACAATAAAAATGTCTAGCACTAAAAGAACCATGTCTGAGTTATCGAGTACTGGCCACAGATCTGTCCGTAGTAATGCAGAGTCAAGCACAACTTCAAACCTAAACCACAATAAAACAAAAAATTGTTAAGAATACAGAATGTGCATCATAATTCTACAAAGCTGTACTCTAAATGCCACACAATAAAATATTTCCAGTAGTTTGATAACATTGATAACTATTCCATTTATAACATTTTCTGTTTAGTAATTGTGCTATAAGGAAGGTGATTATTTAAAGTGAACAAGGGCTTAGGACCTCCTCAAATTAGAAGGTGTTGTTTGGAATCTAAGCATGACTTCTAGTACGAGGAAATGCAATTGAATGGATCGCCTTATGAGCAGCCAATCCCCACGCTTCATTTCATGGTACCACTTCAAACACATGCTCCTACCGCCACTCATGTACCTTTCCTGCAAAACACACGCTGAACTATAGACAGATACAAAATTTCACTACATTTGTAAAAAATACATTTCTTTCTTTTCTAAATCCATTTATTGTTTCAGAACTCGCAAAGAACACTCCAGAAGAAGCAGTCGAGGCGATAGGCGAATCGCCCGCGCCCCAGGAGTCAGCAGTAGTCACGAAGCGATGCAACGACCTCATTATAAAAGTACCCCAGAAGACGCACACGAGAAAAATCAAATTAAAACGAAACAAAATTACGGCTTCTGTTCAGAGCGAAAGTGTTGCCAGTACAGCGAGCACAAGTGTTGCCACAACCGAGAAACGGAAGAAGAAAAAGAAGAAACGCGACAAGCAAACGTATAACATTGACAATGATGAAATTACATTGCAACTGTCGGATTCAGAGAAGATGGACTTGTTACAGGACCTAGAGAAGAAACACGGCGTTGCCAGTGAAACTGATAGTGACAGTTCGGAGGATATGACCAAAGAAGCCAACAACGGCACGGCATTACAAAATGATAAAGTTACTGAGGACGCTTTAGTAAATACAAGTGAGTGTGTCGTGAATGCAGACACAGAATCTTCTGACAAGGGAGAAGGATCAATAGAAGACGGTGAGATCGTCACTGACAATTGTAAGGATGATACAGAAATTTGTGAATCGGTAGAAAATGTTGCTGGTGACAGAGTAATAGAAGTTAACGATTTACCTGTGACCCAAAATAATCCTGAGATTGTGGATTTGAATCAACAACATTCAGAACGTACCCAGCTCAATGAGAAACCCAATCTAGTTTACGGGAGCCCTGAGAAAACAGACTCATTATCCACTAATACTGAAGTTGTTAAACAAACACAAGATTCTGAAAAAATTATAGACGAAACTGTCTGTATATCAGACGATGAAAGCACAAACGATGTAATACAAATTATAGATGAAGTAGAACTGTCTGATGATTCTTGCAGCGAAGTCAGCTTGCTGTCAAAGGAGCCGACAGCCCAGGAAATAGCTGCTTTGTCTGCTAGAATAGATGAAATGGATCAAAACGATGTGGACAATGATGCATCAGAACAACTCCTAATGTCTTGGAAAGACAGATACGTAGAGAGTGCTAAAGTTAAAAAAGTTTTGACCATGTCAAATATATTTAACGCATTGAGGAAAAAGAATATTGATTTGAAGAAGAAAATACAGGAGTGTGACAAGCCCTCCGAAGATGTAGTAGTTGAAAACAAAATTGAAGACGGAACACTCGAGCAATACAATAACCTAGAGAGTACTGCAGGCAAGTTCAGCTCTGAGACCTTAGATAATGTTGTGGTTACCGCCAACATGAAGAAAGATGCTAAAGTCCTATTGAAGATGTACAAAAAGCTTCTGAAATACAATGACATGACACGGGTCAGTAAGAAGAAAAAGAAGAAAGATGTGTGATCGATAGGGCTGTGTCTGAGTTATAATTTTGAAGCTAACTTGATGTGTATTACTTGGTGCGCTGTTGTATGTGTAGTTGTTTAGTAATATGACGGTGGAATGTTAATACAGACATGCAAATAGGACATTAATTGTTTAGAGGTATCGACACAAGGAAGATCCTTCACAGAACGGGGGCAATTGCTGTGCATACCGACAGTACCTGTGTTGTTCTGAATTTGTATATATGTACACTGAAGTGTACACAAGTGGAAGGGTGCCGATGCGATGGACCCACCAGATCAAGTCGGCAGTTGGCGGCTCTTTGCATGAGTGTACCAGGCTCACCACAAACCAGGAGGAGTGGCGATTGCTCGTGAGGCGCATAATATCTGCCCACAGCAATAATGCTGGATGACGACCACGACCCCTCTGACAAGAGTGATACGACATACGAAATACACTCATCAAGGTATATATTTTTGTTGTAAACTATGTAATTTATAATTCTTAAATCATTTCAACGGCCAATGAATAGCATCTTAAAAAAACACTGTTAATGTTGATGTCTGTTGGCAACTTCATTTAACGAGACGAGAAGTGTAGGAACAGGTCACATGGCCTGCCTTGGAGTTCTACAGCCCTACGCAGTCCAACGGTGGACTATAAAAGACTCAATAATAATGATGAAAATTAAGGGCTGTGAGTTCATTCACTCATCTAGTGATTCTAGTGCATTAAGGATGTTACCTGAGCAAGGGAGGGAGATGCACTGCTGCTCACATGTTCAGAGTCTGAGTTATGAAGAAGGAAGATGTTCACTGAGGAATGTAATTATCCTGTATATAATTACATTGTTAACATTAAGGAATCATTTAAATGTAATAGTGTAAGTAAATTAAATGTTTTTAACAGAAATTTCATTCATTGGGAATCAAAAGCCCTTTTTTCCTCTAACTAATCGTTGGTAGCTTAAGTGGCTATTCCAACTACGCCCGGACCGGTAGGTCAGCTCACGGGCTCAACCTGAAAGAGTTGGTGACACTGATCCTAAAAAGAGCAGCGCTTCATTGAGTCTACCATCGGATCCATCGCGACCCATTGAAAAGATCTGACGAGAAATTCAGTGGGCGTCTGTAGGGCTCATATCAGTTTTAAAAACGTAGTGATTATACTCTTTGATCAGATTGTCGCGCCTTAAGTGTATTATGGCTTACTGAATTTGGCACCCCTTTTTTTGATTTTCGGATTTATTTATTTATTTTATTTTAATTATTTGTTCGTCGTTTGTTCGTTAATGCTCGAATGTAAAAATTGTTTGTTCGTCTTTTATTTATTTATAATTAATTAAACAAATAATCACCCTTAAGTTGACCTCCCTTACTAGATATCTTTATTTTTATCGCTCAGATTAATTAATTTTGATCAATTATCGTTTGTTCGATGACTATTGGTGATTGTTCGATCATAAAAACAATTAAATTACCAATTATTAATTATTTTATATCTAATAAGCAAACCATCGCCAAATTCAGTGAGCCGTGTGTTATCTATGGTTCCTAGCGCTATTAATGTCGTTTATTAGTCTTAATACCAACACTTTCCAACAGGGAAGGCGAAGGTATCCTATCCTATCATACCGCGTAATCCTGAATCGCGGTGATGAGATGTTACACAGTAGATAGACGTTCTCGTATTTCTCTTGCCAAATCATACTTACCTGGCATAGAGGATACCGTGATCATGCAGGCGGTTCCCTCAGGGCGAGGCTGCTCCATTGCGCTGCGGAGTGGTTGACCCTTGCGATTATTTTTATTTTTATCAATAAAATAATCACAATAAAAAATGTATACCCGAATAATTATTTTCTTTATACCTCGAATAGAACTTAAAATTAATATTTTTATAATACGGATCGTGCGTTCCTATCCGGTGTCCCACGACACCACCCATCTTTTTTTATTTTATTAAATAGCAAACTCAAACAACACATTTTTTAATTTCATCATTCACAATAGTAATACAAGCTTCGTAAAAAATTTTTTATCACAACATTGAAATTATAAATAAAATCATGCCGATCTCCAACGATACTCTTTGCTCATGATGAGCAGCGAGAGTATGACGATCAGTATAATAAGCGCCAGGCTGATGCTCAACAGCACTACTGTGGTGAGATTTCTTCCAACACAAGTGTTTTCGCCGTAAATGCGTTCGTTCTGTTCCCTGGGAGAACTCTGTCTCGTTGATTTGCTTGCTTGCATATTTTCACTAGAAAAACAATGTCAAATTAAACGTCATGTGTCAAATAGCCGCTAGTGGTCTTTTTTCTCATCACAGTCAATGGATCTCAATTGATACTAGTCACAATATGGTGTAGATTCAAGGTCTTTGAAACCAGAATGTAAAATTACTTGGTTAATTACACACGGTGGTATCTTCAATTCGTCTGCGGTATTACCATGGAAAGAGTTAGAACAGACCCTAATGCAAACTTACTAACGATTGACACGAAAACTCAAATAAATGCATTCATTCCGTATGATGTTACCAATTTACAAAACCACGACTTTGTTTCAAGTAATGCTGTAGCGGTGTAATTGTTTCGGCTTACCGCTTTATAATCCGCTAGTCAGTCACGCCCTACACTGCAATTGTAAGTTCAGGATCAGTGAATCAAGTGCGAGGGTTAATTTCGCAATTACATGTTCTAAATGTGACCATTTGATGGTGCGCCACTACTCGAAGACCCCGGACACGTTCAATCGGTCAATTTTCAATTAAGCTAACCATAGATAAACAAACCTTCGATACGTATTCCACTTTCAGAAACGTCACGGTGACAACAATGACAGCTGTCAGAGTGCCGACTGCCGCCACAGCGCCGAGCACGCGGAGCGCTCCGCCGGCGCCGCAAGAACGGAGGTCAAAGTTGCAAAGCGATCGCCGACGCAATACAGACGTGTCGGGTCGATGACCTGCGCGCCGAATATCAAACTGACTTATTATTTCCGTTTGCGTATCATTAAGGAAGAGCGTTTAACTTAGTACTTTGTATTAGCGGGTAATTTCAGGAAGAGGACGCAATCCCTATTCACATAGCACGCAACTGAATTTTTATTAGGCACTTTCTAATCGTCATAGCTTTATCAAGGATTCGGAACGTGGTATGAAAGCTCTGAACAATCAGCACGAGCCTCAGGGCTTGGGCTCAGGGGCTTGCACTATTCCACTATAGGTACAGTGCCCGGCGATAAATGTGGCACATCGACTTCAAGAAAGAGACAGTCGGTTAATTTCGGCTTCGTAGAGCGTCGTCTCTGTGGCACACCGCCTACATATTATTATGTAACCTTTGTCGGTCGTTGTTCAAATGTTTACAGAGATCGATGTGTAATGCTTAACATCGGTAGCGGTATGCGTACTGCTAGATAAAACTGTTGTAAGAAATCTACAATGGTGCCTAGTGCTGACATCTAGGATGAATTCATGTAAAACTAAAATATAAAACTCACTTTTCTGTATAACACGAAACACGTTTTTTACTAATAAAAACTATACAATATTATCAAATTAATAGACATTAAAAATAGATCTAAAAATGTGTGCTTCGTGCGAGTTTTTTAACGTTCTCGACAGCGTAAAAGTATGCAGTTGGAACAGCGCCCCTAGCGGCAAACGTAAGCAAACGCTCCACCTCAATACAAATTTGAGTTAACTTCTACGCTATCAAGAACGTTAAAAAACTTGCACTACTAGTGCGGCTCCAGGATCATTCTGGCCACCCTCCGATCTGACTGTCATCGACTTCCCTGTGCGGTGTATTATGGTTTCAAAGCCTCAGAGATTTGACACTTGGCGCGGTCGACGTGCGTGGGCAGCAGTGCCGTTATGCATATTTGCCTTCGAAAAGACGCTACTCGACTTACGCTGCTGAAACCTGCAGCAGCACCAAGCAGCACCAAGAATGAAACTTTATTCTAGAAGTTTCGTAGGAACGGCAAGATTAGTTCTAAATTTATTTTAGATGTTTAGTTTTATATAAGGTTGCATCGATTATATTCTACCAATTTAGTAGAAAGTTGTCAAAATTAATTTACTTACTATCAACAGTGGCTGTGGGAACGGTAGGAGCGGCTCTGAAATAATCGAACTGTGGCATTAATTTTTCTTTGCTTTCCAGCACCTAATCGGTTTTAAAATAAGTTTTGTACTTTTGTGGCCCTGCACTGGTCAGTAGCGCCATGTTGTTCATTTTGTTGCATGTGTTCCGGTCTGTAGAGCAGTTATTAAAGCATAACGGAGATTACATGCCTTTTTGTTCCTACCTATGCTGATAGCCTTGACAGGCTATTTCAGCTTCTCCTTGACGTGTAGGTGAGGTGCTCACGGGGCTCAAACCGGGAGTGTTGCTAACACTGGTTCTAGCAAGAGCATTGCTTCGGAGAATCTACCACCGGACCCACTGAGAAGATCCGGTGAGAAACTCAGTGGGCAACAGATTGCAGGCCTCAAAATGGGTGGAGGTACTGACGTATTGTGCCTATGGGCTCCGATATCCCCTTAATTCCAGGTCACGTTGTATATACTAGCTCACTAGTTTGTCTATACACGCAAAAAATGTTCATAACAACTTTAAGCAAAAATCCCTTTAGACGGAAGGCTGTTTATTTTTTAAATGTTGTTTATCTTTATTTTTATTTTTGATTTTACACATTACAGGACCGAATGTCTACTGACTTCAATACCGATATGGAGGCAAGCGAAATAAAAAAACCTCCAAAGAATTAGTTGTTTAATGAACTCACAAACTATTTTGTACTCACTTTATAATTGATGTCGTTGCATTTTCATTTTTCATTCAACTTTACTAGTCCTTTACTAGAAAAAAAACACACAAAAACCAATCATTCAAAGTTGACAGACAAGCTCAGACAAGCTTAATTAATTTTAAGCAATTCACATCAAGGAGAATAACATGATGACGGCAATATCTATTGCATGCCAGATCTAGAATTTACGCGCTGATTTTAGAAGAGGTTGTATTTAAAATATACTATTTTATGATTTAAAGTTTTGATTTGATTACTTTTATAAAATAAAGTTCAAAACTGCATTGTATTTTTATTACGATAATCAGTATAAATACAAAAATATAGTCTGCCAAGTTACGATGTACTTAATATAAGCTTCTCTTCATATCTGCTTATGCGCGACCTTCTGAGCAGAACCGCTGCAGCCGGCAAGACCCTGATATTAACTGAACATTTTAAAAGCAATGCGACTTCAAAATTCTAGCAATAAATTCTAATGGTAATTTTGGTCAAATTTTTATTTTAACATCATCAACGTTTGCCAGGGCTTAATAAAAAAAAAGAATTATAAACAAAAAAATGCCGCGCAAAAATTATTATTCTAGCGCTATTTCGGTGAGTCTTCTAACAATAGCTTGTTTACAGGCTCGTTACTCGTCTCCTATACAAAATAGTGCTCCTTATCTCTATCCTTCAGCGAAGTAAGAACGAATCTAGTCAGTTTTGAGGTGAGATCTTAAAACGCTTCTCCGACCCGACACAGTTTCTAACGGTCAAACATATTTTTAAATTATTTTTTCATTAGGCATACAATGCACATAACAAGCTAAAAAAAAGGCACTATAAGTAAAAAATCTGGCTTGTAACATATCCATGTGCGCACGACTAATCAAGAAAAATGTGCCAACTGCCAAGCACACAATGTTCCATACAAATATAGGAAATGAATGAAATAAATGAAATTCTCATTTCATTACGTACGTTTCATTGTTTTCGGTAGCCGCGAGTCATCAGACAACAGTGCCGCAGGAGCAAGTCACCGTCGTCGCCCTAGACACGTCCTTACGGATCCATCAGATCCAATAACTCTTGCATTAGATACCTTCAGCTCTAACACTAGGAGCAGGCTGAGGAACCCCGGTAACCGTATTCGTCGAACTCGACAAAGTGGTCGACGTGCAACTTAACCCATGCATCAGCCCGCTGAGTTTCTCGGCGGATCTTCTCAGTGGGTCGCGATTCCGATCCGGTAGTAGATTAATTCGCGAAGCAATTGCTCTTGAGTTATTAGGTCTCTTTCGGAGGCGCTCGGGCAGTTGTTACCAAATCCCACCCCTCCTGGCTGAGCCTTTGCTCGCCCACCTGTCCTGGTGAAGCTGGAAAGGCCTACGGGCCACCAGAAAAAAAATCAACAGTGCCCAATTGTGGGTTTGTCGTTATAAACATGTCGTTTGTACGAAGAAAATAATGCATTATTCTTATGAAAAATCAAAGTAATCTATAGAGCTAAAGCCTAATCTGTAAGATTGGAAGCCCATAACAAATGAGCTAAGCATTTAATACGAAATGACTACAAGAAGACTCAGAAGAAGAGTGCCTCAAGATCTACTGTATATTAATTGATATTGACATGTCAATGGAAATTGTGCATGCTCCGCCTAAGAAATTAGGCCTAAGGGATAAAATGTCCAGTGCATTCGTGTTTAGCGATGCACCGGTGTTCGAATCTCAGACGGGTACCATTTGTTCTAATGAAATACGTACTCAACAAATGTTCACGATTGACTTCCACGGTGAAGGAATAACATCGTGCAATAAAAATCAAACCCGCAAAATCATAATTTGCGTAATTGTGTGCACACACATGCATGCTCCACTGGAGCTAATCAGAGACACAAATGTAAATGAAACAAACGAATATAATTATTTTATTTATTTAAGTAATTTTACACGCGTCCGTGGGGTTGTCGTTTGGCTTCCCTTTGTGCTTTTTATCGCCGTCCGTCTGTGGAGAAGAATTCACTGGAGCTCATTGAAGCTCAGAGTCTGCGCAATAACTACCACAGTACAGCTCCAATAGGATCAACTAATGATTTGTATCCAATTAATGTAATGTAACGTCACGTCACGTAACGTAACGTAATGTAATGTAACGTAATGTAACGCAATCTAATGTACCGCTGATAATCATATCTCTTACAATGCTGGAGTCGTTATTGTCCAGGAGCGGCGGAGTGGCCTGCCAAGTGAGCAGCCTCCGCAGTCTGGAGCCCGCGGCCGGGCGCGCAGTCGGTGACGTCACCGGGTCGCGGCCGCCCTGTGCATTGTACTCGTGTGATCACCGGAGACCGCGGCACTTTTGTTAACACGTAATTCTTTGTAATGGTATATTAATGATATGCGAGAGTCCATGGACATGAAAACTGTAAGTACTGAAGGTAGGACGGTTCCCCCACGGCCAATCAGGAGAAAATTATTTCGCTGCAGAAATAGGAAGATTATTGGTGGTGGCGTTTACCATCTGTGGCCGTCGCGTCCCCCTGCGGTCCCCCCGGTCCCCGCTTGGCGGCCGCGTGTTACTCCAAACGAAGCTTCAATGTGCGCGGCGGTCAGCCCCCCGGGACCGCATTGGATGTATCATTAACTCGGTCGCACCTCACAAGGGACGCTTGCCTCCGGGGGCTCTTCCGCCGGTTCCGCGCCCGCCCCCGGGAGCTCCCTCACCGGCGCCGCGTCCGTCCCCGGGCCGTTAGCAAGCAGTGGCGCACCTACAATCGTTCGGATAATTAATGTCCTTCTTCAAAAGCAAGATCGAAGACTTCATGGAACGTGTCAAAATGACGTGTATCGTATATACTATCTACATCTCGTTAGCACTCTCACTGTCTCGCTCGCACTCAACTTTATTTGGTTACTCTCTCTCTTTCCAATTACACAAAATAATTTCAATATTTAGAATTGACATCCCGTTGGATCCAGTCGCGCTCGCACCGTGCCCGCGGGCGCACGCACCTCGCTGCACGTGTCGCGCGGCGCCGCAGCAGTGTGACGTCACGTCGGCGGCGCGCGCGGCGTTCGCTCTGCTGTCGCCGCGCAACATTGACTTCAGCTCTTCGGCGCGCTCCATGTATCTACAGCAACGTAACAACAGCCTTTAGAGAGAGAGAGAGAGCGAGACGGTGCTATCACGCGTCCCTCTAAGTTTCTGAACTAAAACAACGTTGAATCAAAATCAGCTGACACAATCTACAGGTCGTTGACCCCGTCAGCTGATATCCAAGTTGTTTTATACACATATTTTATCGATTTTTTATGTGAATACCAAGCACCTGGTCAGTTTGGCTGTGAGCGCGCCCCTGCGGACCGCGTCCGTCTCGGAGTGGACGACGGGCACTAGGAACCGTAAGCTGTCCCTGTAGGCCTCGAACGCTTCCTGCAGCCGACCCGCGCCGTCTAGCTCCACGGCGCGCTTAATGAGGGACACCGCCTGGGAAAGCACGGGGGCCGTCACGCGGGTCAGCGGACGGTCACCATGGTGGTGCCACGGTTGAGCCACGAGGGTTTGGTGGACGCCTAACATTACAGGGCAGTTGCGTCATGAGCGCGTCTACCAGCGGCCTGCTGCTGTGGGCTAGTGGCCTCCAACAGCACCGGGAGACGGTGAGGAGTCGCGTGATACTGCCGATAGTGTCAATACGCATTGATATTCAAACTCTATTCTATATCAAGGTTACTCTATGCTGTGTATTTTTATGTACATACAGGTATTATAGGATGTTTATGTATGTAATTAAGTATAAAAAACTTTAATACAGTCGTCAATCTTGAGACGGAAGGTCGACAATCCTTCAAGTACAGAGAGGATGGCGGCGCTTGTCCTACCGGCCGCCCCCACCTGGACCCCCCAGCTGTAGACTCTCGACCATCGTTGTAAGAGACTTACTCGTTCATAGTTCTCTTTATTGGGCATATGCTCCAGGTCGAGGTACTCGTGGCTAAAGAACTCTTCGTACGAGATCCGGTCGTCAGGGTCGTGCTGCAGGAGCCGTAACAGCAAATCCTTGCAGCCTTCCGATATCGAAGAATTACGTGGTATCTGAATGAGAGATAGGATCTGATATTATGAGTCATCATTATTACAGAGGAGGTTTACAGTGAGATAGAGTGCCCACCTCGATGGGAGCCCTCCTCTCTATCTTGTCGATCAGTTCCTTGAAGGTATTGGACGAGTACGGAGCCCTGCCGAATAGGCATTCGTACAGAATTACACCTGCAAAACATAGATATACAAAAGCGGTACGATGGTGTGCGCCCCCCGTACCCCCGCTCCCACCCTCCGGACAGCGCGCGCGTGCTGGGGGGGCGACTTACCGACACTCCAGAGGTCGGCGCGGGCGTCGTGCGCCCCCCGCAGCACCTCGGGCGCCATGTACAGCGGCGAGCCCCGCACCGAGCCCCCGCCCTCCTCGCTCATGTATTGCGCGAACCTGCACAATAAACCGTCCCATTTTTCATCAGTGAGACAATCCTATCCATATCCTCCTCATCTAGACGTCACTCTTCAACGGTCCCCAGCTCGAGTTTCCTCTGTATCTGTACACAAGCGCATCTAGGTTGACCCTGACTCTAAGCAGACTGACAGTACAAATAATCTTAGCAAAGTCACCGTTGTAATTAGCACGAGCACGTAAACGGTGACCGTCGCTGGCAGATGTCCACAACAAGTCATTGCCTACCTACGTCTGGCAATTAATGTATTAAAGGTGAATAGAAAATCATTCGCTGTCTCCCTCTCGCACGTGCTCATAAAGGCAATGACGTCATTAACGTAAACACTGCCAACAACTTCGAGATATTAGTTATAAGGTCTCAGTATAGTTACAACGGCTGCCCCACCCTTCAGACCGAAATGCATTACTGTTTCACGGCAGAAATAGTTAGGGTGGTGGTATCTACCCGTGCGGACTCACAAGACGTCCTACCAGTAATATTGTCCTTGAGCCGATAAACAACTTAACGCTGAGCGAGTCGTGGTGCCGTACACGTCCTCTTCCGATTGTCAGCCAGGCGTGTTGCTAACTAGTCGAGAGGTGAAAGGCTATCTGATTTAAGCAACATTTCGCAACTTTACAAGAGAGCCATTTAAAGTTTCAAATGTAGAAAAATAGCATAACAAACAAAACGTCTTCAGTTATTTGAATGGAGTAAACTTAATTGAAGTTCAATTATAAACATCGAACTGTTGATGCTGATACCAAATAAACCGGACCTTTAATTACAAAGATAAATGTCGCGTATTAAGTGAAATATACTTCAATAAAAAATACGCCAATACGAACACATTCCAAGCTTTTCTTTTTAAAGAAAAAAAAATTGAATATTTGAAAAAACACCCTGTATCTGTCGGCAATGGACTCACCCAAAATCGGCCACCTTCAGTATGTACTTCCCGTTGGAGTCCTTGTGCAGCAGCAGGTTGTGCGGCTTCAGGTCCATGTGGACCACGGCTGGAGTGCAGTAAATTTAACTATTTTCACAATAGACCACGATTAAAAAATATTTTAATACGCAACCTAATACCAACGACAATACCAGTACGATATCGGTTACCGCGACGCAATACTCTGCATAATAGGGTAGCCTATGCCTTAACTTCATTTCTTTTGAATTAAAAATTTTTATGAAATAAAAATAAAAGTTTGGTTGTATTATTATTATTAATACCTTAGCCTTGCCAGTTGGAAAAATAGAACTATTACTTTGAGTAGTACAATTAATATTTTTCTATAGCCTACCCTTTAAGGGGGGTAGAAGTTAGGAGCACCATCTCAATGTATTGTAAAGTGTCCGTTGAAAGGGAGCCAGTTAAGATGGCGCCACAGTAGCAAAGGGAAAGATTTTAAAAACAGCGCCATAAACTACCACACTTTGCTCAGTTTGTAGTTTGTAGTTTGTAGTTTGTAGTGTGCACTTTATACGTTCTACGACAGATTGATATATAAAGATAATTGAACATTGTAACGAAGTATAAACACAAAAAACGAATTGTGAAATTCTGTTCAAAAGTTAATGTTTCATATAGCACACAATGTAACGTAATCTCTTTCAACGACTTCGCAGTACGTTGCTGGTTTTTTCGCTAAATCTATGGACCCAACACCCGACCAGATGCCTGGGGCCACATTGTGGTATTCTTAAACGGAACGCATACATTGCCTTCGGAGTCCGTCGTTTGTACAGGGGAGGTGTCGGTAACTTACATTGTTCCCTCAGGAATTTAAGCGCCGATGCCAAGTGCTGCAGGAAATATAATACCTAAAAAATAGATTTGATTTTTAAATACGGTAGTTGACAAAGAAATTTACAAACAAAAGTATTTTTTGCGCTTTGAACCCATAGACGTCTCAAGTGGATGCTGCATGAGACATAATATTGTAGCCTCAATGACTCATTCGTGGCAAGACCAGCGGACGGGTACGTCGCACCCGGGCGGGTTCACAATACCCTCTATCACTGGTATGACCTGCACTGCGCGTGCGTTAGCAAATGAAATGTACATTACTCTTTGTTCTGGAACGCGTCCGTATTTCTGTATGTACTTGGAAAGGTCTCCGCCGCAGCAGTACTCCATGATTATGTAAATATTTCTGTAACAATATTAGATGGTAACTGAATTAGACGACATATACAATTGGGTCATATCAAATTAATTAATGTTTGTGCGAGCCCGGGTGTGTTTGTTTGTGTGTGCGTGTGGGTGGGTGTGTGTGTGTGTGTGTGTGTGGGGGGGTGCGTGTGTGTGTGTGAGGGTGCGTGTGTGTGTGTGGGGGTGCGTGTGTGAGTGTGTGGGTGTGTGTGGGTGTGTGTGGTGCGTGCGTGTGTGGGTTCGTGTGAGTGTGTATATGTAGGTGTATGGGTGCGTGCGGGTGCGTGTGTGGGCAACTCATAATCTTATTGTTACTAGGGAGGAATAGATCAATAACGAAACGTGCTATTGATACTGTGTTTATTGGATGACTGATTATATAAGATAGTCTTACAATAAGCTTGGTATAATATTATATGTAATACATGATTTTTTAAGGCGAGTTAGGTTCGATGTGTATTATTAAATTTTAAAATATATTGACGCTTGAAAGGCAAACATGACTAAGCGACAATAACTGCTTTGTACATAAATGATAGGCAATAACCATATTCGATGCGCAAAAAAAATATATTTTTAGGTCTATTAAAATCATTTCAATCCTACAGCTACTAGCTAGATTCTACTACAGCTAGATTCGTTAAAATAAATTTTGTTTTCAGGTATTTCAACTTTAAATTAGTCTACTGTAAAGTTCACGCATTGTCGCTTAGTCACGTTTGCCTTTCAAGCGTCGATATAATATACTCATGTAACAGACATGGATGTACATATGTGTGAATTGTATTTTCCTTTCCTTTTTTATTATTGTAAAGTTAAATTTATAAATTGAAATAAAAACACTGAATATTGTCTAGAACAGAATGCATTTAAAATATCTAGAATTGGATGGTGACTTACTTATCGTCCCATGTAAAGCTCTTCATGTGCACAATGTGTGGATGCGTGAGGGTTTTCAGTAGACGTATCTCCGTAATGAGATTGTCAATGGCTGAACCCGAATTTTTTATGCGAGACTTGTCAACGCATTTTATGGCCACTGTCGAACGGGCACCCACCTGAAATTGATGCCACATATCGCACCTTTAGAATTCAACTGGCTTGATGAAACATTTTAAGAAAATGAGTTTTATACTTTGAACGACTTTTAAACTGGTATTGAATCAGTTTTCAAAATTAATAATTTCAGAATTAAATTTAAATTTAAGCCCACATAAGGACAAAGTACACTTTCCGTCTCTTTTAAATCAAGCCCATACTTTAAACTTTAAAGAATGCATTAAAGGCATAAAGCATTAAAATTGAAACTGAACTTGAAATTGACATTACATTTTTTATTATTTCATTTTTGGTGTTTACCAAAAAAACAAGAATTTTGGACTAAGCCACTTCATTTCTAAAGGTGCAATATAATAAGAGCTCTGGTACTGAAGATTAAAACAGACTTTATGTGATTTAGCTAATGTTTATGTTAGTATTTTATTGTTTTGATAAACAGGTGAGCCTAGGGCTCATTTGATTTTGAGTGGTTAGCATTGCATGACCAATTCATGGGACATACACATTGTGGATGAAAATTAATCCCAAATCCATATGGTATATCCCAAAGAAGTCATTTTAGTTGTACTCATAAGGATGAAATCTGCAGTGCCGTGTGATGATAAAAATGAAATAATGGGAATCCCAACTGATCTCTTACACTCGAGTGTAGTACATCTACTTAAGCACTTGTAAGGATTATTCTAAAGATTTAAATTTTACAAAATCCAATAAGAATTTCTGAAATAAAAAATTTAATCTATTTTATAACAGCGACATGTAATTTCTACAACTGGAACATTATACAACACTTTACCACTATCACATTCTATTTACATTGAACTAAACTGACGTAATAATTAATACAAACATTTGTCTGTGCTCAGCAATAATTATGCCTTCGACAAACAAAAACTTTTTGTGGTTGCAATAGTATTCTTTGCAAAGTTGTAAATTTAATTATTTCCAACTAGTATTTCTGTTTTTTATTTTACTAAAGTCATTTAAATAGTAATAACTACATGTAAATTGTTAGTAAAATTCAAATTATTAATGTCTAAGTACCTAATTGGAAAAAAATCAAAATAAGTTGATTACTTGCAATACCTTTGTATGTGCTTTGAAAACGGTGGAATAGCTTCCTGATCCTAATTTTTCCGTTACTATGTAGCCGTCTATCTTCGGAAAAGCCATTTTCACTTATAATAATCGTATAGGATTCACATTTTGTAACAATTTTCACAATTTTCTCTTTTGTGCTGATAAAGTAATGTCATTTTTGTTATGACTTTTCTTTGTTTTTTCATTAACAACGGAAGGCACAGGGAACATAGTCTATTCAATGATAGTTTTTGAAAAGAGGACCGAAGTCATTTGTCTCTTGAACAAGAGTGAACTATATACCTAGGCGGCACTCAAAATTTCGGGAATTAACGAAGTGACACAACATTACTATTTAAAAATGTATTTATTGCTTTTCGAAGTATTCTCCGCGAAATTTGACACATTTTTCCATACGATGGAACCAATCATTGAAGCAACCATTCCATTCGGAAGTTGGGGTCTCCAAAATGGCCGTTTTGTAGGCGTCCACAGCTTCTTCAGGTGATGAAAATCTCTGTCCATGCAATTTATTCTTTATTTTAGGGAAAGTATAGAAATCATTAGGGCTTAGGTCGGGGCTGTACGGCGGATGGTCTAATAATTCTATGTTTTCTTGCTCTAAAAACTCTTTTGTTCTGTGCGCGGTGTGAGAACTCGCATTGTCGTGATGGAGGATGATGCGGCGGTTGCAGTTCTCTTTACGGAGTTCAGAAACGACCTGTGGCAAATAAATGCTAGCATACCATTCTGCATTAACCGTTCTTTGTCCCTCAAGAGGAATAGTCGTAACATGGCCGGTTTTGGAGACAAACGTGGCCACCATTTTTTTTGCAACACTCCGTGAACGAACAATTTTTGTTGGCTTTAACTCATTTTCGAACACCCAAACTCGTGACTGGTTTTTTGTTACGGGTTCGTACGCGTATATCCAGGATTCGTCACCTGATACAATGTTGTATACAGCATTTGAGGATCCTGCGTGGAATCTTTCCAGAGTTCTGACGCACCAAGTAACGCGAGCCGCTTTTTGCTCTTCACAGAGCGAATGCGGTATCCATCGGGAAAACAACTTTTTTACACCTAATTGTTCATGCAAGGTTATTTGTATTTGACTCATGCCAATGTCTAAAGTTGCCTGAATTTCGCGGTATGTCACATGTCGATCTTCCTCAATCAGCTTACGCACAGCATCAACGTTTTCTTGGGTGACTGCAGTTTTTGGACGACCTTGACGGGGATCATCACTGAGCTTGACACGTCCACGTTGAAACTCAGCAAACCAGCGATAAATTGTGGTTTTGGATGGGGCTTCATCACCAAATGCAGAAATCATCCGGTCAACACACTGTTTTTGTGTTAAACCACTTCGAAAGTCATAATAAATCATCGCTCTTGAATTTTCTCGAGTCAATTCCATTTTCTCAACGACTAAACAAGTTTAACAAAACCTCGTGACAAGACCGAGAATATTTTTTGAAATAAATAAATGGTATTCGATTTTTAAAACCAAGGAGTTTTCAATTAAAAAAAAATTTAATATGACAGGAACAGTGGAAATATTCCATTCCCGATACTTTTAGTGCAGCCCTCGTAGCGTATTTCGCGGATAATTTTTTAGAATGTGTTTCCCTCGAGGCAGCTGTTAGATAGGTAGGCAGAAACACCGATTGTTATATTATACGTGTTGTGATAATGATTCTTAAGTTATAGTAGGAAGGGTCCTACGGTCCAAGACTTATTCCTCCAAGGGCCTGAGGATAATATGCATTTAAAGGGATCTTATCACCCCCACTAACTCCAAGACTTTCAATCAACTTGACATTTTTCACTCGCGTCAAGGACCGATGTAGACACAATAACGTTATAACTTCGCTCTAATATCCCAAGTGGTATCGAGAGGATAACTAAATTAGATATTATCTATTACGTAGAGCGAGCGAGCCGGGTAACCGCTTCACGTCAGATGGGTCGTAAAGGAGACGGATAATCGTGGGCCAAAAATGTAATAACTTGGAATGTGCAGCAGTGACTATGTTTGTCAAGCATGCTGGGACTTGGCTCAAAGTCCACATATTGATAGACAAATAAGACAACTTGGACACCGTAATGTCTGCCTCCGCTGTGGGCGCTCTCTTGCATCACGTGCCAATCATCTTCTTCATATCAACTCAACCCGTGAATCAAGAATTTATAATGTTATACAAGAGTGGATTATTCCCCAAACTGTAAGTATTTAACTTATAGTTTAAAATATTGTTTACTGCACTTTTCATAATAGGTGCTAACCACAAGTTCATTATCTTAATAAATTCCAGGTCTGATTATGTATGTCTGTTGTAGATACAAGCAGGAAGTCACATATGCCATACTTGTTGGGTGGCTGCAGACAGAGCTGCAGTCCATATGGTCTCGGGCCCGTCGACTTCATCCCAACAAAACAGATCTCAAGAACAAGATGTGTCTCTCAATGAGGAAGTTAGAAACAACCAACCGGAACCTACTATTGTTTTGCCAGAATATATGAGAGCTTCTGAATCTGAAAGTAGGTGCTTCATCGAAGGATGCAGGAGAACAGAAAGATACAGAGTCCCATTATCTACTAGAAAAATGTTACTTAATAAATATAAATATTACATACCTGAAAATAACCGTCTTTGTGACGAACATTTGGTTATTGAGGCATGGGATTTCCTAGACAGTTTAAGATCTCATTATGTTCAAAATTTTACTGCAAAATATATTCAGGACATGTTGTCCTTAAAAGAAGTTGTAGATGATGGATTACTTCATTTTGAAAATATAAATAACATGGAAGAGCATGTCGTACACACGTGGACTGGATTAAATAAAGCACAGTTCAATCAGATGTTCACTGAAGTTCCTGAGTTGTTGGAAATGCCAAACGCAACCTTAGCTCTGGCCGCTTATCTGATGAAAATCAGAACAGGGGACTCCAATGAAAGGTTGGCAACTTTATTAAAAGTATCTAGGTCAACTTTAGAAAATTGGTTAAGTCAAGTGAGAGAATTACTCACAGAGTATTTTGTACCAAGAAATCTAGGTTTGAATAATTTAAATAGACAACAAATTATAGAACGGAATCTTGCGATACCAAACACATTGTTTGGAAGCTTTGAAGGTGTTGACAGACCAATAGCTATATTTGATGGAACTTATTGTTATGTTGAGAAGAGCTCAAATTATTTGTACCAGAAAAAAACATATAGCCTGCACAAATACAGAAATCTGGTAAAACCATTTTTAATTGTTTGTACTGATGGGTATATTATCGATGTTTTGGGCCCATACCCAGCCACAGCTTCTGATGCTGAGATCATGAAAAAAGAATTTGTCAATGGAAGACCTTTAAAAGAATATTTCCATCCAGGTGATGCCTTTATATTAGATAGAGGCTTTCGTGACTCACTACCTTTGTTGCACCAATGTGGGTATAGGACATATGTGCCTGCTTCTTTAGAGTTTAGAGGAGGGTGAAACACAGCTATCAACTAGTGAGGCTAATAAATCCAGGGCAGTCACTATATGCCGTTGGGTGGTTGAAGCTGTTAATGGTAGATTCAAACGTGATTTCAAGTTATTACGACAAAATTATTTTAATGTTGCCAGTACAAGTTTCATGAAAGATTTTGAGGTGGCGGCTTCACTTTTAAATAAGTTTCACCCTCCTATAGTTGATCGTGCAGACGCTGGGGAAATAATACTACAAATAAATAGGTACATGAATACAGAAAATGAATTAGCTGATTTTATTATAAGAAATAATTATAATAAGCGTCGAGCTAATTTTGAAGGCATTACAGTGCAGAATGATAATTTAAATGATTTTCCCCAGCTCTCCGACAGTGAATTAATATTAATTTCTTTGGGCACATACCAAATAAAGCAGGCACGCTCCTACTATGGTGAACATATTAGAGTAAATAACGATTTTAATATAGAAGTGTGCAAGGAGGTCAGCAGCAGCCTTCTTCGAGAGCTGTCGGCTTCTAATACGTCTTACCTGGTTAGGGGTCGCATACAATCCCGACACATAAGTCGGAAAACTTATTTCGTTTATATTTTAGTCGACAGCTCTCGTATAGGAAGGGAAGCTATTATCATCAATTATTGTAATTGTATTGTAGGCAGACGAACTGTAGGCTGCTGCGCTCATGTTATGACTATTATATGGTGCCTTAGCTGGGCTTGGTACCAAGATAATATTGTTCCTCCCGCACTCTTCCTGGACGACACTTTATTAATAATTGAAGGTGAATAAACTAGGTATACAATACATTGTGTTTTATTTTTCTCGACACCTTTTAAGTAAATCCATACCTGATATATATCATTGATATTCATTTATAATATGACATTTAAAGATTATCCAATGGATATAATACACATTTACCTATGCTTAAATAAGTTATTAATCAGCTCTTTTATAGAGATTGTAACATAACCTAACTTTTACTAAATCTTTAATAACTCGGCTCCCAGATTGAGAAAACTTTTAAAATTTTCAGCAAAGTACTGATAAATCTCAATCTATTAATTCATACTAGTTTCATCACGTTACATTCGGGCCCAAAAATGTATGTAATCGTTTCAGTCTCCTTTGTGAATTATAGTAATAAAAGCAAGGCTGACTGCATACTAGTGCAGTCTTTAGGCCGAAATGTTGCGCCCAGGGTCGTGGGTTCGACTCCCGCGTCGGGCAAGCAGTCGTGTGATGAATACTTTTGTTTTCTCTTCGTCTGGGTTTTTATTATCTATATATGTACATATGTCAATCTCTGGTGCCTATAACACAGGGAATCCTAATTTGTAGCCGAAAGACTTCTAGAATCTGCGAAGCACTGCTCTCGCTAGGATGAGTGTTAGCATCACCTCTGGTTTGAGCCCCGAGAGCTCACTAGGGTTACACTGATATAGCCTCTCAAGGCTTAGGTAGGGTGGAAAAAACCCGGGACACGCATCGGCACTGCAATGTGCACAGATATGTCGCACATTATCCTGCCCAAGTTTGTTTTGCGGTCTCAAACAATACAGATCGAGCGTTTCCTTCAATAATAAAGTTCAAGATCGCGGTTCCACTCGATATTTTAAGTCAGCCGACTAAAGGGTGGCCATTTGTAAAATAAAACTTTACGTGTTTTGATCCGAAACGACTAGAGCCGGTCTCCGACCGTGGAGCGTCGTTTTCAAATTATTACAACAAAATACTTCCCTGCGCTCTCACCCGAGTGACCGATTCTCCCCGAGGTTAACACCCGGGGGTTAGTGAGGGGGTCACCGGGTTCAAGCCCATTCCAAGGACGCTCGACTGGAGGAGCCTTCAAGGCGAACAATTGGAGCCAGTCTCATCTCTCGATACGAATAAAGCAAACGTCTTATACATTAGGCTATGACGATTTCTGCTTACCTCAACGAAAATTATCTTTTTCAATTGCAAAATCTTAACATGACAATGAAATTTGTAACATAAATTGAAAAATATATCTAAATAGTTAGGAGTTTTATACGTTCTCATCAGCGCTGCCGTGTGCGTAAGAGAAAGGGACGCCAGACAGACTGGCGCCGTAATGCGTTACGTAACTTTTTTTTTTGTTGATAGCCTTGAGAGGCTACGTCAGCTTACCCTAGCGTGTGTAGGTGAGCTCACGGGGCTCAAACCGGAGAGTTGCTAACACTGACCCTAGCAAGAGCAGTGCTTCGCAGAATCTACCACCAGATCGGAAACGCGACCCACTGAGAAGATCTGGCGAGAAACTCAGTGGGCTGTGTCTGTGGGTTAATTCGCTCGTCGAGCCCTTCGTCGCAAGCGACGGGTTCGACGAAGACAGTAACCGGTGCTTGTAGTGCCTGAAAGCGCCGTTAATGGAGCTACGTCACGAAGCGGCTTACCCTCCCATAAGAAGTTATCACTTAAAAAATATGACATGCGTTTGTTCTGTCAGGAATATCGCACGATTTACATATATTTCAGTGGTTTACTGCGAGACGGCAACCCTGCCTGAGGATGCTGCATTGCTCTATAGGCGCGTACATTTCAGTGTGTGAGGAGCGCGCGACAACAGCGGTTAGCGGTGCGGTAGAAGCGCGCGGCAACTCCACTCTTTACTCGACTTACCTTATGAACTTCAATACGAAAATTCATTAGTGTTGTCGATGAATTATTTTCTCAATTTTTTCGGGAGATATTTTGTAGTTGTTACTATGCATCATTTTATTTATATTCTAGTTACATAGCGAAATAGAACTTAGTTCAAAAAACATATTCACAAAATACTCTAAATCAAAGAATGTTTCAAATAATCTTAATTTAGTTCATAAAAATTTCGGGTTTCTGATACATTTAGATTAGAATTTGCATCCGTGCCGTAGTCCATGGGCCAGTAGTCCGAGCTACAAAGGCACTCCGTACCGCTTCGAAATAAATTGGTGTCCAGGTCTGCGTGACCCTCACTCTAGTCTGCGCTGGAATTATTGGCGTTAATGAGGAATTTTAATTAAATTATAACGATCATTGACTGCTGCTTCTATGATTAATATTATAATCATTACATAAAAGCAATCGAAACACGTGACGACATCTGTGGCTAATCTCTTAGCTAGCTGTCGGGTGTTTTAACCACTAATGCAGTTACATTTAATGAAGTTTCCTTGAGGCGAATTTTAAGTAAATCTCATCTGGTGTTAAGTTGTCAACAGAGCTCATGGACATCGCCGATTTTTCAATCCCTTGAATAGAGGTGACTATCAGCCTTTGCGGCATAAATAAGCTGGTCGCGGCGGTACCTATTCTGGCGGGTACTTGGAAGTCAAGACTGGTTGGCACAGTCGTCTTGCGTGCCACGAGTTCCGGTCCAAGAATCCCTTCCCGATAATTACGAATTGAATAAAGGCCCCATTGTGTTCAACCTGTATCTAGATTGACATAAAAATGTATGGAGTGGTCGTTGGACAGAACCAAACTGGAAGAGAGAAATCGCCTCAACTCAAGGAGCGACAGGTGAGTGGGTGTTGGATTTTTTTTAAATTATAATTGTGCGGACGTGCATACGGCCCGTTTGATGATAGCTCGCTATCCCACCATTTGGAGATATGAGGTCGAAATCCCAACTGTATCCCACAAGGACTGTTCGCCATTTAAATCCTAAGCCGTTGTTGCTGCCCGATAGAAATAGCAGGTTTGTTGTACCTACCCGTGCAGACATTGTTACGTGTGACGTCATTTGTGGTTAATATTACTAAAGAATATAGATACCTGGATTAAATAGAGAACAGCTACCTCCACAATTGTGATTAAGTGACAATGTTACAATTATTATATTTTATTAGGCTTTTGAATGATTTTGATATAATTCAAATTAAATTAAAGTATCTAAGAGATGTCGGATGCGGGAAATACTGCGGACAAGAACCCTTAGCATTACGCCACTGGTTTTTTCTGCCAATATAACACAATTAACATTTAAGCATTGGAACAGATTGGTCCTAGGTTCGTACCAAGGACTTTATACAGGATAAAAAGTTTTTTCGGTACCTATCATCCGTCACTTTGAGATTTTCCGGCCTCAAGATATTGTGTGTTCAGTGCGTGTTTTTTAACTTCTCGATCACGTAAGGGCCTGTGCACACCACGTTTTTTAATCGCGCGGTCGACGGCGCCCTTTTATCGTACAGAGTGGTTTGTTGTCGTTTGTAACGTCGATTCAAATTGTCGATTGTCGATTCAAACGCGTATTTGAATGTATACAGGTGTGCAAAGGTCTACAGGCTGCGTCTGACTTGCGTGCGTATCGCGTCTGTATCGCTACAAACGCGCGTCGACAGCGCGTTTAAAAAACGTGGTGTGCACAGGCCCTAAAAGTTGACTCAAATTTGTATTAAGTTGGAATGTTTGCCCATGTTTGCCGCTAGGGGCGCTATTCCAATTGCATACAAATTTTGAGTTAACTTTTACGCGGTCGAGAAGTTAAAAAAAACTCGCACTAAGCACGCCGTTAGTTCTTTCGCTGCAGTTTAGTTTAGTTTCGATCCGATCGCCACCAAACTCCACATAATCACTCGTTGAACCAATGTGAAATTCCTGAAAATGTCATGGAAATCGGCCCCGCCATTTTGGAGTGTATAGACAACACGCGCACACAACGTATTTAAACGCGCAAAATAACATAATGACATAAATACGTTATTGAACTGTAAAAATAGTTTTAATTAATAATATTTTCAATGTTATTATAATTGTCGAATTTTTCATTTTAAAAAAAGATGGCGTTGCCGGGGCGACCTCTCCAGGGAACTATTCCTTCAATTAACATTGGGAATAATGAAACAGACAGATGTATACGAAATGAACATGTTAGAAAGAGACTGTTGTCGTCACTGTCAATTTTCGGTGACGAGACCATGTTTTTTTTTGTTCTTTGTAAAAATTGTGTATTAACTAGCTCCCACTCGCAGATATGACTGCGCGGGCCTCATTTCAAATCTAGTGCTTAGCTGTGAAATAAAATGTGGTACATATTCTTTCCCACGATTGAAAGCGATTTTCATATTAAATATCGTTCAAATCAGCTCAGTGGTTCGGACCTAAAAATGTAATTATTTATTAATAATGCGACGGGAGCGTGTCATCTTGTATTTGTCTATGGAGAGACTATTTTTTTGTCGGGAACACACAAGCGCGCGAATTCGAAGTGAAATCGTTGGATTGGTTGATTGTTTGAATTGTTTTCACAGAAAACTCATTGAACATTGAACTCTCAGTAAATTTCCACCAATTTGAATTAAATTTTTAAACAACCTAATCTTTCAGAGTTCCATTCGAGCGAGCCTTCTCGGAAGCCCGTTGCCACAAAATCACGTAGGTATTATTATAAGTTACGGATCCAGTGTGCCACGTCTTCAGAGATTCGTTTAATTATTAACGGCTCGTTCTGTATTTACGACACCCCACGGTACTTTGTAACCAGCAAGTTCGTAATGAGAAACGCGCCATCTCTCGTCGAGTAGTGGAACGCTGTTTGGTGGACCATTTAATATAAAGTTTCCTGAATTAGTTTGTAAAATTCATAAGTTATGCATAAATATCGGATTTATTCGTAGCTTGTACTAGCTGACTAGGCTGTAAGGTTATATTAAATAAAGCTTACAGAAAACGAAAAGAGAAAAACGTCCTAAGTACCTACATACTGACATCCGCATAGTATAATGAAGACAGTAACTTAGCACTTTCGTGAACAACGGATATTAATTACTTAAAATTTACAAAAATATAATTAATTGTACCACTTCTATAAGTAAAAATTTTTTACTGATGGTAGGACGTCTTGTGAGTCCGCACGGGTAGGTAACACCGCCCTGCCTATTTCCCCTGTGGAGCAGTAAAGCGTTTTGATATGAAGGGCGGGGTAGCCGTTGTAACTATAGAACTTATATTATCTCAAGGTGGTTGGCGCATTTACGTTGTAGATGTCTATGGGCTCCTCTAACCACTTAAAACCAGGTGGGCTGTGATTTCGTCCACCCATCTAAACAATTAAAAAAAAGATGTGTGGTGTCGTGGGACACCGTATAGGAACGAAGTTCCTTATTATAAAAATATTCATTTTAAGTTCTATTCGAGGTATAAAGAAAATAAAACTGGAGGTTTTGCAACAACCCACGTTCATTCAGTAACGTGCGAACTTTTTGTGGTACACTTCATTCACGGTTGTTTGCATAAGAGTTAGTGTATTGCGCAAATGAACGCTCTGAGATCGTGGTCAATGAATGATAAAAAAAAAATATTTTTTGTACGCTATTACAAAGTTAACTCGTACACTGTGTGCATTACTAATTTGTACGTTATTACAAAGTTAAGTCGTACACTGTGTGCATTACTAACTAAAATCTTACGTTACGGACGTTTTTTCCCGGTTAGAGTACGCCTCCGCATCGTCCCTTATGGAACTCGTTCCAAAAAATTTATACGACACCACAAGTCGTCCCTGCGTCCACTTAAACATTCGCTAAGACTGTTTTTACTGCTTAAGCTCGCATTTTTTTTGTCATTAGCTATACATATAAGACACTATTAGGTCGTTCTGTGTGTAACGAAAAATGGAAATATCTCATAGAAGAACACAAAATTGTGAAAGCGCTTTGAATTAGGTCTCTAGACTAAGATAACACAGCATTTGTGCAGGCACATGATTGTTTTGTTGCAGCCGGTTGAAGATAATGGCACGACAAAGACGCGCGGCTTCGCTGAGAAAATCTTGCAGTTTATGAAGACACGCTTCAGTACTGCACCAGGCGAGTATTTGATAGGGTTATGTATAAAATTTAAAACAGCACCATCTATTAGTAGCAACGGAAACTAAAACCTGTAAACTAACTATCGGAGTCACAATTGTTGAATTACGTTTTGTAAACACCGATAGATGGAGGTACATTGTTGCTTAACTATTCTTCGGTAAGGTAATAATATGGCAGAATCAGGGCCCTGAATCTGCGATACTTTAAGACAAATATTTTTTTGTATAGAAACTAGCAACATCTCACAGCGGATATTATTAAATATATATATTGTTAAAGTTAAGGAATTTAATTATTGTATAACTAAAAAATTATAAATCATACAAGTCTTTATTTGTTATAGACAAATTGATTAAATTTTATCAATTTGTGGCTTCTACAGGAGCAATGAGAAACTAATCGAAGTGCAGCCATCTAGTGGCCGACGCCCGTAAACATTATTGTTGAGTGCTTGAGTTGCTTATCTATAACTATTTTATGTGTATTATCTATGGACAGGATATTCTAATATGATTTTATTGTGTTATGAAATTCAAAAACTAAATTTTTCTTTCGCTTTTAAATTTTTTAATTTATTGCTTACTACTAATTTATTACTTACTCTCCTTCTTCCAATTCTTGACTACGCCGATGCCAGCTATACTGATTTAACTGAAACACAACTTGATAAACTTGAGCGGCTACAAAATTTCTGCATAAGATTCATATTTGGTTTACGGAAATATGATCATGTATCTGAATTTCGCACTAAACTCAAGTGGTTACCAATTCGCCTTCGCCGCAATACTCATGTCCTTTCATTACTATACTGTACTCTCTTTAACCCCCATGCCCCCATATATCTCAAAGAACGTTTCGAGTTCCTACGTGATACGCATAATTTTTCCCTGAGATCATCGGATAGCCTGAGACTGAAAATGCCGGCGCATTCATCATCATTCTTTGATCATTCATTCACCGTCCAGGCGGTTCGATTGTGGAATGCTCTGCTGGATGCAGTGAGAAGTGCTCAAACTTTAAACTGTTTTAAAATAATGGTGAAGGAACACTACTTATCTTCTTAGTGCTGTTTGTTTGCATCTTCATTTATTATTTCCATACTGTTGATGTATTATGTGTATGTAAGTATATTAGTATGTATTGTATGTAAGTATGTATATTGGTATATAATAATAAGTATATATTTCATATTATATGTAAACGGTATATATTTTGTTTATTGTATGTATATATTTTCTATAACGTATTATCTATAGTACACCGCAACATACCTGCTATATTTTTTTATATTTTCCAGAATTTCTATAAATTATACGGTTGTCTGGAAGAGATCGCTTTTAGCGATAAGACCGCCTATTGTACAAATTTATCTGTTTTTTTGATTGTTTTTTTGAATGTAAATTGTGTTTTGGTGTGCAATAAAGTGTATTCTCTCTTACTAGCTGACCCGGCAGACTTCTTAGTGCCTCAATCGATAAATAAGATCTAAAATAAACTTAAAACAAACAAAAGGAATCCGTCCGACGGGGGACACATCAAAGGGAACACAAAATTGTTATTTTTATTTAATTCCGCGCATTTTCATACTTATCCACCTTTTAAACCTTCTCTGGACTTCCACAAATAATTCAAGACCAAAATTAGCCAAATCGGTCGAGCCGTTCTCGAGTTTTAGCGAGACTAACGAACAGCAATCCATTTCTATATGCATTGCATAATATATGCATATTATATTTATACATATTATAGAGATAGATTATTACGACTCCATAAGGAGTATTTTAAACACAGCATGTTCAGATTAATCGTGGTCTGTTTTTCGCTCATACAAATATTATCCTATATTTCGATATTTCTGAAGAAACAAACACCGCATCAGTCGCCATTGATTACACGCGTCCGGTACAAACACGGAAATGACGTCACAACGCGCCATTGCCTCCAGACTTCGGAAATCAGAGTTCATCGTGTGGAAACAACATTATTTATTATCCTCATACCGTTTGTTTTGTTCGCAATTGATTACCTCACCGCGTGTCCGGCTCATATTAATACTTCGAAACAGATGCTGGCAAGACTGACATATTGGTTTATTCCAAAAAAACAAGTGTGGCACTCGAGGACTGCCGCAGTAAAGCTATTGCATGGCATTTTTGTCAACTTATGCATTATAATTAGACAATAATAATTTAATATTAAAACAATAATAAAATAAAAAGTGTGTGTGTCCGCTCCGACGCACGACTGGAGTTTACTGGATATAAAAAATTAAACGAAACAATACGAGAAATAGTTCTATATTACGACAACACGATACACTACAGATTATTAACAAATTAACGAGACACAAAACAAACGACTAACAAATATATGAAAATACAATAATGAGAGAAACGCGCGATCAGTACGAGGCTTTGTGGCGGACTGCCGGCGCAGCAGCCCGGCGCGCATTTCGTGTGACATGCGCATAACGCATTTCGTGTGACATGCTAGTACGATTTTGGTCCCCATAATTTTCATACCCCGGGCCTATATATGTAAATCGATTCTAAAGGAGTAAACTCCAATAAGACTACGCTATATTTATAAACATTAACAAAAGTAAAACATTAACTGTCCCCGTCACACTCATAAGCTAGACCACGCGAGAGAGAGATGGGCAGCCTTTTCACGATGCGCATGCAGTGCGACGTCACGCCGTGCGCTTATTCACAAACACTACACAAGGGCAACGTGTGAATTCGTTGAACGGTTACTATTGTTGATCGTAGGTTGAAAGCGAGCTACATGGTAGACGGAGTGGGGGTGTTTGGTTTTATTTTCGTTACAGAATTTCTCGATTCGGTCGCCGCGCTGAAAGCCCGCGATAAAAGCTATGCAATAGCTATTCAATTTAAAGTTGGTAAACCTTTGTTGCTGATTAGCTTATCGGAGTCGTAAGGCAGGTCTTTTCAAACCAAAACGCATGTTTAATTTGCGCCAGAACTAAGAAGGTACATTATCTGTGAGAGAGCGTTTATCTCACCGCCGTCCAGCTGGAGACCGAGATATGGATGTCCTAGAATCCTGGTCCTCCCGCGTCCTCCGGGAGACATGTGAGCTCCTCCCACTAGAAGCGACAGGCGTAAATTTAAAAATATTACAATTAACTCTATATTTGTCCGTGTTGTCGTATTACCAAATAACTTTTTCTACTTGTTGAAATATCCCTGATTTGTTAGAGACCAAGCCTTAGATGTGTATCTAAAGAAATACTCGGAATTATAGAACAAAGTTATCCCTTAGTGCTCAGGGTGGGGGGTGCTCGTTAAGAATTTCACTAACACAATTGGTTTTGTCAGCAAGCATCCCTCCTCTGACACAAACGGCGAACTAATGTTAATTGATAATAAATAGTTAGATTACTTATTTATTTGGGTACCAACATGTTACACATCAGCACAGAGCATTACAGGTATTGTATACATTGTTTTCACACTAAAAGCTACCACAATTACAGGTACCGACTGCATGCATTGAAAAAAAAGCGGTTCGTTGTATAAAAAAAACAACTATATATAACATTGCATGAAGACCTACATTATTACACATTTACTACCAAATACGCTATCACTTAATTGAAAAAGCTCATTGAGCAAGGTTGTAGACTTCTAGTCTAAAACTGTCAACAGCTTTTATACAACATCTGTTGTATAAAACCATTACTATCTCAACATTCGACGCTTGCCTCAAATAAAGATTTTTCTAAAACTCCTCTCGTATCGACTGCTTTGTTCTCCCAGCCTGACTCGGAGGCCTTTCTTCTGTAACTTGGAGAAGCTGCTCTGGTTTTCCGAATGGATATGCGAGCTTACGGTGCTCAGCCTGAGAGATTTTGCTAACATCTGTCCTAGCAAAAGCAATGCTCAGCTGGATCTACCACAGAATGGAAATAGCGAGAAACTCCGGGATACCCACAGAGAAGATCCGGCGAGAAACTCCGAGGGTTTGTGGTAGTAGCTTCCATGGCGACTTAGAGAGTCCGCCGGGGCAGCACTCGAGTCCCGGGCGCGTAATTAAAACCGCGAGCTTTTCATAAAGTTCCGTATTCAGCGAGCTTCCATTAAGTCGTGTTTCACATTCATCCCCGTGAAGAGATCGTAGGGGCGGGGAATTTGTTTTTTATTTCAATCGACTTTAAAGAGTCCGCAGATATTTTTGAGGTCGATGTTTCATTGGGATTTGACGCGTTAACTATAATATGCCCCAGTCCGTGAGTCCGTGAGCTGGAAGAACCCACGGGGCTACCAACGATTAGGTAGGGATATATAAATAACGGTACGCCGGTAACAATAACGTCATCTGTCATCAAATAGCAGAAACGAAATCCAAACTAGTAATATAGAGAACGCCGAAGAAGTGTAACGCGATCTATTGTCAAATAGCGGCAAGACAACGACTAGTACTACCGGAAAGATTCTCGATAATTGTAGACTTGTCATGTTGATTATAAAGCGTTTGTAGGGATGACACGAGGCCCCCCACGAAATGCACAGCGGTGCTCTTCAAAAGGGGTCGCCCTCCAAATACCACTTCGAGCAGCCCACTCCCTAATAGGCGCGTTAACACCTCCGCCATTAGCATGGGGCTAATGCACTCGCTTTGGCCAGCCCATACCGTGGACCTCGAAGGTCAAATATCTAGGCATCACCCTCGACAGAGGGGTGACATTCCGTCTCCACATCAAAACGGTACGCAGCCATGCCGTCTTCATATTAGGACGTCTCTACTCCATGATTTGCAAGCGAAGTAAATTGTCTCTTCGAAATAAGATAACACTCTAAAAACTTGCATACGCCCCGTCATGACCTATGCAAGTGTAGTGTTCGCTCACGCGGCCCGCACTAACTTTAAACCCCTTCAAGTTATTCAATCCCGTCCCGTCCAATTAACGGCCGTCTGGTGTAGTGGTAAGTGACATGGTCACTACACAAGGGGGTTGCGGGTTCGAATCCCGCCAAGGGAGGATATTTGTATGATAAATATAAATGTCTTTTCCAGGGTTATGGATGTATATTAAATATGTGTATGTGTATAATAAAAAATCTTACATTTATTTCCGTTATCTGGTACCTGTAACACAAGTTCTTTACGAACTTACCACGGGACCAGTTAACGTGGCGTGATTGTTAGTAAATATTAAATCTCACACCGTGAATGGACCACCGTGAAATTTAACGTAACGTAATCCCGTTTTTGCAGGATAGCCGTCGGAGCACCATGGTTACTAAGGAACGTGGATCTCCATGATGACCTGGAGCTTGACATTATTGCGCCACTTCGAGAAGGCGGCACGACATGAAAACCGTCTTGTCGTGGTCGCCGGTAATTACTTACATACCCGATCTTGTGGACTGAATGGTAAACAGTCGACGTCGCCCTAAACACGTCATTACGGATCCTCCCGATCCACTAACGGTGCTTTTAGGTACCTCAAGCACCGGTACTCTCGAACCCGTCGTTTATGACGAAGGGCTGGACGAGTGAATTAACCCACAGACACAGCCCACTGAATTTCTCGCCGGATCTTCTCAGTGGGTCGCGTTTCCGATCCGATGGTAGATTCTGCGAAGCACTGCTCTTCCTAGGGCCAGTGTTAGCAACACTTCCGATTTGAGCCTCGTGAGCTCACCTACATTTTAGGCTGAAGTGAAGTGAAGCTGAAATAGCCTCTCAAGGAGGAGGAGTAGGAAAAAAAAAACTTGAAGGCAGTTAGTAATCGAATCTACTCGAAGGGGAACACAGCGAACGAATCACCTGAAGCGAAGCGGAAAAAGTGAATTGCGAATTGTAGTGTTCCATAAGTGTTCTTAGTGTTAAATAAAGTTTTGATTTGTACTTCGATCGACGAACGATAGATGGCGCCTGTGATATTACAACAAGTATGTTTACAAGAATTACAAGGTTAAAGATTTTAATCAAACAAGTATCTACTTATATATATGTAAGCTTTGTGTTGACGTTGACGTTGACAGAACCATTAATATTTGGGTATGTAGGTAGGTATCAGAAAAACATTCAACTATTTTTAATAAAACTCCTTGTGAATTAGCTTAATTATAAAAGTAAAAAGGACGATTCAAATTTGAATATAAGAACAGTAAAGCATGAACATTTAATTGTCGATTCTCTGTTTTAGGTTAGTACACAGTTATTTCATTATTTGATATTTGTTAAGTAAAAGTTTAACTGTATTTAATAAATAAAACTCTGTTTTAGATGAATCACATAGTGTTTTTGTTTTAAGAAGAAAGATAATAGATAATCTTATATATATTAATACTTGAAGCAAAAACTTTGTATCCCTTTTTACGATAATTGCGCGGACGGAGGAGTATGACATTTTCCACACTTATAGAGAATATAGAGAAGAGGTGCACAATGCTAATATTTTTTTAAAATAATGCATAAAAGATACATTAAATCATTAAAGAAAACATTACACACACTACATACCATGTATTTGACGCACACACGCATGCATACTATTTATTGTCAAACTTTTGTTCTTGACGTCTGTGGTCAAATTAATTATAGTCGAATTTCGGCTACTGCGGGACCTCTAGTCTTATTAAATAGTCCACTTTGAGGCCAGATACAATGTTTGGGTATAAAGGCATTATTGAAATGACCCGATCATTCTCACTGCAATGAGATTTCATCAATATAAGTGTAATAAATAAACTTCCTTTTCAAAGTTAACGATATTGGTGTTAGTACTGGACGACAGATGGCGCTAGCGACGGTCATAATGTGCAATGATAACAATAACTTATTATCACGGTTTTTCCCCCACCCCGAGCGCTAAGGGCTAACTTTGTTCTTCAATTTCAATTATTTCAATAGACACATCTAAGGCTTGGTCGTTAATGAGTGAAAGATATTTCAATAAGTTTAAAAAGTCATTTGTAATATACCCCTACCTGCGATAGCATTAACAAATATGGAGTTGAAGTCAGTTAATTGTAATGTTTTAACATATACAACTGTCGCTGAGTTTCTTGCCAATTCGGAGGCTAGTTCTTGTGAATTGGCGGTAGTTCTTTTGACGTTCAACAAGTATGTACTTTCATTTTTGTTGAATAAAATTTTTTTGATTTGATTTGATTTGACTTAGCACCTAGTGGACTGTTATGTTGCCCGGATATAATTATTTTATACTTTACTAGCTGTACCCGTCCGCTTCGCCGGGCATTTAAAATTAACATTATTATTTCTCACCCCCCCAAAAATTCTCATCATTAAAGCCCCCGCAACTGGTGTAGGGAGTCCAACACTCATATAAATATTAGCCTATCCATTAAGTACATGTATTTCCTATACGGATACCAATTACCAAGTTTCAAGTCAATCGGATGCATGGTTCAGTAGTTATAACGGAACATCTGTAAAAACCACTGTAGATTTATATATTAGTATAGATGGCGTTCTTCCACGATTATTTGCAGTTTTGCAATTTGCCTGTACAAGCCACGCCATTCGCCATGTTGTTCACGGCACTTAAAACAAATAATTCAAATGATCAATGTCGATGAAAGCGGCGTGCAAATTAATTCTGTTGGCGCGTCGAAATGCACGGGTCTGTGCCATCACTATCGACTGCAGTGCAGTGATGTCGTTTCAAATCTACAGATTGCGATTTTAATGCGAGAAAATAAATGAGATCACGTATATTTATGTCATCATCATCATTCTTTCTTATTACTCACTGCTGAGGTGTAGGGCTCGAATCAAATCCTTCTGTTTCCATCAGTCTCGAGCAGTCTGTTCTAGTTCCTCCCACGTCATGCCCAAGATACCTTCTTACTGGTGGTAGGACCTCTTGTGAGTCCGTGCGGGTAGGCACCACCACCCTGCCTATTTCTGCCGTGAAGCAGTAATGCGTTTCGGTTTGCAGGGTGGGGCAGCCGTTGTAACTATACTGAGACCTTAGAACTTTTCTCAAGGTGGGTGGCGCATTTACGTTGTAGATGTTTATGGGCTCCAGTAACCACTTAACATCAGGTGGGCTGTGGAGCCCATCTAAGCAATAAAAAAAAACCTAGCTCCTGCTCCACCGAGCGACGCCAAGTTGTTCTGGGACGGCCTCTTTTTCTTTTGCTAGACCCTTGCTCTCTTTGATAGGTGAGTATCGGGCTTTCTCAATATATGACCAATCCAATGCACTTCCGGGTATAATAATGTAGTAATACATAAATATAAGTTTCATAATATAAAGATTGAAGTGCCGCTTCAAGCAAAGCGACTTTGTATGTTCCATGGGGAGTGCTCTGAGGAATTGTTCGAGATGATACCGTCATCTCGTTTTTACCATCGCACTGCCCGCCACCGGAGTAGAGTCTATTCACCACTGCGGTCATCCACAGTGCGTTTCCAGAGGTCTTTTTTGCCACGTACCATCCGGCTATGGAATGAGTTCCACTCCACGGTGTTTCCCGAGCGCTATGACATGTCCTTCTTCAAACGAGGCTTGTGGAGAGTATTAAGCTGTAGGCAGCGGCTTGTATCTGACCCTGGCATTGCTGAAGTCCATGAGCGACGGTAACCACTCACCATCAGCTGGGCCGTATGCTCATCTGCCTACAAGGACAATAAAAAAAAAGCGCCCATTTCGAATCTCGTAGTGAGAAATTCTTTTTTTCTCTTTTTTTTAGTGTGGTAATCTCTTTCGCGTGTGCAAAATATATAATTTATCACAATTGTTACACTTTTGATCCTGAAGGCTCACTAAATCAATACATTAAAACAATTCACAGTTGTTGAATCCTACCTGCCAAAAAGTCCGGTCATAGATCATACATATACACGATGTCCGCGGCCTCCACAGATAAACTCACGACACATCCACCGGGCGTTTATTGCTTCAGTAACAGGACGACGTTCTGTGAGTCTCGTGATCACCAGTGCTCAGAACAAGGCTTCTCTTGATTAACGTTTTATTAATGTTATTTACGACAATAAATTATGATTTGCATAATTATTGGGAAATTCGTTGTTGGTGACTGCAGTGACCAATTATACACAGGTGGGCCGTCAGCTCGTCTATCCATCTAGGGAATAAAAAAAAATTGTACTTTACAAATGAAATAGTCGTGGTTGAGTTCGGAAGTCTGCGTTACCTGTTTCATTCATTCGCAGCGGGTCAAGTGGAGAGCAAACAGCGCGCGACCTCAAACAGCCTCATGCGCTCTCCGCACTCGCGTCAGTTGTTTTAAACTTTTTTTAATTAAACGTGTAGTTTGCGGAAACTCAGCTCTGCCCGCTTCGAGTTTCAAATAAATCGTTTTTATGTCGATTTTTGCGAGAAACATGGAAATTAAATGGAAATTTTTGTTTCGTCTCAAGAGCCCGGCTTAAAGCGATGCAGAATACTTCATTACAGATGCAGCGCGTACTCTAAGAACTCACCTCGACACTACCTCCACTCCACTCGACCCAATTCAAGGACTGGTTAATTTGATACATGTCTTGTTCAATTTCATTTTGTCTAGGTACATTTATTAAAATATCTGATTATTGAAGTATTTTTAGTTTGTTGAACATATTTTAATTGATTTTCAACATTATTTCAAGTCGAAAATCGCCAAGAAAATACTAATTATACTCATGGTTACATTTGAGATTAGCAATCTCGAGGGTTCTTGGAGGTGATCGTCGAGGAACTCATACAAGAGTATCCTTGATCGAGTCGAGAAAGTTTCGAGGAGAGCATCATAAATGTGTAATAAATGTCTGCTTCGTATCTATGAGCCGTTTTCATATGAAATAAATCCACTAAAGCTTTGGTATAATTACGTTGAGAGCTTAGTTTGAGACGCTTTTTTTTTTAATTCACTCCCGAGCTTACAGCACACAGTATACATACAACAGAAGGTTCGGTTATGAAACGAGAAGCAGCCATTTGACTCGCGGTCTCATCTCCGGTGGATTACGGGCATAATAATCAACACCCAACATCAGTAATTACGTTACTCATTAATGGGTTTATGGTGATTCTCTGCGACAATTAATATCAGTGGGTATTCTCGACCTGGACTCGGCTGTGGTCTGATATTATTCCGACAGTAATAACGCAAGTGTAATCCATCAGAGTAAATAAAATAAGCAGTAAAATCACATCGGAGTCGTGTTGGCCGCCATCTTACCGCGCCATCGCTCTGACATTCAGCGACTAAGGTTTGGATGTGGCATTGAACTTTATGTTTAACTATTAAGACTAGTATGAAGGTGTTGTTACCATTGAAGTGTAAACTTAGTTTTTATTATAATAAGTGTATGAATATCGTAGGGGAAGCGAGGGAGCCATTCAAGACAGTAACGAACGAATATCAAAACAACTATCGGAAATGTTCCCGATAGTTGTAGACTTGTCGTGTCGACTATAAATGAATTGCAAAGTTTTTTTTTCCTACCTAAGATGATGGTCCATTCAGCCATTTCAGCGTAGCCTTAGTTAGTAGGTGAGCTCACGAGGCTCAAACCTGACGTCGTTGCTAACACTAATCCTATCAAGAGCAGCGCTTCGCAGAATCTACTACCGGATCGGAAATGCGACCCACTCAGTGGGCTGTGTCTAGGGGTTAATTTACTGGTCGAGCCCTCGACAAGAACGATGACCGATGCTTGGGGTACCTAAAAGCACCGTTAGTGGATCAGAATTGTAGAGATGACATGAGGGCAGTACTCAGGTCTACTCGAAGCGAAAAGATCATCTAAGGCGAGGTAGAAGAATCGAATTGCGAATTGTGAAGTGTTTTATTTATCCTGAGACCTAGCTCGTAAAAATATAAAAGAAATTTATTATAGAATATAGAATTGTATCCATCGCACATCCAAATATTGCAAAACTTGTCCAAGCTGAAATGCCACATCCACCACTACAGGACTCTCGTTCACGTTTCGGTCAAAATATTTTATTTGTACATATTATGGGACGCCGGACGACATCGTCAACGGCCCGGCCGAGCCCTTCCTCACCCCCGACATCAATCCTCTTGCCGTCGGCTTCCAGGGTTGACCGCTCATGATATTTACGTGACCACGATTTGTCTTTCTACCCAGAAGGCGACGGAGATACCATTTAATTCGATAAACCTTGCTTTCTCTATAGAACGAGCGGTGTGTAGTCATCAAAATGGTCGGACAAACTCACGGCCCGTCTAACTATAAGTATGTTGGCACGGGTTACGGATGGCTGAGCGGTAGGTTCCGTCATCACTCGTATTTGGTTGAACACAGTTTATAAAAAGTCAATAAAACCTTTTGAATAATAATTATTGAAACTCAACACACACAACTTTCACAATGACAGGATAAGCCGACAGTTTCGTTGCACATACCGACAGACCGACTGACTGACTGACTGACTGTCAGAGACTCACTGCTGAGACGGACGGAATCACTGTCTGACACGAATGCCACGACTCTGTCAACGTACCGCCATTTTATACTGTGGCGTTACGGAGTCTACCCTTCATTTTGTGATATTTATCAAAACAACATTTCATCATTTAAAATAATAATCAAAACCACCGTCTTAATATTACTAAAAGTCGTTATCCACGACAAGTATATATCTAATCAAAGGCCAGTGAGACGTGTAAAAACTCAGTTAAAATCTAATAAATCAGTGCTCCGAGCGTATCGCGTTAATTACTGCGGCGCTGGCAACGTGGCAACACTTACGCAAGCATTTTAATCTGCAGTGTTGCCTGATTAGGAATATTCGAAATATTAATCTCAATAAACGGAATGTCATATGTCTGTGTGTGTGTTTCGCCATGAGTGCACCCCCCCCCCTTCTCTCAGATTACTTGTGCTAGGACGTCTTGTGAGTTCGAACGGGTAGGTACCACCACCCCGCCTATTTCTGCCGTGAAGCAGTAAAGCGTTTTGGTTTGAAGGGTAGAGCAGCTGTTGTAATTATACTGAGACCTTAGAACTAATGTCTCAAGGTGTGTGGCGGCATTTTCGTTGTAGATGTCTCTGGGCTTCATAAACCACTTAACCGGCCGTGAACTCGTCCACCCATCTAAGCAATAAAAATAAAGTAAAATAAAAAGAGTGATACGGTGCTGGTACGTGTGTTGTGTATCTTCTTCCATCTTGCTTCTCTTCCTTCATCTGTCTACTCTCTCGTGAGTCTGTCTATTCGTCTAGTGCTGCGGTCGGGGAAGGTTTTTAATTATTACCTCAAATTATTTTTGTGTAAGTTGATATTGCCCTATGGCGAAAAACAAAAAAAACGAAATCGCTTTTTTTGTAGTATGTTTCATATTATAGCCCCCATGATAATTTAACGATTCTAAAGAAGTTTCACTTCAATATATACTTTTTACTCACAAAAGTTTCATTTTTACCCCCCGAAATTGCATTTTACCTCATTTGGGGTAATTTACCCCGGTTCCCCGACCGCTGGTCTAGTGTATTACGCTAATCTTAAAAAAGATAATTTTCCAGTATGTCTGCGCGGCGGGCGACCATAAAAATCTAAACCGAAATCGTCTTTGTAGCTGGACATGGAGCCATCGTCATCAATTACTGCAACTCCTGAAACAATCTCTGATCTCTGAACTACGGTCTACCCTGAGTCAGGAGACTCCTCTACACACGTCGTCCTAATCGACGGCGCGTCCGATATTCAGTTTACATTAAACCGTCGCAACGCTACCATGAGTCAGCTTAACGGGGGATGATCGGCAACTTCCAAGTTCAAACCGCGAGCTTTGTGCTTCGGGCGGCCTTACACGCCCGCTAATAACGCGGTCATGTTACACAAACTTGGTATGTTGTGTTTTAGCGTAGTAATATGATTGCGAACGGGTTATTGATGTGGAACATGATGAGCAGCTTTAATGCCCTTCCCCTCCAAGCTGGAACACATTGCTGGTTCACGGGACGAGGTGGAGTGGTGGTGTAAGATGTCTTTTGGGTCGCAAACATGCCGTTTGAACATACACTTTGAGTCTCTTTAATGTTTATGAAGTGAAGCTTTTTTAGGCGCGCTGAGCTTAAAATTTAACTTGCGACAGATTCGTTACGGCTAGAGAGAAAAGATACAATTTAGGACGAACGAGAGTGAGAAAATAGATAGAGCGTCTCGCGAACCGCACGACCGTGGAGAGCTAGGTCGTTTCTCTTATACACATTCTGTTTACGGGCGTCGGCCACTAGATGGCTTGTTATTAGTTTCTCACTGCTCCTGTAGATGATAGTAACAGATTAACTACCTTATATTTTATTTTTAATTTAGGATTTAAAAAAAGAAATATTTATTTTCTCTATATAATTTAAACTATATAAATGTTGAAGAGGTCGTTTATCTTATACAAAGCATTCCCTAATACAAGAGAAATTGGATTTAAGACCAAAACACCGCAAAAGAAGTTTCATTTTTTTCACTTTTTTTGTTTACAATTAATTTCACTCCATTACTTTAATGGATTTTATGAATTATAAATTCAATCATCGATTCGGTAGTGGCGCGTCCGCCTCACGCCCCCCGCGACCCCCGTCCTGTTCCCTCGCGCCTCGCGTGTTGATGTCTATTGGCTCCTCGATATTATTGTGCTCTCGCCGGGTCTTCTCAGCGGGTCGCGATTCCGATCTGGTAGTAGATTCATTCGCGAAGCAGTTGCACTTGAGTTGTTAGGTTTCCTTCGGAGGCGCTCGGGCAGCTGTTAGCAAATCCCACCCCTCCTGACTGAGCCCTTGCTCGCCCACCTGTCCTGGTGAAACTGAAAAGGACAGTAAACCCATATTCACCAAAAAAAGTATATTGTGTTTAAAGGAGACTTATTTCGCATTGAAATTTGCATCACAAATAAAGCTATCTAAGACACAATATTGTGGAAGAAGTAGAGAAGTGGAAATATATAGCTAACGGCTCCGGTGGAGACGGGCGGTCTCATCTGCCATCCGAGCAAATATATTTTGAATGGATTGTGCGAGAGCGAACCAATACAATGCCGTTTAAATTCTCACATCTTATATTCAAATTCAAATTCAAAATCATTTATTTCAACTTGGATGTCATCAAAAACACACTTGTTGAATGTCAAAATGTAAAAGAAAATGTTAACTCTACCACCGGTTCCAAAAAAAAGCCACAGTCCTGAGAAGAACCGGCGAAACAAACTCAGCGGGCTATTTTTTTTTTTCTAAAATATTTTCTTTTTTTTTTAAATAAGAAAACATATTTACAGTATATTGTTTTGAAAATAGTAAATGTTTATTGTTCATTTCTTTTCACTTTGTTAGAAGGCGTGAGTTCATACAAAATACTTTTTACATATATTATAGAAAATAAGTAAAACTGATGTGTCTCTGTGTGAATTTTTTTATTCGGAGCGCGGTGGGTGCGGGCAGAACCCCGGTCGCGTCTTGTATTAACTGAAATCACTATTACCTATCGATACGACGCTAATTTTCAACGTATAATAAAAATATATAATAATATATATTGCGGCTTTCTCAAAGATCCTGGGATTTGTAGACAGTAAAGTGGAGATTTTATAATGCCTAATAATCTGATGTCTCTGAGATGCTTAATTTTACGATATGTTACCATTTCACGAGCTAACGTCCATGTGTATCGTAGATCCTCCTGATTCGTTAACGGTGTTTTTAGGCACCACAAGCACCGGTCAACGTCCTCGTCGAACCCATCGCTTGCGACGAAAGGCTCGACGAGCGAATTAACCCATAGACACAGTCCACTGAGTTTCTCGCCGGATCTTCTCACTGGGTCGCATTTCCGATCCGGTGGTAGATTTTGCGAAGCACTGCACTTACTAGGGTCAGTGTTAGCAACTCTCCGGTTTGAGCCCCGTGAGCTCACCTACAAACGTTAGGGTGAAGCTGAAATAGCCTCTCAAGGCTATCAGCATAGGTAGAAAAAAAAAAGCATCGGGTTGGTTGTATACTCGTCTATATTTTAGAATAAAAATACAGTCTAAAAAAAAAATACCAAAACAAATTATGAAATTTCGGTAAAATGTCAATGCGCAGCAAAAAATGTGCACTTTGTTCACTTCTTTTAGAAAAAGAAAAACCCAACGTACGATTCACTGAGTTTTAAACTTAGTCCATCGTTAATTCCTTAGAGTTTGTTAAGTTGTCAATATCTTATCTTTTTGTCAAGTGTGCTTGAACATGCTGGCTTCAGTAACTACATAACGCTATTTATTTTAAATACATATACATAATTATATGAAATACTTCAGAATGAATAAAAAATAAAAGACTAATTGCGTTTTCTGTGATATAATAAAAATTTATATTTTAAAATGTATTGTTATACTAAACAAAACTACTCTCTTTTCGTTAAATGACAGACAGATGAGTAATTCCGTCTAAGAAAAATCTTTTATTAAAATTAAAGAGTTTTTAAAGGTTTTAAATGATATAGGATTTTCTTTACATACCTTTGTTTACTTTTATATTTACTTTTTTTGACTTGACGGTTTGCCTCAATAACAGTAAACATTGGCTTGTTGTTATTGTCAAAAATTTCAACATACTCGCAAAAGACGCTTCATTGCTATGAAAATTTCTTTCTTCAAATAAGTGTTACCGGTAAAGAGCAGCTCGGCTGTGGCTAAAATATGACACGTCTATTTTGAACTTTTGATTCTATGATCATTTGAAATGGTAGAACGCGTGCGCGCTGCAGCTCCGCGCGGCCGCGTCCGTCAGTTGCTCGCGAGCACTCGCGGGGGTTGTGCGTGTCTTGTATTTGCTGACCGCGTTCTATCAACCACCTGTTCGAATATAAAAATACGACTTAAAACATTCTTATTTTGTAAGTTTTCACATAAAGCATGAAAGGTTTTGTATGGAAGATATTATTTCACGACAAAACTAGTCTCCAATGCTCCAATCTTTTTGTTGTGAAAAAATTGCGCGACCCGTTCTTATAGGGGGAAAATGAATAAGGCTAGAGAAAGTCTATGATAGTACTCTAAATCCTAAGCTGCGATCAGTCCCAGCCACTTCCAGCTACGTCCCCACCGTCAGCCGGCAGTACAGCACCGGCACACACTGTTCCAACGCATGTGTCCGAATGGCTTCCGCGAAGAAGGAGTAGGTAGCAGCACACATGCTACACTTAGATCAACTGGCATTACCATTATGGTGGTGGGACGAGGTTTTATTTATATATTTTAAATTCAGGGAGCTGTGAGCCCCAGTGTTGGAGGCGCGCTGGTTGACCACTCGTAGCGGATAGGAGGTTCGTGACTCCAAAACAGATTTACAAAATAGTTTTTAATGAGAACACAACTCGTCGTTATATATAGATATACAGAATGTACAACCCACTGAGTTTCTCGCCGGATCTTCTCAGTGGGTCGCGTTTCCCATCCGGTGGTAGATTCTGCGAAGCACTGCTCTTGCTGGGGTCAGTATTAGCAACGTCCTCAAGGTAGATCCCCGTGAGGCCACCTCTTCGCTCGGCGAATCTAGTATGTCCCCTCGAGGTTACTAGAATAGGTACGAAAAAAAACCCTGTAAACCGTATAATATTTCGGTTATGAAATATATATTTGAAATTCGGAAAATTTATCTTCTAGAAATGTCATTAGCGCGTTTCTAGTTATTATCAGATTTCTTTTATTCCATGACGGTTTCGATTATGGATAGTTTTACGAGTTAACAATAATATCTATCAAACATAATGGAGATTTGTAGTTGTTGAAGTATAATCACCTAATAATACCAGTGACGCAATAACACGTACTAGTGGTCCCGCAGTAGTCGAAATTCGACTATAATTAATTGAAATTATACGTTTGAATATTATTAGGTTCTATTTTCAAGAACAATACTTTTACTATCACAGATTTCTCTAAGACTACAACACTATAGACAAATAATATTAAAGACAAACAATATTAATCTATTCTCAATTTGACCACAGACTTTAACAATAAACAAAGTAGTATACATATTATTATATGCGTGTGTGTGTCTATTACATGGTAGTGCGTGTAATGTTTTTATTTTTATTGATTTAATATATTTTACATGCATAATTAAAAAAACTCCTTCTCTATATTCTTTATAGGTGTGGGAAATTTCAAATTCCTCCGTCCGCGCAATTTTCGTAAAAAGTGGTACAAAGTTTTTGCTTCACCTATTAATATATAGATAGTTCGCACCTGGTCGCGACCTGGCCTGTATTTTTATCAATGATCGATGCTACCCCGCCCTCCTCTCTAAATATTATTCATAGTCTATATCGTGTAGGGATGTGAGGTCGATTGTCGATGGTTTATATCGACTGCAACGATGTCCAGTGACGGCTGCGGGCACGTAGCTATGATTACATCTAGATCGAACACAGAGATCACAGAGATCACAGACATCACACGTCATAGTAGTTAGTAGAGTCCATGGACGTCATAGGATGAGGTCGCGGTGTCAATTCTATAAAACAACGGTGGCTCTATTGTCCAACAGCGTGGCTCGTCGCAGCAGAACTGTTCAAAGACTGTGGTAGTAAGATCATTGTACGGTACTATACTCAGCGGACCCCCCGGACACCGCGCAGTACTGGTCTCTGTCCGGGCGTGAAGCCGCACTTCGCTCTGCTAAGCCTCCCAACACTGTAGGAGTTAAAAGACGATTAAACAGCGTACGGAACCACCAAATCAATTTAATTTTTTTAACTGACCCAAAAAAGGAAGAGGCTGTCAATACGATTGTTTTTTTTCCTTACCTTATCGTTGGTAGCCTAATGGGCTATTCCAACTTCACGCGGACCGGTAAGTGAGCTCATGGGCTCAACCTGAGAGAATTTGCTAACACTGGCCCTAGAAAGGGCAGTGCTTCGGAGAATCTACTACCGGATCGAAATCGCGACCCGCTGAGATGATCCGGCGAGAAACTCAGTGGGCTGTGTCTATGCGCTAGTTTGGTCGTCGGAGTCGACAAGTTGACTCGACAGTCAAGACGGTGACTGGTGCTTGAAGAGCCTAAAAGCACCGATAGTGTTTCCGGGTTCGACTGTATTTATCTCAAAACTTTTGTCTTGATGAATCTATTTTGAGGGTATTTTATTATTCCGAAGTCGGTAGTTTTCGTGTAGCCCCATTTAAATCGTTTCTATATCGGACCAGTCGTTTTTGGACTATCTTTAATAATGCACGTTTAATTCGCTTCGACTATATTTATGATATACTCATTTTAGTTTGTCGAAAATTTTTTTCTCTTTTGCCTTTTTGTATCCTTTGGATGCCGCGCGGGCGGACTGTCTACTTGATTGGACGTTTTAGAGTGTGTGGAAACTTCCTTCGACGTTGACATTCCATAAAAACAAACACACAGCAAGCTAATAGAAGCGTGCCAGTGTGTGAGTTAGACTAAAGGAAAGATCTTCCACCGAGCGGCTGATATTGCTCGGTAGACCGACGGTCCGTATGTGGATGTTCGGAGCTTGTATATATGCAAGCTCATCTTGTTGATGTCGTTAGCGAGATTCAGGCATCTGTCGAATGTCTTGTGTTCAAGGATGGCTACCCGCCACATTAGTAATATTTGTTAGCAGACCCCCTTAGGAAATGGGATCTAAATAGATTTTCCGGTAACAGTCAAAGGAAGTTCTTCCCGCGGTCCTGTTGACAATGGACAGCTGCAGTTCCATAGTGTGTCGCACGGCACGAAACAAGATAACGAAATTGATGCAAAAGCTTCAAGGAGTAAGTGGCGAGACCACATCGACCTCCGCGTCAGGTGACCACTGACTTGCACACACGGTATACTAGCTAGAGGTCAACCGAACTGGTCATCTGGGTAGTCCTATAGGTCGATAGGGCAACCGTTCCTCATGTTATTGTAAAGAAGGTACCAGTTAATGAGCCTGCTCAGCGTATACCCGGGTCTGTCCACGTTGCGAAATAATATCTCAGCCTGCCTTCAGACGTGAGATGGGTCTGGTGGGATTGAGACGGTCCAGACTATAGCCATGCAGCGCGGTGTACTCTCGGAGGAAACGCGTGGACTGGTACACGTAGAACACCCGAATAGTTGGGCTGCAATCAGGAAGGAAGGATGAAGGCTTGGGAAGGAGATGTAGTTAGAGGGTGATAGTCTGGGGTAGCGTTTGGGCTGATTGGCTGAGGATCTTCTGCCATAAATACGCGCGTGATAGTGTGTGTATGTGTGGGTGTGTGTGTGGGTTTATTGTTCAATTAAAATAACGAATTATTCTGAAAGTGTGACAGGCGCCTGGAGGGCTCCCTTGGAAATACATGGGTACGTACTATATAAATACGTATATATATAATCGTTTTTCTTATACATATTTGTTTTTAGAGGACAATCAATTAAAATTGCGAGGGAACCGTCAATGACTCCTCACGCGATTTGTCGCTATGGCGACAAACACCGTACATGTCATTAAAACTATTCTTACGTTATTACTTATTAGTGTCATTAGTATCATTAGTGTTATTATTGTCATTACATCCGACATTCCGAATACTTTACAGTTTGCCCGCAATGTAAAAAGACAAATCTGGTGCATTGTCGTTGACCCCGTTAGCTATATGCGTTACATTGCGCGCTGCTAAGGGACTCGTTTCATTGAAATCAACACACAGTAAGACTTTTATTTTACAATTTCCCCAAACTTTTCGCAAATTACAAGAACTAGTCTCCGGAGTATAACCGACTTTTGAATTAATTTGATTTAACTCGCAGACCAGAACTGCTGAGTCTAGTAACACACTCGTACTAATAATTTTACTGGTGGACCTCTTATAAGTCCGCACGGGTAGGTACCACCGCCCTGCCTATTTCTGCCGTGAAGCAGTAATGCGTTTCGGTTTGAACGGTGGGGCAGCCGTTGTAACTATACTGAGATCTTAGAACTTACATCTCAAGGTGGGTGGCGCGTTTACGTTGTAGATGTCTATGAGCTCCGGTAACCACTTAACATCAGGTGGGCTGTGAGCGCTCTCATCTGTTACTGCGTTCCTCGTTATCTGGTCACCCGATGTTAAAGGACCGGGACGTTCAAAATTGGATCGAAGTAGTGCTTTAGGACGGCTCTGGGCGTTCGTGACCCCCCGGGGCAGAGGGCGCCGCCCCACTGGGTTCGGCTTCGACGACCGTTATTTGATACGACATAACCGCTTATTACTAGACGGGTTGTACGCAGAAGCGCAGTTCAACGAGGTAGAACTGATAAACCCCCCCACTGGAACAGTCGGGTAATCCATGACCGATTTCCTTAAGATATTTACGTGCGTTATTAAGGCGGCGTGTGACAGTATGTGGCCCGCGTCAGTCGCTCGGGGTGGGGGTGAAACTACCCTCTCGGCTCGTCGTAAATCAGCTCTGGCGGCGCAGGGTTGCTGCCGAGGAGTACAGCTAATGGTGCTCTCAGTAAGCTCCTAAGATTTCACTGGATCGATATTTCATTTCGATTGATTACAATTTTACGATAAATTTTTTTACGCCGGCAACAAATTGGATAATTCTTATTTTGTTGTGTTTATTATTGTCAGGAGAATGTTTTTAAGAAAGAAAAATTAAGAAAATTGCGCGCGCAAAATTAGAAATTTTAAGAATAAATAACCACCCTACTAAAATTTCTAATGAATTTCTAATGTAACCTTAATATGGCGTTTAACATAACATTGAGAGAATGCGTGCTGCAAATATCGTAAAAGAGGACGATAAAAAAACTGAATAATGTTTAAAACAAATGTATGAAAGAAAATTTAATAAAATCAATAATAAATTACAGTCCCCGTTTTCATATAACAGAGTATATACATGTGTTTAACTAAAACCTGAAGATTTTTATAATCTTGATACTGACAATAACGGCCTGACGAGAAAACAATTGCCATATTGAGAGAAAGAAGAGTGTTTAATTAATCAATTTAAGAGAGTTCAATTAAACCAGTTCTTGATATGCTGACTACGTTACAAGACAGCACGCGCAGGATGGGAGTCAGGACCTATCAGACCAGATTATTTCCTTCACATCGGATATCCGGGCAGCCCTGCGTTCTCCCGGTGATGTCCCGTGAGCGTTACCGTTGTATTATTTAAGGATTTGTCACGCAAAGTGTACACAAAAATACGGACGTATTTTATGTGTGAATTATTTATAGACTAAATATTTGTTTCGATATAGATGCGACCAACCGAGCGATGTTCCGTGTATCCAGTAGATATGGCGGGGGTGGGAGGATCGGACCAGGACACAGAGATTAGTGGTGGACCTGGTGTAACACACAGACAGATAAGATACTCGTAGCATTTATATTCTCGTCAAGGGCTCGGCGAGTAAATTAACCCACAGACACAGCCCACTGAGTTTCTCGCCGGATCTTCTCAGTGGGTCGCGTTTCCGATCCGGTGATAGATTCTGCGAGGCACTGCTCTTGTTAAGGTCAGTGTTAGCAACGTCGTCAGGTTTGAGCCTCGTGAAATGGTTTCTCAAGACCATCAGCTTAAGTAGGAAAAAAAATTCGTTGCATTTGCAAAATGCACTTTGTATTATAAAATATTCCTTACCATTTGTTGTCAAAACAAATTTAATTAAAAATTCCTTTTTTTAAATTATGTATTCCTGTTTAGCACAAGTAGTTCTATCCATTTACAGTCTGTGCACTAATACAATTTGAACACTAATGAAGACTACACAAGTACAAATCGAGAACCGTCCCCTTTTTAATTCTTAGTCGATGAAACAGAGTTACATGGAGAGTCCAGCTGTCCTCACAACTCAATTCCAAATGGTAACAAGTCCGTACAAGGAGCTAAACGAATTTGTCTTTATTCGAAATTTCTAAATTAAAAAACAAAGGGACACAATGAAGCCTAATGTAACCCAGTTCATTGTTTGAAATCTGTTTTATTACCGACTGTACTGTAAGCACAGGGACGCACTCGGAGCGTCCCGCCGAGCACGCGTGCCCCCATCTGCTCTGTGAACTCAGTGTGAGTTTTTAACGTTCTCGATCGCGTAAAAGTTAACTCAAATTTGTATGCAGCTGGAACAGCGCCCCTAGCGGCAAACGTAGGCAAAAGTTCCAACTCCATACAAATTTTAGATAACTTTTCACGCGATTGAGAACTTTAAAAAATTCGAACTAGGCACACTGAATTTGGAAAATTAAATTAATAATTCATGGTTAAATGCGGTAACAAAGTAATTGAGGTTTGTTGAAGGATCCCACAACTAGTATGAAAATATATTTGAGACTTTGATGTCTCAAGGTCTCAAGGAAGCTTGCGTCGTTCAGCAGCAGTGTGCTCGGTGTCTAACTAGTCGTTGTGTGTGTGTGTGTGGTCTCGTGCGGAGGAGCCCGCGGGGTAGTGACAAGGATCACCTGAGCTATCTTCAAATAGTCGGCAATTCTAAAATATCTCAGAACCACGCGATAATTGCGCGCCTTTGCTTACTATATCTTTCTAAAGTAAGCGTCATAGAAGGATGGATTTATCATGATTAGAATTAACACGAATATCTACGAAATAAAAATGAATTGCTGTTCGTTAGTCTCGCTAAAACTCGAGAACGGCTGGACCGATTTGGCTAATTTTGGTTTTGAATTATATGTGGAAGTTCAGGGAAGGTTTAAAAGGTAGATAAATACACAACAACAATTCTGTTTTCCCTTTGATGTGTCCCCCGTCGGACGGATTCGTTTTGTTTGTTTTAAGTTTATTCTAGACAAAAGTTTAGATCTTTTATTTATCGATTGAGGCACTACGAAGTCTGCCGGGTCAACTAGTATATAATACATCTTAAGAGTGAGTGAAAATATGAGTAAAAGTGCAACAAGAAAGATTTTAGGTCTGCGCTCTAACACAAACTGTAATCCGATGGAAGTTAGATTGCGTGAGGTCCACAATATTCAAAATTTAATGGAATTTGTTTATAGTGTTTTGGAAATCAATCACGGCAAACGTAGCTGTATAAATGAGAGGTACAGTGGCCCCCCGACCGCTGACCGAGTGCCTCTCTGTGCCGGGACACGCGTTCCCCACCCCTCGCAACCGCACCCCCTGCTGGTTAAATAATAATAATTATTGATTTGAGTTCTAGAAACAAAATGTAGTGGGCCAGTGGTCGGCGTTTCACGGTTCTTTGGCATCCCGACTACAGACGGCTCTGCCGCGAAATGCTTAGTCCAAACATTAGTATAAGAATAATATTTATTAACTTGCCTTGATGAGGTAAGACGAGTAAGCGTTTTTGAAACAGGGCTATAAAAATATACGTTAAAAAATGCCTCTCTTTCAATAAATTAGTGATCGCCTTTTGGTCGAAATTCGACCATAATTGATTGAAATTATAAGTTTGAACATTGTTATGGTTCTATTTTCACATTTGATATCCATTATAATCATTGTTCTATAGTCACAGATTTCGCCAACACTACACTTTAGACAAATAATATTAAAGAGAAATAATATTAATCTACATATTCTCAATTTGACCACAGACTTTAAACAATAACAAAAGTTTGACAATAAAAGATTATATGTGTGTGTAGGTATGTCAAATACATGTTAGTGTGTGTAATGTTTTTTTAATGATTTAATGTATCTAATCATCTTATATAATGTATCTAATCAGCATATATTTTTTTCTAAAATCTTCCATAATATGATAATTAAAAATTAATTCACAATTTTTTACGCTTTTCTCACTTATCCGTCTTCGCTATCTTCCTTTTCTCTGTCATTCTCTTTTCCCTTTCTTACCGTTTCCTCTCACACACATCTTAACGCTCTTTTAATACTTTCCGTTCTTACCAATCCAATATTCATATATCTACCGATAATTAATATACCTTGTCTATCAACTAGGGACAATAACAAACACAAAACGACCCCCCCGGGCCCCGCACCACCGCCTCCCGCCCGCCCGCGTCACTCGGTGTCGCAAGATGGCGGCCGGAGTCGTATTAAATTCCCGCGAACTTACGATTTATTTACCCGCAGACTTGAGCCACAGTTTATTACACACAGTCGATCAATGTCATGTAGTTTCGGTATAAAAGCTAATCTTAAACAAATTGAATGTCTCGGAGACGCGAGTTCGCGTGACATCTGGGCGGTTTATTTTATTAACGCTGAACAAAACACGACCTGGGCGGTGACAGGGCATGTCTGAGGGTCTACTGAATGAAGCGCTCGTAGGTTCCGCTCTGATCAGTACGACAAGCCCTTCATAGCTCGCTTTTGTGAACTCATTTGCTAATCTGCTGGGTGTGCGGGTAAGGTCCAACGTGCAACTGGAGTTTACTCTTCAAGTACGATTGTTTATGAACCTATCGAGGAGTGCAATGCTATTTGGTTTGATCGACATTTTTAGAACTTTACAGAGCAGCCATTCAAAGGTAACGTTTTGGAAGAAATATCATAACCAAAAAACTTCTTCAGGTATTTGAATGGAGTAGTAGTAACTTAATTGAAGTTCAATTAAAACATCGAATTGTTCATAGTAATACCAAATCAAACGAACCTATAATTACAAAAATAAATGTCGCTAAAACAAAGCCTTTCACCCCTCGATATAATAAGTTAAGGATGTAAATAAACGCTTATCTCATACTATTTAAAGCATGTATAATAATAACACGTATATTTTGTCATCTATTATCAGATGCTTATGTTAAGTAAAGTTATTTAATTTTAAAACGTTTTGATATCTCGCTAACAGAGTTAATTAAAAATCTTAAATATGTAATGGTTATATCTTATTATTCAGGTTGTCTATTAAATCAATGCTATCTGTGCCAAAAGAGTAATGTCGAGTAGAATATAGACTAAACTACTTGAGAGTCCGCGTGGGTAGGTACCACCACCCTGCCTATTTCTGCCGTGAAGCAGTAATACGTTTCGGTTTGAAGGGTGGGGTAGCCGTAGTAACTATACTTGATACCTTACACCTTATATCTCAAGGTGGGTGGCGCATTTACGTTGTAGATGTCTATAGGTTCCAGTAACTACTTAACACCAGGTGGGCTGTGAGCTCGTCCACCCACCTAAGCAATAAAATAAAAAAAAGTAGATGAGGGGACTTGGGCCGAAATAACTGAACACAACACATATAGCGTTGAAGTGTTAGGTCCAATTATTTATTTATTTATTTATTTTATTTATTTATTTATGTACACACAGAAAACAAGACACAGTACAGAGTAATAGGAAAATTATTAAATATTATTATTAATTATTATTAATTATTATATTATTATTAATTAAAATTATGTTATGAAAAAAAATTAAATAGTATATATTTTAAGTGCGCAACAAATTGTCGTAGCGGGATTTTATGTCGTTGACATAGACAGAGCCACACAAAAGGCGGGTACCCTGGTCTTAATGGAATACGTACTTGACAAATATTCACGATTGACTTACACCGTGAAGGGATTATCCTTAGTATAATACAAATCAAACCCAGAAATTTTTGATTTCCATAATTACTGATGGTAGAATGTCTTGTGAGTCCGTGGGGGTAGGTACCACCACCAGTAGTGAAGCAGTAATGCGTTTCGGTTTGAAGGGTGGCGCAGCCGTTGTAACTATACTGAGACCTTAGAACTCATATCTCAAGGTGGGTGGTGGCATTTACGTTGTAGATGTCTGTGGGTTGTCTGATGCTGTAACCACTTAACACCATGGGGACTGTGAGCTCTTCCACACATATACGCAATAATAATAAAAGTGAGTGTACTTACCGCTGCAAATACTCTGTGTACAAGAACGTTAGGTTTCTTGAATCATAACAATTTGTCATTGACGAACAAAAGTATGAAAAACATTTGTTTTTTTGACAACCGTACGCTGAAACAAGATTAGATATTATAAAAACAATAAAAAACATGATATTATAAAAAAAAAATAGTATTATTTACTGTGATTAATTGGTATTTGTTGAATTATGAGGACGCAAATTGAAATAGCTAAGTTGTTGTTTATCCGCTTGCTGCCCTAGCCCACTGAGTTTCTCGCCGGATCTTCTCAGTGGGTCGCGTTTCCGATCCGGTGGTAGATTCTGCGAAGCACGGCTTTTGCTGGGCTTCGTGTTAGCAACGTCGTCAGGTTTGAGGCTTAATTTAGATAATTACAAATATCATGAACCACATTGTAAGCGAAGAGCAGGCGACTGTTCTTTTTTTTCATAATTCTTTATTTCTGTAAAAAACATACATTTTGTTAGTAATTTAAAATAGTTAATAGTTAATAAGTAGTAATTGTAATAATTAATAGCTGACTCTAATTATTATTATTTTTTATGAATATTTCCTATGTGACTGCTGCAAAGGCTAGCATAACTAGCAGTTCCTCGATCTTGATAATATGTAGATAAGGACCACAGCCTGTATTAGTTCTCAATTTCCATCAACGATTGCATGTACCCTGTATATGTATATGTATTATCAGAAATCACAAAAAGCTAAAAAAGCTAATGATTCTTTTATATTTGTTGCTCTGGTAGGCAGACGGGCGTACGGCCCACCTGATGGTGAGTGGTTACCGTCGCCCCTGGACGTCAGCAACGCTAGGAGCAGAGCCGAGCCGCTGCCTGTCGTTAAGAACTCTCCACATGTAACACATCCCCTCCACATGTGGAGGGGATTTTATTCTAAAGCCGGATGGAATCTAGTAAACTTAAATTTTTTTGCTCAATACCCTGTTGCCAGGGTAATGAAAGTGGCTCCGAGAGAATCAGCAGGGCACACATGATATCGTCTCAGTAACAATGTGGATAAGATCGCCTGCTGGCACACATATATCGTCTAAGTAAACTTGCTCCGAACAAACATCTCGAATTACACATCAAAACCATCTTGTGATCTTTGCGACCTATTCAAACAAACTGAACATTAGCTTCTATGAAACAAAAACAAAGATGAGGGGTGCCGCACCCTTCAGGCCGTAGACGGTTCAAGAACGTCTAGATGTTTCTAATCTAATCTAATCTCTAAGGATGCTTAGCCAACATACCCGCGACATTTATCATGGTAGATGGTGGAGGCGGATTAGTAAGAGGTTCAGTTGTCTGCAACAGAGCTGGTCCTGTGCCCCGTGAGGCCACGTCACGTTGTCTGGGAACATTTACCAGTGTAAGAGTCTCCTCTCTGGATGCTGCATTTTTTTAATACGCTTTTATTAGCTTCAGACGTATGTATGTTAGTATGTAACGGAATCTTTGAACATGATTTTGACCCCCTTCAAAACGTCGAATTAACTCGAAATTTGGTATACTTATTAAGGTTATTAATAGTTATTAAAAAAAATGACATTCAACTAAAAATGGAAAAATAAATAATAGTTTAAAAAAACTAACAAAATACGATTTTATGGGATGTATGGTATCAGTAAATTTGGTATACTTATTAAGGTTATTAATAGTTATTAAAAAAAATGACATTCAACTAAAAAAATCAAAAATTAATAATAGTTTAAAAAACTAACAAAATACGATTTTATGGGGTGTATGGTATCAGTAGTTCTAAATATTTTATGAACAGATATGAGTAGAAGGGTTATTTTCATAATATCCTGAAAAGCACCCCTCACTTTTTTCACAATAAAATCATTTTTTCTTACACTATTTTTAATTCAAATTTATATTAAAATTTATTTTCTATTTTTTAGTTGGATTTTCTATAAAAGCGTATTTTGTTAGTTTTTTTAAACTATTATTTATTCTCCAAGAAGTGATCTTCGTAAAGTATAATGATGATACTGTTAGATATTATTTTTAATGATCCCACCCGTCGCTGTTCTCTACGAAGTGGCTTGTTATTTATTGTAGCAAATATGTTTTATCTGATTTGTGGAAATATTTATGATTAACGTTAATTTTATCAGGAATCTTTAGCAAAGCAACCCTTTTTATTTTTTATTGCTTAGATGGGTGGACGAGCCTCACAGCCCACCTTGTGTTAAGTGGTTACTGGAGTCCATAGACATCTACAACGTAAATGCGCCACCCACCTTGAGATATAAGTTCTAAGGTCTCAAGTATAGTTACAACGGCTGCGCCACCCTTAAAACCGAAACGCATTACTGCTTCACGGCAGAAATAGGCAGGGTGGTGGTACCTACCCGCGCGGACTCACAAGAGGTCCTACCACCAGTAAAACGACCCTGTACGTTTCGAGAATAAAATTTCAAGAAGAAATTCCTCATCAAGCAAGTATTGCGCGAGCTATTCGCCATTACCCACAACTCGCCTAACTACTAACTTCCGAATAGTTGGAGTCGGTCCGTGGTCCGCACCAAGAATGTCCGAGCGGCGACCTTTCTCGGCGAACTTTAATACACGTCTATAGTTTGTACATCGAGTTTGTTTATTGATAACGAGCCCATAGACATCACCGCGTCAAGCCTGCTTTGCTGTACTGTACTGATACTACCAGGGCACACTTCACTCAGTTCAAAGGGCTTCCAGAAATCTCATTGAAATTTCCAGTACGGTGTTTCATTGGCCCGTGGCCCGCTCACTGAGCCGTGAGTAAATTCGTTGAGGTCGACGACTCCATTATGAGGTCTATATATAAGGAAAAGTCGCGTGTCACGCCAGTGTTTAGAGATTCAGTATATATTAGTTCGGGCTGTACAACAGACTAGTTCGCAGTGTTACGGTTTTGATTTATACACAAAGTTTGACATCAAAGCTTCGAGCTTTATCGATTGTAAGTTTCGGGGCGGAGAGCTTAATACCGGGACAACTATTGTTTTTACTATTGTACAGTACAGTTCGTGGTGGGATGCCAGCCATCTCTCTACAGTTGGATTCTGTTTTTGTAACTATCTTAATGTAATAGTGAGGGATTAAAAAATGTTTGGGGATTAAGCGACTTTTTTACAACTTTGCAGGAAGGAGAGCTATTTAAAGCTTTAAGCATTTGGAAAAAAACATGCTAGTGTGGTACCAACTCTGGTTTTGTTGCAGTGAAATGATACCACTAATTACAATTTTATATTTAATTAAATAGCGATCAAATAATACAAATGTTAATAGCGAAGCACCAGTGTATGTTTTGTCTCGAACTCAACCGATTGAAAACATTTTGCGAGTATAATAGCCGGCAAACTTCTGGAGCATTTGTCGACGTAGTGGGGGTAAGTTCGCGCATGGTACACTCACGTGCAAAAACAATATTTACTCTGCTTCATAATGCTATTAAATTATTAAAATCAACATATTTTATTTATTATAGGTTAATAATTGTAATAATTTAATCTTGGGGTAAAATAGATATTCCTTCTATTAAGTCAAAACTAGAGCTGTTGCCAGGTCTTGGTTCAGTTGAAGCGAGGCTGGTATTTGTATTTTTTTTTCGTTATCATAATCTTGACCAGCATCATCATCAATGTTTTCATCACCCGAGTCGCTATCATCGTGATGAGTCGACATAGGGCTCATCGGTGTAGTTTACAACTCGGTCGGTTCGGTCTTCTTTTTTGTCTATAATTAATTATTTTTTGAAGATATTCGATTCGTAGTAATCGAATGTAACTTTTTTCAATTACCAGCTTCCGATTACTTTCTGGTTTTTTTTTCCATCATTCTTCATTCCGAGCCATTAAAATTTATATCTTCTTTAAATTTTTCGAAGCCTTTCTACGATACGGAGTTTCGCTGCTTGTTATGTAGTTATTATGATTACATCTTTTTATTACAGATTGAACGAAACTATCCATTCTGGTAACTTTCTTCTTCCCTGATCTTTTCTTACCCGGAGTCCAAAATACGGCGAGCAAGCCAGAGTCTTTAGCTTCGTTAATAATGCACCTAGCAGTACTCACTGATGTTTTTCTTGCTTCCGAAGTCTGTTTTACTTTTTCCATATCATTCTTCTCCTGTTTTATAATGAAGCAATATACGTCGTACACAAATTTTCTACCCTTTCTTTTGAATACTACGCCATAGTGTATTTTTTATAAAAAATCAACAAACACTCAACATATAGCAATGGCAACAAAGTCAACAAGCAATTATAACAAATAACTTAACGATTAATAACGATAGACTTTTTACTGTACGCAAGCGTACTTTTGGGAGCAAGCGGAACGAGGGCGCGGTGCGGGGCGCAAGGTTCGACTGATCTACCAATAACGCGCTCGATACGATTTTCCCTCCCGTCGCGCCTCACCCTCACCACCAAAGTGATCTAAAATTCGGTTCTGCGCAGTCAAGGTCATTTGCTCACGAAGTTTGCCGGTTACTATACCGACGAATATTATATAAAGTGCGATGCTCCAGCGCAGGGCCGTACTCAGCGCAGGGCCGCACTCAGACTCGCTACAGCACTCCCCTCCGAGATCGCTACGGCGATCGAAGTTCTGCTCTAGCTAACCCTGGTAGTAGTCCGGGAATCGCACTCGTCTTCCACTTCTTGTCTTCTTCTCGGACTCTGGTGCAGGTGACAAAGTGGCTGCTGGGGATGGAGTAGGAGGTGTATCTGCAACATTTATAGCTTCTCGAGTTATAAAAGCTGGCTTCAGCCGATCTAATGAAACATTGACCTTTCTACCGTGGACTTCAACCTTAAAAAATTTTTCGTGACGCTTCAACACTTTGTGTGGACCAGAATAGGGCGCTTCAAGGGGTCTGCGAACATGGTCCTGTCTCACGAAGACATGGGTAGAAGTTTGCAGATCTCTTGGTACGTAAAATGGTCCTTTTCTATGCCATGCCGCTGGTGTAGGTGTAAGGCTAGACATCTGTTTAGCTAGACGTACCGCGAAGGAAGTGACATCACTGGTAGTGTGATCTTCGTATGGAAATAGAAATTGCCCAGGTAAGCGTAAAGGTTCCCCATACACCAGCTCGGCAGCAGAAGATTGAATGTCTTCCTTCCAAGAAGTACGGATGCCGAGCAGCACCAGTGGTAAAGCTTCGGTCCATTGGCTAGTACTGTGGCACATTATTGCTGCCTTCAGCTGGCGATGGAGTCTCTCAATCTTCCCGTTAGAGCTTGGATGGTAAGATGTCGTACGGAAATGCCTGGCTCCCACCATGGACGTGATGGACTTGAAGAGAGCTGATTCGAACTGTCGACCCTGGTCGGTGGTAACTTGAGTGGGACAGCCGAACCTGGATATCCATCCTGATACGAGAGCAGTTGCGCAAGCTTCAGCAGTGATCTCCATCATCGGTATTGCCTCAGGCCATCGCGTAAAGCGGTCGATGACGGTAAGGCAATATCTGTAATTAGCAGAAGGGGTTAGTGGTCCTACAATGTCGAGATGGATACAGGAGAATCTCGACGTGGTCAAAGGAAAACGGGAAAGTGGGGCTGTTGTGTGACGGGTAACTTTGCATCGCTGGCAGTGCAAGCAATTCCTTGACCAATCTCTGCAGTCACGACGTATTCCAGGCCATACAAATCGTTCGGTCACAAGTCGGACTGTAGCAGCACCACCTGGATGGCTAAGACAGTGCAGTGAGTCGAAAACTTGCTTCCGAAAATCAGGTGTGACGTAGGGTCTTGGCGGTTGCACTGACATGTCACAGTACAGTTCCGTGTGTGATCCAGCTGGAGCTATCTTCCGTAGCTTTAGTGACGATCCCTTGCTGAGTAGGTTTTGTAGTTCGGGATCTGATTCCTGTGAGAGGGCTAACTGATGGAAGTCGATGGCTTGTACCTCCTCTATACGTGACAACGTGTCTGCCACAATATTCTGCGTACCAGGTATGTACCTTATATCAGTGGTGAACTGTGCGATAAAATCAAAATACCTGTACTGTCTTGGAGAACAATTATCTTTTGACCTAGAGAAAGCGTAAACGAGTGGTCGGTGGTCGGTGTATATACTAAAGTTTCTAGCTTCTACCATATGCCTAAAATATTTAATTGCTTCGTATATCGCTAGTAACTCCCTGTCATATGGACTGTACTTCCTCTGACTCGGACTTAATTTTTTGGAGAAGATCCCGAGTGGTTCCCATTGGTCTTGTACACGCTGTTGCAAAGTCGCTCCAATAGATACGTCAGATGCGTCAGTAACTATAGACAACTCAGCTTGCATATTGGGATGTACCAGAAGTGTAGCCTTGGATAATGCTCTTTTGCATTCTTCGAAGGCTTCCAGCTGTAGTGGGGTCATGTGGACAGGCTGTGACCCTTTTACCTTCTCTCCTGCCAACATACTGTGTAGAGGTGCTTCAATAGTCGCTGCATCAGGAATGAACCTTCTATAGAAATTCAACATACCGAGAAACCTTCGGAGCTCCTTCACTGTTCGTGGTACAGGAAATTCCTGGATAACATGGACTTTCTCTTGCAGAGGACGTGTACCTTCAGCAGAAACATGATATCCGAGGAAACTGACTTCATTTCTACCCCAAGAACATTTGGCTGGGTTGATTAGAACGCCATATTCCTTAAGTCTGGCAAGTACCTGTCGCACATGGGTCATGTGAAGATCACGTGACTCGGAAAAAATTAACAGATCGTCCATGAACCCATAGCAGAAATCATTTAAACCTGTGAGCACTTCATCAATAAACCACTGAAAAGTTTGAGCTGCGTTTCTTAGACCAAATGTCATGTACGGGAACTCAAACATGCCAAAGGGTGTGGTGATCGCTATCTTGGGTATGTCAGAGGGATTTACGGGAATCTGATTATAAGCTTTAATAAGATCAATTTTTGAAAAGATAGTACATCCAGAAAGCTGCTGACTAAAGTCCTGAATGTGGCGTACAGGGTATTGATCGGGCACGGTACGAGCATTTAGTGCACGGTAATCACCACAGGGTCTCCAGCCATCATCCTTCTTTCTGACCAAGTGCAGCGGTGAGGACCATGGGCTTGACGAACGCCTTGCCGTGCCACATGCTAGCATGTCGTCAAATTCTTTCTTGGCGTGTCGCAAGCGTTCGGGATCCAACCGTCTAGGTCTACTCGTAACTGGTGGGCCAGACGTAGTTTTAATAAAGTGCATAGTGTTATGCTTAGGTGTACTTACAGTACCCGCAGGTCGTGTAACTTCTGGGAACTCACGTAGAAGCTGGTCAAATATTGAATCACCGGAAATTGTCTTGACCGATGCCACGCTATCCGGAACTTTCTGATGTGATGCTGGCACAGCTAGTGAAGTAGTCCCATCTATAATTCTGTGATTACGGCAGTCAATTAGCAGGTTGTAAAAATTTAAAAAATCAATACCAATAATTGGCTTTGCAATGTCTGCAATGGTAAATTTCCAAGAGAAAGCACGGCGCAGTCCCAAATCTAATGTTATATGTATCTGTCCATAGGTATGTATTACTGAACCATTTGCGGCAGTTAAGCTATACTTGGCTTGCGTACAGGGTGTTCTCATAGCTGATCTAGGATACACACACAGGTCCGACCCTGTATCAACCAAAAATTGTATTTTAGAATGTCGGTCAGATATGAAAAGTCGGCCTGAATTAGTTGGACAGTCATAGGCCGCTACTTCCGGCTGTCCATGGAGTTTTCCGACTGCCATTGACATGGCTTCCGGCATTTTGTTGCTCGACCAGAGAAATTAAAATGGTACCAACAATGAGGGTGGTTTTCAGGTGGCTGACGTAATCGTGACCGCGACCTAGACCTATCCCTTTTCTGCCTACTCCGTGACCGTTGGCGTGCATGATGATAACCACGGTTCATGTTTGTAGTGAGCAATGCTACCTGCTTTGTTAATTCACTAATCTGGTTGGCCATAGTCTCAATAATTGTTGTGGGCATACCTTGAGCTGAAGTAGGCGCGGAGTGGGCTGTACTCGCTACCTGGTATGGTGCAGAGGGTGCAAGTTCGTGTATTTTATCCGCCAGGTCAGCTAACTTATCGAGTGGAAGATCCGACTGGGAAGCTACAATAGTCTGTATATTACTTGGCAATCGACTCGACCACAACGTTTTCACGAAATCGTCCGGCACTGAAGGTCCTGCCAGGTTACTCAAATGTCTCAAAAACTGAGACGGTTTGCGGTCCCCTAACTCTTCATGCATTAATAATTGTTTTACCTTCCGTTCTTGAGATGCAGATAACCGTTTAATTAATTCCGTTTTCAGTTTGTTATATTTTTCTTCGGTTGGAGGGTTGGTTATAATATCTTTTACCTCCGATATGTGTCTGTGCTCCAAAACGGCGATGACGGAATAAAACTTTGTAGAGTCCGTTTTGATATTTGCCAACACGAATTGGCCTTCCACCTGCGCGAACCATAGCTCTGGTTCCTCTGGCCAAAACGGGGGTGGACGGAAACCGATTCTCGACGTTTCTAGCGAGGCAGCATATGAGGTACCCTCCGTGTCCAAAAATTCGTCCGGCGTCGCTGCTGGGTGCTTTCTTTGTTGTGGCTCCATGTTCCGTATTCGTATTCGGCGTCACCAATTGTGGTACCAACTATGGTTTTGTTGCAGTGAAATGATACCACTAATTACAATTTTATATTTAATTAAATAGCGATCAAATAATACAAATGTTAATAGCGAAGCACCAGTGTATGTTTTGTCTCAAACTCAACCGATTGAAAACATTTTGCGAGTACCGACGAATATTATATAAAGTGCGATGCTCCAGCGCAGGGCCGTACTCAGCGCAGGGCCGCACTCAGACTCGCTACACTAGCAAAATAACTTCTTCAGTTATTTAGATGGGGTAAACTCAATCGAAGTTCAATTAAAAACGTTGAGCTGCTGATGCTGATACCAAATAAAACTGACCTTTAATTACAAAGATAAATTTCGCTTAAGCCAAATATCTTTTCACCCCTTTATATAATAGTATAAGTGTAAAATGTAGAATTTTATTATATTTGGGTTATTTGAAATCAAGGAACTAAAAAGTAGTGTAAAGAGCATGTGTCCTTTTCCTCTGAGTCGCTGGTAACGGGGGTCTGATCAGAGACGCCGGTCCCCCGTGACCGCGGGGACTAGTGTTCCAAACGTCACAAAGAGCACCCTGTCCGCCACCCACGAGGCGAACAGACGTAAAAGTATGATGACTCTGGACAGCAGCAGCCGTCCGTGTGCTCACATCTCCGCGCTTGCTCACTGTGAGTCTAACAACACACCTCACAGCATGAGGTCGGATCACCGTCTGCCGTAACGATGCTCCGTGCCCCGGACATTCTAGAACACAACCAGAATGTTGAAGGAACGTTCTCGTCACAGTTTCTATTCAAGTCTCGATGTCTTCCGACTGGAGTTTTACTTAAAAGTTTTCTCAAATCATTTTTCTATATTACGTTTTTATTTTGAGCCGCTTAGCATCTGTGAGCGCCGCCACTGGACGTGGCTGCTCGGGTTCTTCCAACAAGTCAACCGAAGTCTGACCAAATTCTCACTGTTCAACTGATACACTTCATTCCATGTCATCTCGTCTCGGTTCACTGAAGCGGACACAAACTTCATCTCATTCCTCTTCGTTTGTCATATAACAGAACATTTATGTATTTTATAATAAAGACGTCGTCGATTGTAATATTTACAAAAAGATGTGTAGTATCGTGGGACACCGGATAGAAACGAAGTTCCTGATTATAAAAATATTAATTTTCCGTTCTATTCGAGGTATAAAGAAAATAATTATTCGGGTATACATTTTTTTATTATGATTTTTTCATCATCATCATTATCCTGCCCTTCTCCCAGTCACCTGGGGTCGGCGCAACATGTTTTCTCCTTCCATACTCTTCTATCATATACCATTTCTTCGCTCACTCCCCTCCTACCCATATCGTCTTTCACACAATCCATCCATTTCTTCTTAGGTCTACCTCTTCCTCTAAATCCTTCCACATTCATAGTTAACACTCTCTTAACAACCTCATTTTCATTCCGTCTCATCACATGTCCATACCATCCCAAACGTGCACTCCTCAGCTTCTCTGTCACAGGTGCCACTTTCAGACTTCCTCTAACATATTCATTCCGTATTCTATCCATTCTCGTTACTCCACACATCCATCGCAACATTCGCATCTCTGCTGCATGCAATCGCCTTTCATCCGTCACTTTCGTTGTCCAACACGCTGATCCATACAAGACGGCAGGCCTTATTAAGGTCTTATATATCTTCCCTTTTAGGGGAAGAGGGATGTGCGAGTCACATATGGTGCCCGTGACCTGCCGCCATTTCATCCATCCTGCGTCAATTCTGTGCCTGACAGTACGATCCAGTTCACCGTCGCTTTGGATAACAGACCCTAGGTAGCGGAAGTCTTGACATACTGGCAAAGGTGTTCCGTCGAGGGAAATGGGTGCAAAATTGGAGAGACCGCCAAAATCACAGAACAGATGTTCGGTTTTCGATCTGCTGATTTTTAGGCCAACACTCTCCAACTTGCATCGCCATTTCTCCAGTATGTTTTGGACCTCGAGCCCGTTTTCTCCGACGAGCACTATGTCATCGGCAAACAGCATACACCAAGGGGCTCTTCCTGTATCTCCGATGTCAAGGCATCCATCACAAGCAGGAAGAGATAGGGACTTAGTGCAGACCCTTGGTGTAAGCCCACTGCCACATTGAACTCGTCGGAATTCCCCGCGGCGGTTCGTACATACGTCCTGGCTCGACTGTACATGGCACAGATTAACCTCACATACTTACCAGGTATACCTTTCTCATTCAATGCCCACCACAAAACTGCTCTAGGTACTCGGTCGTACGCTTTCTCTAGATCAACGAACACCATATGCAGATTCCTGTGCACGTCGCGATGTTTTTCGCACACTTGGCGGAGTGCAAATATGGCGTCCGTTGTCCCGCGACCAGGCATGAACCCGAACTGGTTTTGGGTGATCTCACTTTCATCTCGCAATCGCTTTTCTATCACTTTCTCCCAAACTTTCATACTATGAGACATAAGCTTTATTCCCCGATAGCTGCCACAGTCTTGCACATCCCCTTTATTTTTGTATATGGGCACCAGCGTACTGATGCTCCATTCCGTAGGGATCACTTCTTCTTGCAGCAGCTTATTGAAGAATAAAGTCAGCCACTTATATCCGTCTTCTCCCAGTATCTTCCATACTTCCACTGGTATACCGTCTGGTCCTTCCGATTTTCCATTTTTCATACTTCTCACTGCTTCTCTAACTTCATACATACTAATCTCATTCACAAGTCCGACGTTCTCTGGCTTCCTATTAATCACTCTATTCCAGTCGTTCTCCTCATTCATTAATTTTTCAAAATATATCTTCCAGCGCTCTTTTATTTCGTCATCTCTCATTAAAACTTTACCTGTCTCATTTTTCATACATCTGACATGCTTAATATCTTTCGCTCTTTCTTCTCTAGCTCTTGTAATACGGTAAAGTTCCTTTTGTCCACGAGGTCCATCTAAAGCGGCATACAACCGTTTCTGAGCGTCAGACCTGGCTATAGCAACTGCTTTAGTTTTTATGATTTTTTATTGATAAAAATAAAACTACTTTACAAAGTTATCAACTTTATTTTATTCACAATGATTTATAAAAAATATATAATAATAATATACAAAGAAACAGCTATTTATATGATTAATAATAATAACCGTCTTCACGTAGACTATACATAAGACACTGTATAGCTATCATACTAAGGCTATACATAAATAATAAAAATCTTACGTTACGGACGTTTTTTCCCGGTTACTGCACCCCTCCGCATCGTCCCATAAGGAACTTCGTTCCAAAAAGAAAAAGTACAGTTTTTTCGTTAAAATGCCGGGAATTTGTTTTAGCTTTAACGAGCTAGCCGGAAAAAGAACATCTCAGATAATGCGTGTCCGTTACACTTACGCCACTGGCTATAAACGTGTCGGTCCACTGAGGAGCCCTGAGTTGACCGCATGACGCGCCGGTCACGCGACACGGAGCTCAGTGTGCTTAGTGCGAGTATCTTAACGTTCTCGATAGCGTAAAAGTTAACGCAATTTTGTATGCAGTTAGAACAGCACCCCTAGCGGCAAACGTACGCAAACGATCCCATCCCATACAAAAATATGAGGTAACTTTTACGCTATCGAGAACGTTAAAAGACTCGCACTAAGCAAACTGCTTACGAATGTCTCCTATAAATGAATGTGTCCTATACACGGATGTCACGCTCATCTCGACCTGCAGACGGAAAACGAACTGTACATTAAGTAAATATCTGGGAATGAAAGGTTATCCGGTTTCAGCGACTTTTATCTTTGTAATTAAAGGTCCGTTTTATTTGGTATCAGCATCAACAGTTCGATGTTTTAAATGAACTTCAATTAAGTTTAACTCATTCAAATATCTGAAGAAGTTTTTTTTTGTTATGATATTTCTTCTAAATGTTTAAACTTTAAATGGTTCCCCTGTAAAGTTGCAAAAATTTTGCTTAAGCCAAATAGCCCTCGATATCTATACTAGTCTTTACTTCTATACTAATATTATAAAGAGGAAAGTTTTGTTTGTTTGTTTGTATTGAATAAGCTCCGAAACTACTGAACGGATTTGAAAAATTATTTTACTGTTTGGAAGCTACACTATTCCCGAGTGACATAGGCTATAATCTTTTTTTTTTTTAAATAGGGATCCTTACTAAAACTCCAGTAATGTAACCCAAGGTGTAAAAAAATTACTTAAAATATTCTTTACACCGCGTGCACTGCGGAAACTATTGATGATAGAATAAAATAATGTACTACGACTTTGTAAAACACATTATTATTTACAAAAAGTGTCGCAACCGCATATGTCTAACTATTATAGTTTTGCCGCAATAAGTTCTCTTTTATTTAAAAAAATAAATCAACGTCAAATATCGTTGTAATTTTTGCTAAAGTCCCGAGCGGAGTCGGAGCGGGCCGCTAGTGTTATATAGTTTCGTTAACACTTTCAAGTGATTCTCAGACGACAGAGATTAATGTAGCTTTACATTTGGTGCCAATTACATTCACACCCGCCGTCCCAGCCCCGCCCCACCCCACCTCCCCGATGTTAACTCGACACTGGACCTTGGGTTCTATTGAGGTATGATGAGGAATGAGGTTTGATTCACATCGTACCGACCGACGGCGGCCGAAGTTCTTTGTGACGTTTTATGATATACTAGACGATGACCTGTTTTTTTGTTGTTGATAAATTGTGTTTTGTGTTGTTAGTTGAAAAATAGTACTGTTATTCGCCAATAGATGTCGGGAAGGGTCATAAAGTTGATTATCAATAAAGTTGATTATTGAAAACACGAATACATTTTCTGACACATAACATTTTCTGAAAATAAATCGTAGCTAAATCGATTTATCGCCCCCGAAATCCACTGTATACTAAATTTTATAAAAATCGTTGTGGCCGTTTCCGAGATTCAGATTATATATATACAAGAATTGCTCGTGTAAAGGTATAAGATAACAGTTTGTTTGATATTATCTGTGCAGTCTCTGTGCTATACAGACGCGTCACTGTGTCAGAACAGATCAAAGCGAGTGTCGCGCGAGTGACTCGACACTCAGCCGACACTCGGCGCCGGGTCTACTCACAGCGCACGCTCTTAATTAGAGTTCGCTTCGTCTTAGTTCAGCTAAACAAAAAGTCGTGTATGACCGGACATTCTCCTGCTTGGGTAGGTTTGCAGGCAAATAGCACTAGATCTAATCTCTTTCTTTCTGTATTCACACTATTAACGATAAGTGAGTTTTCAAGCGGTCGATTGAACTGATTCCGCACCGAGACGTCAGCGACGAGTGACGTTTAGCCACGTGCGCCTCATGACGTGCTTGTCCACAACTACACTAGTAGTTTTGCATCCCCAGTTCGATAGATGGCCCCACTATCTTCGCGCCATCATATAATTTTTTGTGTGGGCCCGGGCGTTGTTCAAAGACAGCGGTGTGTGCCGAAGCGTAGAACAATTTATTAATTTAGATTTTTTTGCATTAACACGACTTGTTTTCTGGTATCAGAAGCAGAATTTTTTAAACATAAAATATTTTTCGTAAATACATACGTACCTGTCAATAGATGGCAGCACGTATTTGTAATCAGATAATATAAAATCAATTTAAATAGCTGTGCTATGAGTGTAAAATGCTTTCGTTCATTTACTCCCTTTGTTTGTTTCGTATTAAATAGCACTCTCAGTTAAAGAGTCCTTCTAGTCTCGCGTCGGAGCTGATCCATAATTTTTTTTCTCACAAAGATACCTATTGAATGATCGCACCAGTTTGATTAAGGTCTACCACGTTTTGATGTTATCATTTACCCGGATTCTACTTACCGGGTCACCATCTAACTTGTTTATGACGTGCTCCGTCCCGCCGGTCTGATGATGCATAGGAAGAGCCTTCAGACTGCGTATTGGAACAAAGTTCCTTATGGGATGATGCGGAGGGGTACCCTAACCGGGAAAAAATGTCCGTAACGTAAGATTTTTATTAGTAATGCACACAGTGTACGGCTTAACTTTGTAATAACGTAAAAAAAAACATATTTTTTATCATTCATTGACCACGATCTCAGAGCGTTCGTTTGCACAATACACTAACTCTTATGCAAACAACCGTGAATGAAGTGTACCACAATAAGTACGCACATTACCGAATGACCGTAGGTTGTTGCGAAACCTCCAGTTTTATTTTCTTTATACCTCGAATAGAACTTAAAATTAATATTTTTGTAATAAGGAACTTCGTTCCTACCCGGTGTCCCACCACACATCTTTTTATGATTGCGTTACGTTGCCGTTTTCAATACGAGTTCGTTCGTTTGTCTTCAGCGGAGGAGGAGTACCCGGAGGCCGCGCTGCCGACCCGCCACCGGCCGGAGGCTCTCAGCGCTCTCGCGCGGTCCAGCCGCTTCACCACGCACGAGATCAAGCTCATGTATCGAGGGTTCAAACAGGTCTCTGCTGCCGCCATACCAGTGTGCTCACACTGTGTTCACGTTGGCTGTGTGTATGTGTGAGTGTTTGCTCGGTTGGTTGCAGGAGTGTCCGTCGGGGGCGGTGGACGAGGAAGCCTTCAAGAACATATTCTGTCAGTTCTTCCCGCTCGGCGGTGAGTTCTGTTTCATGCAAATTATATTTTTACTCATTAAGTATATCTTTATTATTTGAAGTCGTTTAAGTTACTGGTGGTAGGACCTCTTGTGAGTCCGCCCGGGTAGGTATCACCACCCTGCCTATTTCTGCCGTGAAGCAGTAATGCGTTTTGGTTTGAAGGGCGGGGCACCCATCTAAGCAATAAAAAAAAGTTAAAAAATAAAGAATATCGTAAAATCTATCTCTTAATTGGCCAAGTTTAGGAGCTAGCCTCCTATATGACTTACATTATTGGGACCGAGCGTTATCAACCCACTTAGTGCTAAGTGGTCACAAGATTTTATAGCCGCCACCAATACCGCCACTTGTCTTGAGAAATAAGAAGAACCAGAGCACACGAGGTCTTATGTAGTGACGAACTGTTATAACCGTGTACTGAACTCTAAGTGGATGACAAAGCCCTCGGTCATACATTTCGGTATCTATGTGTTGTCAGCAGTTTCATGAGTAAGGTCACAAATAGCTCGCGATTCACTTAGTCTATTCTCAGCACTCACGTCGATCGGTTGCTTAAGGGTCCCCTCCTCTTTGTAATATATAATAATAATAATATATAAATAACACAATAAACTTCATTTTAATTAAATACAATTTCTTTTTTAAAACGACCTCGGAGAGGGACCCCATAACAGAACGAAGACTTATAATACGGAGAGCTCGATGGAGGGTGGTTACCGTCGCCGCATACTAGCGCAGCGCGCCGGTCGCAGGCCGTGAGTGCTGCGCCACCTCACGCAGCCGCCTGTGCCTTGTCGACAGACGCCACGCAGTACGCGCACTACGTCTTCAACACGATCAAGCACAAGCAGAGCGGGAGGGTCAACTTCGAGGTGAGTGCCGGAGACGAGATGTAGCTGAACCTGTACATCAGCCAAGTTGCTCTGTCCTCCTGCGAACGAGGACAAGAGGACGGCGAGAACTTGACGGGCTTCCTGGTCCGACAGTATGATAATGAGTTAATGGTTATAGAAGTAGTTGAAACTGTCTGCATTTACAAATTTATAATATAATTCCGCTAAAACATATATATTCTGTCTCATTGCCCCCCTCCGCGCCCCGGCCGGTGCCGAACGCGTCCGAACATTCCCGAAGTATCGCCTTTAACCTTCAACTCACCACGGTGTCAGCTCCCGTCCAAATATTTTATTACCGTCGCACTGTTTCTAAATTAAAGTGAATTATCGATGTGCACACTGTGTTCTGCCGCGCTAAACAAGAGTCGCCACTAAAAATATCAGTTCCAGTGTGTTCGCTTTGGAACTATATAGACATCGATGGCACAATTGAATGTTACAACTAGCGTCATCTATTGGCGATGTTCAAATAAAACTCACCATATTCCTCGCCGGTCCCGGCGGGCAGCACGGTCCAGATCCAGTTACATAAATTGGCCCAAAACGTTCCCTCGACCAAATAGTCTGATGAGTCTTATTGCGAGAGCGAGAAAAGTTTATTTGTGCGTTAGGTGCGAGCGAGACGGCTCTAGACCGCCCGGCGCCGGGACCCTCTGCACGCGACTGTACATTTCCTTCGCGTTACACTTAAACGACTTTTGTTTGCGAATGTCTTTTGAAGGAAAACATTCAATTTGCATGTAAGACTTGCGAGTGTTTGATGTAGTTTTTTTTATTTTTTATTCTGTTGAATAAAGTAGTCCACAGTCCGACTTGTGATGGGACATCATACATAAGCATCAAATAAGCAATTCCGGTGTAGCCATGGACACGGTTATTGACAGTGCCGCCCGCACTCACTAATATTTGTTTGGAGTTGGAACGTTTGCCTACGTTTGCCTCTAGGAGCGCTGTACCAACTGCATACAAATTTGAGTTAACTTTTACGCGATCGAGAATGTTAAAAACTCTCACTAAGCACACAGCGCGTGGTCTCTTTTCCCGAGCGCGCTACGTATTCTACAGCACACATCACAGACCAATAGCGTGTCGGTGTGAGCTCATCGTCTTTGAGACCTCGACTTCATGCTCCAAGGTCGAGTCCCAATCCGTGTGGTGGCCCACGGTCTCCGATAGTGTCTCCAAGTGGATAGTGAACTCGATCAATTACAACAATTGTATGAAACATTCGCATAGCCTCAACTACCTGCTTATCATCTATTCACCCACAACATCTATTGTGTGCCCGCTCCATTGTGCCATAAGTGATACTTCAGTAAATTACTCACAATGGCGTACACAACAGGAAGGGTATGCACGCTCGCACTGGAGCGCCCTCTCGCGCGTTAATTAATTAAATATTAAAAATATATATGTTGATCGTGAATTGAAGAAAGCGACTACATTTATAACTTGTGACATCTGGCGGCGAAGAGATCAAACTGCTTATAAATTCGAGTTAGTTAAATTGGGGACTTTAGAAAGTGCACTTACGATTACTAGTGACATCTAGTGGAGAATAGAGGAAACCACACATTTTAACAAGCACCTTTGAGTATACTGCTAATAATGACGTATAAAGGTGAGATGTTAATTATTAAATGATTTGAAATTAATACATACCGATTGTGTTCTTAGACTATTGTTTTGTTTAACACAATAGCGACTGTTCACAATGAGAATTGGCATGTAATATCGTTATAATGATGTAATATATAATTAGTTTGATCGATAACTTTAAGCACACGTAACCGACTATGGTTGCATTAATAAGAGCTGTTATTGACTTTTATTTTATTTATCAAGCAACCTTAATCAGGTCGGGTAGAAAGCTTCGATAGGGTTCAACTAGCGCCATCTAGTGGTGACTTTTAAAACATAATTATTTTTTATTGTGTCGCCAACCATGGCCATCAGCGTGAGCCGGATGTATCGTACTATAATTTATAGTTCTAGAAATTGATTTTTCTGTTAAATTTTAAGCATTTCCAGTATTCTATATGGCGGTGTTCTACATATTTGTCGCGAGCTCGCAGAGACCCCGTCGCGTGTGCACAGCTCCAGTGCGACGCCCCGCCTGTGTGACGTCACGCGACCCCGCTCTGAGCCGCTTCTGCATCACTCTCGTCTGGATGTAGCTCGGCTCCTGGGGTCGACTGCACACTTGTGTTCATATCTACAGCCTCTGCAGAGAGGGGAGCATACGGCATCCCACTCAAGTTTAAGGACATCGTCGCCCATGGACATCAGCATTGTCGTTGTGTGTTGTACACGCTGGGGTTCACGTGTTAGCCTTGTTCTAGATCAATTTAGGTGGCTCTTAATTCGGTTCATTTTATTTTACTTGGCACGTGTTTGTTACAAGTGGAAGGGAGAAGCGCGGGTAGATAGAGGGGACAGACTGAGGGCAGGGGTAGTGTCTGGGCGGTACGTCCGTCTAGTGGTCGTGTTGTGCTCGCAGGAGTTCCTGGGCATCCTGTCCCGAGTGGCGCGCGGCTCCGTGCAAGAGAAGCTGTCCTGGGTGTTCGCGCTGTACGACGTCGACGGTAAGCGATAGTACACCTTACTGCTTATAGAATAAAGGATATTATAAGCGGTCGTGCTCTGACGTTCAATGGGAAGTGAAAGAAAGTTCAAGAAGTTCTGAGGAATGGCTTCAGGTGGATCGGTATACTCCCTTGCCTTTTTGTTTTCTCAAGCGGCTTTGAAATGAACGTGATCATGATGGCGTCACACCAAATAATATGATATATTTGTAACTGTCGCGTCTAGCCGAGTATCCGACTAGTGGTCCTCTTTTTTTTTTATTGCTTAGATGGTTGGACTAGCTCACAGTCCACCTGGTGTTAAGTGGTTACTGGAACCCATAGACATTTACAACGTAACTGCGCCACCCACCTTGAGATATAAGTTCTAAGGTCTCAGTATAGTTATAACGGCTGCCCCACCCTTCAAGCCGAAACGCATTACTACTTCACGGCAGAAATAGGCGGGGTGGTGGTACCTACCCGTGCGGAATCACATGAGGTCCTACCACCAGTAATGAAATGACTTCAGTTTGTGACACGAAAAAAAAAACAGCTTTCGACGAAGTATTCACTAAAATACTAATGAAACAGTCAACGAAAAATTGTATAAAATACTGTGGAAAGAAAATGCTTCCCCCAAAGGTGAACATTCATAAACTTTAACAATGAATAAGCTGATAAAATTCAAACAGTTCTCAGATATTGAAGTGAAAACTTTAGCCGCGTTGAGAACTTGTTGATAGATGAAAAACTTGTGTCATTAGATGTGAAAACCAAATTGATATCGATAATTTTAATGTGAACATTATAAAATTTCAAATTTTAATACTAAAATTCTATCGGCAGTCCCTCTTTTTTTGCTGAACCTCCTACGAGGTCCCTGCGCCTAGGGGGCGTGCAGGGTATGTGGGACTGGTCCGCGACTGCGAGACCGCGCGCCCAAAGATGTTTTCAGGGCCCTACCCACCAAACGACTCCCCTGCACTTTTCGCCCAAGCGTTCGATTTACTCCGAGGTCAGAGCCCGGATGAGGTAAGGGGGTTACCGCGGTCAACACGGTCAACACCAGACGACGCAGCTCACCCCAAGGACGCCCGGCCGACGGAGTCTTCGAGGCGAATCGAAGGCTCTAAAACGTCGGCCGTCTCGGTACGGCAGCCCGTCAGGCCGCCCAGACGGTGCCGCTGTTGTCCCGGAATACCCCGCTGTCTATCGGCAGTCCCTGTGACTGTCATTTTTTTACTTTGTTTCGCTTTTCTCTTCGTTGTATCTCCAGCCCGCTGGCGTTGTGCAGTTCAGCTCCGGTGTTGCCACGATTGTTTCCATTTAGAATCGGTCCATCCTATGGCTTTAAAATGCAGTCGAACCTTCTCGAATATTCCTCTTAAATCTCGATCCATTGCTCATGTCCTATTGCTAGATTATGTTGCTAGTGGTATTGGTTTTAATATTAAGTGTTATTGAGATTTTTTTTTGTCATTCAAATGCCTGTGTACATTTGGTAGGGGACGGCCGCATCTCCCGCGCCGAGATGCTGTCCGTGGTGCAAGCTATATACGAGCTGCTGGGACGAGCCGTGGCCCCCCCGGCGCATCCCACTGCCGCCAAGGACCACGTCGACAGAATCTTCCATGTATGTGCTCCACTCGCAGGAGACTCCAGGAGATGACATATCTAACAGCGCAGCGCTCACTTAGTATTGATATGTTTTCCAGTTGATCGACACGAACGCAGACGGCGTAGTGACTCCGGACGAGCTGGCGCGCTGGTGCAGCCGGGACCCCGCGCTGCTGCGGTCCCTGGACACCCTGGACACCGTGTTGTGATCCGCGCCCGCACCTCACAGGTACACCGCGTAGAACTAGACGCGCACATGTCTACCCAGCTGACTATCAGCTGGCGGTACTCACTACATATTTTTTTTGTTGCTTAGATGGGTGGACGAGCTTACATTCCACATGGTGTTAAGTGGTTACTGGAGCCCATAGACATCTACAACGTAAATGCGCCACCCACCTCGAGATATAAGTTCTAAGGTCTTAAGTATAGTTATAACGGCTGCCCCACCCTTCAAACCGAAACGCATTACTGCTTTACGGCTGAAATAGGCATAGAACACATATATATGTAGTCCCTGTTCTATTTGAACCCGAACGCTGCAGCACCACTGTCGTGTCTAAGCGTATTACTAGGCGATGCAGTTCCGGTTACTACTTACCTTGGAGATGCTGTATCGTCATATAAAAAATTAAGTAAAAATTTGTATGATACAATATCTTGGATATGCTTTCGCCTCGCACACACAGAGATTCCATTTTTTCGTGTTATACATTCCAGTTGTTGTGAAGGTGAAGCGATACCTTCCAGTTCAAAGGAAGCCGACGTGCCCGGCGCGACGCCCACCAGAGTCACCGCCGTCGTGAGTACCACACCTGTAGTTCCATAATGTCCTCCTCAGCCTCCTCCTCCTCTACCTCCTCGTATGAGGAAAACTGTACCACTTTGAAAATTTATTGTACGTGCGTAAAAACATTGAAGAATTCCCCAGAGTCTGCGATTTGCACAATGTGAACACTAGGAACAAACATAGGCTTGCGTTGCCGGCGGCTCGAATTAAGAAAATAAGCAACTCTTTTAGGGGGCTGGGTGTACAGCTTTTCAACAAGATCCCACTAAACGTTCAACTACTACCTGTTCATAGATTTAAGAAAACTGTTAAGGAACGTTTGTGCAACAAGGCATATTATAAAGTTAAGGATTATTTACTAGATGGCACTACGTGGGAATGAGGCGCTCGCTCCTGGCCTTTTCATTTTTCATTATTATTATTATTTTTTTAGACTTGTTTTTTCTTTTATTGTGAATATTTCTATTTATTTAAAAAAAGAATATATTTGAGAAAAAACAAAAAGAAAAAAAAGCCCGCTGAGTTTGTTTCGCCGGTTCTTCTCAGGACTGTGGCTTTTTTTGGAACCGGTGGTAGAGTTAACATTGTTATTTGTATTTTGACATTCAACAAGTGTGTCATACTGACATCTAAGTTGAAATAAATAATTTTGAATTTGAATTTGAATTTGAATTTGACTAACCTCTGAATTGATTGACATTTTTTCACAACATATAAAATTTTGTATTCTTTTCTCATACAATCTGATTTCCTTTTTTTTTATTTGCAGATAACAGAAGAAGCATCTCTGAAGAAAGTAAAACGTCGGAACCGACGCTCCAGCACGCGCCGGTGAACAATTACTTTCATTAAAAATTCTTAACAAACTGAATGTGATCTCACAATAACGTATATAATAAATCTTTGAAATTATGACCATGTGTCGTCTAAAGTACTTAATGATATTATATAAGTATTTATTAAACACGAGCCTATCGTTGCTCAGTATTTAATTGCTTCCAACGAGCTGAGTTGGGAACTCGCACGTGTAAGGCAGACCAATTTTTCGAATAGATTTAAAATTGGCACGTGACGATGTCTTTGTCAATAGCTGTTCAAGCTGTTGAAGCAAACATTTATTACTAATTTCTGCACGAAACCTTTGAGCGCGTAAACCATGTGTCATCTAGATAAATTGACAAAGAAACTTTAACATGGAGTATTGTTCTATGCTTTATAATAAAGTGACAAATAGTATTGAAATAAATTTGATCTTCCATTATTTATTATAATTCTACAAGCACTGACTATACATTAACGTGCAATTTTCGTTGTTTGACTCACGTTTCCTATTTGCACTTGATGGAAGCCTTCAATAAAGTCTAACTTTAAAAATTTATATTTATTAGTCTATAAAATAGATTTAAGGATTCTATTTTTCGAATAGCTATAACTTAGTGATTCTATTACACGATTTTAATAATTTAAGGAACAACATTACAGCTAATTAACATCCGCAAAAATATCGAAGTGATGACGCCACAAAAAAATGTAATAAGTTGTATAATTGTTGAAGCATTAATGATCAAAGATTGGCCGGAGTTGCGGCTCTCACTCAGTCGCTTTGAAGCACAAACTATTAAAAAAAACGTGTGGCACTTGAGGACTGCCGCGGTAAAGCTATTGCATAGCGTTTTTTATCAACTTATGCAATTTTAATTAGACAATGATAATTTAATATTAAAACAATAATAAAACAAGACCACGCTATATTAAACATTAATAAAAGCAAAACCTTAACTGTCCCCTTCACACTCATAAGCTACACCGCGCGAGAGAGAGATGGGCAGACTTTTCATGATGCGCATACAGTGCGACGTCACGCCGCGCGCTTATTCATAAACACTACACAAGCGCAACGTGTGAATGTTTTGAACACGAGCTACATGGTAGTGCGGAGTGGGGGTGTTAGGTTTATTTTCGTTACGGAATTTCTTGATGCGCTCAAAGCCCGCGATAAAAGCTATGCAATAGCTAAATTACTGAACTAATTCATAATTATAAGTGAAAACGAACAATAACCTTAGGATACACGCGAGACTCATGGACAGAGAGTGACAAGTTATTGCCGCGAGACGTACACAGTCCTGTTCGACGACTGTTCATTCAATTACATTTGTGTGCTTTCTCATACTTAGCTAATCATAGCTCTTTATAAATTTAACATTCATTACATATTTATCTCTTCTATACTACTAGTGTCAAATTAGCACAAGTTGGAAATGCTAAAATGGAAAAATCTACCAGATTAGGTTAGAAGTGCAGATTAATCACTGGACTATAGTAATACCCAGTTATAAATTACGAACACTACACACAGCTCACTAATGTGCGTAGCACTGAACGCTACAGAGCCAAGAAGATAGGAAAGAAAATTATAAAGTGAAACATAACAGCCCAAAGCTACAGTCAATGTAGTATTTGAAAAGAAAATTTTCGCAACTGGTGCGCAATTAGTAATATTGTATTCTGACATGCCGCGTAATGCTATGAATGAAGCTCAGGTACTTCGCTCATTAAATATAAATATTTAATTAATATAACTAATATAAAATAATAAGAATTTAAAAACTATTCTTGCCTTAAACTTAAAATGTAGTTTTTATTCCAAGATGGAATGTTTTACAATTTGTCTGTTTGTCTGCACATTCTTTGTTAATGCAATTCATTAAATAAATTAAGTTTCCTTTCATTTATACGTCTTAATGTGAATTTTCTAAGCAATACTTATTGACTTTAAATTAATTATTAATACCTTTATATTAATATATTTAATGCAATAATTATAATTAGATTGAATTAAAGTCTCCGAATTCCTGAAATCGTGGTTTTATTTATTTTCCCCGAATTCTAATACAAAACGAGTTAAACTCTTTTGGCAGTGGATACATCTAGTGAAGGAGTAGATGTTATACTTACTTGTTTCACTCTTGAATAAGTAATTGTAGAGGGCAGGTTTGATAATGCCTCACTAAAAAGAAAAAAAAACCATAGCGTATCCTGTAGATAATGTAGGATGTGATGGCAACATTTTCCAACCGTAACCAAAGACACAACCCAAATCAAAACAGGGATTACCCGACACATGGAACAATTCGTGTAAACTGAGAATGGTGAGAATACCATGACCTATATGGCTTTGGCGACAACGAATAACTTGCCCACGGAAGTTTAATAAGGAGGTGAAATTAGAAATGGAATAGAGACATCATTATACGCGGCACACTAGACGGAACATGGCTCAGGAATCCATTCAATTAATCTGATATTATCATTCGTAATCATATAACATTCCAAAGAATAAGCTATCATCCAAATAAACTATATTTCGTTTCGTAACACGATCGTCGTCTATTCGAATCTGATAGTAGCCAGATGTTGAATCTATTAGGTTAGGTTTAGGTTAGGTTAGGTTTTTTTTTCTGCTTTTCCCCGTTCATAATTCACCGGTTCCTTACTATTCTAAATACCACATTCATTCTAGTTCTCGCATTTATACCTCTCGCACTTTTAAGCCGCAAACGTTATGCATTAATTCATCATCTTGTATTCTGTACCGGAATTCCCGCTAATTTGCCTTAGCTTGGTTCGATTTGCAGGGAATAACTTTTAGGTTTAGTTTTATTTCAAATAAGATCAACGCTTTTTATGTTTACAATGGGCGCTTATATTAATCGTTATCTACTTTGACACTTACTATATACATTCTTGTTTTCTAGGTTTTTTTAGAATAACATTAAACTTAGTACTTGTTTTCTATGATGTCATGACATGTAAACTTTTTAATATTCTAACGTTATATAACAAGGTAGGTTTTCTTATTACTGATTTTTCTAATGACAATTTTTATCTTACTTTTGGGTCAATAATCTAAATATTTTCTAATTTTGCCGTTCTATTGGTCGCAAGTTTGTCTGAGCTTAACCAGATGAATTTTTTATACTCATTATTACGAATATTGTGTTCTATCTACGGTTGTCTATCGCTATTTCGCTTCTGACATGTGACACGAATGGATTTAAAAAAATAAAAATAAAATAAAATAAAATAAAAATAAATAAAATATCTATTCTAATTTTAGCAAGCTCTGTCCAACGAGCCTCGAGTGGTCGCTTGTCATGATCTTCCACGCAGTGACTCCTCGCGGCGACCGGCGGCTGCGCTACGTCGGCTGTAACGCGGCTACGACGCTTGCCTACGGAGTGTTCTACGCCGGTGTTGTGCTCGTTTGGCGTAGCACTGTCGCGTCTTCTCTTTGTCGACTGTACCCATCCGCTTCGTTGGGCATTTAAAATTTTATTAACATTACGAGTATTATTTCTCATCCCCACAAATATTCTCATTATTAACGCCCCCGCAACTGATGTAGGGGATCCAACACTCATATAAATATTAGCCTATCCATTAAATACATGTATATTCTACATGGATACCAAATTTCAAGTCAATCACGCCACTTGTCGAGACGGAGGATGTATACGCCACTTGTTGAGTTCACTGCCGATATAGTGGTGATTCAGTGGTATAGCAAATTTGGTGAAGTGTTTGTTATTGTCTTTACAGGTGATGATTCCACTTATGCGATCTCTCGTCAGAGACTCGTTGATTGCAGCCTCGAACTACCGTCGGGCAGCGTGGGGCATTCCAGGAGCACATGCAGGACTTTTCGACTACCCCAGGCTCACACGGGCACCACGGGTTCTCACGCAGCTTGAAGTGGTGTAAGTATTGGCCAAAGCCTCCGTGCCCCGTTAGATTTGTGTTTTTATGCTGTTAGGTGTATTATTATTATTATTTTATTGCTTAGATAGGTGGACGAGCTCACAGCCCATCTGGTGTTAAGTGGTTATTGGAGCCCATAGACATCCACAACGTAAATGCGCCACCCACCTTGAGATATAAGTTGTAAGGTCTCGAGTATAGTTACAACGGCTACCCCACCCTTCAAACCGAAACGCATTACTGCTTCACGGCAAAAATAGGCAGGGTGGTGCTACCCACCCGCGCGGACTCACAAGAGGTCCTATCACCAGTAATTACGCAAATTATAATTTTGCGGTTTTCATTTTTATTACACGATGTTATTCCTTCACCGTGGAAGTCAATCGTGTACAATTGTTAAGTACGTATTTCATTAGAAAAATTGGTACCCGCCTGAGATTCGAACACCGGTGCATCACTCAGCACGACTGCACCGGACGTCGTATCCGTTAGGCCACGACGACTTTGTTGCGTATGTATGTAAGAGGGACATCAGGGAGGAAAGTTTGTATAGACTTGTTATTAATCAGCTGTTTGTATTCTTTTGCCATTTTGTTACTGTTTCCTCCCTGGTAACCCTCCTAGCATACGAGCACGGAAAGTAGTTGTAATCAGTTTTAGTTTTTTTTGTGCAGGGCAGCGGTCTTTGCCAGTTTATCCGCACGTTCGATGCCTGCAGTGCTCACGTGAGCCCTCAGCCAGAATAGTTTGATGACCACCGACGGCCCTAAGTCGCACTATGTTCGCTCTGATTCTGAAAGCGACAGGGTGGAGAGAGGTGAGGTCTTTCATTGTATGTATGGTATGGTGGTAGGACCTCTTGTGAGTCCGCGCGGGTGGGTACCACCACCCTGCCTATTTCTGCCGTGAAGCAGTAATGCGTTTCGGTTTGAAGGATGGGGCTGCCGTTGTAACTATACGACAGACCTTAGAACTTATATGTCAAGGTGGGTGGCGCATTTACGTTGTGGATGTCTATGGGCTCCAGTAACCACTTAACACCAGGTGGGCTGTGAGCTCGTCCACCAATCTAAGCAGTAAAAAAAAAATTGTTTCCAAAGATGATTTCGAGTCACTCATGATGTTTGCCTTTGCTACTTTAAGCCTATCTATCACTTCTGTTGCTTTCAGAATAGCCCAGCATCTCCGCCTGGTAAACGGAGCAGAAGGTTTCCAGTTTGAAGGTCCTGTAGGTGGTTTCTGCTCTGATGACCCACACGGTGAGTGCTGCTCCAACCTTACCTTCTATCTTACTGCCGTCGGTGTAGACGCATGGCCCTATTATTCCACGCTCCTGCAGTGCCCCAGCCCCGGCGTCCGTGTTTGTCTCGTAGTATACAGGTGTTTGTTTGGCTGGATGGTCTGTATTGTAATAAGGGACTTGGGTTTCCAATTCAGCCTCTGGTTCCTGGGTCAGTGGTCTGCCTCTCTTGATCTCGTAATACAGCTTTGCCTCCTGTAATCTGAGATCGATAGGCAGCAAGCCCGCTATTGTTAGGGCTGCCGCCAACGAGACTGTGCGATATGCCGGTGATATTTTTATTGCAAACTAGTTGACCCGGCAGACTTCGTAGTGCCTCAATCGAGAAATAAAAGACCTAAACTTTTGTATAAAATAAACTTAAAACAAACGAACTACTAAAGACTAACAAACAGCAATTCATTTTATATATATAGATAGAAGATAGATTGCCTTTCAAGTGCTCTGAGCCTATCACGCGCAACTACGCCCGCCCCATACAGTACAATGGGCTCGACTAAAGTTATATAAATCATTTTTAATATATCGCTATTTAGACCCCATATAACTTTTGCCGCTGTTGCTATCCGCTTATAGATTCCAACTGTTTTGCGGCACACCTCTGCCACATGGGGTCCAAAACTCAATCTATTGTCTATCGTTACCCTCAGTAATTTGATTTGCTTAGACAGGGTAAGCGCTGTCCCGTTCATCCGTAGAGCTGGGCCTCTTACCCCTAGCCTTTTTGTGATTAATAAATAGGACTTGGGTTTTGTGGGGGGCGAACTTTAATTTGTTTAATACACCCCAGCGGTGCACACGGCCCAGAGTCTCGTTCGCTATTGTTTCGAGCTTATCTATGTAATCCCCACTGAATGCCAGTACAATATTGTCGGCAAAGACCTGATGGTAAATTTTGCCTGTTTCCAGCGCGGCGAGGAGCGGGTCCAGTATCAGGTTCCACAGAGTCGGCCCGGCTACAGAGCCCTGTACGCAGCCGCAGGTGGTCCTCTTCTGCCAGCACTCGCCAGCCCATCTCACGACCACTTCCCTGTCATTCAGGTAACTTTCCATCAATTACCCTGTAGAGATTTGACGGGCACCCCCTCCCAAGAAGTTGCGCCCTCACGGCCGGCCACCATGCGTTGTCGAATGCCCCCTCTATGTCGAGCGAAACCAGGACGCATATTTTCTTTGCTCCCAGCTCAACCCGTAGGTGGTTCAACAGATCATAGAGGGAGTCCTCGGTATATCGCTGTGGCATAAAGCCGTATTGACACGGACTGAGCGTTAAGAGGAGATGCCAGCGCAACCTTCTGGTACTCCTTTTTTCAATGACCTTTCTACCTTGATGATTAATGACCTTAACTACATATTCCCGCCTCCGCGGGGACGCAAATCTGATTCGTCTTTTTTTTGTTCTGACCTCTTTTTTTTTTAATTCTAGATCTGTCGACTACCAAGGAGGGTCGGTCTTGAGGGAAGGCGGGCGTGCCGCTGGGAGCGTCGCATCACATGCGACACTATGCGAAAAACTCACACCGACACTACGCTACCGATACTACGTCTTCACCGCGATACAACCGAAGGAGGGCCCGGATCTGATTAAATTCGGTCACGGTCTGAACAGACGAGCCACTACTCGCAGCCCGCACAACGAAACAGTCGCACACAGAAAGTGCACATAATCAGTGAGAAGCCATCACGAGCTAAATGCCCGGTATATAGCAACACCGAACACACCACAACAGACTGCTACATATTCAAGAAGGCATACTCAAACACAAGATGGGACATCGTTAAGAATAAACACTTGTGTTTCTGATATCTCAAGTATAGGAATAAAACCCACAACTGTAAACCGAAGACGTGTGGCATTAATGATTGCAAATATACTCACAACAAGATGCTACACTTCGACAGAAAAAATAGAAAAAACAGACAACAGTGACAAGAAAACAACAGAGAACATTAATTCTGCTTGGACGGGAAAACAGATGCAGTCCTATTTAAAAATAATCGCAGTCCAAGTACAAGGAACAATAGGCACGGTTGATACATACGCGCTGTTCGACGGTGACACTCATAGACGCAATCATCTGCAAGAAGACTGGAATAACAGGACCAATCGATGCGTGTATGTGTAACGGTGATTAACAACATAAAATCAACGGAAACACGGTCAAGAAGAGTTAACCTCACGCTCAGAGGCCTCAACAGTCGAAAAGAAACAATACAGTTATCAGCAGTTTTTAGGTTATTAAACTACCTTGCATTTTGATTACAAAATAAATAAAGTTATCAGCAGATCTTCGACAGAAACAGTTACTAGCGGATCTCGAACATAGAAACAGTCGGTTACCAGCGGATCTCCAACATAGAAACAGTCAGTTACCAGCGGATCTCAACATAGAAAAAGTCAGCTATCAGCGGACTTCCAATAGAAACAGTTACCAAGATACAAACAGCTACCAGTTACCAGTGAACTGCTTACTACTGAAGCAGTTAGCTGAAGCTAGTTAGAGAAGCTAGAGAAACCTATCTATAAAGAGCTGTCTTCTACCAGCGCAAAAACAGACAGCAGAAAGATTTACTACACGACTCGGAAACAACCATACACACCGGGTCGTGTACATTTCATAGTCCATTCGAGCCGGATAAAGGACACATTTCATGGTCCATTCGAGCCGGGTAGAGGACGCATTTCATTATTCTTTCGAGCCGGGTAGAGGATACATTTCATTATTCTTTCGAGCCGGGTAGAGGATACATTTCATTATTCTTTCGAGCCGGGTAGAGGATACATTTTGAAAAAGAAAACCAGGAACAATGCCGATAACGCGGTCAACAGGAAGAGGACGGATCGAAACTGAACGATCGCCGCCCTCAGAAACCACAGCTACAACACAAAGCATGTGGACAAAAACAACCGCGAATACCGCCATGAGTCTGATAGCCCCACAACAGAATCATCGTGCGCCACAGCCAACATGGAAGCCAGGATGAAAGTCGGAAAGAAACCTGGGAAATCAAGAACAGAGGCCGTCAAACAGTATATAGCCAAACAGAAAGACGTACCAACAAAACAGCGCGCCGGTACAGTCAAAACTCACCGGTCGCGAAACAGAAAAGAACAAAAGATAGCCAAAGCTAGAAAGGAGCTCGCCCGCCTACAGGTGGAATTAGCAGCCGCCCGGCTGGCCACGCTCGAAGCCGAATCTGATGACGAAAACAGCGAATCAGAATACAGTAAGTCAGAACTCGACGAAAAAATGGGCACATGGTTGGAAACCCAACCTACAAAAACAGAAAATGACGACCAGCATAAGGAAAAACCAGCCGGAGCCTGTAACAAACAAGACTTCTCAGATCTAACCGCAACAATAACACTCGCCGTCAAAGCCGCCCGCGAACCAAAATACACAGAATTGCCATTCTTTAACGGCAATCACCAAGACTGGTTATCCTTTAGCGCAGCCTATCACGAGACAGCGAATTTCTTTACAAAAACTGAAAATATAAACAGACTCAGCAGGAATCTGTAAGGAAAGGCAAAGGTAGCCGTCGACGGATTACTTATTACGAACGCTGATCCGTCCGACGTCATAAGAAGCCTAGAAGCGCGATTCGGAAGACCGGAAACGATAGCCATAACGGAGTTAGACACGCTACGAGCTCTGCCACGACTAACAGAAACACCAAGAGACATTTCGTCTTTTCGCATTAAAGATGTACAATTTCCTAAAATATTCGAAATTGAGTTAATATGCGGAATCATTTGGTACCACCAGTATTTTTCTCATAAATACTGTCAAAAGAGCGTAGTTTAGTTTTAGTTTTTTTAGTTTACCTATATTTTGACTACTATTAACAAAATTAATACATAATTTTATCTTACTTAAAAACACACATAATGTAACTGGTAAAAAATAAAAAATAAATGTTGCAAAGATGATTAATATTAAAAATATCATATGTTCAACCTTTTAAGCACTCTCATGTAAAATTAGTAAGTTTTGAGATTATACAGTTTTAATGCGAGAAGACGATTTGTATAACTCCAGTAAGGTGACCGACGCCGTAGCTACGCTTCGTGCATTAAAGCGCACACGTTACATAAGTAGCAGTCTGTTGTGGTGTGTTCGGTGTTGATGGCTTCTCACTGACTATGTGCACATTCTGTGTGGGTCTGTTTTGTACGGGCTGCGAGTAGTGGCCCGTCTGTTCAGGCTGTGCATAAGGGCTTTACGTAAACACTTATCAACTATATTAATTCTATTTGTTTGATAAAACTATTTAAAACTGGTTTCGTCCTGCACAATATTAGTTTTAAAAATTCCCGCTTTGCCCCTAGCAGAGTTCAAGGCGTATCAAACAACAAATTGAGAATCGAGTTCGATAGAATAGAACAAAGGAACGATACCCTCACTCGCATCAATAACACCCAGATTAATTTCACGGTAGGCAGCGGCTTGGCTCTGCCCCTGGCATCGCTGAAGTCCATGGGCGACGGTAACCACTCACCATCAGGTGGGCCGTATGCTCGTCTGCCTACAAGGGCAATAAAAAAAAAGACAATCCACGCCGAACCCGCTCGCAGATTGCTGTCTATGCTCATTCTCAAGGGAGTCTCCAAAGACGTTCCCTCTGAAGATCTAGTGAGCATAATCAGCAGACAGAACCCGGAACTCACCAACGCAATCAACCAAGAGGAGGACTTGCGGTGAAGGGAGCTTCTAGTTCGAATGAAAACAACTGTCTTGTCCGAGTGTTGGTTTAATACTCCTTTATTATTACCAACTAGCTGACCCGGCAGACTTCGTAGTGCCTCAATCGATAACTAAAAGACCTAAACTTAAAACAAACAAAAGGAATCCGTCCGAACGGGGGACACATCAAAGGAAAAACAAAATTGTTATTTTTATTTAATTTCGAACATTTTCATATTTATCTACCTTTTAAACCTTCCCTGGACTTTCACAAATAATTCAAGACCAAAATTAGCCAAATCGGTCCAGCCGTTCTCGAGTTTTAGCGAGACTAACGAACAGAAATTCATTTTTATATTTATATAGATTACATGACTTATATATGTACTACACTACACCTCGGGGGTGAAAAAATTAATAAACGAAAAAGGTTAACATTTTTTTTATATTAAAAGTTTTTTGTATTATAATATTATATGTAGTTAAGTACTAAAACAGTTTAAAAAAAACTATAGTTAGTAAAACTTATACATTAATAATAATAAGGAATCTAATATAGAGCATACATTATAATTGATTATTAAGAAACTATTAGAATATATATGGTTTTGTTCTATTTTTATGTAAAACTTGTTCATTGTTATTTTTAGAAATTTTAACATTTACACCTGTTCCGTCCCGTAACGGTTTGTTCAAAAATACATATTTATATTATTATTATTTTTTATTGTGAATAATTTCTTTTCTTATTTTTTGTTCTCTGAGTACGTAACGCGACACAATTTGGTTTATGTGTATTATTCATTTCTTGTTTTTCTTGTACTGGGTCTGCGACATATTGTGTGTATCGGAATGCACCATTTCCGTGGGAAATGGTTCTTCGGCGCGACACTAGCGCCACCACCTGCTGTTAGTGCGGCAAAGCAACAGAAACAGAGTTTGTCCGCGAAGCCGATGTCGCCGCGTCGGCATGCACATAAAATTTAAATAGTGTGTAAAGTTTTCCCTTTCATATAAAAAACTGGAAAATAGTGACTTTCTACATGTGAAGGATAGATGAACTGATTCTGTGGGCAATACTCATCTTCGGCCCAGGACCTTCGGACGTGGTTGCGGGACGATTCACGGTAAGTCGTCAGACCTAGGCCATATCCTAATCATAAATTTGGTCTATTCGAACCGGATACATATTTTCCAGTTTGTGTCGTGTTAACGTACTCATTTTCAAATTGTAAAATCACGCGTTCGATTCTTAGCGTCCCCCGCCATCTTTTGTTTCGCAAAATGTCGGAAGATGAAGAATTATTATCGCCGTGTGAACAAGATATTTTCGAAAGGGATTTAATTCTTGATGAACTCAAACGTATTATTCAACAAGCGAAGACGAACGAACAACTATTTCGCTCGCGTACTATAGACCTAGCGGCTCACCAAATAAAGTTTACAAAGGTTCAGACTAAAATTTAAAAGTTGCTCATCAGATCCAAATCATTTAACAAAGATGATAACATAAAGATTCGTAATGATTTTAATGACTTGTACTACGAAATTGTCGGTCACTTAAACTCGTTAAAGTCGATGGATGAGCGTCAGCGCCGTTTCAATCGGGCAAGTAATTGTTCATTTGATGCGATAGGTAACGATAAAAGAAATTTACCTACTACTTTACCTTTACCAGAATTCAAAGGCGATTCTACGGATTGGCCATCATTTTATGATTTATTCAAATCGCTAGTGCATAGCAACAATGCCTACTCCAAAGCAGATATTTCCTACTTGCAGTTAAAAACGAACCGTATAACGGAATATATCACGGAAGATAACTACCCGATTGCGTTAGAAATTTTGTTAATCCGCCACGAAAATAAAAGGGTAATTGCGTCGAAAGATCTAGATCGAATTTTAGACATAGAATCGTTTTCAGATAGATCTCCGTATAATGTACGTAAATTGTTAAATGTCTACCAGGAAAACATGAAGGCGTTAGAGGTCATGGACTTTCCGACTCATGAGTGGAGTTTTGTTGTCTTACAAATTTTACTACGTAAAATTCCGAGTAGTATGAGAAAGGGATTCGAACGTTCATTGGCCAAGCCATCCGATATTCCAGAAGTCGCCGCGGAAGAAATGGTATCTCCTAGCTCATCAAGTACCTCCGCACAGCACGCTAACAAACAGATATCGCGGGTAGGTAATCCGCTGCAATTACAGCCGCGTAGCTACGATGTAAGTCCGAACAGTTTTGCGCCGGTAAAGCGATCGTTTGCTGCGAACGTGTCATCAGACCAAACTCGACCTCCGGTCCATGGTTATAAGGTTCGAACTTGTTAGATGTGTAACGGTTACACATTTTGACAAAATGTGCAGAGTTTTTAAATCTTTCCCCGCAGGATAGGTATTCCCTTGTACAAAACAAGTGTTTGTTATAATTGTTTGAATGTTGGTCACGACGTAAAAAAATGCAATTCAAATTTTGTGTATAGAACGCATGGAGTTAATAAGTACCTACAACTGGAGTGCTGTCTAATGCCGAGAAACCGGTCTCGAAAGAGAAAACTTTTTGGTCGCGGTGTCCTTGTCTAATGTGGTAACCATATAAAATTTATTTATAGGACAAAATTATACAGATGTACATCAATTTTGAATTTTACCTCAAGTATTGCTGTGTAGACAGACTTATGTAAATACAAAACATGTGCTTGCGACAGTTTATTTATGTAAATTCAATTCCAAACATTGCTTCGTAGGCAAGACGGTTTTTTCGGGAATTACTTCGTTGTCGAAAATCTAGCACTGAGTTTTGTTACAAACGTCATTACCTCAGTTCTATTACTTAAACTTCCTCAAACTCATGTCTAACGTCCGAACAGTCAAACGCAACTTAAAAATTATGATGCACTTAACTAAGCAAATCTCACTTAAATGTACTGGCTAAGTGCACAGTTAAAATCAAATTAATATTTAACACACTGTGTGAGACACTGCAACACACTGGTAGTAGGACTTCTTGTGAGTCCGCACGGGTAGGTACCACTGCCCCGCCTATTTCTGCCGTGAAGCAGTAATGCGTTTCGGTTTGAAGGGTGGGACAGCCGTTGTAACTATACTGAGACCTTAGAACTATATCTCAAGGTGTGTGGCGCATTTACGTTGTAGATGTCTATGGGCTCCAGTAACCACTTAACACCAGGTGGGCTGTGAGCTCGTCCACACATCTAAGCAATAAAAAAAATACATGGTCTACGTGTATCGGGTGCTCAATGCTCATTTCCTACATTCAGATGTTCAATTTAAAATTGCTTGTATTTTTACTTCTGTATATTTTCATGACACACTTACGAAATAAAACACAATGGGTAATAAAATGAAATGAATTGAAATTCGTTTATATGTTGTAAGTAGACAATTAAATAACTCTTAAATGACAAGTCAACAATACACATACCACAATACACATAGTACTTGATCTCTATTTACAAAATATTGGTTATATTATTTTATTAATTTGTTATTTTTCGGTAGTCTTATAGTATATAACATTTCTTCTATTTTATGGTAATTTTTTTTTTTTTTTTCATCGAAATACATCATTTATTTTAATTAATAACTAAGTGGACCTTGAGTATCATTAAAATTATGCATTTTTTCTTTAATAAATCTAAAATCGACTTTATTTTTACAATCTTTATTTCGCTCCTTTTAAGTTTTTGTTTCAAAACCTTAACATCTTGTTGTAATTTTGCTTTTCTCGGGGTATTTTTATTTCTTGCGTTTGAGTACTTGATTCCTCTTGTTTGACCTTTACATTTTTCCAGAAATTCCAATGTCATATTTACTAGAAGATCCTCCTCGTTCGCTTAACGTCAGGCAAATGATGCATGCAACTACATCATACATGCATGTACATGCAAATGATGCATGTACATGCTTGCGTGCGACGCTATTCAATACAATAAAAAAAAGTGAAAAAAATACCACGTGGTGGTTTTTATTTTTTTATGATACAGCATACAAAAATACCTAAACTTAAAAACCTTAACTTTTTACGCAAGAATTTTGTTTTTATTTTGTCATGACTTAGAATAAAAAAATCATATTACTCTGAATTTTTCACCCCTCTACGATCAACCCCTATTTTTTATTTGTTAATTATAAACTTTAATTTTTTTGGCAAGATTTTCATTTTTATTTTTATTTAGTCATGAATTAAAATAAAAAATCTGATGTCACTTTCAATTTTTCATCCCTCTATGATCAACCCCAATTTTTTATTTGTTAATTATAAACTTTAATTTTTTTGGCAAGATTTTCATTTTTATTTTTATTTTGTCATGACTTAAAATAAAAAAATCATATTACTCTCAATTTTCACTCTTATACGATCAACCCCTATTTTTCCATCCCGATTTTTATTTTTTTTATTTTATGCACAGATCCGCAATAAGGTTGCAAGATGGCAATCAAATATTATAATTGTAGTGCGATAAATTTTAATTAATCCTATTCTAATATAATTTCAAGTTCCTTTAATTATGTTTTTTTTTTAAATTCAATTTGATCTCCCGCCCTCGCCGGTCGACTACTGATCAATAATTATCAATCGATCAGTTATCCCCGCCAGGTGTCACCACTCATCAGCAAACATCACATAGTAGGGATGAGGACGAAGCCGGTCTCCTGTCTTACTCACTATACATTTTTCACCCGTTTTTTTGGTTTTATTTGTGTATCAATCGTAGCTTGCCAGCCATGTTTTTTTGGTTTTATTTGTATATCAATAGTATGTTCAGTAGATCTGAGAATCTGCTCCTATCTATTTTTCATACCCCTAAGTGATAAGGGTTGTCCACCCCAAACATTTATTTTTTTATTTACATTTTTTGGATATTTTTTTTGTTATAATGAGGTATTATGGGGTTGAATGAGGTTGTTTTTTCTACACTAGAATTTCCCTAGAAATATTATTTAAGGCAACATAACGTTTGCCGGGTACGCTAGAAGAAGTATAAAATACTAGCGACCCGCCCTCGCTTCGCTTCGGAAACATTAAAACACACATGAAACCAAAAAAATAAAATAAAATAAAGTAGCCTATGTTCATCAGGGACAATGTCGCCTTCTAATGGAAAAATAATTTTTCAAATCAGTCCAGTAGTTTCGGAGCCTATTCGAAACAAACAAACAAACAAATCTTTCCTCTTTATAATATTAGTATAGAGTATAGAAGTATAGACAATCATAATCGTGTACAAACTTACAATTCCAATTAATTATAGTCGAATTTCGACTACTGCGGGACCTCTAGTTTTAATAAATTGTCATCATCAGAAAAATCATTTCACCATCATTTTTTTACTTATGTATGTTTCTTTTGAACCTATTTCATTTTTGACGTTGATGGAAATTCTAAATTGTCGCAGCATTTTCTGGTTAAGCCTAAGTCACATCATATTCATAAGATAGCCGTTAAAATAATACGTATTTAGATAATAATATATTATTGTCATAAAAAGTTGGAAATCCTGTAAAACTAAACAAATAACAATTATGTATCGGAATCAAAATTGGATTGATTTTAATCTTTTCGATAATTTTCAACAACTCCCAAGCTACTAGAAAATCCACTAACCACTAAAAGCCATTTTTGATAACTAAGACAGGGGTCCAATATACAAGATTTTGTGGAAAATCCACTAAGCTAGCAGTACTGCTTTTTGTTTGTAATATGTGCGAGAGGGACACCACCACTTTATAATCATTCTCTTTTCAGACCGTTTTTCCTTACATCTTTTGATATTTAAAAATAAGCTTTAAACCATAGAGACAAAGTTTATTTTTAGTTTTTATTTCAAACAAAGTAAGCACTCCAGTTACAATACTTACTCTATGGTAGAGCGTGTCATAAACAACATCATAGTTTATTACATTTTACGAATCAACCGGCTCAAGCGCTATCGGTTGCAAGCGAAACCAAGCAACCTATTGTTGTTCCGCTCACTCCTATGCAGGAGAAGCCGATTCCGATCGCTCGCACTGGAACAGTGTTGTTATCGACGGCACTAGTGGATGTTGTCATAGGTAATAATATGAAGATTTTCACTGTTAAATGCATGGTAGACACGGAAAGCCAAGCATAATTTATTACCGAAGCTTGTATGCAGCGCTTGGTCTAGCGCGTCGGCATAGCAACGTGCCGGTGTTCGGTGTTGGTGACACCGGACCCGTGCATCCAAAAGGTTTAGTTTCGTGTTCCATTGCGCCTAAAGGTCAACAACAACCTGTCATTCCGGTAAATGCGTTAATTTTGCCCGAATTGATGCCAAAAATGCCAAAAATCTGGAATTAGCTGATCCAAACTTTCATACGGACAGGACCAGGCTGTTGAAATGTTACTAGGAGCGGATATACTGTCCCACGTGTTACTACGCAACACTATCGTATGCCCGCCGGGCACGCCGATCGCTATGAATAGTGTGTTTGGTTATTTACTTTTAGGCAAATTAGATTTTGATTCTTCTGTTCCAACTTCATTCCAAGTGCGTTTTAGCTCGTTTGACAACGACAACCATCAGAGATTTTGGGAGTTGGAATCAATACCAGAGAAACGGAGTTACACTCAAGATGAGGTGTTATGTGAATCCTTTTTTCAAAAGACGCACACTCGTAATGCAGACGGGCGATACATGGTCGCCCTCCCGTTTAAGCCCGACGCACCGTCTCTCGGCGAGTCGCGGTCCATTGCGCTAGCTAGAGTATCGGTTAGAAAGCAATTTTCATCGCCGGTCATTATGCCATCGTCTTTAGTGACGCCACGTATCATGGATCGGATCGGAAGACCCCCACAAGATTCCTACTCCCAATCAAGACCGTACTCCGGCGAAATTGGATCAGTAGATGTTTAATGTCTGTTTCAGATGTTAAATATAAGGGAAGTCAAGGGAGCGAGCTCCGGGGGAGAAACAGACGGGCCTGAACTACACCCTTACCGCTGGTTTACTGCGCGGAGCTCAACCGACGTCGCCCCTCATGACGAATGTCATCTGATTGAACCTGGTCCAGTTCGTATGCGATCCCCTCAACGCCAGTACTGGAACGATTAGCAATGTTGGTTCTCGAAGCCCGATTATGGTCCTCAACTCCTTAAGTGAAGCCAGGCTCCATACTCCCCTCCAGAATACCGTGCACGAAGTGGCTCGCACGCACTCAGCTTTCAGAAGTCCTAGTCTACCAGCGACCAACTCAACCAGCTCCCCGTGATTCCCGTATTTATTACGTTTCTCAAGGTGGAGCTCGTCAAACGATCGCTGGCCCAAGACCACCTGCACGTCCACGATCACTCCGACACCATCCCTGGAGGTGACAATATCAGGCTTACAGAGACCAAGCGATCTCCGTAGCCTAGGCTCCAGCTCAACCGTCTACTTGTTCTCTTCCATAGCTTTCGCCACGAAAGAAACAATCTTGTTATGCCATAGAATCCGGCCGCCGTGTGTTCTGTGACACTGCTGTAGGATGTGAGCCGTCGTCTCCCTGACCTTGCAACCAGCACGGCAGATCAACGCGGACTCACCCCCACTTCTACGCCCTCTCTATCCGCGAATGCGGGATGGGAGGGCATTGAAGTGCGTGTACACGAACAGCACGAAGTCCCGGCTGGTTATCTGCGCGCATCGCTTCCTTATTTACTTTGTGGAGGCAGAAGTACGTGTCGACGCGCGAAGTTCGCGTCCATCCACCGACGCATGCAGAGATTCACGCCAAAACAAGCGCACAGATGGTCTTTGCGACGTGGAGTCATCACGGCTAAACTTGCGGAGCTGTTTCCAGGCCCACCGCAGTTTCTTTCAAATCTTATCAGATTTAGCGGCGGCTCTAGCCGCTGACCATGGTGACGAGTCGAGCCCCCCGAAACGCTTCACAATGAGGTCCGGAATGATCGCTCGCACCGATGGGATCGCCAAGCCGCCGTCCTGAACTGCGGCGTGAAAGTATGCTTTGGGAACATCCGCCGGTAGCCTAAGCCTAAATATAAAAAAAAGCCACTGTCTGACTGCTTTCCGGTTTTTTTTTTTATTGCTTAGATGGGTGGACGAGCGCACAGCCCACCTGGTGTTAAGTGGTTACTGGAGCCCATAGACATCCACAACGTAAATGCGCCACCCACCTTGAGATATAAGTTCTAAGGTCTCAAGTAAGTTACAACGGCTACCTCACCCTTCAAACCGAAACGCATTACTGCTTCACGGCAGAAATAGGCGGGGTGGTGGTACCTACCCGCGCGGACTCACAAGAGGTCCTACCACCACTAATTGGATTTGGACGTCGAGCATTCTCAACCTGTCATCCGAGATATTTGCAAACACGAAACCGTGTTCAAGTCCGTCAAGATCTCCAACCTCTGTTGGGGCTTGAGAGGTGCCCTTGTGATGTTATTCAAGGCACTACTGATATTATGCTTTAACGTCACGCATCCAGAGGCCTCAAAGTCAACACCAAGATACCGCCACCGCTCAACACAACTCACCTGCCTGAGCGGCTTACCTCCAATGTTGAAGGTTCGCTTAGTCAGGTAATAGTGCTTCTTACGGTGGCCATACGGTATCATTGCACAGCAGAGATGGACTCCTGCATTCCCACCTTTGACCCCGCAAGCAGGACTAGGTCATCAGCATAAGCCAGAGCGGACACAAGTTCCATCTCCAACCTATACCCGACCCTCTCCAGCATGGAGGGAGGCTAGGATAAGGTCCATCACCACGTTGAAAAGTATTGGCGACAGAGGGTCATCTTGACGAACCCCTCGTCCCACTTTTACAGGGCTGCTCATCACATTATTTACGGCTAAGGTGGTGGACGCCGTATCGTACAGATGAGCAAGATAGCTGCAGAATTGTCCGGGCATGCCGCTCGACCTTAGCAATCCGACAAGTGCCTCGTGAGACAGTGTCGAACGCCTTGGCGAAGTCTAGCGCCACCACATGACATTCCCGCAGCTTCCTCCTGCTATCCCCAAGCACCGCGTCCAGTACTGCGGAATCCACGCTGTCGTGCATCAGGGCGGCAACAAGCCGACAACCTCTGGGCCAAGATGGAGTGAAAGTGTCTCAGGGGTCAGGGGTATAGACGCGATCGAAATCGGTCGATATTCCCCCGGTCCACCTGGTCTCTCCACCTTAGGCACAAAGACGATTCGGCACTGCCGTAGAATTTCAGGTATTTCGCCTTGTGCCATCCAAGCATTGAACATTTCCGCCTTCAGGTGCACAGGAACTGCACGCCACTGACCCTGACTTATACCATACGGGCCCGGTGATGTCCGCCAGTCAAAGCGGGAAGCCTTGATCTCTTCCACTGAGATCGGCTTCCACAGCTGGGTGTAGTCGCAGTTGCCCCCGTGGTGCTCCGCACGCCATAAGGCGTGAAGAGCTTGCAGTGTAGGCCCAGGTGCGTCGGACACCCTCTCGAGGATAGGTCGCCAGTAGGCCTCCATCTCCTCAAGTGAGTGTTCGACACCCCTACACGCACCATCAATCACCGCAGCTGCTGCTCTGCTGCGACACTTCTTGTACAGCTCCTGCACACGCGTGTACTCTGCTCTGCGCTTTTGCCTTTTCGATATATGGGCACTAGCAGCCAGATCACCGTTAAAATCGTTTCACCGCCCTGCACGCTCGTCTTCTCTCTCGAACTCTCAAGGAGTTCGGAAACAACCCGAGCGGCATCGGGCGACATCTGACCGACTGCGGATGGATCATAGGCTGCGGCGTCTTCGGCTGTCCCTTTTAGGGGCAATGTTACCCGGATGGCTATGTTTCATAGCAGCTCCGATGGACGGTCCGTGAAGACTGTTAAGCCTAGCGGGTTCCTTCGGGTGGGGCCTGGCGAAATCCCTGGCGAGCCCTGTGGTCGGGTTTGCAGCCCGACCGCGGTGAGTTAAACCCGTTGCAAAAAAGTTTAAAGATAAAGAAATAAACCTGAAGTCTCTGGCCTCCCGCTAGAGCCAGAGAGGACGGGTGATGACCCGGCTGTGCGGGGTTCCGCCGGCGCAGACCTTGTGGGTCAGGATGCGCCTGGTTGGACCTGCCAGTTTTGTGGTCGTTCCTTCTCGACCAACAGGGGCTTGTATGTCCACCAGCGTAGAGCCCTGTTGAGACTAATATGGATGCCGCTTCGATGATGGTGAAGCTGTGGTGGCATGGCGAGGAAATCGACCTCCTCGCTCGCACCGAGGCCAGGTTGCTCGCTGAGCGGGGTCAGTGCTCGGGTGGAGACCTTTTTGGCGCGCTTCCAGGGTTTGGAAGAACCCTGGATGCGATTAAGGGACAACGGCGGAGGGGGCCTTATAGGGCATTGGTGCAAGCGCACCTTGCCCGGTTTGGCTCCCAGCCGGGTCCCTCGTCAGATGGGTGCTCGGCCGAGCCTGACTTCCAGCGGGCTTCTGGAGCTGAGGTAGCGGGCTTGGAACGATGCGCCGAAGACGCCGCGGCCTATGATCCATCCGCAGTCGGTCAGATGTCGCCCGATGCCGCTCGGGTTCTCTCCGAGCTCCTTGAGGGTCCGGAGAGAAGACGAGCGTGCAGGGCTATGAGACTCCGGACTGCAGGGCGTCGAAACGATTTAAACGATGGTCTGGCTGCTAGTGCCCGTAAATCTAATAGATAGAAGCGTACGCGCCTGTGCAGGAGCTGTACAAGAAGTGTCCCAGCAGAGCAGCAGCTGAGGTGATTGATGGTGCGTGTAGGGGTGTCGAACACTCACTTGAGGAGATGGAAGCCTACTGGCGACCTATGCTCGAGAGGGTGCCCGACGCACCTGGGCCTACACCGGAAGCTCTTCACGCCTTATGGCGTGCGGAGCACCACGGGGGCAATTGCGACTACACCCAGCTGTGGAAGCCGATCTCAGTGGAAGAGATCAAGGCTTCCCGCTTTGACTGGCGGATTTCACCGGGCCCGTATGGTATACGTCAGGGTCAGTGGCGTGCAGTTCCTGTGCACCTGAAGGCGGAAATGTTCAATGCTTGGATGGCACAAGGCGAAATACCTGAAATTCTACGGCAGTACCGAATCGTCTTTGTGCCTAAGGTGGAGAGACCAGGTGGACCGGGGGAATATCGACCGATTTCGATCGCGTCGATTCCCTTGAGACACTTTCACTCCATCTTGGCCCAGAGGTTGTTGGCTTGCTGCCCCCCTAATGCACGACAGCGTGGATTTATCTGCGCCGACGGTACTTTGGAAAATTCCGCAGTACTGGACGCAGTGCTTGGGGATAGCAGGAGGAAGCTGCGGGAATGTCACGTGGCGGTGCTAGACTTCGCCAAGGTATTCGACACTGTGTCTCACGAAGCACTTGTGGGATTGCTGAGGTCGAGGGGCATGCCCGAACAGTTCTGCGGCTATATTGCTCATCTGTACGATACGGCGTCCACCACCTTAGCCGTTAATAATGTGATGAGCAACCCTGTGAAAGTGGGACGAGGGGTTCGTCAAGGGGACCCTCTGTCGCCAATACTGTTCAACGTGGTGATGGACCTCATCCTAGCTTCCCTGCCGGAGAGGGTCGGGTATAGGTTGGAGATGGAACTTGTGTCCGCTTTGGCTTATGCTGACGACCTAGTCCTGCTTGCGGGGTCAAAGGTAGGGATGCAGAAGTCCATCTCTGCTGTGGACTGTGTTGGTTGTCAGATGGGCCTTCGCCTGAACAGCAGGAAAGGCGCGGTCCTGTCAATGATACCAAATGGCCACCGTAAGAAGCACTATTACCTGACTAAGCGCACCTTCAACATTGGAGGTAAGCCGCTCAGGCAGGTGTGTTGTGTCGAGCGGAGGCGATATACTGGTGTTGACTTTGAGGCCTCTGGATGCGTGACGTTAGAGCATAATATCAGTAGTGTCTTGAATAACATCACAAAGGCACCTCTCAAGCCCCAACAGAGGTTGGATATCTTGAGAGCTCACCTGATCCCGAGATTCCAACACGGTTTCGTGTTTGCAAATATCTCGGATGACAGGTTGAGAATGCTCGACGTCCAAATCCAATTAGTGGTGGTAGGACCTCTTGTGAGTCCGCGCGGGTAGGTACCACCACCCCGCCTATTTCTGCCGTGAAGCAGTAATGCGTTTCGGTTTGAAGGGTGAGGTAGCCGTTGTAACTTACTTGAGACCTTAGAACTTGTATCTCAAGGTGGGTGGCGCATTTACGTTGTGGATGTCTATGGGCTCCAGTAACCACTTAACACCAGGTGGGCTGTGCGCTCGTCCACCCATCTAAGCAATAAAAAAAAAAAATCCGGAAAGCAGTCGACAGTGGCTTTTTTTTATATTTAGGCTTAGGCTACCGGCGGATGTTCCCAAGGCATACTTTCACGCCGCAGTTCAGGACGGCGGCTTGGCGATCCCATCGGTGCGAGCGATCATTCCGGACCTCATTGTGAGGCGTTTCGGGGTGCTCGACTCGTCACCATGGTCAGTGGCTAGAGCCGCCGCCAAACCTGATAAGATTCGGAAGAAACTGCGGTGTAGACCAGTGTCGATAATTTTTAAAACCAAAAAAAATAATAGTAGGATGAAACCCATTACAAAAGGAGGGGAATATTATAAAAATGAAAGGAAAAATAATTTACGGGCGATCTGAGGTCGGGAAGGGGTTGGGGGGTGGGTAGGTTTAGGGTAAAAACGGGTTTTCTCGATTTCCGGCAAAACTAAAAGTCCTATGGAAAAAAGTCAAATGGCAAAGTTGTAGGTAATAAAAAGATCTAAAACTTTTGTATTTACACTTTTTTCACATAACCTCAAAATTTATGTAAAAAATAAAGTTTTTGGTTTTTTATTTTTATCTTTTTCAAAAAAAATTATTTTTTCACGAAATTTGCTGAAAACTTACCTTTTTATGTCCCAAATACGCTGTAATTTATTTGATTAAAAATATTTATTTTTTCACCTTATTTTGAATTAATATCGAAAAAGGACCCTAATTTTCAATCGAAAATACACCCGTCAAAATATCAGCTTTTTTCAAAAAATTTGTATGTTTTCTGTTCGTTGAAATCTCTTTTTTCCGATGGTGAAAAAAAATATATATGTTACTATAGTAAATCTTCTCAGAAAATGCAAAAAATCGAAAAAAAACTCGAATTCGAATATATTTTATTAATTATTATATACAAATTTTTATTTTAAAATTTACACTTTAATTACTCGAAAAACATAAGATCACATGTTACATTGATAGAAAAAAATTGCAAATCAAAATATAATACTATAATTAACAAACAAATAAGTTAATAAAATTCATATTTATTAAGACATCTACAATATTTGGAGAAGTTGTCGAATCTTCTTTAAATTATATGCGTAGATGCCTATTTATAACTATTTTTAGATAACTTATATACCTGAGTGACCTACGAAAAATTTTAGCACGATTTCATAGCAAGATTTCAACGAGCAGAAAACATACAAATTTTTTGAAAAAACCTGATATTTTGACGGATGAATTTTCGATTGAAAATTAGGGTCCTTTTTCGATATTAATTCAAAATAAGGTGAAAAAATAAATATTTCTAATCAAATAAATTAAAGCGTATTTGGGACATAAAAAGGTAAGTTTTCAGCAAATTTCGTGAAAAAAGATTTTTTTTTTAAAAGATAAAAATAAAAAACCAAAAACTTGGTTTTTTTAATTTTTTACATAAATTTTGAGGTTATGTGAAAAAAGTGTAAATACAAAAGTTTTAGATCTTTTTATTACCTACAACTTTGCCATTTGACTTTTTTCCATAGGACTTTTAGTTTTGCCGGAAATCGAGAAAAACCGTTTTTACCCTAAACCTACCCCCCCCCCAACCCCTTCCCGACCTCAGATCGCCCGTAAATTATTTTTCCTTCCATTTTTATAATATTGTCCTCCTTTTTTCATCCTACTATTATTTTCTTTCACTTTTCATTATTTTTAAAGGCTTCGACCCTGGTCTAGTGGGCTTGGAAACAGCTCCGCAAGCATAGCCGTGTTGACTCCACATCGCAAAGACCATCTGTGCGCTTGTTTTAGCGTGAATCTCTGCACGCATCGGTCGATGGACGCGAACTTCCATCGGACGTTTACTGGTGGTAGGACCTCTTGTGAGTCCGCGCGGGTAGGTACCACCGCCCTGCCTATTTCTCCCGTGAAGCAGTAATGCGTTTCGGTTTGAACGGTGGGGCAGCCGTTGTAGCTATACTGAGATCTTAGAACTTATATCTCAAGGTGGGTGGCGCATTTACGTTGTAGATGTCCATGGGCTCCAGTAACCACTTAACACCAGGTGGGCTGTGAGCTCGTCCACCCATCTAAGCCATAAAAAAAAAACTTCGCGAATTGACACGTACCCCAGCGTCCACAAAGTATATTAGGGAGCGATGCGCGCATATAACCGGCCGGGACTTCGTGCAGTTCGTGCACACACATATCAACGCCCTCCCATCCCGCATTCGCGGATCGAGAGGGCGTAGAGGTGAAGGTGAGTCAGCGTTGACCTGCCGTGCTGGTTGCAGGGTTAGGGAGACGACGGCTCACATCCTACAACAGTGTCACAGAACACGCGGCGGCCGGATTCTACGGCATAACAAGATTGTCTCTTTCGTGACGAAAGCTATAGAAGAGAACAAGTGGACGGTTGAGCTGGAGCCTAGAACATCGGTTGGTCTCCGCAAGCCTGATATTGTTGCCTCCGGGATGGTGTCGGAGTGATCGTGGACGTGCAGGTGGTCTCGGGCCAGCGATCGCTGGACGAGCTCCACCGTGAGAAACGTAATAAATACGGGAATCACGAGGAGCTGGTCGAGTTGGTCGCAGGTAGACTAGGACTTCGAAAACTTGGAGGGGAGTATGGAGCCTGACTTCTTTTAAGGAGTTGACCATAATCGGGCTTCAGGAACCAACATTACAAATCGTTCCAATTTTAGCGTTGAGGGGATCGCATATTAACTGGACCAGGTTCAATCAGATGACGTCGGTCGTGGGGGGCGACGTCGGTTGAGCTCCGCACAGTAAACCAGCGGTAAGGGTGTAGATCAGGCCCGTCTGTTTCTCCCCCGGAGCTCGCTCCCTTGGCTTCCCTTATATTCAACATCTGAAACAGACATTAAACATCTACTGATCCAATTTCGCCGGCGTACGGCCTCGATCGGGAGGGTGGGATGATGATTACGATTACAGTCACTTAAGACGATGGCATGATGATACCGGCGATGAAAGTAGCCAAATGCCTCGTCATTTAATTAGTGACGCGCATGAATGGATTAACGAGATTCCTACTGTCCCTATCTACTATCTAGCGAAACCACAGCCAAGGGAACGGGCTTGGGAGAATCAGCGGGGAAAGAAGACCCTGTTGAGCTTGACTCTAGTTTGGCATTGTAAGGAGACATGAGAGGTGTAGCATAAGTGGGAGATCGTTTCGCGCGATCGTCGTTGAAAAACCACTACTTTCATTGTCACGGCGGCAGTCCTCTTATCTAAATTAATTGAAAAGGTAATGCTCACTTACAGTGGTCGTGTTCGCTTCGACCAGGTCTACGCTTAGTCCGACGCATCCATCGTGCTCACATGGCTACACTCATATCTGCACGAATGGAAAACCTTCGTTTCGAACCGTGTCAGTGAGACTTTGCGCCGCGTAGCCGCCGACCGCTGGCGCCACATCCCGTCGGCCGATAATTCCGCCGACGCTGCGTCTCGTGGCCTGTTGCCCGCCGCGCTCGTACAGCATGACTTATGGTACCACGGACTTTCATGGCTACATTTTGGTCAGAACTCCTGGCCGATTCAAAATCCCGTAAGAGACACGTGCGAAGAAAAACGCAATGTATCGGTGTGCTCCAGCGCGTCAACGGCACCGCCTATACAGGATGTTGATTTCATTACGCGATTTTCGAAAATTTGTTCGCGTCACCGCACTCATCTTTCGGTTTTTCAACAATTAATTTTACCTAAAAAACACCCTCTAACTAATCTTATTATTGACGATGCACACTTATGTAATTTGCCGGACCGCGGTCCATTCGCTACGCGCTTTTACAACGCTATTGGATTTTATTAAGCCGTAACATCGTGCGGCAGCGCATACATCGCTGTGTGCAGTGCTTCCGCGCTCGCCCGACGGACAATCAACCGCGCATGGGACCACTCCCAGCAGTGCGCAGATCGCGGTAGATTTTGCTGGTCCATTTTACGTGCGCACCAATAAAGTGCGTAATGAAAAAAAAGTGTGTGTGTCCGCTCCGACGCACGACTGGAGTTTACTGGATATAAAAAATTAAACGAAACAATACGAGAAATAGTTCTATATTACGACAACACGATACACAACAGATTATTAACAAATTAACGAGACACAAAACAAACGACTAACAAATATATGAAAATACAATAATGAGAGAAACGCGCGATCAGTACGAGGCTTTGTGGCGGACTGCCGGCGCAGCAGCCCGGCGTCACCTGCGATAACGCGGCCGCGCGTTGGCTCCTGATTGGCGCGCGCACGCATCACGCAATCAGGAGCCAATCAGGCGCATAAAGCATTTCGTGTGACATGCTAGGCGCATAACGCATTTCGTGTGACATGCTAGTACGATTTTGGTCCCCATAATTTTCATACCCCGGGCCTATATATGTAAATCGATTCTAAAGGAGTAAACTCCAAAAATAATAAAATGTTACGTGTCACACGAGTTGTAACTATTAAAATGGGAAATTCCCTTTATAAACGACCCGTGGTTAAAATATGTCCTCTTCCCTTGGAGTAGTTGAAATCATTAGGAATTTATTAGTTGATTAAGATTTGAAGCTTTACGTCGTTTCGATATTAGTTTTAACTTTTGAATATTAAAAGAAACTACGTGCTTTTAACGTGAGCGGCATGTTCCGTCCCGTAACAGTTTGTTCTAAAATACATATTTATATTATTATTATTCTTTATTGTGAATAATTTCTTTTCTTATTTTTTGTTCTCTGAGTACGTAACGCGACGCAATTTGGTTTATATGTATTATTCATTTCTTGTTTTTCTTGTACTGGGTCTGCGACATATTGTGTGTATCGGAATGCACCATTTCCGTGGGAAATGGTTCTTCGGCGCGACATTAGCGCCACCGCCTGCTGTTAGTGCGGCAAAACAACAGAAACAGAGTTTGTCACGCGAAGCCGATGTCGCCGCGTCGGCATGCACATAAAATTTAAATAATGTGTAAAGTCTTCCCTTTCATATAAAAAACTGGAAGATAGTGACAGTGACCTATGACTTTCTACATGTGAAGGATAGATGAACTGATTCTGTCGGCAATACTCATCCACGACTAGGACCTTCGGACGTGGATGCGGGACGATTCACGGTAAGTCGTCAGACCTAGGCCATATCCTAATCAACACCCATGTCTTCTAAAACAATAAATGGGCCATTAAACTGAGTATCTAATTTCTTTGCTGATTCGTTCTTTACTAATATAAAGTCACCTTTAACATAATTTACATGATTAATATTCTTATCATAAACACATTTACGCTTTTCCTTACATAAAATTTGATTATTATGTGCATCCTTGTTGCTTGTGCTACTTGTAAACGATATATAAATTCTAATGGATAGTAATCCGCATTATACAAGGGTTCAATACATTCACTTACTCTACATGGAATTGTACTGGATTTACCGAACACTAGTTCAAACGGTGTGTATTTTGTTTCTGTGTGAACAGTATTATTAAAATTGTAACACCAAAATGGTAGCCATTGACTCCATCTTTCTTTTCTACTACTGCAATATATTCTTAGAAATGCACTAAGTTTCTATGAGAATTTTCTAATACTCCTATAGAGCGATGATGGGATACGCAGTTGAAGTAAATTTTGGAACGAAGTTCCTTATGGGACGATGTGGCGAGGGTACTCTAACCAGGAAAAAACGTCCGTAACGTAAGATTTTTGTTAGTAATGCACACAGTGTACGACTTAACTTTGTAATAACGTACACATTAGTAATGCACACAGTGTTCGACTTAAGTCTGTAATAACGTACAAAAACATATTTTTTTATCATTCATTGACATTCATTCATTTTTTTCTATTCCTAGCAATTTACATACCTACCTGTTCCATTACAGATTACACAAATTCTTGATAAAGCGTTAGCGACCATACTTTCTTTCATTTACGGACAAAAATATATAATGAATCTATCACTACGCGCTGGAATATTTAAAACTTCGTTTGAATAATTTATGTTATCATAAAGTGGCACAAAATATTTTTTATTTTTTTTTATTGCTTAGATGGGTGGACGAGCTCACAGCCCACCTGGTGTTAAGTGGTTACTGGAGCCCATAGACATACACAACGTAAATGCGCCACCCACCTTGAGATATAAGTTCTAAGGTCTCAGGTAAGTTACAACGGCTGCCCCACCCTTCAAACCGAAACGCATTACTGCTTCACGGCAGAAATAGGCAGGGTGGTGGTACCCACTCGCGCGGACTCACAAGAGGTCCTACCACCAGTAATAAATATTCTAAATAGTATTTATTCAATGTTAAAATATTCACTTTCAAAATGATATTCGATGCATACTTGCACCGAAAGTCTAAACCTAGAATTCCATCAGCCTTTAAAGGAACGTTGTCGAAAACATAACACTTGTTATTAAATTCGATGTCAGTATTAGCATTACGATGAATCATGTTTAACATAACAAAACCTGGTGACTGAATTTGACCTCCTATACCGTTGATGTCTCAGGTACGTCTTGCTTTACTTGCTCAGCATAATACACACGTTGATTACCATTACCCTTACTATAGGTTGAAGCCATTTGATTCTTACCTTGATTATATTGGTTAATGTTGTTGTAATATGTTGTCGATAGCCATTTTTCCTACCATTGTTAAAACTCATTCGATTCTCATTCATACGATTACCATTCCTATTGCGTTATTGGTTTTTTGTTGAAAAACAAATTCAATTTAAAGTAGTACAGACTTATTTATTATCTTCAGTTACACAAATACACACACAGCAAGAACACTGAATTTAAAATGGCGTCTTCTAAAGTGCTGCCACCTAATGTCAATATAGTTTTAATTTTCTTTTTCTGTTTCGGATTGCATTCCTCTACCACGATTTAAATTATTGTATGTTGCACGATTGTTCTGTTTATAATTGTTATTGTTACCTTCTCTGAAATTACTTACATATTGATGATGATACCCTCGATATCCACGTTCTCTGATGCTTTGTCGTGATTGAAAATTAAGTTGAAACTTACCTCTACCTCGACGAGAAAATTGCACGATACTCTCACCATGTGGTCCGGAACCAGTAGACATTTCTTCATCTTTCGCTTGTATCACGTCCTTCAGATACTCGTAGTTACGCGCTGCAATGATGGTACTTAGTCGCGAATCGCCAGGTCCATCTGAAAACCGTCTTACCGCCAACTTTTCATTTGAAGGTTTTAAAACTGCGTAATTCTGAGAATTAGCGTCGGCCTGAGATATTGTTAAATTTGAAAAGAAATTTTCAATTTTGGTACCGTACTGGTCGATAGTTCGCCAACCTTGAGAAATTGTTTGTAAGCGTTGTTGTATAGCAGTAAACGATTTTTTCGTTAAAAGTGTTTTTCTTAAGTCTTGGATAAGATCATTAACAGAGACATAGTTCGAAGCCATATGTAACTCTGCATTTTCTGAAAGCCTACTTTTTAAAACAAATTTAATAAGTAAGTTGTTACCAGGATAAGGTAGCATTTCCGAATACATTTCCACAGAGTCAATTATGCTTTTAATGGTTTTTTCATTATTGTCCATCACAAGGGATCAAATTACACGCTGTTTTTAAATCAAACTCCATTTTCAAATTTGGTTTTTCACTAAATTATAGCGATAGATCACTATCACTACTCTCTTTTTTAAAATCGGTACATAAATCTAAAATATCCTTATAAATAGAATTAATATTCTCCCAATTAGAATTTACAGATTCCAACACTTGAGTATTTATACCCTTTTGTTCACTAAATAATCGAATAATCTGTTCACTTCTCTTAAATATTATATCTCATTCAGACAATTTATTTTTGGATGGAAGGAAGATCTTCCCTTTAGTATTACAAAACGCCGCATTAACGTTTTCTAAAGCACAATGACATGTTTGACTATTCAAACCGGATATCATTAACGCATTGCAGTAGAAATAGTTAGGATGGTGGTAACCCGTGCGTGCTTCGTATTATTCGTTTATTATTATTATTATTATTTCGTATTCGTACTTCCTTCTTCCTTCCATCCAGCGGCTGTCATAGAGCGATACTCCGTTTTGTTTGAAATGTTTGTTTTTGTTTGTATTTTTTGTTTGTTTGTATTTTAGCAAGATTTCGATATTCTTAAATTAACATCATACAGGTTTTTCAAAAAATAATTTATTTTTGGTTACCTTACCCAAAAATCTTGATTTGCCTTTCTTAATCAAATATTTCTAATTTGTTCTAAGCATTCTATTAATTCATTTTCCATACCTTACTAAAATTTAATTATAAATTTACATACCATGTTACCATGTTTCGTGAGTAACCGTAGTAGCGCTGGCTTACCATATAAAGACTTCAGAATGCAAACATGGGTCGAGTTAGATATCTATTCTAAAAGATAAACGAAAAAATAACTATAAAGTATTAAATGTTGCACACCCTACCTCTGTCCTTCTCGGAGCTCGTCGAGCGGTTATTGCCCCCCAAGAAACGGTGGGGCAGCTTGCGCCCGATCGCTCGACCGCACGGAGGGGTTCTCCCCCCGCGGAGCGGGAGGTACCCTCCTGGGGTAAATTCTCTTTATAACTGATAATTCTTGATTTTTGATTTCCTGTTTTTATTAACCAGGGGTGCGGTCCCCTCGGACGCCCTCGCGACTGGTCTCCCACCAGCCATTCATCTCTTCGTCGGGTGCCAGAGCTTAAGATTGGGGTATTTTTTAGAGAGGTTTATGTCCTCGTGGCCCCGTGCCTCGCAGCAGCGGCCCCGTCCCCCACGCGGTGAGGATTACGGGTTGGCCGGCGGCTCGCCGAGTGCAAAGCAAAACGACAGACCGCCCGACGCTCGAGTGAGCAACAATTCACAAAGCCACGCCGGTATACCGGTATCCCCCTCTGGAGGGCGTTCCCTTGTAGCTGTGCAGCCGGAGACATGGCGACCAGCGGTGGGAAGGAGCGCAAACAACGCCGACTCACTTTCTCAACGAAGAAAGGCAGGCCAAGAGAGGCCCGCCACCTCCGGTGGATCACGCCGAAAATTGTTCGGACGTGGCTTCAAATCAAAAGAAGAAACAAAAGAGAAAATATAACCAATAAAACAATTACAACAAAAGAAGGCAAAACAAAACAGACAAAACAAAACAACATAAAGGGGAAGAAGAAAAGGAAAGCGAGGAGGCCCAGGCGTTCCCAGAAGAAACACCCTTTAGCCAGTGAAAGGCGTGGAGAGCCCAGAACCCCCTGCTGGTTTTGGTCCGCGTCGCTCAATCTCTCCCGCCGTGACACGACGAGAGAGAAGGAGCGATACCCCTGGGAGTGAAAACCTAACCTAAACCAATTTTTTTTTTTTTTTTTTTTCGGGTTGAGGGCCGAACCTCCTACGAGGTCCCCGCGCAAAAGGGGCGCGCGGGGTATGTGAGACTCAACGGTCTGCATGGTGTTGTGAGCAGACCGCGGGCCCAAGGATTTTAGGACCCACCCACTAAACGACTTCTAACCTAAACCTAACCGTATAAAACTTATAACACCAGTTTTTTCCCTACCTGTGCTGATAACCTTGAGAAACTGTTTCAGCTTCTCCTTGACGTGTAGGTGAGCTCACAGGGCTCAAGCCGGGAGTGTTGCTAGCACTGTCCCTAGTAAGAGCAGTGCTTCGCAGAATCTACCACCGGATCGGAAACGCGACCATCTGAGAAGATCCGGCGAGAAACTTAGTAGTGGGCTGTGTCTATGGGTTAATCCACACGTCAACGAGTGAGGGCTCAAGCCCTTCGTCGCAAGCGACGGGTTCGACGAAGACGGTGACCGGTGCTTGTGGTACCTAAAAGCACCGTTAATGAATCGGGAGGATCCGTAATGAAAGTACTAGTGCAACGCACATTTAACGTTTTGATCTAATCTATTCTATTTAGGGCCAACATGAAGTAGATTTTTCAGTGCAGGTCGTTCATTTTGACGTGCGTTGATAACGTGTTACTGTGAGCATTCAGAGTGCTAGTTTACTTCGTCACCCGGGGAGGAGGACGGCGCAGGCGCGGGTGACGGGGCCGAGGGCGGCGCGGTGGACGACAGGTCTCAGGTCGCAACGCGCCGCAGTGTGTCGCGTCGCCCGCCGCGTGCTGTTCGCTGCTCGTTGAGTGTCGTGGAGTGTCTCGCCACGTGATGTGTTCTCGAGCCGCACCGCTCTGACGGCCACATGGACAAGTACCGAGCTGTCTCCACGCCGACCTCTCACATCGTGATCAGGTAAGTCCCGGTACAACCAGCCTAAACATATGGCTGCGCTTCGAGGTTGCTGTCATTAATTGCCAATGCTTCTAACAGAAAACACAATTCTCGCAAGCTGATATCTACGGTATGACAATACCAATAACTATGTATTGATTGACTTATTGTCCTGTAGAATTTATTTTTATATAAGAACAATGCCCGTCCTGATGCTTACAAAATTGTTAGAATCATTCGGGTCAAAAAAAAGCCAGATATTTTTATTTTGAATGTACAATGTGTACTACTTAGTGCAATATACAATTTATTCTCAACCTTTGCTATCTTTGTTAAAATACGATACACAAGACTGCCGTTGGTGGCAGGTGTTGTAGACCGCCAGTGGTTAGGGCTCCTATCATTTAGTTTGAATTTCCTGTAGAAGTGAGGCGGTGCAACCTAATAATGTACGCATAGGTGATTTGCGCCAAATCTGAATTGTTCATCGATGAGAATCACCCTGGATGAGACAAAGTCTCTCAGGCGTTTGTAGAGCAGACGCTCGTATAGTTTGTCTAGAGACACAAGGAGACTAATCAGGCGGTAGCTCGTCGGTAGAATAATGGGTTTACAGGGTTTATGTATGCCGAAACCTTCCGTTTCCTTCCACACCGCGGGAAAGATATAGTTCCATGTCATAGCGGCATTGAAAATAGATACCAACAACACGATCAGTTGGGCAGGTAGAAAGAAGCTTAATAACGCGGTTAGCTGTACCGTCGGGACCCGGAGCCTTACGAGGACGTAGGTCTTTGATCAGATCTTTAACTTCCATCGGGGTGACGGTTGGTTACGCGTACTAGGGTGGAAAGGAGGTTCTGCGTTTGACCTCACTGTCTATTAATTCTACATGAATTCTAAATACTCATCACCTTCGGCCTCTTCTGATTCCCGTTAGCCGAGGATAGTGGATCGAGTTCTTTATCGACTGCAATTACATCCCGATGCATATTCGCGTTTACCTTAAGGAAATATTCCCTAAGGTTGTATATCACTCGGTAACGTAGATCCCTGGCATTCAACATACCACGACTCCCACATTTACGAGGAATATACAACCTCATCACAGATGAACGCAGATGTCGCAATCTGTATGCCGTTAACAATCGCCTGACTTTTCTGTCCAGTGCGTCCGACTCTGATTGTGTCCACCTTAATATGTTAAAGGAATATGCTAAAAACATAGGCGTGACATACCCAATAAGCGGTCGGATCTTGTTTCCGCGTGATAAATGGCTTTTTAAAACCTTCATAAGAAGTACTGATCTCTAAACGATTGTTCCGTATCTATAGGTCTCCGATTCAGAAAGAGATTTGAGCACAACGCCATCATTAAGTTGTAAGTAATTTGGGTTTACAACTTTAGCTTTCTACGGACATTTATCAACCTTAAATTTCATCCCAATGGTTTTACTACAAATGTTGTTTTTTTTTAAGTATTGTCATCAAGCTATTGGGAATAAATTATTTGAGGTCATCTATGAACAATTTCAACATTTCAGCAATTTGAATGGTAACCACTTACTTCTCGCCACTTTAGCCACGCTACGGTTATTCTGTGTTGAATACTGAATTTTAAGTTCCCAGATCTGCGTATCACATCACATGTAATTACAAGTTGATCGTCAACGGAAATCGGACCGTTGTCACCCGGGTCTGGCTCCTTGAATAACATGCACTGGGTGTTAGCAACACTCGATACTTGGCCGGCGGCCTGTAGCTGCTGTTTCCAAACGTAGTAGAAGTAGTTCTGGTAGCTCTGTGCAGCTCTCGGTGCAGATAGCGATGTCGTCTGCCTAAATGAAAGTTCGCGAGGCTGAGGACTGCGCCACTTCAGTGAGTCCGAGCATGGCAGGAAGGGACCCAGTACTGAACCATCTTTTACTGGTGGTAGAACCTCTTGTGAGTCCGCGCGGGTAGGTACTACCACCCTGCCTACTTCTACCGTGAAGCAGTAATGCGTTTCGGTTTGAAGGGTAGGGCAGCCGTTGTAACTATACTTGAGACCTTAGAACTTATATCTCAAGGTGGGTGACGCATTCACGTTGTGGATGTCTATGGGCTCCAGTAACCACTTAACACCAGGTGGGCTGTGAGCTCGTCCACCCATCTACGCAATAAAAAAAATAAAAAAAACCTTCGTTGGTTTCTAATTGCTTGCACATGTTCTTTCGAGAATTTGCGCACTCCACTGCTATTATTTTCTTAGTCTCCTTCTTTATTAATCTTACTAAAAGAAAAAAAGCTTTTTCCCGCAACTTCGTCTGCGTGGAATAGTTACTTTGGCGTAACGCTAAATTTTACCCGTCTCTTCATTTATGAATTATCGATTTTAGTTCGGAAGCTATCAATTCGACCAAAAGTTTTTATCTATGTATATTCACCGATTTCTCGAGAATGCTTGGACCGATTCTGATAATTCTTTTTTCTTTTTTTTTTGTTCGAAAGGGTAGACTTCCCAGATGGCCCTGTAATCATCTGATGATGGGATCCTGGCGAAATCCAGAAAAATCTATAATTGTCAAAGCCTATTTTGAAGTGATTTGGGTGTTTCAATGTTGTATTTGGATAAGGATATCATCTTTATAGAAACACCTTTACAAATAATGCTTTATTTTAGAACAAATTTGGTTAGCATAAAAAACGTTATAGTGAGCCAACCTTAACATATAGACATATGCTGTCACATACTTTTTTTAGATCTTTTAAAGGGGAACAATTCTGTCATACATTATTTTAGCGCAACTTTAACCGTTTCCGCAGCGGACGTAGCGAAAAATCTCAAAAAGAAAAAAAAAACATTATTTATTGGTGCTCCATTTGTATTGACCTTACCGTGATGTTATATAGCCTACAGCCTTTCTCACTAAATGGGCTATCTAACACTGAAATAATTTTTCAAATCGGACCAGTAGTTCCTGAGATTAACGAGTTCAAACAAACAAACTCTTCAGCTTTATAAATTATCACAAGCGACCCGCCCTCGCTTCGCTTCGGAAACTGTATTTATTATTGATTTCTTCACTATTTAATGGATGTTATTATAAATACAACCCTTACTCTTCAATCAGTATCTATTAAAAAAAACGCATCAAAATCCGTTGCGTAGTTTTAAAGATTTAAGCATACATAGGGATATAGGGACAGAGAAAGCTTCTGGGGGGTGCCAAATTTTCTACGCATTAAATACTTAACTAACGATCCAATCCGCACGACTTTATAAAGGGTGTCCTAAAGTTAACGCAAGATTTAAATTTGTCGCCATTTGTGCAGTAAAGTGTTAGCATGCCTAAAAAAACAATTCGATAGCTGACAGCTTTAGTAAAAATGGAGCATTAAGTAATAAGAGATCATAGAACCTAACACAGAGTTACCTACCATCGTAATAGGAAAACTACTCGAGTTTTTCTAATCCTAATTCAGACCCATCAAATTTTCGATAAATTATAAATGTTAATACTTAATCAAACGATAACAGTTTTTTGGCTCAGATGTGTGAAACTCAAGTCAACAGCTATCCAAAATAAATGATTTGTTATAAATTAAAATACACCTTCCTATTTTTACCCCTTCTAAGAAACTAACATTTTGCACTCAGTAGTTTTCATTATTAACTACATTCCTAATGAATAACCCATACCGCAGAATATGGTTTCTAATTTACGAGATTAATGATGAATAATTATTCCAACTAAACTTAGAACTATTCAATAAGTTAATAAATTGAAAGTTATAAACGATTACATAACGATATGCCCAGTATTTTTCCTATTTCGGAGTTATACCACCGTATCTTATATTATACCTTTAAACGAGAAATTCTTGTATATATATAATCTGAATCTCGGGAACGGCTCCAACGATTTTTATAAAATTTCGGGACAGGGAATTTCGGGAGCGATAAGTCTATCTAGCTACGATTTATTTTCAGAAAATGTTGTTTTATTCGTGTTTTCAATAATCAACTTTATCGATAACCAACTTTATGGCTTTTCCCCATATCGATTAGCGAATAATATACTATTTTTCATAATTGAGAGCAACTAACTGCTGTAAAGACACAATAACACTAAAGCTATTTCAGCAGGTGGCGTTGTTAAGCCACCCGAAGCCAATGAGTGTTTGGTTTAAGGTTAGACTAAGAAAATGAATTGCTTATTTATATTGTTTGTGTCTTTTTAACTTACCTGTTGACTTAAAAATGCCTAAACGATCTTGGAATATTTCATCATTTTATCAATAATATATGTTATTCGAATTTAAATATAATTTTTAAAAAATATAATTCATCAAAAAAAAAAATACCGAACAAAGCTCGGGCATCATCTAGTTAGGATTAATCTATAAAATTCGTACCGTGTTACAGCGGTATTTTGTTTCTTATTTTTTGGGTAAAAAATTAATTACAAATATGATACAAGCTATATAAATAGTAGGTATAATAGTAGGAAAATGCTATAAATAACACATTAACAAACTTGAACGGCTTATTAATACAAAAACTTAGTTTCCAAATATTAGTGTAGGTACTTACTTTTGTTGTATGGAAACCCTTCTCACGTTGATGCCGTAACACAGATCTTGTTGTGTTGTCTATATGCTATACTTGCAAACATAGATTTAGAATAAATAGTTTCCATTTTGGTGAGCTTAAGCTGAATAAAACAAGAATAAAACTGGAAAATAGAAATACCACCGTAATAGGAAGCGATTTTAAATACCGCCGTATTAGGAGCTTTTACCTTACACTGTAGAATACGTGTCTTGATTATTGAACAATATTTCTAAATAATAAAAGCTTGGCGGCAGCCATTCGAAAATTTCATACAAAATATGGTCGGAATAGTGTTTTAACTTCGTCAACTGTGAAGCGATTAATTGAAACTAAGATGGAGGGAGACTGGATTCGTTGGAGACGCCAACACCACACTGGTCGTCCCGAAACAAGCATTTTAAATGTCAATATAGAAAAGTGCGTGAGCGTGGCGGTCACAATCCAGAAACCTCAACTCGGTGCCGTGGACAACGTTTGCAGATTTCAAGGAGCCCTCTACAGCGTATACTCACTAAAGACCTGGGCCTCCATGCTTACAAAAATTCAATTAACATAGTAACTGAAGCGTAATGACCAGGTACAGCGAAGAGAAGTTGTGTAGTGAAATATTTAACATCATAAATAGATGCTGATTTTTCGAGAAAAATCACCCTAAGCGGTGAAGCACATTTTTACCACGACGACTTTGTTAATACCCAAATTGCCACTTTTGGGAATCTGAGAACCCACATGTGATTGTCGAAAAACAAATGAATCCACAACGTGTCACTCCTTGGTGTGGATTTTGGGCTGGAGGCATAATTGGACCATACTTTACGGAAAACGAGGCTCGTCTAGCACTGACAGTTACTGGTGCTCGATATAGCGACATGATAACACACTGCTTTCTGCCGAAATTGGATGATATAGATGTGGCCAATATGTGCATTAAAGGAGGAGACTCAGCGCTGCATCAACGACATTCAGCCACACTTATGCAAAATGGTCGGGTAAATTTGGACAAACGAGTGCGTATGAGCGTGCTAAGCCGTGGAGGTAATTTGCCTGATATGCTATTCCATGAATAACCCTATGTAGTTTATGATTTAGTAAAAACTAACTGAAAAGACTAACAACTGTGTTTTATATTTCAAATATTGCGCTTTTTTGAGACACCCTTTATACATACTGTTGTTGATTTTAGGTCGTTTAGGTGGACAGTCGGACAGCGCACGTGACAGTAGGTGATGGTAGCCAATCATAGCTCTCGCTATGGACTTTGGTAACCAATGATAGGCTAGCAGTTTGTTTGCTGCAGTATGAGTTCAACATATTTTATTGTTTAGGTCGTATCATTCATAAAATAACGGTGTGAAATTATTACCGGATTTCAAACTACAAGATTAAATTGTAAAGTATTCAAAACGATAGGACTAATTATAAAATAAAATTATCAAACATGAGATAAGACAGTACACCAAGCGTCAACCAAGAATAACAGGGATTCCAAATTACATTTTAATAATTTTCATATTGCACATGCTGATATCGTTTTAATAACAAAGCTTTGACGATCTGGTATTTAAATATCTTCTTCGTTTGACAAACGTGGCATCTTATGCGCTACTAAATAAATTCTTAAGGATTTTACTTAAAAATATAAAGATCTTGGGCAGGGATTCACAAACTCCGAGTACCAGTGCAAGTTCAAATTGCCTACAAACTTAAGCTTTGTGCATCACAATTTTATGATTTAGTAATCTGGAAATGGTACTTGTGCTAGCGCTGCGGAGGTGTCGGGTCCACGGACGGCACGATGAGGAGCGGTTCGTGAGGTGCGGCGCGCAGTGGAAGCATGGCAGCGGCGTGGTGGGTGTGCGTGTGGGCGGGCGGGCTCTGGGCTGCGGCCGGGTGGCGCGGCGCCGCGGGCGGCTGCGGCGTGGCGGAGTACGCTTGCCGCGCCGGCCCCTGCGTCCGTCTGGACGCGTACTGCGACGGCGAGCCGCAGTGCGCGGACGGCAGCGACGAGCCACCGCACTGTACACCCTGCAACCGCACCTACTACGGTCGCGCCGGCGTCGCGTACTCGCTGGCCGTCCGAGGGCCCCCGCGCGCTCCCTTCCTGTGCCACCTCACGTTCACGGCGGGCGGCGGAGCACACGGCGACCTCGTGCAGCTGGCTTTCGACGAATTCCGCGTCGGGCGCTACGAGCCGGCCGCGCTGGACGGCTGCCCCGACGGCTACATGCAGGTGTCGGAGCTCGGCCGCCCCTTCACCGGCGGCTCGTGGTGCGGCGAGGCGGACGGCGCCGCCCTCTACTACAGCGAGACGGCGACGGTCACTGTCTCTGTCAAGTTGTTCCGGGTGCGGCTCGGCGAGGCGTTCGGCTTTCGGTTGCGGTACAAGTTCTTAGCGCAGCGCGAGGCGGTGGTTCGGTTCGGTGCTCTGGAAGCTCCACTGGAGCGCGGTGCCGTATCTCCAGGAACGTACTGCACGCGCACCTACGAGGAGTGTCACCGCAAGGCGTGCCGACTACAAAGTCCTAACTATCCTGGCATGTATCCCAGGTACATATATAATAATCTTCTTTTTTTAAAATGTTTCTATACCTGGCAACATATAAAATTATAATATAATCTGTAAAATCTTGCAACCATCAGAAACGTTACCTGCTACTGGAGCCTCCGACAAAAAGACATCCCAACGTGCAAACACGCGATGATTTCTGTTCGACAGGAGTACTCCCACAAAATGCAAATCAAACGGTCGATATCGATGGCGAGGTGGGTGAAGCTCATTCAGGACGAACGTCCGGTCCCGCGGACTCACTCATATTATTAACAAAGAACTAACCTTGTGACAGTCTCAACAAGACCGGCCGAGCGGTGAGGGCGTGGCGTGAATGTACCGGGGAGCGGGACAGACTCATCTTCTACGACGGCGCTACTACGGACGACCCCGTGCTGGTGGAGTACTGCGGCGGGGACTGGTTGCCGCGTGTCACCTCGCGGGGTCCAGAGATGCTGGTCGCTTTCCACTCGTCCCCGTTCAGCGCTCCACTGCGACCCGCCGCCCCGGCCGCCCCACTCAGAGGATTCGAACTGGACGTAGACGTCGTATTTGCCGATTCTGATTCACTCGACTACGCCAGGTGAGAAAAATAATAATAATATAGTATCTATATATTAATACGTAAAGCAAAAACTTTGTACCCCTTTTTACGAAAATTGCGCGGACGCAAGAGTTTGAAATTTCCCACACTTATAGAGAATATAGCGAAGAAGTGCAGAATGGTAAATTTATTTTAAATAATGCATTAATAATACATTAAATCAATAAAAAAACGTATTTGACACACACACATATGAATACTCTATGTTTATTGTCAAACTTTTGTTACTCTGTTAGTCTGTGGTCAAATTGAGAATAGGTTAATATTGTTTATTTGTCTCTAGTATACATTATTGTCTATCGTCGCGTCGTTTCATTATGTTTCAAACCGCAATAGGTAACCGCAATAAGGTAATTAAATGGGAATGTTCAAAATTTAGGGAGTCCAGACGTTGTGAATTTCACGTGAAAGCTTCCTCTTCGGAGGAAGAAACGAATTCGACGGCAGGTCCGGGGGGGCGTGGCCGCCGCGGCCGACTGCGGGCCCCTGCACACACCCTACCGCCGAATACCACGTGTACTTGGACTTTTCACGGGCGACCAGGTCAGTTCTTACTGCTGTATCAACAAAGTCAATAAGACACGAATAGTTTGTTATCCATCCAAATTTATTTTATCACATTCATACATAGTGTTGGCTCCAAGGGGAAAATTGTACAGTTCCAAAAGAGTATGTTATTTGAGCACCTTTACTACATATGTTAGTTAAGTTTTTTTATTTTTTTATTGCCCTTGTAGGCAGACGAGCATACGGCCCACTTGATGGTGAGTGGTTACCGTCGCCCATGGACTTCAGCAATGTCAGGGGCAGAGCCAAGCCGCTGCCTACCTAAGTACAAATGGTAGCGTGTTAACGAGTACGTGTTGCTAAGTGCACTACTATACAAGAATAAAATAAAATAATTTGACACCACAAAGACGATGCACGGCGCGTCAACGTATTGAGTTAGGTATGTACAAACCGTACCTATAGTTGCTCCTTCAGAAACAACACACTTATTAATATGTTAATGAATAATCTAGTTAATCATCAAAACAATTTTAGAGGCTTTTTTTCGGTATCGAGTTCACTTCTCGTCGCAAATTCGCCTTTATGTCTTCTACCGAATGAATACATGTGACATAAAGTAGTAATATGAGTTTAGAAAAAAAAAAAAAATGAGACTGGATCCATATCTGGTGAATAGGGTGGTTGTTCGATGGCAATTGTTGAGTTTTGGTCAAACACTATATTCATAATGATGGCCTTGTACGAAGGCGCGTTATCGTGATGCAAAATACAAGAATATTTATTTCCTTTTTGTCGAATTTGCTCTCATAAACGCCGCATAACACTCAATTAATATGCTATATTTACTACTAGCGACCCGCCCTCGCTTCGCTTCGGAAACTGTGATTTATTATTGATTTCTCCACTATTTAATGGATGTTATTATACATATAAACCTTCTTCTTTAATCACTCTATCTATTAAAAAAAACCGCATCAAAATCCGTTGCGTAGTTTTAAAGATTTAAGCATACATAGGGATATAGTTGTTATTGTGTATTGTATCAATACGTAAATTGATTAGATTGTATTCTTCTACCCACTCATGTAATGCTTTCCTTCGTTAAGAACGGTTAGCTGTTAGAAAACTCAATTGTTGAGTTAAGCTCGCCATTTTTATATCTCATCGCAATTACTGTAATATTAACTGTGTGTACAATAAAGAATAGGGACAGAGAAAGCGACTTTGTTTTATACTATGACCTTTCGGCAATGGGTGCGTGTGCACAGCACGGCAACTGTCAAAGAAAGATATCAGTATGACTGTGACGTTTGATCGACTTACGTCTCGCGTCCAATAAAAATACGTTTCACGAATGTTGGGTCGGAATGGACTCGTTCTAGAATGTCCTCAACGACTCTTATGCGATTATGTTTTTGAATTGCAGAAAATACAGGTCTTTTGAGATTAGCCGAGTGGCAATATGTTTCATATCCAAATGATTTTTTAAAATGATACGGATCGACTGCTGAGACACAGAAAGATCGGCGGCTATCTCCTCAACCCCGAATGAGGATTTTCAGTTACTATTTCCCTTCACTTTTGGGATGCTAACTTCAACTACATGTAATTATTATTTTTTTATTTTTTTTTTTGCTTAGATGGGTGGGCGAGCTCACAGTCCACCTGGTGTTAAGTGGTTACTGGAGCCCACAGACATCTACAACGTAGACGCACCACCCACCTTGAGATACAAGTTCTAAAGTCTCAGTATAGTTACGACGGCTGCCCCAACCTTCAAACCGAAACGCATTACTGCTTCACGGCAGAAATAGGCAGGGTGGTGGTACCTACCCGTGCGGACTCACAAGTGGTCCTACCACCAGTAAAAAAGTTTCAGTGACTCCAAATATAAAATTCTAATGGCGATCCAAAATTTAATAAAACAAACTTTTGTTCGATGTTTTTGTAAATTACGAAATTCGCAATACAAATTAGATATGTGTAATGTGTTGTTTAATGAAACAAAAAAACAAAGTTGTGCTTTGCAAGGAGTTATTTATTTTACTATTATTATATTAACTTATTTCTACTTCCACCATAGATAATAAATACTATTATGATAGTCGAAGCTAGTGCGCGGGAAATTTAAATGTAATGAAGGGCCAAGAGAGCTTCGTTTACATATGATATAACTAAAAAAAAAACAGCACTGTATTGAATCTAAATAACAGACGCAAACTCCGCCCAAAAATGGAAAACAAAGATATCAATCTAACAACAACAACAACAACAACAACAAAAAAGAATTTGGAACTATAAACAAATCATCCATTCCTGATACTCTTCTGAATAAATGTAGTATAAATATAGAGCTTGTCACACACCACTGATACATATCGACGCTTGAAAGGCAAACGTGACTAAGCGACAACAACTTATTTATACATAAATGATAGGCAACCATATTCGATGCCCAAAAAAATATATTTCTAGGTCTATTAAAATCATTTCAATCCTACAGCTAGATTCGTTAAAATATAACTTTTTTCAGGTATTTCAACTTTAAATTAGTCTACTTTAAAGTTCACGCATTGTCGCTTAGTCAGTTTTGCCTTTCGAACGTCGAATTATCTACACGCTGCGAAAAAGAAACACACGAGGGTTATGTACGAATTAATTTTTGTTACACAGGTGATCTCGTTTGGATCTATTTCTCGAGTTTCACGCAGTATTCGCTGGTGGAGGCGCGACGCGTCGAGAGCAACGAGCGCGAAGAGGAGAGCAGCACGAGTGCGGTGGCGCTGCGTGCCGCGTGCGCCGTGGAGCTGCGCGTGTGGGACGGCGGCGGCGAGGGCGAGGCGGGCGCGCGCTCCCTGGGCCACTACTGCGACGCGCCGCCCTCGCTGTGCGCGCGCGCCTCGCTCGCCAACGCCACCCGCGCCCCTCGCCCCTGCGCGCCGCCCGACGGCTACGTGTCCGCCGCCTCGCTGCTGGCGCTGGCGCTCACCTCGCGCCCCGGCACGGCCACGCACCCGCTCACCTTCTCTCTCCACTATGAGTTCGTGGACGCGCGTCTCGAGGGTCTCCCGCTGCCGGACGACGGCAGACGAGCCCGGCCCGCCCCGGAGGAATGCGCGAGGAGGTTGACCGCGCCGGGATCGTTTTCCTCTCCGCGGAACGCACTTTGGTTCGGTCGTGGTGGAGCGCGACGCTTGCGTTGCGTGTATAGATTCGATGGGGAGGGTTCTCGTGTGGTGCTCGACTTGCAGGCGGCCACATTCGGTCGAGAGCCTCGATGCGCGACGCGGCCTGATCCGGTCACCGGTCGACCGAACTGCGTGCCGGACCAGATAGAATCCCATGATGGGGAGACCGAGGCGGAGGACGGAGGGCCCACTGATTTCGACGGGGACGAGGATGTGCCTTTGCGTGTTCCACATCTGCGTATATTTGAATCCCCGTGGCCCGGTTACAGAGTAAGTTGGAAGTTATCTTATCAAATATTTTAGTCTTATTAGACCGAACATCTTAGTAAGCAATAATGCATACAGCGCATTTGTTTAAAACTGTACTTGAATAAAAACAATAATAGTCGTTCAAGAACCTATTTCCGAAAGTCGGGTGCGGTCCTCTCGACCGCAATATGTAACATTAACATTTAGTAATTAATATTTAATATTCACCTTTAAAATTTTTGTATAGAATATTTGTACGGATTGTGTATATTAAAGTCAGTTAATAAAATTTGAACTTATGAATTATCAATAAACATCTCAATTAAAATCTCTAATGGTCTCTTTTATTTCACCGGTTGCTGATAAGCTTGTGTCAAATGGTACGTTTGGAAAATATGGTGACCATCGCCCGTCGACATCCACAATGTATCTGCTCGGCTAGAGTGTGAAGTAATAGAAGGAAGTATCGGCAGGTGCCGGTCGGGTGCATATGTGACAACAGCAGCGCGCCGCTCCGGTTCGAGGCGAGCGGCGGCGCGCTGGAGCTGGAGCTGGTGTCCCGCTCGCTGCGGGCGGCCGAGGACCACCGCCACGTGCACTTCCGGGGCTCGTGGTCGCGCGAGCAGCCGCGCCTCTGTGCGGCCAGGCGCCGCCTCGCTCCCCCCGGAACGCATTTCCGGCTCGCCTTTCCTTATAGGTTTGGATTGTTTAATTTCAAACTTTTTCGTCTGTGTGTTGCATGTCGCGTGACGGTCGGCCGCGGAGTAGGGATATAGTGAAAGGCGCTCGTCAGTACAGCCAAGGCCAATATGGCGGCGCCTATAGTTCGCAGCCAGTGCCAGTGCTCCACGCTATTTTGTTTGTTTTTGTCAGTGTTTAATGTAAATGTTGTTTGTCAGATTTGTTAAATGTCTTTATTGTGAAAAAAAGTTGCACTTTTATGGTGTTTTCATAAAACCACACTTTCCTTTTTTTTTAGGAGCACAGGACCTTATTAATAAAATTAGGTAGTTTGTTCCGCGACTAATTAAAAAAGAATACGGATTGGGGGCCGGCCTCTTTGGATTATCATCATGGACACATCTCAAGCCTGCGCCTTAGTCGTCGTGGTCTAACGGATAAGACGTCCGGTGCATTCGTGTTGAGCGATGCACCGGTGTTCGAATCCCGCAGGCAGGTACCAATTTTTCTAATGAAATACGTACTCAACCAATGTTCATGATCGATTTCCACGGTGAAGTAATAACATCGTGTAATAAAAATGTAACCCGCAAAATTATAATTTGCGTAATTACTGGTGGTAGGACCTCTTGTGAGTCCGCGCGTACCACCACCCTGCCTATTTCTGCCGTGAAGCAGTAATGCGTTTCGGTTTGAAGGGTGGGGCAGCCGTTGTAATTATAATTGAGACCTTAGAACTTATATCTCAAGGTGGGTGGCGCATTTACGTTGTAGATGTCTATGGGCTCCAGTAACAACTTAACACCAGGTGGGCTGTCAGCTAGTCCACTCATCTAAGCAATAAAAAAAAAACCGAGGACCCCAGCTTGACGCTCTCTACTGGAATGAAACTATGTGTGCTGATATGAAAATTAGAATAGCTAGAGCATAGCAGCGGTTTGGCTCTGCCCCTGGCATTGCTGGCGTCCATGAGCGACGGTGACCACTTACCATCAGGTGGGCCGTATGCACGTCTGCCTACAATGGCAATAAAAAAAAAATGGCGCCTGTAAAACTGTTCAATTTTTTTACCCCAGCAATAGGATATCAGAATGCGGAGAGACTCCATTCTTGATGGAGGCGCGCGGGAACAGGTCGGTGTTCCTGCGCGTGTGGGGCGAGGAGATGACGCCATCCGCTCCAGGGACCGAACCTCCGCCCTGTGCGACCACCAACCGAGTGTTCGTGTACGACGCGCACACCTCCAAGTGAGTAGAAACATCTTTACTCGTCTTATCGGTCCGATCGTGCAGATGACTAGTACAGGTAGCGATCTGTGACAGGTTGGTGCGCGTGATCTGTCCGGGCGGGTCGGGCGCGGCAGTGCAGGTGTTCACCGAGGAGTGGTGGGGTCGCGGCGGACGGTCGGCAGCGTTGCTGGTAGTGTGGGCGGCGCGCGAGGCTGGCAGCGCGCGGCTGGCCTGGATGGAGGTATGGCGCGCCGGACAGAACGCCAGCTCGTGTGCGCACGCGTGCGGACCGCTGGGCGCATGCATGCCGGGCGCACTCTGGTGCGACGGTGCGGAGGACTGCCCGGGTGGTGCGGACGAGCGGGGTGCGTGCGGGGCGGGAGCGCGGCTGCTGGCGGCGCTGGGCGCAAGCGGCGCGACGGGCGCAGCGGGTGCGGCAGGGGGCGCGCTGCTCTTGCTGGCAGCGCTGCTAGTGCGCCGACGACGACGCGCCGTATCGGACAAGCGGCTGTTGGGTGCGCTGGCGGCAGGAAGACGCCTCACGGAGGAGCTGTTGTACGACGCGTCGCGAGCCTCGTCGACCGCATCCTCCTGACGGCGCGAGCGCTCCGTCGAGTACATCCACGTGGACCGCGAGACCACGGTGTGACGGAGCGCCTTGTCCTTTCTCGCGTCGACTGCTCGTAGCGTTGTCGTCGGACTGTCTTGAGTCGGTCGGTGATTGTGTGATGTTCGCATGATATTCGCGTGAAGTGCTCAGTGAAATCGACTAGTGTAATTTATTTTCTTTTTATTTCGTTTCGTTGTGAATCGGATCGCGCGAAAGGACGTCCTCCCGATGACTTAGTGGCGCGGAGATCACAGGCGGACTCGGTCGGCGCGGGGCCCTATTCGTACGATATCGTATTCTCCACTTTATATATATTTGGTTGTGTAAATACACAGTAGTTAGCCAGTGCACGGCCCCGACCGTGGAAGCGTCCCCCGTGTCTCCTCGCCGTGATGTCGTATGTACATATGTATGTGTGTGTACATTTGATTGTATATTAGTACCATTGACGATCTGTCCCGTCCCTTGTTCCATTTCAGTTAAACTCTACAATAAACACCTAGTTCTATGAACTGATTACCACATACACCTTGTTTCATTGACCACGAATGCTGCCGATATTGTATGGCAGCTGTATCGTCCTTCGCCACTAAGAGCTTCTTGACTCGCATTCCCAAACAATATCATGAGGCACTTCATTACCAGACTTTAACAAAAGTAAGCTTTTTTTTATTGCTTAGATGGGTGGACAAGCTCACAGCCCACCTGGTATTAAGTGGTTACTGGAGCCCATAGACACCTACAACGTAAATGCGCCACCCACCTTGAGATATAAATTCTAAGGTCTCAGTATAGTTACAACGGCCTCACCCTTCAAACCGAAACGCATTACTGCTTCACGGCAGAAATAGGCAGAGTGGTGGTACCTACGCGCGGACTCAAGAGGTCTTTTCACCAGTAATTACGCAAATTAATATTTTGCGGGTTTTATTTTTATTACACGATGTTATTGCTTCACCGTGGAAGTAAATCGTGAACATTAGTTGAGTACGTATTTCATTAGAAAAATTGGTACCCGCCTGAGATTCGAACAGCGGTGCATCGCTCAACACGAACGCACCGGACGTCTTATCCTTTAGGCCACGACTTGAATGGCTTGTAATATAAATATATGTAGAATAGGGGTTTCTCACAAAATATAGTTCCAAAGGACAGAGTCGTTCACAGAGGCGCGGTACAGAGCTACACTATGCGCCCCTCAGACTTGTCCCATGCAACAAATCATTAAGAAACAATTAGCTGCGTGCTTGGCTATAATTCTATCATAATACAGACGTAAACTCATTACATGTACTTTAGTTTTAATCATATCTTTCAAATAAATATAGATATGAAGAGAAGGACAGAGGAGTTTCCTTTTTCATCGCATCGCATTGATCGCAGGCTGGCGCGGGTCATCCGGCGAAGAGAATAGCAAAGCATTACAGTAGGTTTTGCGCTATAATTTCTAGTTACTACTGAACTGAGACAAAACAAGCGCTGGAGCATATTATACAACAGTTAATCACAGCTAGATCTGTCGATACAACCCGCAGTACAAGTTTGCGATGTCAACCTTTTGTCGTTTTTTTCATGTAATGGCCGTTGGTGGCTGTCCCCCGCCGCTGTCTCCCGCCGCCATCCCCCACCGCCGTCCCCCGCCGCCGTCCCCCGCCACTGTCCCCCGTCGCCATCCCCCACCGCCGTCCCCCGCCGCTGTCCCCCGCCGCTGCACTCACTCGGTGTTGCGTTGCCCCACACGACATTGACAAATTCCCGCTGTCACTGTATAAGGCAACGCGCCGTCAGACATATGTATATTAATATAAAGCACCAACAGAATTCTTGTAAACAACGCTCGTACTGTAAGTACATACTATTACAGTACAACTTAAATTCTTTATTGTTCCAACACACGGAACAATGTTACAACACATGGTATCCCCTTATGATTGTGGGTGTTCCATGTCATTGAACGTTACAGTGGATTCAGGATGCACATAGTGAGGTAGTGATCAGTACGGCAGTTTCTCGTGTGAGCGACTCGGACATCGTTGCTTGAATTTAGACAGTTTAATGAAATTATCAGTGAATTACGGTGCTTTAGATATGTTCGCAAATGAAAGACATTTTTTTATTCGATAATTATACATTTGTAAACCTAGGGCACATCAAACTGAAAACTGTAGATATCGTTCTACTAGAATAATCAGTTCGAGAGTGGCGCTGTACATGTTATTGTTGACTCGTGAGCTCGACAACAGCAGCCCATGGCGGCTGACGAACTTCAGGAAACGTTCAAATATGTGCCCTCTACCGTTGACTCTAGTATTTTAATCATACAGACACTTAAATTACTAAAACAACCAGCCTATAAACACCTGTATATTTTTTTATTGTATTCGAACGCAAAAGAGCAGAGCTCTTTCAGTCTTTCGTCAGATAACGAATGACGGTTTGTATGTTTGGCTTCAAAGCGTGTGTTTGTGATGGACCTTGGTACAGTCGTGGTTGGCACTGAAAGAAATTTTTCTGTCATACTTCTATGCTTCATGCAATCGATGTTTTATCTACTATCAACAATAACCACGCCCGACCTTGACTAAGTTTCACTAGTTTAATTATAATCAACTTCACTTGTGTTATTGAAATAAATAAAAACTTTAATTCTCAAAGTAGAAAAATAATATTATAATATAATAATCGAAAAGATTTTCTTCGGGAATAACGAAGGTAGCACTGAAAGCATTGTTCCTATTATTCCATATTCGGCATGCTCGTTGTCATACTGTTTCTCCGTATGCGGTGAGTCGCGTGGACAGAGTGCTCGTAATATGCTAATTATCCGCGGCCGCGCTCGCACTGAATCCACCACAACCACACCCCCGCACCCCGCACCGCCCCTCCCTGTGCCCGCAACCTCCGCCCTCGATCGCTTTATGGTCACTGTCGCAATTAGGTTGTTAAAAATATGAAGTTTCCACACCGGCCACGACCAGCATGTTAAGTAGAATGTGTGGCAAGGATCATCGCTCGTGGCTACCAACCTACTTTCATCCAGTTTAATTATCGCTTATCTCGTCCTAGCCCCAGTAGTCGACCCCACGCACCCGCGCGCCGTCATCACCTGTGAGATTGAATGACACACAATGACACACGAACGCACAGGCTGACCGTGCGTGTGCTGGCACAGTTCTTTGATTAAAGCTCTTTCTCGCTCTGGTAGTTATTGGTGGTAGTTACTGGTGGTGGGGCCTATTGTGAATCCGCGCGGGTAGGTACCACCACCCTGCCTATTCCTGCCGTGAAGCAGTAATGCGTTTCGGTTTGAAGGGTGGGGCAGCCGTTGTAACTATACTTGAGACCTTAGAACTTATATCTCTAGGCCGGTGGCGCATTTACGTTGTAGTTGTCTATGGGCTCCAGTAACCACTTAACACCAGGTGGGCTGTGAGCTCGTCCACCCAACTAAGCAATAAAAAAAAAGTTAATAAATATTCTTATGATATTAGAACGGAGCGGGGCGATAAAGTGAGCCGGAATGCCGTAACAACACTACGGAAAGTGGGCAGTAGTAGTTGGGTGGTGGGTGGTGGAGCCAAATGCAATCCATCCGTAGCGGGCTATTGATCGGTCATCATACAAGGTCCTTTGTTTGAGACAGGAACAGATCAGACAGTCCACGTATAGCATTCGTACTATTAAAAAAACATCGATCAATAGAGTTCGTAGTTACAGGAACGAATCCCAGAATTCCCGTCCGGAAGAAATAAATGGAAGATAATGAAAAATGAATAAGGAATGAAATAGCACTTAGAACTATGTAGTGTATTTATACAAAACAATAAGAGTTATTAATAGGGGTTAAAGTATAAAATTGCCGTTTTATTGTAATAGGTACTTCGAATTGACGAAGAACCTTCATGGCTTAAGATTTTTGAGTGAAACTTTTTTCAAATGGTACTTATGAAGGTTTTCTTTAAAAAATTTGCAGCATTCCGTTATAGACTTTCAGTTGTTTTTGAAGTTATACTTCTTTAGGCGCGTTATGAAAAATTTATGAGTGAAATTTTACGATGCGCGCGCACCGTGACACAAAATTAACAGAGTGAAGTTGCCCACTAAATCGCTCATTACAATACGACCGACGTAACTTGGCGAATCTGAATATAGCCGCAGGTGAACTTTCCGAACCGTACCGAGAATTACCGAATTTAATACGATGTCAAGAAAAGGGATGTCCAATATGCGTGTTTGAGGATGTTGTTTAATCGATTTTTTTTCAAAATGATTAAAATTTAAATAAAAAAAAAGAAATTAATTTAATAAAAATAAAGTATAACTTCTTACGCGCGTACATAAGTACACGCACCCTTTTTTTTATTCAGCTTAGACAAGAAAGATGCATACTTCAAAAATTCGAGGGATTTTTGAATAAGAGTTCCGACGCGGAACTAAGGCTGCAGAAACAGCTCGTAATATCAGTGTTGCTCTTGGAGAGGGGACTACTAATGAACGCACCGTGTGATTTTGTTTTACCGCTTTCGTAATGGAAATTTTGATTTGAAGAACGAACCACGTGGAAGGCCGCCCACACATGGTGAATAACAATGAATTGAAAGATGATTGAATAACAATGTATTGGTTTAACGTTATCTTACCAACAATATTGACTCATTTGCGTCAAATCAATAGAATCAACAACAGTTATTACAAAGTTAAGTCGTACACTGTGTGCATTACTAATTTATACGTTACTAGTGGTTCCGCAGTAGTCGAAATTCGACTATAATTAATTGAAATTATAAGTTTGAATGTTATTATGGTTCTATTGTTAAAGACTATTATACTTCTATAATTACAGATTTCGCCAAGACTACACTGTAGACAAATAAACAATATTAACCTATTCTCAATTTGATCATAGACTAACAAAAGTTTGACAATAAACATAGAAGTATTCATATGCGTGTGTGTCAAATACATGGTAGTGTGTGTAACGTTTTTTTTTATTGATTTAATGTATTATTAATGCATAATTTAAAAAATTATTACCATTCGGCACTCCTTCGCTATATTCTCTATAAGTGTGGGAAATTTCATACTCCTCCGTCAGCGAAATTTTCGTAAAAAGGGGTACAAAGTTTTTGCTTCACGTATTAATATATAGATTACAAAGTTAAGTCATACACTGTGTACATTACTAATAAAAATCTTACGTTACGAACGGTTTTTTCCCGGTTAGGGTACCCCTCCGCATCGTCCCATAAGGAACTTCGTTCCAAAATAACGACCGCCTTATATGCAGTAACAATTCTCAGCTCAGAATAGTCTAATTGCTGAAGCACTGGGAGCTGTGCACGGACTGTGCGTGTATCCAAGCCATGAACGCTCGACGACTAGTGTCTCCACTAGCTGCAAGCTAACCCGTGATCTGAGTAACGCTTTACACAACCCGATTGTTGGTTCAATAACACCAACAATGTCAATCGCTCCACAAGCTCATTTGAGACGAGGAAGTATCGCGCGACACACTCTACGAGAGGATTTTCATTTTGTTAAGAGGCTTAGAGAGTGGACCGGGAATAGATCCGGAGGGGAAGCTTATATATTTAGTTGTTAGGCTCGTTACTGAGGAGTAAGATGTAGGTAACTAGCCTCCCCGGAATCCAAAGGAAGAGCCTTGATTCGCGTATTAAGATCATGATAACGAGCGTGGACTGTGGAGATTAATAAAAACTAGAGGTCCCGCAGTAGTCGAAATTTGACTATAATTAATTGGAATTGTAAGTTTGTACACTATTATAATTGTATTTTATACTTCTATAATCACAAATTTCGCCAAGGCTACACTATAAAAAAATATTAATAAAGACAAACAATATTTAATCTATTCTCAATTTGACCACAGACGTCAAGAACAAAAGTTTGACAATAAATAGTATGCATGCATGTGTGCCTCAAATACATGTTATGTAGTGTGTGTAATGTTTTCTTTATTGATTTGATGTATCTTTTATGCATTATTTAAAAAATTTTTTAGCATTGTGCACTTCTTCTCTATATTCTCTATAAGTGTGGAAAATTTCATACTCCTCCGTCCGCACAATTTTCGTAAAAAGGGATACAAAGTTTTTGCTTCACGTATTAATATATAGATATAATATATGTTTTGTTTTTTGGTGGCAATATTGTAAGCTCACACGAACCGGTACCACAACCCTGCCAGTTTCCGCCAATGCGATCATGCAGTTTGGTTTTAAGGCTAGGTAAACTGTTATATAAATGCAATTAAGATTTTAACATTCTTACCCATATGTGTTGCCCATCCGAAGATTAAGATTATTCAACGAAGAATTTATTTAAAAAAAAAACAGTAATAAATAAATGTGGTAGGGGGTACGAGGAGAGGAGAGGAGAGGGGGTGAGGCGGCCCACCACCGGGTGGGCTTTGAGTTAACGCATCTAACGAAGCGTGGCGGATTGAACCCTTCACTCCGCCGGCTCCGAGCGATGAGAGGCAGCGAGAGGTGGTTGCCGGTACGGCGGTCCGTTCTTAGAGGGTTCCAGCGCGTTATTTTTGTTGTCTTACCACGGGGTCCTATTTTAGAGACTCTCTGCAACTGTTTTCCATGTCCATATCTATAATAATATTATAAAGCTGAAGAGTTTGTTTGTTTGAACGCGCTAATCAGAGGAAATAATGATCCGATTTGAAAAATCTTTCAGTGTTAGATAGCCCATTTATTGAGGAAGGCTATAGGCTATATAACATCACGCTAAGACCAATGCAAGCAGAGCACTAATAAAGAATCTTTCAAAATCAGGTTTTTTTTCCCTTTTGAGAGCTTCCGCTGCGTGCGTTGCAGAAATGGTTAAAGTTTCGCTAAAATAATGTATGACAGAATTGTTCCCCTTTAAAAGATCGAAAAAAAAGTCCGCGACAGCATATATCTATATTTTAAGATTGGCTCACTATAAGGTTTGTTATGCTAACCAAATTTGTTCTAAAATAAAGCATTATTTGTGAACCATTCCACGCGGACGAAGTCGCGGGCAAAAGCTAGTCATTACTTAACTGAATAATAATTACATTATACATTGCGTTAAGTGAACGCAATTAACTGCTTATTTACCTCACACACTTTGTTAGGTTTGTTTATTCTCATATGTATCATTGTCAGGATTAAAAGCGTAAAGTGGAAAATATAAGTTTGAGCATTAATTTCATGCCTCAAATTTACTCAATATCGTATGTACGTCTTTTTAAAAAGCACTTTATTAATGGCAGTTATCGTCGCCTTGAACGTTGCTATATTGTATGTGAAAAACCTAGTCTCTAAGACATATCTACATTTTAAAGGATTTTATATAGGTACATCATTCACTGGTGGTAGGACCTCTTGTGAGTCCGCGCGGGTGGGTACCACCACCTTGCCTATTTCTGCCGTGAAGCAGTAATGCGTTTCGGTTTGAAGGGCGGGGCAGCCGTTGTAACTATACTTGAGACCTTAGAACTTATATCTCGAGGTGGGTGGCGCATTTACGTTGTGGATGTCTATGGGCTCCAGTGACCACTTAACACCAGGTGGGCTGTGAGCTCGTCCGTCCAACAATTCAGTATAAAAAAAATATTGAAAAAATTAAATTCAACCAAAAAATTAAAAATAAATAGTAGGTTAAAACAAATTAACAAAGACGCTTTTATAGAAAATCTGATAAAAAAATAGAAAAGAAAATTTAATAAATTTGAATAAAAATAGTGTAAGAAAAAATTATTTTATTGTAAAAAAAAAGCGTGGCGTGCATGGTATCAGTAGTTATAAATATTTTATGAACAGATATGAGTAGAAGGGTTATTCTTAAATTTCTTAGAAGCCAGTTGTGGAGGAAGGAAGTACTCTATGGTTACTCGTACTCCAGTGAGATCCGGGACGGTGAGAGCGTTCTTCTTCTCCGTCTAAATGATGTGTGTTTATTGTTGATTGTTGTTTATGTGACGCAGTTTTGGCTCACCGTCTGAACTGTTCCTTCCCACTGCCTGGCTGTTTTAAACATTAAGCAAAACTATACATAAAATTTGCTCGAATTCAGACTCTGATAAATAAAATTGAAGTATTATACTGAAACAGGAAACTGCAGACGCCTTGTTGTGGACAGTCTCGGGACGAGGAGAGGCGCCACGTTGACTCATCGTATTAGCAATCAGCGAGACTCGCGACGTCATTGGACTGCTGCCACAACACACGACCTTATCACAACCTCAAACAGCGCAAAATGGGAAATCCGATGGTCTGATTGAATTTGTCAGCTATGACGAGCTGCTCGTGATCAATATGATGAAATGTCCCCAGTTTCTAGTGCAGTAAGGGCGAAAACGCTACGACGAACGGCTGAGTAAATACGTCGATCGCGTAGAAGCGCACGCATGCGATGTGTGAACATAAAGTACTCGTTTTGATATTAAACAAATACAAAGGAAGTCTAAAGTAGGCAGCATTGATTATAATATGAAGACTCGACGGCATACGTCGATCTAATGGATGGGGAAGGGGGGGGATTTTGTGGGGGCTTGATCCTCGCGAGGGCAGCTACCCACCAGGCGTGCATCGTGACTCCAACCTGCAGGACTGCGGCGGCAGTTAAACAGTATAATTGAAACTTAGACCTCATCTGATTCAAATCTCAAGGTGGGAAGCTGCAATAACTTTGTGATGTTTAGGCTCAGGTACCGAAAATACGCTTCAGTTACTTATTTATTTATTACTTACTGCCTACAACTGCACGTGCATACAACATTACAACACGATACTAAAATGTAGACTCAGACGGCATTAGTACTGGTACATAAATACGTGGACACGTTCCCTTCACACGTTCCCTTCTCTTCAGCAAAAAAAACACCCAACCAATTGGACAATAAGTTGAAAAAAGTTTTTAAAGTTCATTAAATCATAAAAATGTTATCAACTTATCAAACTAGCTGCCCGCTCCGGCTCCGCTCGGGTCTTTAACAAAGATTTCAACGATTTTGACGTTGTTTTATTTTTTTTAATAAAAAAACACTTCTTGCGGCATAACTATAATATATAGACATATGTTGTTGCAACAATTTTTGTAAATAGTGTGTTCTACAAATTCGTAGTACATTATTTTATTCGGAGTAGAGTTCATCCATACTACCTGGAGCCACTGCGGTCATCCACAGTGCGCTTCCAGAGATCTTTTTTGCCACGCACCATCCGGCTATGGAATGAGCTCCCCTCCACGGTGTTTCCCGAGCGCTATGACATGTCCTTCTTCAAACGAGGCTTATGGAGAGTATTAAGCGGTAGGCAGCGGCTTGGCTCTGCCCCTGGCATTGCTGAAGTCCATGAGCGACGGTAACCACTCACCAACAGGTGGGCCGTATGCTCGTCTGCCTACAAGGGCAATAAAAAAAAAGAAGAAAATCTATCATCAATAGTTTTCGCAGGGCACGCGATGTAAAGAATATTTTAGGAATTTTTTTTACACCTTGGGTTACATTATTGGAGTTTTAGTAAGGGTCCCTAATGCTTTTCATAAAAGATTTTCATAGATTGGCTGGGTGTGTTTTTTTTGCTGAGATGAAGCTCTCTACATTGAAGAGAACGTGTCCACGTATTAATGTATGAGTAGTAATGCCGTCTTAGTCTACATTTCAGTATCGTGTTGTAATGTTGTATACACGTGCAGTTGTAGACAGTGCACCTACCTACACGTGTCTATACTGTGCCTACTGAGCGGGCGCGTCGACTGCGCGAAAAGGTTCCTCGGGTACCTCGACAATTTGAATGTATTCACTACAGTATGCAACGTCTCGTTTCGAGTTATCTGATAGTTTACTTATAGTAACTTGATCGTGTTCGTTCGCGCACGATGTGCGTGTGTATAGACACTGTGATATAAATTTCATCTTTATCTAATACTAGAGGTCCCGCAGTAGTCGAAATTCGACTATAATTAATTGGAATTGTAAGTTTGTACACTATTATTATTGTATTTTATACTTCTATAATAACAAATTTCGCTAAGACTACACTATAAAAAATATTAATAAAGACAAACAATATTTAATCTATTCTCAATTTGACCACAGAGGTCAAGAACAAAAGTTTGACAATAAATAGTATGCATGCGTGTGTGCCTCAAATACATAGTATGTAGTGTGTGTAATGTTTTCTTTATTAATTTAACGTATCTTTTATGCATTATTTAAAAAAAAAATAGCATTGTGCACTTCTTCTCTATATTCTCAATAAGTGTGGAAAATTTCATACTCCTCCGTCCGCGCAATTTACGTAAAAAGGGATACAAAGTTTTTGCTTCACGTATTAATATATAGATAGCGAACTTTGTTCCACCTTAGGGGCAATAAATGAGCAGACTTTTTATTTTATCAAGATCAATTTTTTGTTTGGATAATTAATTATACACATTAATGTAAATTGGAAAAGCAAGTATTCTTTATTGGCCATGTATTTTAGTTGTTATTATTATATTTTTATTTGTGGTTGTTTTTCAGTCCTTTCACTCGCAATGATTCGAATCCTAGTTGCATTACGGCTTCGTCGGGAAAGATTTGATCGTGTTGGTCGCGGCATGGCTTTCATAATGATTATATTGGCATAATAAGCCAATAGAAACTCGAAACAAACACAACAACTTAAAAATTCTACTAACTAAACTAACTTAACCATATAGTCAATATTAAGTTTAGCTGTCAGTTGCGTTTTGTTAATTCATATCAGTTGCGTTTTGTTATACCACGTTTTATGTCATGTCCCACGGGAACGTTTTTATTACGCATACCTGCCGCTAGTGACCTTGAGGGGCTATGCTGGCTCACCGAATAACCGACAAAGCTCACGTGGCTTGACCTGAGAGAATTTTCTAACACTAACCCTAGCAAGAGCAGTGCTTCGCAGAATCTACCACCAGATCGGAATCACGACCCGTTGAAAAGATCCGGCGAGAAAAACAGTAGGTTAATAAAATTTTAAATAAATATTTGTGACTTTTGTTGTATTTTTAGTCAATGCTTGCCTAAAAAGGTCATTGGTAATGAATTAATGTTAGTAAATAGTTGTCGATATAAAACCCATTCGAAGTTGAAAAAATAATGAAAAAATCATTGGAAATGAATTAATGTTAGTAAATAGTTGTCGTTATAAAACCCATTCGAAATCGAAAAAATAATCAGTGAATAAAACACGCCTGTACAAGACTTGGCCGTGAAGTGTTTGTAATCAGATTCAAAGTCTCTTCGGAGGTCAGACCACAATGTTTACTTTGTGGAGTGGACCACTGGTGGGCGAAATTATTACATGGGCAGTCGTGGAGGTGACATCTAGCGCGTCAATAACGTGCTGACACCCGACAGGCTACTCCCGGCGCCGAGTAATGGCTATCTTTGTGGTCCACGAGGAGGCACTAACCCGAAATGTGAGCCAATTAATATAACAAGCTTTTAACAGACGTCCGGTCGATATGTCAGGGCGGTGTCCGTCGGTCTCTCCCGACCGCCCGGCGTGACGTGACACCGAACGAGTCTGCTCATCTGTCTTTTTGTAAATTAACATCTAATTTTGTGTAAGCTGTCTTCTTACAAAATTTTTTTCTTAATCATTAAACGAGTGTGTCAATTTTAAAATTACGATTTATGTTACGTATTATTACGTGGATGGATGGATAAGTGTCAAAAGAACGCTTACGTAGCGATGTGTGATGTTGCCAGGTGATTGGTTTCTCTATGTCTTACGTCATGAGGTGTTGAAGTATGATACATTTTTGAAGAATTATATATAAATCTATATATAATTACGTGAGGCAAAAACTTTGTATCCCTTTTTACGAAAATTGAGCGGACGGAGGAGTATGAAATTTTCCACACTTATAGAGAATATAGAGAAAAAGTGCACAATGCTAATATTTTTTTTAAATAATGCATAAAAGATACATTAAATCAATAAAGAAAACATTACACACAAAACATACCATGTATTTGACGCGCACACACATGCATACTATTTATTGTCAAACTTTTGTTCTTGACGTCTGTTGTCAAATTGAGAATAGATTAAATATTGTTTGTCTTTGTTAATATTTTTTATAGTGTAGTCTTGGCGAAATTTGTATAAAATACAATCATAATAGTGTACAAACTTACAATTCCAATTAATTGTAGTCGAATTTCGACTACTGCGGGACCTCTAGTATTAATAAATTAAGTTAACATTTAGACGTATTTATGAGACCCGTAAAAACGGAAACAGTCTTCCCCGTTCCGTACATAAATTATTTGACGAGGGCCGCATGTATCGACTGTAATCGAGAGCATAATAACATGGGAGTCGAGGCGGCCCATCAAATCGCTTGACAATGCTATAAATGTTTTACGAGAAGTTGTAACCGTAATATTTAAGGACGCGTCTTGAACACGGGGCGGGTGATGTCATCGGCAACACTCGCAGAATACATCATTGTTTCGGCGCTACGATCGGCTTCCTGGCTCACCGCCGCCGCCGCCATACCTCGCTCAAATTCATCTTTTTTTAATTTTGACTTGACAACGTCTTATAATTCGATGGAGTCGGCTGCACGCACGAAAAAACATGACTCGTGCGGCGTTACCTCGCTCTGAGGCGTTCCATTTAAGGCTTGAAGTGCAAGCGAGAGCGTGCAACGAACGACAAAGAGGCACAATCAGCCTCCGCGTTAAACCTCGCCTCCGCGAACAAAAATTAAAAAATTTTGAAAAATGAAACCATTCCATCAATATTTTCTTATGACGTTGTCACGTTCAACTATCGTAAGTAAACAGACTTTACAGAAAACCGTTTTTTTTATTGCTTAGATGGGTGGACGAGCTCACAGCCCACCTGGTGTTAAGTGGTTACTGGAGCCCATAGACATCTACAACGTAAATGTGCCACCCACCTTGAGATATAAGTTTTAAGGTCTCAAGTATAGTTACAACGGCTGCCCCCCCTTCAAACCGAAACGTATTACTGCTTCACGGCAGAATTACTGCTTAACATCAGGTGGGCTGTGAGCTCGTCCACCCACCTAAGCAGTAAAAAAAGAATTCAAAATAGGAGGAGAATCAATCCGCGTCCTTCAACTGCGCGATTATCTTTGAAATTCCGTTGCGTGGCTTGAACGTCAGAAGGCATGGATGATTTGATTGCGTCATCGCGATAGTGTCAATGCCGACGCTGCAGGCCTGCGTGACAAATCATCATCATCATTCGTCAAAGTGTGATTGAAGCCGGTAACGTAGGTCCACGCGTCGCCGTCCAGATAAGATTTCGACGGACTTTCATTTTTATTTTCTTGTAAGTAAAAAGGTTTATCAATCACGACGCGGGCACTCTGTCGCCGGGGACGACGTACACTACGATTTTTTACACGAAAGAAAAGAACTGAGATGTGTTTAGGTTCGGTTTGATGGAGCACGCGACCCCAACCTGACTTGATCATTCGTATGAGACGACCTCAACGACAGCCATACGCACGATGTCCTACTGTCACATTTGCGATACTTATTCTGTTTCTAATCGATCTAACAAGGAGTCTCTACTAGTATACTAGTTCTCAGGTCTCTCGGCGTGACCGTCTTGCCTTAGATATAAAATTGACATTGAATTGAAATTGAACAATAAAATGCATTATTTTGTTACAATAAGAGCAGTGATCAAAAAAGTATGAAGCTTTATTAAGTATAAAGTATTTTTATCATAGCGCTCTGGGAACAAAGTAAGCACGTAATGTAAGTAATGTAAAGTAGGAGCCTCATCTAAATTTAAGACAGATCATTAAAATTTACTTAAAATATAAACGTAGCAGCGCGCTATGGGATGTTCCACCTCGCATACAAAGATATAAGAGGCTTAATTATCTTTCGTTAATTATTACGGCATGCATTACAAGTAATTACCAAGCTTTCATAATTTGCTTTGTTCGTCGGGAGTTTGTGGTGTTGCCAGATTAGAACAAATTAAACAGAATTGCGCAGATTTTCGCTAACAGTAAGTGAACTGTTCAGTGAGGTCTATTTAATAAGTTGAGACCGTTGTTTGTTGAAGGTTACTGACATCAACAATTTCAATGAACTACTTTTCTTTACATGTTGTATGTTCCATGGGAAATGCTCTGGGGAATTGTTCGAGATGATAACGGCATCTCGTTTTTACCATCGCACCGCCCGCCACCGGAGTAGAATTCATCTATACTACCTGGAGCCACTGCGGTCATCCACAGTGTGTTTCCAGAGGTCTTTTTTGCCACGTACCATCCGGCTATGGAATGAGCTCCCCTCCACGGTGTTTCCCGAGCGCTATGACATGTCCTTCTTCAAACGATGCTTGTGGAGAGTATTAAGCGGTAGGCAGCGGCTTGACTCTGCCCCTAGCATTGCTGAAGTCCATGGGCGACGGTAACTAATCACCATCAGGTGGGCTGTACGCTCGTCTGCCTACAAGGGCAATAATAAAAATTCTTGTTTCGATTTTATGACGATAAAGTGTTGTAAAGGCTACAACAGGTCCAATGTGATTAGAGTATGCTAAATGACAAGACTATTGGCGGTCGGCTTGCGCTTAAAACAGAGACATAGACAAACAGAAATGGAGGTACAACTTACACTCGCGTCGTTGAAATACATATAAGCACTAGCAAATACATATAGGCATTAGGCAGCGGCTTGGCTCTGCCCCTGGCATTAGGCAGCGGCTTGGCCCTGCCTCTGGCATTGCTGAAGTCCATGGGCGACGATAACCACTCACCATCAGGTAGGCCGTATGCTCGTCTGCCTACAAGGGCAATAAAAAAATAAATATAGAAGCAAGTATTCTCTCTGTCTCGACGCTCAGTGTTGGAGCGAAGGACCGTAACGAACCCCATAGCCGAGATCAGTACGCACGTCACGGAATGCTTGCGTGAGATGTTGCGATGTCACACGACACGCATAAACGGCGAATTACTTTAATTATTATTTTAGTGCCTCGTTCTGTTTGCTTCAGAGACCGTTAGATAAAAGACACTCACACTACACTCATGGAATAATGATGTCGAGTCTCTGGGCTGGTCTACTTCATCACCGATAAAGATTTCGAACAACTATATTTTTTTGTTTTTATTGCTTAGATGGATGGACGAGCTCACAACCTACCTTGTGTTAAGTGGTTACTGGAGCCCATAGACGTCTACAACGTAAATGCGCGTACTCTACAACGTAAAAGGTGGGTACCTTGAGATATAATTTTTAAGGTCTCAGTATATTTACAACGGCTGCCCAACCCTTCAAACCGAACTGCTTCGCGGCAGAAATAAGCAGGGTGGTGGTACCTATCCGCGCAGACTTACAAGAGGTCCTACCATCAATAAAAAAATATGTGGAAACAAATATATGACGGTGGAGAATCGCTGACGGAATGTTTTTAAAAAGTATGACGTCACAGCATTGCCGACGTCACAGTTATTAAGTTCTCGACGATGACTCATATTTGGGCTTCCGAAACAAAACTTCACGAGAACTTGGTGACCTGCGTATATTTCACGGGAAGCATATCAACGTTGCAGAGATCCGTACTGTACTACGGCTCGGACACGAATGACCAAGCGCTTTTTTTTTCCCTACCTAAGCTGGTAGCCTTGAGAGGCTATGCCAGCGTAACGGCGACGGGTTCGCGCTAGACAGTACGGCCGTATTTATAGGGCTTGGTATACGTGAGCATGCTTACACGTTTTTAAAGTATTGGAAATTACAATAAAAGGGTCTGTTTAACATCAATTTCTCATCCTAACAAACACAGAGTAATTAGTTGATGATCAGATGGTCCGATTATTACATTAAATCATTATTATTTTTATAATAAGTAGGTAAATAGTCATATTTGCGCCGACATATACATACATAAATGTTAGTATGTGTGTGTTTGTGATTTCACACACAATGTGGCGGTCTACTCTCATCAGTAATTCAACACAACGTATAGACGAGACTAATTCTACGCTGTTAAAGTATCAACTAAAAATCTTCATTGAAGAGAGCTTTGCGATATTAAAGTTTCAAAAGTTTATTGGAGCTTTTATTTTGTTTTGACGTCACGTTTTGAACGATTAAACGTGCACTTCGCAAACTAAATTGACTGTGCTAATTTGTAAACAACTGATATACTTTTAAAGTATCAACTAAAAATCTTCATTAAAGACAGCTTTGCGATATTAAAGTTACAAAAGTTTATTGGAGCTTTTATTTTGTTCTGACGTCACGTTTTGAACGATTCAAAGTGCACTTCGGAAACGAAATTGACTGTGCCAATTTGTAAACAACTGACATACTTTTAAAGTATCAACTAAAAAAATTCATTAAAGAGAGCTTTGCGATATTAAAGTTTCAAAAGTTTATTGGAGCTGTTATTTTGTTTTGACGTCACGTTTTGAAGGATCTAAAGTGCATTTCGGAAACGAAATTGACTGTGCTAATTTGTAAACAACTGACACACTTACAGAACAATAATATTGTCCAGGTCTCCTACCCACGACAAGGAAATGCAACTATTTTATGTAAATAAAATGAAATTTGCATGGACAGATGAGAGTTCATCCATATTATCTGGAACCGCTGCGCTCATCGACAGTGCATTTCCAAAGATCTTTTTTGCCACGTACCATCCGGCTTTGGAATGAACTTCCCTCCACGGTGTTTTCCAAGCGCTATGACATGTCCTGCTTCAAACGAGGCTTGTGGAGAGTACTTAATGGTAGGCAGTGGCTTGGCTCTGCCCCTGGCATTGCTGACGTCCATGAGCGACGGTGACCACTTACCATAAGGTGGGCCGTATGCTCGTCTGCCTACAAAAGCAATAAACACTACCGTAATGTGTAGCACCGACATTACTATAGCACAATGCAGACTCCAATCTCTTCTGTAGCCAGACCATCGCCTCTACGACTACCGACTATACTCTCTATGGTGATTGAATTGTTTTTGAGTTTTTTGTAAATGAAACTAAAATCGAACACATATTTGACGGCGTGTCGGGTGGACTCGTATTATTATAATAAAATCGGTGTTGTGATGGCGGTAGCGGTCTATTCCGCTACCCATGATGGCACCCTTCGCTTCTTCCATATACAGATCGAGGGACTAGTGATACCTAGGCGGCACTGAAAATTTGGGGAATTAACGAAGTGACACAACATTACTATTTAAAAATGTATTTATTGCTTTTCGAAGTATTCTCCGCGAAATTTGACACATTTTTCCATACGATGGAACCAATCATTGAAGCAACCATTCCATTCGGAAGTTGGGGTCTCCAAAATGGCCGTTTTGTAGGCTACCACAGCTTCTTCAGGTGATGAAAATCTCTGTCCACGCAATTTATTCTTTATTTTAGGGAAAGTATAGAAATCATTAGGCCTTAGGTCGGGGCTGTACGGCAGATGTTCTAATAATTCTATGTTTTCTTGCTCTAGAAACTCTTTTGTTCCGTGCGCGGTGTGAGAACTCGCATTGTCGTGATGGAGGATGATGCGGCGGTTGCAGTTCTCTTTACGGAGTTCAGAAACAACCTGTGGCAAACAAATGCTAGCATACCATTCTGCATTAACCGTTCTTTGTCCCTCAAGATGAATAGTCGTAACATGGCCGGTTTTGGAGACAAACGTGGCCACAATTTTTTTTGCAACACTCCGTGAACGAACAATTTTTGTTGGCTTTAACTCATTTTCGAACACCCAAACTCGTGACTGGTTTTTTGTTTCGGGTTCGTACGCGTATATCCAGGATTCGTCACCTGATACAATGTTGTATACAGCATTCGAGGATCCTGCGTGGAATCTTTCGAGAGTTCTGACGCACCAAGTAACGCGAGCCGCTTTTTGCTCTTCGCAGAGCGAATGCGGTATCCATCGGGAAAACAACTTTTTTACACCTAATTGTTCATGCAAGATTATTTATATTTGACTCTTGCCAATGTCTAAAGTTGCCTGAATTTCGCGGTATGTCACATGTCGATCTTCCTCAATCAGCTTACGCACAGCATTAACGTTTTCTTGGGTGACTACAGTTTTTGGACGACCTTGACGGGGATCATCACTGAGCTTGACACGTCCACGTTGAAACTCAGCAAACCAGCGATAAATTCTGGTTTTGGATGGGGCTTCATCACCAAATGCAGAAATCATCCGGTCAACACACTGTTTTTGTGTTAAGCCACTTCGAAAGTCATAATAAATCATCGCTCTTGAATTTTCTCGAGTCAATTCCATTTTCTCAACGACTAAACAAGTTTGACAAAACCTCGTGACAAGACCGAGAATATTTTTTTAAATAAATAAATGGTATTCGATTTTTAAAACCAAGGAGTTTTCAATTAAAAAGATTTTAATATGACAGGAACAGTGGAAATATTCCATTCCCGATACTTTTAGTGTACTACTCACAGGATTCGGATCCTTGGGTAGCTCGGGGCCCTGTTGTGTTTCTGTCCACAGTTCAGTCTCGGTCACTTTTCTATACTAATAGTATAAAGAGGAAAGATTTGTTTGTTTGTTTGTATTGAATAGGCTCCGAAACTACAGAACCGATTTGAAAAATTCTTTCACTGTTTGGAAGCTACACTATTCCCGAGGGACATGGGCTACAATATTTTTTGAAAAAAAAATAGGGAGCCTTACTAAAACTCCAATAATATAACCCAAGGTGTAAAAAAACTACCTAAAATATTCTTTACATCGCGTGCCCTGCGAAAAATATTTGTGATAGAATAAAATAATGTACTACGACTTTGTGGAGCACATTATTATTTACAAAAAGTGTCGGGGCAGCATATGTCTAGCTATTATAGTTATGCCGCAATAAGTGTTCTTTTATTTTAAAAAATAAAACAACGTCGTTGAATATTTTAGTAAAAGACCCGAGCGGAGCCGGAGCGGGCCGCTAGTAATTTAATAATATATATTTATTTACTATCAGAGCCCGACCGGGCCGCTATACCTTATATTTTTATAGCAATATACAGGATATAATTTACGAATACTCGTATTGTACTTTTTATCTACATTATTAAAATTTGTTCTTATACTAGTGTTAATCATTTAGTACCTATATGAAAAAAACTTGGAATTTAGGAAGTTAACTTAAATATTAATGTCTTAGTCTGTTTGTTCAAGTTCGTTCATATTTTCTGCGATTGAGTCAAAACTTTACAGAGTTGTAGATGCCGCATTATTTGTTCAATAATAGATTAGATATGTTCCCACATTTAGTGATAGTAACTGCGGAAGATCCCCGCGGGATTTATTGGCGCTCTGTCCCTCGTGCTACGGTTCGATCTAACGCCACTACAAGCCTTTTCAGCGCAAGAACAACAGTGAAAGCCACGAATAAATCCTTCAATACAACAGTAACTTTTTTTAATACATGGGTGGTTACATGGGTGGACGAGCTCACAGCCCATCTGATGTTAAGTGGTTAGTGGAGCCCACAGACATCTACAACGTAAATAAGCCACCCACCTTGAGATATCAGTTCTAAGGTCTCAGTATAGTTACAACGGCTGCCCCGCCCTTCAAACCGAAACGCATTACTGCTTCACAGCAGAAATAGGCAGGGTGGTGGTACCTATCCGTGCAAACTCACAAAAGGTCCTACCACCAGTAATTACGCAAATTATAATTTTGTGGATTTGATTTTTATTAAAGGATGTTGTTCCTTCACCGTGAAAGTCAATTGTGAACATTTGTTAAGTATTTTCATTAGGGAAATTGGTACCCGCCTGCGGGAATGCACCGGACGACTTCTCCTGAATGTAAGTAACTAGTTTTGTTTACTAGTGTTGTTATAGAATCTAAAAGCTTCACAAAAGATTACTTAAGCTTCGGGCACGGTCGCTGAGTATTCTTTGTGCGTAACCTATTTATGTCCTGAAAAGAGATCATAAAAAACATCTAGGATCCTTAGATAACGGTAGCCCAGTGAATGGCGGCTTTATCGAGGAAGATTGATAGAGTATCTAGAGACGGCCGCGCTCTGTCGAACCCCTCCCGAACTAGACGTGACGAATTGAAGCGATGTTATGTATGAGTTTCGTAGACTTGTGCTACGACGTAGCTCTCTGGTTAAACGGATCGATATTATATCGAAAATGTTGATTTTAATTAAATAATGGAATTGTCAAGCGTAATATCACTAGATTAAAGTCAAGATATTATTACTTTTTAATACGTTTTTATTAGCTTCAGACGTATGTATGTTTGTATGTAATGGAATCTTTGAACATGATTTAGACCCCTTTCAAAACATCGGATTAATTCGAAATTTGGTATCTATATATTATTACGTGAAGCAAAAACTTTGTATCCTTTTTTACGAAAATTGCGCGGACGGAGGGGTATGAAATTTTCCGCACTTATAGAGAATATAGAGAAGAAGTGCACAATGCTAATATTTTTTTAAAATAATGCATAAAAGATACATTAAACCAATAAAGAAAACATTACACACACTAAATACCATGTATTAGACGCACACACGCATGCATACTATTTATTATCAAACTTTTGTTCTTGACGTCTGTTGTCAATTTGAGAATAGAATATGGTTTGTCTTTGTTAATATTTTTTATAGTGGGCGAAATTTGTGATTATAGAAGTATAAAATACAATCATAATAGTGTACAAACTTACAATTCCAATTAATTATAGTCGAATTTCGACTACTGCGGGACCTCTAGTACTTATTAAAGACCGATGACAATTCAATATTAAAAAAAACTAAAATTTTAAAAATTTAACTAAGAAATGAAAATGAAAAATATTTTTAAAAAACTTAAAAAAAAGCGGTTTTATAGAAAATCCAACTAAAAAATAAAAAAATAATTTTAGTAAATTTGAATTAAAAATAGTGTAAGCAAAAATGATTTTATTCTAAAATAAAGCGCGGGGTGCATGGTATCAGTAGTTATAAATATTTTATGAACAGATATGAGTAGAAGGGTTATTTTGATAATATCCTGAAAAGCACTCCACCCTTTTTTTAAATAAAAACTTTTTATTTTATTTATTAAAATTTATTTTCTATTTTTTAGTTGGAGAAAAGCGTATTTTCTTAAAAATAAATCAATTTAGATTACTTACTCTAAAATAATTTTAATAAATGCGTTTATCATTCGATAAAGAGGTACCCAAACTTGAAGTAAACTGTAAAGTTCACGAATAAAACCGAATCAGAGCTAGTTGAGAGTTGTCCGGTCGCGGGTATCCCTAATTAACGCAATTTGTATAAATCGGTCCGGAGGTCGCAAAGATGAACCCCGGTAGTACGTACTGCCCCGACTTCTAATCCAAACTTACCGTAAACGAATCGTAAGTTTTTGACGAACGCCGGACACTGTTTGTGTGCTTGGGGTCCTCGTAATTAAATTCAGTGTTTCTTTAATCAAAATTGTATGTCTACCTTAGTTAGTTAGTTAGGAGATCACATCACGGAAATAAAACTGGTACACTTTTAAGTTTTATGGCGACAGTTTTGTGTGTTCACTGTTCATGGTTGACATACTCATCATTCATCATCATTTTCGGGCCTACGAGGTGTCCACGCCTAGGGGTCATGCGGCCCGTAGTGTATAATATGGGCCTTAACGGTGTGCAGATGTTGAGAGCAGACCGCGGGCCTAAGGATGTTTTAGGGCACTACCCACCAAACAACTCCCCTTGCATTTTCTCACCCGACGTCCAATCTCCGCCCGGGGCTTCTCGCGATTAGCACTAGAATCAGAGTCGGGGTGCCGATATTGATCGCAGTTGCAATGACAACAGTAGAGCAATCCAGGGTGCAACGTGTGCGTATCTCGTGCGAGACTACATTGTTTTGCTGAATATAAATTCGGCTTGTAGCTTTAGAGACAATATACCTAGCGGGTTCACTGATCGCAAGTATTACTGTTTCATTCGTTGTATTTGCTTCCGAATACGGAACCACTATTTTCCGTAAGACGTATTGAATCTATATATTAATACGTGAAGATAAAACTTTGTATCCCTTTTTACGAAAATTGCGCGGACGGAGGAGTATGAAATTTTCCACACTTATAGAGAATATAGAGAAGGAGTGCGGAATGCTAATATTTTTTTAAATAATGCATAAAGATACATTAAATCAATAAAGAAAACATTACACACACTACACACCATGTATTTGACGCACACACGCATACATACTATTTATTGTCAAACTTTTGTTCTTGACGTCTGTGGTCAAATTGAGAATAGATTAAATATTGTTTGTCTTTATAAATATTTATTAATGGTGTAGCCTTGGCGAAATTTGTGATTATAGAAGTATAAAATACAATCATAATAGTGTACAAACTTACAATTCCAATTAATTATAGTCGAATTTCGACTACTGCGGGACCTCTAGTTTTTATTAAATACACTTCACTACACAAGCACTTGATCCTGTACTCGAGTATATCAGTGTTGTTAGAGACTTATTAATAATCGGGGAAACAGTATGTAGTTGTAAATAAATTTCGGGACTACTTTACGTTTTGAACGGGAACAAATGGCGTGTTCGAGCCAAAGTAAAGTAGTATAGCAGGCAGCGGCTTGGCTGTGTTTTTGTGTGTATCTGACAGATACCTACTCCTTTCCATGAAACGACCTGCCGACACGAAATAACACAACGATTTCTAAATCTTAAACGCATTAATCTGCTTGTTTCACTGGGGAGAGATCGGCCATGCTCGCTACGAAACTCTAGTTACGTTGAACGTTACGACAAATATTATTGGACGCTGTGGTGTCTAAAAAATCACCCGGTAACCGTCCTCGTCGAACCCGTCTCTTGCAGCGAAGGGCTCGACGAGCGACTTAACCCATAGACACAGTCCACTGAGTTTCTCGCCGGATCTTCTCAGTGGGTCGCGTTTCCGATCCGCTGGTAGATTCTGCGAAGCACTGCTCTTGCTAGGGTCAGTGTTAGGATCACTCCGGTTTGAGCCCCGTGAGCTCACCTACTAGTTAAGGTTAAGCTGAAATAGTCTCTCAAGGCTATCTATCAGCTACGTAGGAAAAAAAAACTCAGGTTCTCACTAACCACGGAGTAGACCGTAAGTTCGTTGACCCGTTCGTACATAAATACGCCTAAACACGGAAGTGAAATCGACACGTTCATCTGAATGTATGTACGTCCGAACACTCACCCGAGTCTAAGTACTATCAAACGTCATATCGTTAGGTGCATGCTCGCTTTAGAGCAAAATTAGTCGTCAGTACCAAATCAACGCTCGAAGATCTATTGTAGTAACTAGCTGACCCGGCAGACTTCGTAGTGCCCCAATCAATAAATAAAAGACCTAAACTTTTATAAAAACTAAACTTTAAACAAAAAAAAGGAATCCGTCCGACGGGGGACACATCAAAGGAAAAACAAAATTGTTATTTTTATTAAATTTAATTCCGAGAATTTTCATATTTATCTACCTTTTAAACCTTCTCTGGACTTCCACAAATAATTCACGACTAAAATTAGCCAAATCGGTACAGCCGTTCTCGAGTTTTAGCGAGACTAACGAACAGCAATTCATTTTTATATATATAGATTGAATGTAATCGAAAAATGATTTTCTTGTCGTTGATCAACAGCAGACCTTTACCGATTACAATTGGCCATTAACTTAAAAAAAACGATTACTTTTGTGAGATTAAATGAGGCGAGTCGGCCACAAAGCCGGGACGCTCTCGGAGGTGGAGGCTGAGCGGGAGCTAGGGATAGGGTCACCTGCACTTAATGTCCGTCATTAATTAGTCCACTTCAGTTGAGTCGAGGCCTCCTTGCATTCATGAATCCTCATGACGCACAGAGGGACGACAGTAAGACACTGCTCATTCGACTAATTTGAATGTTTTATATCTTGTCCGAGTACAGCGATATTTTTAATACTGTTACGCGCTGGGGCTCGGGATAAATAAAAAATCTACCGAATTACAAGTTAACATTGTATTCAATACTTAGAACAGTTTAAACACTTTACTACACTTTAAAATTCTCAATTCGCTTCTTTCGCTTCGCTTCAGTGATTCGTTCGCTGTTTCGCTTCGACTAGTTCCGATTACTGACTGACTGCGTGCCATCTCTACAACGATTTTATAGCCGATACCTCATTCCTAGAATTATCGAGAATATTCCACACATCTCTAGTAGTCGTTTCCGCTATCTACCAATAGATGGCGTTGTTCTTCTCGAGCGTTCTGGGTGCTACTAGGTCCTTCGATATTCGTTTTAAATCGCCCGCTAGAATGACAGAGCTACCCATACCGAGTAGGAGTAACGGGGATAAGTGGTTAACCAAGTCTGGCCGGAGATTCACCAGTCACTGTATTCAGTTCCTGTGTGAACTGTGTCGACCAAACTGTGTTGAATTATAACATCATTGGATTATTTAATTTTAGGGGTAAGTTTTCATTTGGGACATTGTCTAGGTGCTTAACCAGGGTCTAACAAACATGATGACCGCTTAAGATTATAACAAAAGAATCCATTTTTCATCGCAAGATGCGACGCTGGCGTCATCATTTTAAAAACTTCATAGAACCAGTCACTCCGTCGTGTATATGAAAACGTGAATAAGGGAAATAATGACCATGTTAAATTTCTATTAAAGGTTTGTGTTATTTTTTTATTTTAAGAAGTACCACAGCAGTGTGTAGGCAAATATCAGATGTAGTCCGTGAAGTCGCCTTACTGTTCTCCGCTATAGAACATCGTCTGGTAGACACGGTGCGACGGCCACTTCGCTCTGTTAACTGGATTATCCTGTTAGGTCAGGTTACTGACTCATTGCCTTCACTCCTGCATCCCTGCACCACCCTAACTATCAATCAATATCATACAACATAAATTGATGTGAATATAACGATAATTTTTAAAAAGGTTAAACTATAACATTACCTATTTTAAATTGTTTTGGTAACAAAGTAATGGAGCCGCAACATACTGGCTTGCTTCTGTTGTCAGTGACGTGCGGAGCCTGTGTGGAAAGTTATTAAAATTTAGATATTAAATTTTATATCACATACTAGCGACCCGCCCTCGCTTCGCTTCGGAAACATTAAAACACACATGAAACCAAAAAAAAAAATAAAAAAAAAAAAAAAAAATAGCCTATGTTCATCAGGGACAATGTCGGTTTCTAATGGAAAAATAATTTTTCAAATCGGTCCAGTAGTTTCGGAGCCTATTCGAAACAAACAAACAAACAAATCTTTCCTCTTTATAATATTAGTATAGATATAGACTAGCTAACCCGGCAGACTTCGTAGTGCCTCAATTGATAAATAAAAGACCTAAACTTTTGTATAAAATAAACTTAAAACAAACAAAAGGAATCCGTCCGACGGGGGACACATAAAAAAAACAAAATTGTTGTTTTTATTTAATTCCAAGTATTTTCATATTTATTTACTTTATAAACCTTCTCTGGACTTCCACAAATAATTCAAGATCAAAATTAGCCAAATCGGTCCAGCCATTCTCGACTTTTAGCGAGACTAACGAATAGCAATTCATTTTAGATATACAGATTTTTATTAACATGTTCGAATATTTAGCTCGTAATCAAAACACTGTAGGTTCTAGTTTACTTAAGAAGTTTACTTAGGTAGTGTTCAGCGGCGTGGTCTCTCAATCTACCAACGAGAGTTCACTCCGTCGTGGGTTGTAACTAAATATATAAGCAAAGTAAAGTTACATCAAAGTCAGTTCAGTTCAGTAGTGGCTGCGTGATGAAATAAAAAATTGAAAAGGAAAAAATGCGTTCATTCCTCCTCGATTCTACAGAACTGAATAAAAAGAAACAAACAAATAAATTCTAATATTAGCCAGGAGAACTTTGACATGGCATTGTGATTATTTTGTCTATGTGTCTAGCTTGAACGTGAAGTTTAACTTTTATAAAAATAATAAACATAGCTTTTATAATAATAAAATTTACGAAAGTATCTAAATTTAACATTCCACATTGAAATCTTGGGGTATTACTTATCCACTTGGGGTAGGGCGTGTTGTAACATGTGTGTACATGGTTATAGATTATAATGTTTGTATCTTTTAATAGCCAGGGACGCAGCTCTCTAGACATTTTCCAGCCATGCTACCCTCCGCGTGGCGTCAAAAATGCTATTAAGGCATTTTTAAAGAGGTGTTAGCGTCCTCGGCGTCGCACCAGGCAGCAGCCACCAGCGAGCGCTCACTGTGCGGGGCACGCCGTTAGTGGAATTGATGCCACTAGGGACGTATTCCATTCTAGTGGAGATGCAAAGTCGGAAATCCCTATAGATAATATAATTTTGCCAAATTAATCAGTTGACCACGCGTAATAAGTGTAAATGTAAAAGCACTACTGATTCGCAAAGGTTCGACGAGTAAATGAACCCACAGACACACTGAGTTTCTCGCCGGATCTTCTCAGTGGGTAGCATTTTCGATCCGGCGGTAGATTCTGCGAAGCACGGCTCTTGCTAGGGTTCGTGTTAGCAATGTCGTCAGGCTTGAGCCCTGTGAGCTCACCTACTAGTTAAGGTTACGCTGAAATAGCCTCTCAAGGCTTCAGCTTAGGTAGGAGAAAAAAAAATCTGGTTATGCGAGTCCACGCCGCGCCTTTCATTTTAAAGTGGACCACAGAGAGACGCCACATGGACCCTCCACCACCTGACAGCTCTCGGTGTCGTAGGTGACCGCGAACCACTGCTGCGGATGGCGATAAACTGGTCGCTCGCTTTGGAACTCGCCATACTACAACTTTTGTATTGTTACGCCGGTAAGAGTAACGCCATCTATCGCTGAATAGTCGAACGAATATCGAAGGATCTAGTAGCACTTAGAAGTTCAAGAAGTACAACGCCATCTATTGTCAGATAGCGGAAACACAATACTAGAGATGTGTGGAATATTCTCGATGATTCTAGGGGTGTGGTATCGGCCATAAAAGCGTTGTGGAGATGGCACGGAGTCAGTCAGTAATCGGAACTACTCGAAGCGAAACAGCGAACGGATCACTTGAAGCGAAGCGGAAGAAGCAAATTGAGAGTTTGAAAGTGTTTTTTGAGTGTTTTAAGTGTTCTAAGTGTTATATACAGTGTTAACTTGTAATTCGGTAGATTTTTTATTTATCTCGAACCCCAGCGCGTAACAGTATGACCGGCTTAATTTCCTTTGTTTGAAACTGCGGTTTTATGCGGTTACACTATATGAGGTTACTTTTTTTTCGTTTCTTTCTCTTTTTGCAGTAACTTTATTCGTGTCACAGATTTTATAGATGCGGCGGCGGTCTCAAATGATGAGTTATAGGTAGAGCCTTTTGTAATGTCAAAACTAGATGGCGTTATCAACTACTAAAAGTACTAGTCTATAGCTTCTCACATAAAACAAGCACTCCGAAATAAAAACATAAATAACCTGTCGAGACTTGAGCAGAATGCGAAGTAGAAACATGTCGAGTACACGACAAGTGTAATTACGTGCTCCTCGTGCATTAATTAACTATTTTAATTACGTTCTTTCATCGACTGAGATCCTCACAGCGAGCGTCTGCAATGGCTGCCTAGCTCACACACACATGTATGCACATGTAGAGGTCGCACCGCGTCAAAGACTCATTATTAATGTTTCCTAAATGTCATGTGTTTAGGTTTCGTCTTTTGAAGGTCTTTTCTACGTGTTATTATTAATCTTCTTGTACGTTCAGATATAGCACTGCGATTTTTGTTCCTAGGTGATAGAGCCGTCAATAAAAATCAATAAAAATTTGAAATAAAAAAAGAATTAAGTGCCCTCTACAATAAGCAAGCTTATACGACAAGACTATAAAGACCATCGAAGACAACCCATAGAAAGACACCTCAACACATCATGGAGCTTAAAAAAGAGCATACAACGCACTAAGATCTCACACAAATATGTCATGTGTAGTTCTTGGTTGAAATGTTGTCCACATTAAGAGTTTCAGGTATCTAATGTTTGCAGATGATCTTAAACTGGATGGTCGAGTGTGATACTGCCATGCCTTGCAACGCGATACTACACGCGTTGCGGAGTGGGGAGTGAGCGTAACGTCTTGCATTTTAACACCAGTAACTACAAGATCATTGTGTTCACTCAGTGTAACCGAGCCAGTCATTTTGAATCATGTTACAGTTATACATGACCTGAGACGACTTATTAATACGCTTTTATTAGCTTCAGACGTATGTATGTAATGGAATCTTTGAACATGATGTTGACCCCCTTCAAAACGTCGGATTAATTCGAAATTTGGTATACTTATTAAGGACCGATGACAATTCATCATTAAAAAAAATTAAAAAAATAATTGAAAAAACTGAAATTCCACTAAAAAATGAAAAATAAATAATAGTTTAAAAAAACTAACAAAATAGGCTTTTATAGAAAATCCAAATAAAAATAGAAAATAAATTTTAATAAATTTTAATTAAAAATAGTGTAAGATAAAATGATTTTATTGTAAAAAAGATTTAGTCGGATTAAAGTATGTATTGGAAGGTCGTGGAAATATGAGACTGCTGCATCGTAGAGCCGCAGCGTGGGGCCGCAGCGTGAGGTTACATCGTGGAGTCATAGCGTGGGGTCATAGCGTGGGGTCGCGGCGTGGGGCTGGCCTGCAGGGAGATATCACCGACAAGCCCTTGCCCTCTAGCTGACAATTTATCAAATCGTGAAAAAGCAGCTTATATATTTTGGAGTCAACGTTATTAATAACGGCTATTTCTTTAGGGTAACTGAATCGCAGGTCAGGTACGCGCTTAAAATCAGCGGCCCCATTTGTCAAGTGGCCCCGTGAAAGGTGTGGGGGCGCGGGGAGAGGGGGAATGTTTTTATTTTATGAGCGGCACCTCTAGGCGGCTCCAGGGAACGACTCTGACATTCCCGTGGTTTGAATATTGCCAGAGATTCAGGATGAAGATTGGGATTTATTTTGTCTTTTTAATACGCTTTTATTAGCTTCAGACGTATGTATGTTAGTATGTAACGGAATCTTTGAACATGATTTTGACCCCCTTCAAAACGTCAGATTAACTCGAAATTTGGTATAGTTATTCAGGACCGATGACAATTCAATATTAAAAGAAAATATGAAAAAATTGAAAGTAAACTAAAAAATGAAAAATAAATAATAGTTTAAAAAAACAAAAAAAATACATTTTTATAGAAAATCCAACTAAAAAATAGAAAATAAATTTTAATAAATTTGAATAAAAAATAGTGTAAGAAAAAATTACTTTATTGTAAAAAAGCGTGGGGTTTTTGGTACCAGTAGCTATAAATATTTTATGAACAGATATGAGTAGAAGGGTTATTTTTTTTAAACTATTATTTATTATATGTACGTCTGAACATAAAATACTTGTATTGTTCAGTGTGAAATTTATTTAATAACTTTTCAAACTCTTAATAATAAGAGTCTTTTCAATATAAATATGTGTTATTGTTTACCAATAAAGTGCAGATAAGTTTACGGCCCGCGTTATCGTAAGTGCCGCCGTCTGTGCGTCGCGCTGTTGTCTGTCGGTAAGAAGTCTTTAAAGACATACATATCAGAGTATTGGCATGTCGCAAAATGTGTTTTAAGATAGAAATTTCATAATGATTACCAGTAGCACGTGTGAGGCGCCTTGTCTATCTCAATGTTTATAGAACGTACACAAATGTTCCTAAAATAAATCCGCAGATTGAAATCCTCGTTTTAGTCACGATATTAATAAGAAGAGTGCAATGAAGTCGTCGTGGCCTAAATTATAAGACGTCCGGTGCATTCGTATGTAGCTATGCAACGGTGTTCGAATCCCGCAGGCGGGTACCAATTTTTCTAATGAAATACGTTCTTAACAAATGTTCACGACTGACTTCCACGGTAAAGGAATAACATCGTGTAATAAAAATCAAACCCGCAAAAATTATAATTTGCGTAATTACTGGTGGTAGAACCTCTTGTGAGTCCGCACGGGTAGGTACCACCGCCCAGCCTATTTCTGTCGTGAAACAGTAATGCGAAACGCATTACTTAGAACTTATATCTCAAGGTGGGTGGTGCATTTACGCTATAGATGTCCATGGGCTCCAGTAACCACTTAACACCAGATAGGCTGTGAGCTCGTCCACCCTTCTAAGCAATAAATAATAAAAAAACATTTTCTTTCCAAACGAAATAATAAAATGTCTGATAGAAACTACTTTCAAATTTAATGTTGAAAGCAAGTGAATTCAGGTACATTTACTTAAGAACAATAAATACTGTTATACGAAGGAAAAGTTTTTAGTGCAGCGGTCCAGCGGCTCCAGAGATTGTTTGCTTTGGAAAGAAACCCGGACTCATGGATTCGTCGGTAGCTCAACGCTTAAAATGCTTCCATTGCTATGACTGCGGGTTCCTAAATCGATATGCTCAACCAACAAAGTGGTCGTGACGTCACACCTCTGCTTTGAGCTCACTATAGCTGCTACATAATAGAGGCGCAATCTTATTTATTCTCACAATAGGCAGAGACGCGGCTAAAAAGTCCACACACACAGAATTAGATTTATAAGCGCAAGCTTCGAGTGAAAAGAGAACTCTTAGAGGGGGGCAGCCATATTGAGGAGAAGGAGAGGCGGAGGTTGGCGATAGTGTAGGGTGTGCCCACTGTATATCATGAGTTTGGTATATTTTATTTTAACTATAGGATACGAGACCTGATGAAGAGTAGTCACCATCGCTCATCGACATCGGCATAGTCCGGGACGCAGTCGAACCGATGCTTACTCGTATTAAAAGATTTAAAGCTGTTTTATATGTTCGGTGTAATACGCCCGACATCTTAGCAAGCAATAACGCCACACTGCACGTTTATTTAAAGTCGCAGTTGAGCAGTAGCAACAGTCGTACAACAACCTGGTTCCGCGGAAGTCTGGTTCATTCGGAACATTTATTAATTAGTAGCTGACCCGGCAGACTTCGTAGTGCCTCAAACGATAAATAAAATACCTAAGCTTTTGTATAAAATAAACTTAAAACAAACAAAAGGAATCCGTCCGACGGGGGACACATCAAAGGGAAAACAAAACTGTTATTTTTATTTAATTCCGAGCATTTTCACATTTATGTACCTTCTAAACTTTCTCTGGACTTCCACAAATAATTCAAGACCAAAAATTACCAAATCGGTTCAGCCATTCTGGAGTTTTAGCGCGACTAACGAACAGCAATTCATTTTTATATATATAGATAGATAACATTAACTATAACGTATAACAATAACATTTGTACGTGATTGTGTGTATTAAAGTGAGTTAGTAAAACCCGGAGTTATCATTATAATAAACAACTAGTGTGTCCTCGCTCTGTGCTCGCACAATGCTATTGTAGAAAAAAAAAATAGCTTTATAGGTTTGTTCCAATCTGCCACTCAAGCACAGCCGAGTGCATCATAGCAAATTGTGTTTGAGGAACTAAAGAGTATAAGCAAATATGTTCTAATCTGTATTTTTTTTTTGTACTTATTGTACACAAAAAGAAAATACAATAAAAACAGATTTAAAGAATGTCTAAATACTATGTACAAAGGCGAGCTTAACTCATTCGTGGGTTTTCTTCTAGCAAACCATTAGCAGAGAGAAATACGATGTATAAGAGGGGAATAGTGTACAATATAAAAGGTATTAAAGCATATTAAATACTAGCTTTTGCCCGCGATTCCGTCCGAGTGGAATAGTTACTTTGGCATAACGCAAAATTTTACCCCCACTTCAGTTGCGTAGAAAGTGAAAATATTTTTGAATTATAGAATGTTAAGGAGGTATTTAAACCCCTATTTTGAAACATCCTTTATTGGTGTTCCACTTACCGTTCCGGTCTTACCGTGATGCTATATACCTTATAGCCTTCCTCAATAAATGAGCTATCTAACACTGAAAGAATTTTTCAAATCGGACCAGCACTTCTTGAGATTAGCGCCTTCAAACAAACAAACTCTTCAGTTTTATAGTATTAATATAGATTTATCATGAATCTCTTTGCATGTTCTTTAACTTTTATCGTACAATGTTTGTGAAAGTCAACTGTGTCTAGAGACGGTAGAGTCGACGTAGAGCCCCCCCTCGGGCGGGAAGTGATTATGGTGAAACAAAAGACGGTTCAGTAGCGGTTTACTCACCGCATGCTTCAAGAAAATGACTTTTCGTTCAAACCATGTTATTAATAATGAGCTGACGAGTAACGACTACGCTCATTCTGTACGAACTGCTGATACACTCGCACACAGGATATATACACACGACAGTTGGGGTGTCTCATTCATTTGTCGACTACTGAATAGCTGGTGTCGGTGTCTTCATTTAGAGAACGCGTGTGTGTGTGTGTGTGTGCGTGTGTGTGTACGTGTGTGTGTATACAGGCTGCCAAACGTCAATACTTCGGGAGGTTGCAATTTGGCAACGATCTGACCATCGCGCCGCCAACACATGAGTTTGCAGAACCTTCTCTGTAGGAGTCGATCGTGTAACCATTCTCCTTAAAATCGTTAAGTTTTTTTTTTGTTTTTATTGCGTAGATGGATGGACGAACTCACAGCCCACCTGGCGTTAAGTGGTTACCCGGAGCCCATAGACATCTACAACGTAAATGTCGCCACCCACCTAGAGATATGAGTTCTAAGTTCTCAGTATAGTTACAATGGCTGCCCCACCCTTCAAACCGAAACGCATTACTGCTTCACGGCAGAAATAGGCAGAGTGGTGGTACTTACCCGTGCAGACTCATAAGAGGTCCTACCACCAGTAAGTATCACTAAAGGCAAGCTTAAAGTACACCAAATGAACAGAGAAGACGGGTTTACTTGTTAATCTTTACCCATTATCACTATCAATTTCAAAAAAGGTTAAAAAGCGGTTAAGTAAGCGACGTAATTATTCCCAGAAGCCAACTTATTTAAGAACCGATATTTTTTTAATTAATTTTATGACTTCGTATTGTCTTGTATCTGTTGTTGACATTATCAAAATTTAACAGATGCCTGAACGCGGTGCTAATTTACAAAGTAAGTACGGTTTCTAAATGTCTGCTTAAGCAACTATTAAGGTGGAAATACCTTATCGTTCTACGACTCAGTAGCTCAGACAGTCAGTGGCTCATTGGTTGCGTAATAGGAAGTCTGTGAAACAAAATCGTAGTTATGTAAACATAATATCATCACCTAAGAAGGTGAAAAAAAGATGTGTGGTGTCGTGGGACACCGGATAGGAACGAAGTTCCTTATTATAAAAATATTAATTTTATGTTCTATTCGAGGTATAAAGAAAATAAAACTGGAGGTTTCGCAACAACCCACGGTCATACTGTAACGTGCGAACTTATTGTGGTACACTTCATTCACGGTTGTTTGCATAAGAGTTAGTATATTGCGCAAACGAATGCTCTGAGATCGTGGTTAATGAATGATAAAAAAATATGCTATTTTTTGTACGTTATTACAAAGTTGAGTCGTACACTGTGTGCATTACTTATAAAAATCTTACGTTACGGACGTTTTTTCCCGGTTAGGGTACCCCTCCGCATCGTCCCTTAAGGAACTTCGTTCCAAAAATATTTTATCGATGTTTTTAATTTCAATTCATAATGTTATACTCATATTCTAGTTGGTTAAACATGAAGTGAATGTTAATATAAAGTATCAATAATACTAAGATACAAGGTCTTTCACTGTAATCTTTATGGGAGTAGTGGAACAAAAACAAACATGATTAATACGCGAACAGCCCGTGTTCACAGCGCGCCATACATTAGTAAGCAGATACGTTTCTTGGAGAGATGCTATCGCACATCACGAATATCTGCAACTAACTGAAAACGGAGCCGGATCCGGACCGGATTATTTGTAGCGGAGCAGAACTGGGTCAGCCGGAACATCTTTTGTACAATGTGTTTTATGGCATTAGGAAGGAATCGAACCGTTGCCAGCCGCGGCGGTCGACGTCACTCTTGCTACTCGCCGTTTGATTTATTATCAAACTAAAGACTTATTTATTCATTGTTCAATCCTAGCTCGTTACTAGTTACTCATTATCGGCGAGACTTTCATAGTTTCTAGTGGCGTCCATGAACACTACCACCAGTGCCCCAGCTCGAAGTAAAAAAAGCGGACCCTCCGATTCATAGGCAACGGATATAAACAACTTTTTTTTTTATTGCCTTTGTAGGCAGACGAGCATACAGTCCACCTGATGGTTAGTGGTAAACGTCGCTCATGGACGTCAGCAATGCCAGGGGCAGAGCCAAGCCGCTGTCTACCATATTCCAGTTGTGGAACAGATAAGGTCGAAGCAGCACCACGTGACAGTGGTGATGTGTTAGTATTCCCGCACGACCCGCGAGTGACTATTGTTGCGATACAGAGATAGAAAGGTGAAGATTTTAGTTAAGCGTGTTCAAATTGAAAGAAATAATAGTTTAAAACTAAAAACTATAGTAAAAATACGCTTTTATAGAAAATCCAACTAAAAATGAAATAAATTTGAATTAAAAATATTCAATGATTGTATTGTAAAATAAGCGTGGGGTGCTTTTCAGGATATTATCAAAATAACCCTTCTACTCATATCTGTTCACCAAATATTTACAACTACTGATACCATTATTTATTTTTAATTTTTTAGTTGAATTTCAATATATTTTTTCAGTTTTTTTTTTAATTATTGAATTGTCATCCGTTCTTAATAAGTATACCAAATTTCGAGTTTATCCGACGTTTTAAAGGGGGTCAAAATCATGTTCAAAGATTCCGTTACACACTAACATACATACGTCTGAAGCTAATAAAAGCGTATTAAAATAGTTCTCCTCGAAGACAGCTATCCCAGTTCAACGTGCGAGTGCTCGTGTGGGTCCGCGCGTGGAGCGAATGGGAGTACAACAACAATGCGAACGTTCCGAAGTAGGCTAATAATTCGACTAACGTTATTAGCTGTTCATAAACCTGGAGCCTCGTAGTCAGAACAAAGTTTTTATGTTTTACGTTAACGCGAGACGATCCATTCCCGACGGGGACGGCGGGGTCTATTACAACGGGGGAGGGGAGGGGAGGTAAACTGCCACTGATTACGAACCGACTTCAATCGTGTTTTCACTTTGATGAGACCGCGCTTTTGGCCCGAGATTGGAATGTCCGGCTTAAGGTGGGCTCCAGCCTTCAAGGCATCAGGTTGTATTAAAATCATTAATTCGGAACTGAAATGAACTATTAAGGTACTGCAAGCAATGTTTTATGTATAAAAAAAATTATGATTTTCTTTCACGTTTGCTGTTACAGATATTTTAAATTCCTCATCACTTTACCACCGATTGGGAGGACAATTTTGCCACTTGACTAGGGAATAACGGCATTTCGGTACTATGTATGTATATCGTACCCTACTACGCAAGTTTTACCACTTTTGAAGTGTGGTTCTGCATAATCTGAAACCTGGAACACCCTGTTCGAAAAACCTGGTGGATCTTACCTCTGGTAGGAAGGACCTCTTGTGAGTCCGCGCGGGTAGGTACTACCACCCTGCCTATTTCTGTAGTGAAGCAGTAATGCGTTTCGGTTTGAAGGGTGGGGCAGCCGCAATATTAGTTTGTTAGTAGAGCTACCAGTTGATACTCAATAAAACTCGAGGAGTGGAAAGCGACCTCTGAATAATGCGAGTAATGCCCCCGGTCTCTCCGTGCCGCGTGTGGCTGAGAACAGAACATAATGAAGGGATTATCATGCACGCGTGCCCGTGTGGAGCAGGTAGGGAGATATACGTGACACGTGCGGGCCGTCGGCTCGAGCCAGCCGCGGGCCCGCCGGCTCGAGGCGCGCCAACTTTTCACCAACCAATTACTGAACTATCAGATGTAATCAAATTTGTCGCTCAACAATAATCCTGAGCTCCACAAGTTCCTAGGGCTGGCGCTTACATTGGTACGTTTAGTTGCGACTCGCTTTTCGCCGATAGACCACCCTGAATTCATCATCTCAGGAGTAAAATATCCGATACATTTCTACATTTATTTCTAACTAGCGACCAGCCTTCGCTTCGCTTCGGAAGATTAAATTTTATTATTGATGATAGCTGAGTCCTGCGATGTTAACCGCGGATATTGTTATGAAAGACGACCCATACTGCGGATTTTAATTAAAATTGTGCACGAATAATTTTTGTTTGAAGGCTGGGGCCGGCTGTTGCACTGAAACTTTGAAATCGTGCCTCAAGGTGAGCCGTGGCATTTACGTTGTTCATGTCTATGGGCTCCGATGACCAATTAACACCAGCTGGGCCGTGTGCTCGTTCATCCATCTAACCGATAAAAAAGACTACGAACTATGTGTAAGACTTCATACAGCTCTAGGCCTTTCATTTTCTATTATAACTCATAACACTAATAGCCTTAGATATCATCCTAGCGAACCCTCAATACGAAGGTACAACATGATGTGAAAGCATGTAATTTGCATTATAATAAAGTCGTGGAGTGGCCCAGCCCTGCGCCCTGTGCCCCGCTCCCTACGCCCTGAGCCAGCCTTATAATTTATTTTGCAAGTTTAATTAATTTTAACCTTTTGAGAGCGGCTGCCGTTATGAATGCGTGGTGCACAAGGCGGAGCCCGCGGCTTCGCTCGCACAACCCCTCGATAGGTAAACCTACAGTCACGCGTTATGAAATTTACGAGTTAAAACCTTCGGGAGCGATGCGGGGGAGGAGGGAACCGGGTGTTGGTGGATATTGTCATTGATTAGATTAGTTGATGTCCTGCTGAGGTAGTTAACAGATCGTCTCTCTCTGTTGTACAATATTAAGCTAGTGAAATCAAAGACTCTTAAATAATCTAAACAATTTGCTAAGGCATAAGTCTGTAGGTCTGTGAGCTCACGAGCGCTCACTCGTTTAACATCTGTTTCTAATAATATGAAACCGGTATGTACTTTTTGGATACTGAACCAGAGATAGCGTAACTGATTAAGGTCCTTGCGTCGAGTGGTTCGGTAGCACGGAGTCGGACAGTATGACGTCACTGACCTAAATCTTTCAATACCAAATCGCATGTTTATTGATACGAGACGAATCAGAATGTAGATAAAAGGGACATAAGCTCCGGTGCATTGTGCGCCTCGACTATGGAAGTCGTGGGTTCATGATCGGATTACGACTTTAACTGACTTTAAAGTAGGAGAGGATTCTTTTTTTAAACTCCGTATATTTTTTTTAATACGCTTTTATTAGCTTCAGACGTATGTATGTTGTTAGTATGTAACGGAATCTTTGAACATGATTTTGACCCCCTTCAAGACGTCGGATTAACTCGAAATTTGGTATACTTATTAAGGACCGATGACAATTGAATATTAAAAAAACATTAAAAATAAATAATTGTTTAAAAAAACAAAAAAAAATACGCTTTTATAAAAAATCCGATAAAAAAAGCGAAAATAAATTTTAATAAATTTAAATTAAAAATAGTGTAAGAAAAAAGGATTTTATTGTAAAAAAAAGCCGCCCAAGTATTTATCCAGGCACTGTCAGCAGTAAGGTCATCAGTTTCTCATAAATTCCTGTGAATCATTGTCATGGTAAATACTTTGTAATGAGTATTTTTATTTATTGTTATGTGATGGGAGGGTCACTGAAGTTAGCGTTCAATGAGAAACGAAAGTCCTAGTATAGTACGTGGTGGTGCTCTGAGGGACCAAGAGTTGCATGCAAGCGGGTGCTGAGGTGGGGTGGCGTGCCAATCGTCACTTTTTTTTTTTTTTTTTTTTTTTTTTTTTTATGATTGAAACTTTACTGGTGGCCCGAAGGCCTTTCCAGTTTCACCAGGACAGGTGGGCGAGCAAAGGCTCAGCCAAGAGGGGTGGGATTTGCTAACAACTGCCCGAGCGCCTCCGAAGGAGACCCAACAACTCAAGAGCAACTGCTTCGCGAATGAATCTACTACCGGATCGGAATCGCGACCCGCTGAGAAGATCCGGCGAGAAACTCAGCGGGCTGATGCATGGGTTAGGTTGCACGTCGACCTCTTTGTCGAGTTCGACGAGTACGGTTACCGGGGTCCCTAAGCCTACCCCTAGTATTAGAGCTGAAGGCATCTAATGCAAAGGTTATTGGATCTGATGGATCCGTAAGGACGTGTCTAGGGCGTCGACGGTGACTGGCTCCTGCATGATCAGGATTCGGGGAGTAGTCAGCGGCGGCAACGATAAGGCGATTATCATGACGCATAGCCTTATCGAAGTATCGTTCCGACGCTGACTTCATGTATTTCCGAATTGATTCGAGGCCCAGGTCGTCGTGTAGGTCAACGTTCCTCACGAACCACGGAGCCCCGACAGCTAACCTGCAAAAGCGGGATTGTAGGGATTGGAGGGTGTCTATGTGTGTGCGGGCCGCGTGAGCGAACACCACACTCGCGTAAGTCATGACGGGCCTTATGCAAGTTTTGTAAAGTGTCACCTTGTTCCGAAGGGACATTTTACTCCGCTTACAGATCATGGGGTACCAATCGTCACGAGAACTCGCCACAAGTATGGTATGACTGAGTCTAAAATAGCTTCAACATTATGTTGATGGTGGTTTTATGACGTCACGACATGCCGGACGTACGTTTTATAGACTGTTAACGATCCTATGTGATGTGTCCCCAGACAAACTATGGCATATGACTGTTGCGAATGTTGACACTAGTGAATGTAAAATGATGCTTATTTTTCGCAATAGGTAATGATTTAACACTTTTTTAAACATACTATTATCCGCAACACACTTCGTCAGATTATAGAAACAGAGTTATCAGCAACATGCTTCGTCAAAAAGTACACTAGTGACAGTGACACTAGTTGACAGTTGAGAGTCAAAATGGTGTCGCTATACAACTCACCAGTCCGAGATGGACGACTAGAAGATTTGACAGAGACACGATCGGCGGGTATCTGCCTCTCCCTTACAAATATAGCACTTTAACTATCCTTTTACAAATATTTAGGATCCAAGCTTTACACTTTACACTTTACTACATACAGTACATACTGCACACCTTTATAATACCGCATACTGAATCACGCAGAGGAGAACGATGCATGAATTTGAAGTAAAAGTTTCTTTAACGCTGTTTTGATTTAAAGCTCAATGGAATGAGAAAGCCCCATTAAGAAGAGATAAAAATGTATATCTGTAAGATTTAGCCTGCGAGAGAATGCGAAAAAATACTTTTGAAGGTTTCACTTCTAGGGCGGGTGAATTGCATCTGCGGCTTTCTTAAACTATAAAACCAAATCTAGTGTTTCAAATGTTTCAGTCAATGGAATGTGGAGTAGAGAGGATTCAAAATGAAGTGTTACGCGTCTCAGATTTTGTTTGTATAATTTTTTTTATTTATTGATATATGTGTGGACGAGCTCACAGCCCACCTGGTGTTAAGTGGTTACTGGAGCCCATAGACAACTACAACGTAAATGCGCCATCCACCTTGAGATATAATTTCTAAGGTCTCAAGTATAGTTACAACGGCTGCCCCACCCTTCAAACCGAAATGCATTACTGCTTCACGGCAGAAATAGGCAGGGTGGTGGTACCCACCCGCGCGGACTCACAAGAGGTCCTACCACCAGTAATTACGCAAATATAATTTCACAATAAATAATAAATAAATAAAATAAAAGTAATAAATCACAATTTTAACTGGTCTTTTTTTATTTCATTTTAATCAAAACGAAGATGCGACCCTGCTACATTTAATAACAGATGTTTACTAGGCTGACCTTGATTACAAACGCGACCAGTTGAAGGCCCGTCCTCCTGCTGCCATAACCTATAATTATAAGAACGACGTGCTTACGTGCCCTCAATGCGCAAGGAGTTTTGCCGCGAAGATAGGCTATATAAGCCATCTTCGAGCGCACGAGCGTCAAATGAACGGATAGGAGTCAAAGTGGTCGCCATGGCCGAAATCAGTCGGATGATGAACCAAAAAAAAATACTAGGCTGTATTTCATATCTTTACATAACGCTCTTGGATAAAAAAATTCCATCAACAAATAAATTTAATACATCAAGTGATTCTAGCGCGACTGAATATTGAAATGTATCAAGCGTCTTATGCTACTCAGCAACTGTTATTTCTTTGGTTTATGTTCACTTCCGCCGCCTCTATGTCTCACAAATGTTGTTTTTCTTGCAGTATCACTGTATTTATATGAAAACCTATAACACTGGACATGTTTGTAGATACCGGTGACGTTTGCTTAATGCTCACCAGTGTCCGCGTCGATGTTCAGGGACGAACTGTCTGAGTTCTGCACACTAACGGTTTTGAACTCGAATCCGTCGACATTTCGCCATAGAATCGGTATTCCAGCAAATAAATGACGCTTCGACACAAGCGATGCCGAATGCGAGCCTATGTAATATGTATGTATATTATAATTTATTATTCATGAACTCCTGCAAACAGAACGAAATTGAATAAATAGTTAATTTAAATATTAAATTGCTGGCAGCACCGGCCCGAGTAAATTAATTAAAGGTATAAGGTTCGAGAAATATTATTATAAAAGCAAATAAACTAATCACGGCTGAGCGTAAATTTTAACGTACTTAATTTATTAGATCCCAGAGACATGCAGATGACGTTGATATGGAAACAGAGCGCAGGGCGTTGTCAGCCAGGGCTGCTATGCTGTCAGGCGATACTCTTCAGAGCATATTCCCAGTCTTTATTCACGTGCCGCTTGTGGGTCAAGCATAGAACACTCTCCGCATGCAGTATAATAAAGCCTTCAATTCAAGGCACTGATGGGGTGCCGCAGTGGTGTAGCGCATCGGGGGTGTTTTCAGACGCTCAAACAGACGAGACGAGCTCATGGCCCACCTGATGTTAAATGGTTACCGTAGCCGACAGACATCTACAACGTAAATATCACCACCTGCCTTATGATATGAATTCTAAAGTTTCAGTTTTTACAGTACAATGGCTACCCCACCCTTTAAAGCGAAACGCTTTACTGTTTCACGGTAGAAATAGGCATGATGGTGGTACCCACCCGCGTGGACTTACAAGACGTCCTACCACCAGTAATGTCACAAACACGATGCACCGTGTCTCTGACCGTTCAATAATTATAAATTATTTTGTTTTGTTTTATTGTTTTATTGGTTTAAGTGCTTGCTTTGGGTGGAATGAGTGTGTGGGAGCTGTTGTGAAGTGAAGTGTGTATGTGAGCTGTTGTAACTAATGAAATGGAAGGAGTTTAAATATTTTGTCAACGTCTGATTTCGATATAATAATGTAATTCCATCTAGTGGATAGATCTCACAACTATAAAGGGGTCTTTGAGTCGTTGTAAATCAGCCAGTCCATTGGGTCCACTAGGCTCGTCCTGACGGCTCCTACTACTTCTTATAACGCGATTCCGTAAATGATACTTTTGAGTGCCTTTGCGGGTGGGTGAAGTTATTTGTCCCGGAGTACATTTATAAATGTGCATATCCATATCTTGCTTTCCGTCGATAATTGCTTCACACAAACAAATTTCAGTAAAAAGTATCTCAAAATTATTTCACACCTCTAGATTGGAACCGTTGGCCCTCGATAACTCAATTGAATGTTATTATTATAAATTTAAATGTTCGGAAGCGAACCCACTTCCCTCAGAGACGTAATCTAATTAATTGTAACGATGCTCCACTTCGGAGAGAGCGGCCCCATCGATTTTTGATAAAAATTGTCTTTTCAAAATTCATCACTCCTATGCTGTTGGTAAAGTAAAAGTCGGTAAAAGAAGCTATGCGTTTTAGCGTAACGCATCAGTATTTTCATCAGTTTTACAATAAAATCATTTCTTCTTACACTATTTTTAATTCAAATTTATTAAAATTTATTTTCTATTTTTAAGCTATTGCATAGCTTTTATCGCGGGCCTTGAGCGCGTTGACCGAATCATGAAATTCCCTAACGAAAAAAAACCTAACACCCCTCACTCCGCCTACCATGTAGCTCGTGTTCAACACATTCACACGTTGCGCTTGTGTAGTGTTTGTGAATAAGCGCGTGGCGTGACGTTACACTGCATGCGCATCATGAAAAGTCTGCCCATCTCTCTCTTGCGCGGTCTAGCTTATGAGTGTGAAGGGGACAGTCAAAGGTTTTGCTTTTATTACTGTTTAATATAGCGTGGTCTTTGTTTTATTATTGTTTTAATATTAAATTATCATTGTCTAATTAAAATTACATAAGTTGATAATAAATGCTATGCAATAGCTTTACCGCGGCAGTTCCCGAGTGCCACACGTTTTTTTTCATTGGATTTTTTATAAAAGCGTATTTATTTTAAACTATTATTTATTTTTCATTTTTTAGGTGAATTTCAATATAAAAAAAAAGTTTATTTCAAATTTTTTTAAATATGCATTTGTCATCGGTCCTTAATAAGTACTAGAGGTCCCGCAGTAGTCGAAATTCGACTATAATTAATTGGAATTGTAAGCTTGTACACTATTATGATTGTATTTTATACTTCTTTAAAAAATATTTACAAAGGCAAACAATATTTAATCTATTCTCAATTTGACAACAGACGCCAAGAACAAAAGTTTGACAATAAATAGATTGCATGCGTGTGTGCGTCAAATACATGGTATGTAGTGTGTGTAATGTTTTCTTTATTGATTTAACGTATCTTTTATGCATTATTTAAAAAAAATATTAGCATTGTGCACCTCTTCTCTATATTCTCTATAAGTGTGGAAAATTTCATACTGCTCCGTCCGTGCAATTTTCGTAAAAAGGGATACAAAGTTTTTGCTTCACGTATTAATATATAGATACCAAATTTCGTTTTGAAGGTGGTCAAAATCATGTTCAAAGATTCCGTTACATACTAACATACATACGTCTGAAGCTAATAAAAGCGTATTAAAAAGAAAAATAAGTCAGTAGACAAGCTCCTAGCGTGCGACTAGTGAGGCGAGTAAGGTCTTATCAACTGATAATACAGGGAAACCGTTTAACTGCACATACAAAAGCGTTTTCGTTTCTCTGTGAACAGGCACATCACTTCCACAAGCTATTATCAACGGTTTCTTACGGCGTGAAGGTCGAGAATCGGTTGGTAGATGATTATTATTCCCACATCCGCGTCGGCACGAGATTAGAGATGGTAATATCCGCGTGTCGGGCGCAGCTTCCGCGTCTCTACGAGAAAGAATTAGTTGGAACGGCCATTTATTATCTCTTCAGAAGTATCGTTTCGTGATTATAATTCTGATTTTAATTTGTGATATCAATGTTCGCTATGAATATAAATATTTTGGGATTCTATTTATATTCTGGTTATTATATTATGATTATTATTGTATTATTATTATTATGTTATTATATAATTATTATTATTTTTGTTTAAGACATTACTGGTGGCCCGGAGTACTTTCCAGTTTTACCAGGACTGGTGGGCGAGCAAGGGCTCAGCCAGGAGGGGTGGGATTTCGTAATAGCTCCTCGAGCGCCTCTAAAGGAGACCTAACAGCTCAAGAGTAAGTGCTTCGCGAATGAATCTACTACCGGCTCGGAATCGCGACCCGCTGAAAAGATCCGGCGAGAAACTCAGCGGGTTGATGTTTAGGTTAGGTTGCACGTCGAACTCTTTGCCGAGTTCGACGATTACGGTTACCGAAGTCCCTGTTTCTAGTGTTAGAGCTAAAGGCGTCTAATGCAAGGATTGTAATAGTGTATTTAACTACGATTTGTATGACCATTGTTGTAATGTATTTCGCAGAGATAGATACTCTATTTTCTCCTATAGAACCAAAAAAGATGATGCATAGGTTTTGATCGCGGTCAAGAAGTCATTTGACGTCGTAAGTAAAACTGATTGGGAATCACAATTTGAGGATTTGTGGCTGGGAAGGGTGGATGAGCTCACCATAGCCCACCTGGTGTTAAGTGGTTATTGGAGCCCATAGACATCTACAACGTAAATGCGCCACCCACCTTGAGATATAAGTTCTAAGGTCTCAGCATAATTAAAACGGATAGCCTACCCTTCAAACCGAAACGTATTACTACTTCACAGCAGAAAAAAGCGGGGTGGTGGTACCTACCCGTGCGGACTCATAAGAGGTCCTACCACCAGTCGTCTCCTCACAAATTTACCAACTGAAGCCGACACGTAGTCACTGAGTGCAGGTGAGTCAGAATCACAGGACGTGTTATTGTGTTTTAGTTCGCACACGAGGCACCATTCATTTCCTGCACTACTTACTAACGTTATGATCACGTTCTCACTCACGAGCCCATAGACATCTACGACGTAAATGCGCCACCCACCTTGAGATATCAGTTCTAAGGTCTCAATATATTTCCCGCCCTTCAAATCGAAACGCATTACTGCTTCACGGCAGAAATAGGCAGGGTGGTGGTACCTACCTGTGCGGACCCACAAGAGGTCCTACCATCAGTAATTACGCAAATTATAATTTTGCGAGTTTGATTTTTTACACGATGTTATTCCTTCACCGTGGAAGTCAATCGTGAACATTTGTTGAGTACGTATTTCATTAGAAAAATTGGTACCCGCCTGAGATTCGAACACCGGTGCATCGCTCAACACGAATGCACCGGACGTTTTTATCTTTTAGGCCACGACGACTTACTGTCTAAGCGTACAATTGATACAAGCGTGTATTCAGTGGCATACTTCAAAACGCTTATATTATTATATTCACAATGTGAATGTCAGAGGCACCTTTATACGAGTAACAATTGTAGCATCAGTGAGCTGGCGGCGACTGCGAAGGATAAAGTAAAGAGGAGCGCGGCCGCGTCTCTCGGAACAATATAAATGTTCTCTTTGTCTCGCGGATACTTAGAATTCTAATCAATGTCGGATTGTCTCCGGGCGCTTCGTTAAGGACCAGTCTGTTGTCGGCATGTTACGAAATGTTATCGGATACGTTACGTCGTGTTACGTTTGATTGACTCTCATGTTTGCGACGCCATCGACATGATGTACCCAATACTAGGTCATGATTCGTCACCTTGTGTTTTACTTATTATAGTTAGAACTATTATTTCATTGTGGATGTGTAGAAAGTCGTCGTCTCCTAAAGGATAAGACGACGTACGAATTTTTCTCATGAAATGTACGTAATCAACAAATGTTCATGATTGACTTCCACGATGAAGGAATAACATCGTGTAATAAAAATCAAATCCGCAAAATTAAAATTTGCGTAACTACTGGTGGTAGGACCTCTTGTGAGTCCGCGCGGGTAGGTACCACCACCCTGCCCATTTCTGCCGTGAAGCAGTAATGCGTTTCGGTTTGAAGGATGGGGCAGCCGTGTCTATGGGCTCCAGTAACCACTTAACACCAGGGGGCTGTGAGCTCGTTCACCCACCTAAGCAATAAAAAAAAAATTCATGAATCACCTGGTTCTAAGTGCCTGCTGGAGCTCGCAGATACCTCATACTGCACATGCGCTCATGCCGCCTGTCTCACCCTTTTTAGCATAGCACTTGACTACTCCGCACGACTTGATCTACTCATTGAACAAACTATCATAGTGCACTAATGCACACAGATATTCAGTGTCGTACGTGTGTCGCGAGGAAGCGTCGCCTTAACCCGGTCGTTAAATATTCAGAGGCGTCATTAGGAAGCGAAGTTTATCTTCTGACGGCCATTACTCGGCCTCGCTCAGAGACTCGATTTCTTTGCACAAACTATGATATTTATATATAGCATTTCCAAAACCGAGATTTTTTAAGAAAATGTTCCAAAGATCGTAATTTTTTTCTAATTCCATTCTATACAGTTTTTTTTTCTTTTGAGGCACCGGCTCATCTGATTATGAGCGAGCACCTAGACTGCAGACTGCCGGTATGGGTGTGGTCTCGGTAGTGGCTGCAGGAGTGGTTCCTCCGTAGCAATTGTTAGATAAAACCTTTGTCAATACCTATAGTAATCGACAGAAATAGCAGCTTCAGTGTTCCAATACTTTTGATTTCCAAATGTAGTTAGGGTAAACCCGTTTCAGTTACAGGTAATCGTTGTCTGAGCCGTATCATTACATGCAATTTCATTCAAATGTAGAGTAGAGTTCATCTATACTACTTGGAGTCACTGCGTTCATCCACAGTGCATTTCCAGAGAGGTTTTGCCACGTACCATCCGACTTTGGAATAAGCTACCCTCCATGGTGTTTTCCGAGCGCTATGACATGTCTTTCATCAAACGAGGCTTGTGGACAGTTTTTAGCGTTAGGCAGCTATTTGGCTCTGCCCCTGACATTGCTGACGCCCATGAGCGGCAGTAACCACTCACCATCAGATGGACCGTATGCTCGTCTGTCTACTATGGCAATAGAAAAAAATATTGCGCTTAGTCGCCGTTCACCGCCTGCCAGTCGTAGGTTAATATGAAAATATTATTGGAACGAAGTTCTTTATGGGACGATGCGGGTACCCTAACCGGGAAAAAACGTCCGTAACGTAAGATTTTTATTATTTATGTATAGTCTTAGTATGATGGCTATACAGTGTCTAATGTATAGTAGTGATGACCGGTTATTATTATTATTCATATAAATAGCTGTTTCTTTGTATTATTATTATGATATATTTTTTTATAAATCATTGTGAATAAAATAAAGTTGATAACTTTGTAAAGAAGTTTTTTATTTATTTTTACCAATAAAATAATCATAATAATACAAAATGTATACCCGAATAATTATTTTCTTTATACCTCGAATAGCACTTAAAATTAATATTTTTATAATATGAAACTTCGTTCCTATCCGGTGTCCCACGATACCACACATCTTTTTATTATATTATAGGCGATACAGTACAAGCGTGGAGGGTACAGACGCACCCCCGGAACCCCTACCCCCCACCCCGCACCCCGCACCCGGACAAGTACACTCGCAGGCCGCAGCTCCCCGACAACTTGTTCGTTGTGTTGCGAATGGCTGTTTAAACTATTGTTCAACTGTTACGAATGATACGTGGCTTTATGTTATGCTAATTTGTGAATAATACGTACGTACATAGAATAATATTGTCGGTTAGGTTGGTTTACAGTTAGTCAGTTAGGGTACAATATTCGTCCTTTTTGGCCGGCACCGTACTGTACATGTCTACGCCATTAAGCACGATGTGTTGTATTAATCAACTAGCTGTATTCGTCCGCTTCGCTGGGCATTTAAAATTAACATTATTATAATTTCTCACCCCTCTCTTAAGTACATGTATTTTCTACATGGATACCAAGTTTCAAGTCAATCGGATGCATGGTTCAGTAGTTATAACGGAACATCCGTAAAAACCACTGTAGATTTATATATTAGTATAGAAGTATAGATTGAACAGGACAACAGTACAAATAAAGTGTCGACCTGATTTCTTGCGTGTCCACACACGGAGCTCTCAATAAACACTCGATAAACGTCGCTTAACCTCATTAAAGAAATATCGGTACCTACGAATATTTTAGATCTGTATCACCTGTGGTCCGACTATGAATCGCCACACAACGACGCCCGTGAGTCGCCCCGCTCAGAGGCCGGGAACAAGGGTCCGCTGTTAACAAGCGTCCCGCAAAATTAAAACTTGCTCTGCAGACTGTACCTGTTCCGCTCCACAATACATAATTAATTCTTCGCTCGTTTCATCCCGAAATACACGGGCCTTGCTTTCGGACCGGACTCCGAGCAAATCTTGACTTTAAGCGCCGCTTGTTAGGGTCGAAAATATTTAAATATTAGAGGTGCCGGCTATCAAGATTTGAAGATCATTCACAAAAGTCGACAATCAACAGTAGGAGTCAAAGCGAAAGCAAAAAATGAAGCTCAAATTATGAAAGTTTGAAGTCTCGTGATCTTTAGGCTTTTCAGTTTATTTATTTTGTGGCTATGACCTGGGTTGGGTTTGGGTGCCAAGACCAAGAGAACACACGATGCTGCTCTATTAAACATATTTTGAGATAATATTCAGTGTAAAATATCAATTAATGTTGTCTTGGGTTTCATCACGCCTAAAAGAAATTTGCTTCATTGTACGTTTTGGCGTCATTGCAGTAGCTAGTTCCGAGCTCACCCACGCTACGTACGTAACGACAAATATTGTTACGTCGGTAAGAGTAACGCCGTCTATCGCCGAATAGTCGTACGAATATCGAAGGATCTAGTAGCATCTAGAACGCTCGAGAAGTACAACACCATCTATTGTCAGATAGTGGAAACAGAATACTCGACTTGTGTGGAATATTCTCGTTAATTCTAGGGATGTGGTATCGGCTATAAAAGCGTTGCAGTCAGTCAGTAATCGGAAGTACTCAAAGCGAAACAGCGAACGGATCACCTGAAGCGAAGCGAAAAAAGCGAATTGAGATTTTTAAGGTGTTTGTTGAGTGTTTTAAGTGTTGAATATAGTTTTTAATTTGTACTTTGGTGGAACATTTATTTATCCCGAACCCCAGCGCGTAACAATATGTATAAATCTTTTTACTGGTGGTAGGGCCTCTTGTGAGTCCGCGCGGGAAGGTACCACCGCCCTGCCTATTTCTGCCGTGAAGCAGTAATGCGTTTTGGTTTGAAGAGTGGAGCAGCCGTCGTAACTATACTGATCTTAGAACTTATATCTCAAGGTGGGTGGCGCATTTACGTTGTAGATGCCCATGGGCTCCAGTAACCATTTAACACTAGGTGGGCTGTGAGCTCGACAACCCACCAGAGCAATAAAAAAAAGTGTATTAAAACAAATATTTGCTAAAATTACAAACTTACGTATCTAATTGTTTAGGCGCATTGTGAGCCCGCGCGTGTCAAAACCACCGGCCTACATATTTCTGCCGCAAAGTTGTTGCGATAAACTCAACAACAGATAGATCATGAGCTACGTATCCCACCTAGAGCAATAAAGGAAATTCTGCAATCAATTAAAAAGATCGCAGACGATCATATGAAGTAATTAGTGGTGAGTGGTCATCATGGACATCAACAATGCCACGTACAAAGTCAAGCTGCTGCATATCGTTAATCAAGAACTGATGAACACGTCAACAACGCCATGACAATGACTTGGCATTATTGTTAAGATCATCGCAAGTGTAGGTACTAGTATTGATCAATGTTTTCAAATTACAAATAGGATCTAAGCTAACGGCGTGTGTATTTTAGTTATTTTTAATACAAACGATTGTTTTAAGACTGAGAGCAACACTATAACTAAAGCACTTAACCCAAAGCTCGTTCAGGTCTAGAATGCTACTGCTGAGTAATGAGTACTGAGCATTGAGCACTGAGCACTGAGTAGTTCTACATCATAAACGGCTGTTGCTAGCAACAACTACTGGTGTTTGAAAAAACAGTAAGAAATGTTAATGGTAAACTGAGAGTAACAGAAGCTGTAATATTACTACACAACTCACTGTAAAACGAATTTGTGAATTAAGCTGAGTCCAGTATTACTCGTAGGTGCGCAGATAATGCACATGCATCTTGCTACAAGTCACACGTTCAAGTCACACATTTTTTTTTATTGTTTAGATGTCTGGACGAGCTCACAGCCCACCTGGTGTCAAGTGGTTACTGGAGCCCATAGACATCTACAACGTAAATTTGCCACACACCTTGAGATATAAGTTCTAAGGTGTCAGTATAGTCACAACGGCTGCCCCACCCTTCAAACCGAAACGCATTACTGCTTCACGGCAGAAATAGGCGGGGCGGTGGTACCTACCCGTGCGGACTCACAAGAGGTCCTACAACCAGTTATTACGCAAATTATAATTTTGACCCAAATTATAATTTAATAATTGCAACAAAATCACAAGAGGGGGAATAAACATTATGTGTGTGAGAAAACTGAATATAGTGTCAGACTTAATATGTTATGCACGTAACGCGCCGCTGGTAACATACTGAAAAGAGTAAATTTTACGGCAACTAATTTGCCCGCCCTGTTCCGACCTAAAGCCGGCGTCGCCAAGTCGACTACGCTATCCCCTTATGAACGATACATTGCCGATTTTCTATGATTGCCACATGTAATTTACTAATGAAAACACGCAATGTACTAAATTTCGCATGAAGCTTCAGGTAATACAGTGTGATGAATAGGCGCTGTGGAACCCTGATTAATATGAACCTGGAGTGGTTCCACTATTGTTTGTTTGCTCGTATCTCTGCGAGGGTGGGGTGTAGGGGGAGTGGGGACCCATTTGTGTCCTTTTTTATAGGCATCGTTATTCGTGAATTCGTCCGCGCGGACGCTTTAAATTTGACACGCGACCGAACCCACGCCCGTGACGCCGCATGTACAGATGACGTGTACTGGTTTTATTGTGTACATATTATACCTACCCACCCTGGGTATTGAGACAAGTCACGATACTTTCAATATTGATGTGGTCGATAAAACGATTTCTAATAGAATTAAGAAAATATTTTTAATGCATTCGTACGTAGTTGATCTAGGTCTAGATTGAATTTTATTATTTATTATGGACGCGAATCTTACAGCTGGACAGCTATAAAAATATTAGGGTTTTAGTCTCAAGCTTGCATCATCCTCAGCGGCAAAGAAGCTGGCCGGTATATCACCAGGATCCAGCGTAGCACTTATCATCCATTCATACTTTGTCTTCGAGTGTCATATTCAGGTATTGGGCGCAAGTGCGTAAAATTGCCCAGATCAACTTATCCACGACGAGGAACGACCCTTCTCCTGAGATTGTCATTGATTGAGCCTGTTGGATAATAAAATACGCCAAAATTTGGAGAAAGCCTTCGCTAAGCCTCACCTCAGAATTCGCTGGCTTCAAAACAAGAGACTCACATAAGAATGCGCTGTGTGCGTGCTGTGATGAATGATTGACATCGAAGGTTTGACCTGTACTCCAGTAATTAATGTTCATTGTCTTTCCGTGTTTTCTCATTAATATTGGATACATGTTCTTGTCATAATAAAACGTACTGGCGCGACAAAGTTAACAGAAGTGGGTTTGGAGCCAAATGGAATTTTTGAAACCCACCATCCGCTCGTCGTTGCTTGAGTCCTCACAAGACTTTCTCCGCACGTAGTATTCCTCCTTAAAAAATGCGATCAAATAAGTTCACTGCTGCAGGAAAGAGTTCGTAGAAATCTTGCCAAAACCAAAATATTTTGTCGAGCGCAATGAATGTAGCGCCCAGAAGCGCGTCGCGTTCCTGGGTTGCAGTTGATAAGAGACGTACTGGTCATTACGTCGTCTTTAATTTAAATATGAATAGGGCGTCAAGTCAAAGCAACTGCTTAGAAAGTACGCGACTGGAGATAAATAAGCACTGATTAATAATAAATACTAGAGGTCCCGCAGTAGTCGAAATTCGACTATAATTAATTGGAATTGTAAGTTTGTACACTATTATGATTGTATTTTATACTTCTATAATCACAAATTTCGCCAAGACTACACTATAAAAAATATTAACAAAGACAAACAATATTTAATCTATTCTCAATTTGACAACAGACGTCAAGAACAAAAGTTTGACAATAAATAGTATGCATGCGTGTGTGCGTCAAATACATGGTATGTAGTGTGTGTAATGTTTTCTTTATTGATTTAATGTATCTTTTATGCATTATTTAAAAAAATAAATAGCATTGTGCACTTCTTCTCTATATTCTCTATAAGTGTGGAAAATTTGATACTCCTCCGTCCGCGCAATTTTCGTAAAAAGGGATACAAAGTTTTTGCTTCACGTATTAATATATAGATTTCATAAAATAGGGAGGACTTTCTTTGTAACGGCTGATATTTGTGAGTCATACAGACTTATGAAACAGCAGAAACAGACGATATAAACGGAGGTTACAATAACATTTAAACTCTAAACAACCATCGTACACCAGTTCTGTTAGCTCCACGAAGGTACTTTATGTTGTTACTAAAAGTGAATTAACATAAATCTTCATTCGGCTAGAAGGTAGTCAGAAAGCTACCGAGTATACATACAGTACTCAGTGCGAATGGGTTGCCCCATCGCCCCACTCGCCCGTGATGTGAACATGACCTAATATCTTGACCCCCGCTCCATGGCTACACGCACAGAGCATCCATCACAGACGCGACAGACTTTAAAATAAGTATGTAATAAATTTTAATTCGTCAGTATTACGCACCGAAATGTCGAAAAACCCCAACTATCTTCTATATACCTATATATAAAAATGAATTGCTGTTGGTTAGTCTCGCTAAAACTCGAGAACGGCTGGACCGATTTGGCTAATTTTGGTTTAGAATTATTTGTGGAAGTCCAGAGAAGGTTTGAAAGGTAGATAAATATAAAAATGCTCGGAATTAAATAAAAATAATAATTTTGTTTTCCCTTTGATGTGTTCCCGTCGGATGGATTCCTTTTGTTTGTTTTAAGTTTATTTTATACAAAAGTTTAGGTATTTTATTTATCGATTAAGGCACTACGAAGTCTGCTGGGTCAGCTAGTACTCGATAAATTTACTTACAGTAATTCACTTTCACAGTTTACGAGTAATTCACTTTCATCATCCATCTAATCGTAGTATGCTTGATGTAATATTGTAAAGTTGGTGATAACTTTATTGAAAGATTTATTTAGTGATATTATAATGCAGAATGTGGCATCTTTCTGATACACATTGCTACTTCTTGGTCGTTGAAGTGGTCCGCGGTCCCGTGTTGGCAAGGTGCCTTGTAGGAGTAATTCAATACGAGCGCGGCGGCGCCTTACCCATCGAGACGTGTGACCCCTCTACGCTTGCTCCGTGTAAGGCACCGTTGAAATATCGTCCGGCGCCGGGACCGCTTATATTTTTCACCTATATTTTTAGGGAGTTATTGCCGGCCCTCTTGAAATATACTAAGGGTCATTTTAATGTGTAAAATGTACATGCAAAAAATATGGGAGGAAAGATGTTCTTATAAACTTTGAATCAACAGAATATTGTACGTAGAAACACAACTACACTGTCCAGGAAATGTCCGTGCCCTATCGGTCCCGGGCGAGGTGCACAGAACTGCCGTCAGGGGACTACTGCTGATAGCGGTCCGGTTCATCATTCTCCTGCCCTTCTTCTAGTCATCTGGGGTCGGCGCAACATGTTTTCTCCTTCCGTACTCTTATATCATATACTATTTCTTCGCTCACTCTCCTCTTACCCAAACCGTCTTTCACGCAATCTATCCATTTCATTCTCTGCCTCTTCCTCTATATCCTTCCACATTCATAGTTAACATTCTCTTACCCTCTTACCTCATTTTCATTTCGTCGCATCACATGTCCATACCATCCGAAACACGCACTTCTCAGCTTCTCTGTCACAGGTGCCACTTTCAGACTTCCTCTAACATATTCATTCCGTATTCTATCCATTCTCGTTACTCCACACATCCATCGCAACATTCGCTTCTCTGCTGCATGCAATCGCCTTTCATCCGCCACTTTAGTTGTCCATTAGGAGCCGATATTATGACATGTATTTGTGTACGACGGCACGACGGCACGTTCGAACCGCAACCTGGTCCCAACTCCACGCTCTCTCGTGTTGAGGGCTCACACTCCGAGTACTCGTGGTACAATAACTGCATCTAGGAAACTGTGAGATTATGTGACGGATTTGGAGCTACGTTGAACCTTGAGTATAATAGTAACTTTATTAGACACCACATGTACAGAGTAAGCATATAACACAAATAATATACGGTGATATAAATTGGCGGCCTTATCGCTGAAAGCGATCTCTTCCAGGCAACCTTGCAGGGAGAGGAATAAGCAAACTAGCATGGACGGTGCATCTTAATAAACTTACATAAAAATATATACTTATATACACATGTGAAAAATAAATACAATATAAGATAAACTTACATACAATTAAATACAAATAAATACTAAAAATATGCAAGTAAATACAAAATAAGTAGCAAGTTATACAGTTATATCGTAGGAGCCATGTTATTGTGCAAGGTAGTGCGAATTTAATCTGAACTTGAAAATTTCCGACGAGGACGATTGTTTGATGCTTAAGGGTAGTGCATTCCATAAACGGACTCCTTGAACCGCAAAGGAATGGTTATAAAATGTCGTCCCGTGAGCCGGAAACTTCAGCATTAAATTCTCCGATGACCTAAGTGAGTGGGAGCTTACTCCTACATACTGAGGAAATCAAAACGTTTCTGAAGGTAGCTCGGGGACGAGGAATTAAAAAAGGACAGTGTAAAGAAGAGACAATATATGAACATTCCAGCGATAACGAATAGGAAGCCATGAGTATAGTGTCTCTTTATATGACCCACTAGCGACCCGCCCTCGCTTCGCTTTGGAAACATTAAAACACACATGAAACCGAAAAAACTGAAAAAAAAAAAAAAAAAAAAAAGTAGCCTATGTTCATCAGGGACAATGTCGGCTTCTAATGGAAAAAGAATTTTTCAAATCGGTCCAGTAGTTTCGGAGCCTATTCGAAACAAACAAACAAACAAATCTTTCCTCTTTATAATATTAGTATAGATGACACTAAGTGTGAGCATTAAATGCACAATGCAATGACATTATTCATGACAGGGACAACTAGATAAAAAAAAAGAAAATATTAGTTATCATAAACTGTGCCTATACTTATATATCCATACAATCGTATGTACATACATATGTAATAAATTGATGCAACGCAACATACAAAAAAATACGTACGCACGTAATGAGTTTCAAAAGTCGTTACGACATTTACAACGGTAAATATCGTTACGATTTATTTTATACCTGTTCTTACCCCGGTGGATTACACTCATTATAACCGGGACGCCGTCATCCGCTCCTGTCACGGCGATGAATATTGTAATCCGTCACGGGCACAACTATTGACTGGCATGATTGCCGGGTAAAGTGAGATATATTATGTTTGTTAACGCTATATAATATGCGATTATATAGTAATTTAAATTAATAGCGATGACTCGGGAGTACCAGGTCATTGGATGACGAGACAGTGCAAGTGGATATTTGGGACGAGGTTGTGCCTACATAAACAGTGACGATTGGCTATGAATTTAATATATACTTAGATTGTCATACAAATTTATTATAAAGAGTACCTCCGGTCATCGACATTTAGTAGTAATTCAGTGCAATAGTACAGTGAAAGTGAAATGGAAGCAAAACGATTTATTGATCTGTGGCGACAGTAAGAACAAGATCGTAGCACTGTAGCTCAAATTACATACATTTAGACGACAATCACGTTACTGAAACTCAAACAAAACTCATCAGCGCTAAACGTGAGCGTCGCTTTATCTGCTCCGCAAACGACGTTACGATGAGTAGCGCTTAATGGATTAGGTTGAACTACCTAACTACTTACAAACTATGTAAAAATTCATGTACTCAATGGATAGGCTAATAGAAATTCGACTATTATTAATTGAAATTATAAGTTTGAACATATAATGGTTATATTGTCAAAGACTATTATACTTCCACTAGCTGACCCGGCAAACGTTGTGTTGCCTTAAACAAGATTTCCAGGGCAATTCTATTGTAGAAAAAAAAACCTAATTTAACCACATAATACCTCATTACAACCAAAAAAAAAAATCCAAAAAATAAAAATATAAAAGAAATATTTGGGGTGGACAACCCTTATCACTTAGGGGTATGAAAAATAGATAGTAGCCGATTCTCAGACACACAATTGATACACAAACAAAAGCAAAAAAACATGGCTCAAAAATGTATAGTATTATAGCTCTCAAATATATTAAGTGTATAATCTATGATGTATAGTGAGTAAGTAAGACAGAAGATCGGCTTCGTCCTCATCCCTACTACGTGATGTTTGCTGGATGAGTGGTGACACCTGGCGGGGATAACTGATCGATTGATAGTTGAACAGTAGTCGACCGGCGAAGGCGGGAGATCAAATTGAATTTAAAAAAAAATCATTATTAAAGGAACTTGAAATTATAAACTCTGAATAAGAATTTATCGTACTACAATTATAATATTTGATTGCCATCTTGCAACCTTATTGCGGATCTGTGCATAGAATAAAAAAAAATCGGGATGAAAAAATAGGGGTTGATCGTATAAGAGTGAAAATTGAGAGTAATATGAATTTTTTTATTTTAAGTCATGACAAAATAAAAAAAAAATCTCGCAAAAACATTTAGTTTTTAATTACTAAATAAAAAATAAGGGTTGACCGAAGAGGGGTGAAAATTTAGGGTTGTATGTATTTTTGTATGCTGAATCTTAAAAAAAAACAAAAAAAATTGTCGAAAATATAAACAATAAAATGTAGGGGTAGACCACCCTTAACATTTAGGGGGATGAAAATAGATGTTGTTCGATTCTCAACCCTGACGGATATGCACGCTAAGATTCACGATAATCGGTCAAGCCGTAATGGAGGAGTTCAATCACGCACCCCGTAACACGAGAATTTTATATATTAGATAATCACAGATTTCGCCAAGACTACACTATAGACCAATAATAATAAAGATAAACAATATCAACCTATTTTCAATTTGACCATAGTTTTTGACAAACTAAACTTTGACAATAAACAAAAAGTATATAGGTATATATTTTTTATTTGTTCAGTGGGCCGTGTAATAACGTCGTCGCGTTGAAGTGAAGAGCCAGTGCACGCTCCGACTGTGACCTGCCTCACAAGTGTAACCTATACCTGACCTTTGACCTTTAAACACTCGAGAAAGCACGGGACGAACTCTGCACGGGCTTATCTATCGTGTTTGAAAACTTATGTTTAACTATTGCCCAGTGGTCCGCACGCATTAGATTGATTATTTAAAGGATGTGTCTTTGTCATTATCAAAATATGAAATTAACCAAGCTTTGCGGGTTTCATAGTAATGTTTCTTACATTAAAGACATTCACCGAGTGTTACGACTCTCTCTTTCTCTCTCAGCTGCCTTATTTAATGTTGAATAAATATTATAAATGGACTTTATGAATGAATACCTTTTAAATACAAAAAGAGATAGTAGCATTTCTATAATGCTATCTCTTAACGGCCGTCTGGTGTAGTGGTAAGTGACACGGTCACTACACAAGGGGGTTGCGGGTTCGAATCCCGCCAAGGGAAGATATTTGTATGATAAATATAAAAGTCTTTTCCATAGTTATGGATGTATATTAAATATATGTATGTGTATAATAAAAATCTTACATTTATTTCCGTTATCTGGTACCTGTAACACAAGTTCTTCACGAACTTATCACGGGACCAGTTAACGTGGCGTGATTGTTAGTAAATATTTAGTTATTTATTATTTATTATTATTTATAATGTTCGAACGAACAATGTTATTTACATCGAAAGCAACATACCATACCGACAAACAGCCACTAACAAGCGAACCAGGGTCACGTAGTACGTACACACTGACAAACATAATTTTATTCTAAAGATTTTCTACACATTTTAATAAAACAAACATGGTGTCTAGCTTTCTAGAAATAAATAATGGTTTAAAAAACTAACAAAATACGCTCTTATAGAAAATCCAACTAAAAAATAAAAAAAGCAAATCTTAATCCTTCTATTATTTTGATAATATCCTGAAAAGCACCCCACGCTTTTTTACAATAAAATAATTTTTTCTTAGACTATTTTTAATTCAAATTTGTTAAAATTTATTTTCTATTTTTTAGTTGGATTTCCTATAAAAGCGTATTTTGTTAGTTTTTTTAAACTACTATTTATTTCTAATTTTTTTGTAGAATTTAAATTTTTTCAATACTTTTTTTTTCAATATTTTTTTTAATATTGAATTATCATCGGTCCTTATTAAGTATACCGAATTTCGAATTAATCCGACGTTTTGAAGGGGGTCTATATCATGTTCAAAGATTCCGTTACATACTAGCATACATACGTCTGAAGCTAATAAAAGCGTATTAAAAAATGGGGCTATTTGAAAATTTAGCTTCCAAGGGTCCCTGAGTCCGCCTGACGGTGGAGCTCGGTCCGGGCGTCGGCTCACCCGCGGCTAGAATGTTCCATAACAACAGTCTGATATCGACCACTTCGTTGTCTCATGCTTTATTTAAACTCATTGGATCCGAAACAAATACGTTTAAAGTTTGAAGAGAGTGCGCGGACGCGGCCACACTGCTAGCCAGCGGCGGGCTATGAACGCTAATGCTATTCACATCATTGGGAGAGTTTGATTTCGTGTGCCTCGCGTGTGTGTGTATGACGTACACGTGTATGTACTTACACTCTGCATGCGGTAAGAGATGCCGCGGTCCCTGGGCTAGCCGTTTGATTCCCTCTCAGGGTAAGCCAATAAATAATAGTTTAAAAAAAACTAACAAAATACGCTTTTATAGAAAATCCAACTAAAATATAGAAAATAAATTTTAATAAATTTGAATTAAAAATAGAGTAAGAAAAAATGATTTCATTGTATTTTTTTTTCTATAAAAGCCTATTTTGCTAGTTTTTGAAAACTATTATTTATTTTTCATTTTTTAGTTGAATTTAAATTTTTTCAATATTTTTTTCTGCCCGCCGCCGCCGATGAGAACTCTTAGCAAATCACTTTTGAAGAACGTCTTGCGCCTAGCGGTTTTGCCGCTGGCACCAAGAGCTATCATGTAAGGTTCGCAAAAGGTCGCCTATGAATATGTTATTTTACTATGTGAGCGCGTCTCACAGTTCGGCGACCGATTATCGTCCCTTTTACGTGTATTTTTATTCATAGACTAGGAATATGCCACGGCTCCACTAACCTTCAAATTCATAAGTAATGAAACTTGGCTATTTCATTTCTTTTGAAAAATATATTTTTAGCTATGATATTTACTATCAAACATATTTTTCTTTATACAAAGGCCCTTTTCATTACCTTGACAATGAACTTTAAGCCTTATCTACTAACTAGAATGTACCTAATCGTTAAACTCCCGAGTAGGAGTGGGTAATATCGGTTTTGCCGCGTATCGAATCGTATCTATATATGGAGTATCAATATCGGATATTGAATCTATATATTTTCTGAATCTATATATTGATGGATGCTAGTAGATTTTCTCGTTTCATGATATTTGAGATTTGAAACGATACGCTGATATAATATCGTAGTAGATATAGATTTAAGTCAACGTTATACGGTTGGTTTTCTGATATCAATTTATAATATGATTTTAAAGTAATAAAAAGAACATGAAAATAAAAATATCAAAAAAACTTTCCTTCATGCTTTTATCAGGCTTAGGACTGGCTACATTATTTTCAGTTTTTAGTATTTTGTGTCTTAATTTAAAATTACAAAATATACCAAAAGAGTGCAGATTTCAAAAGTTTAATACAAACACAAGAAATAAACTCAATTATTTGGATTCAACTAAAAATAGAAAAATGTGTACTTTAAAAATCAAACACAAAAACTTTTAAGTATTTATAAACACTTGTCCAAAAATTCTAGTTCAAGGTCAAAGCGCGTGAAATTAAATTCAACGATGCAAATAGGCTATACTGCATTCAAGTTAGGGTCGAAAGTTGAAACTTCTTTCCTAAATTGTATCCTGCTGATACGCTAAGAATAATCTACAGACATATGGACTTAAATATAAGGTTTACAATTGTATGGATAATGCCTGTTTCTGTTTCATTCATCACATGATATCCCTATCGTGCGCTCACTCACTCTGGCCGATTCGATACGAACCAAACGAATATTGCTGATATTCACGAATCGGTACGATATGCCGATGCGCATCACATCGAGCAATATCGTGTATCGGCTGATATCGATACATAGATTTCGATTCACGAATCGGTACGATATGCCGATGCGCATCACATCGAGCAATATCGTGTATCGGCTGATATCGATATATAGATTTCGTGCGGGGCGATATCGGATTCAACGATATTGCTGCGATATATAGATATTGAATCTAGATACGATTTATATCACCCACTCCTACTCCCGAGGAGGTCAAAAGGTCACCGTACGCTATTGAGCTCGTCCCTTCACAGTATTAATAACATCATCCTACTAACCCTCGGATCCCTTAATACAATAATTATACAAGATATTACAACCGGTCACAGTCTACCCCTGAAGAGGCTATGTCATCTACATACAACCTCATTTAAATCTATGTAATATTATGTGTATTTAAATTTTGTTTATTTTCTAGACAATGTAACTTATTGTGTGTAGTTGCATTAGCTCGTGGAAATCTGCAATACCAGGGGTACAATGAAGTTACTGTAGCACGGAGAGTAGAGAAGGAAGAGGAGGAGAATTCGTTCCAAATCTGAATAGTATTCATTTATTTATATACTAGCTGACCCGGCAGACTTCGTAGTGCCTCAATCGATAAATAATAGACCTAAAATTTTCTATAAAATGAACTTTAAACAAACAAAGGGAATCCGTCCGACGGGGGACACATCAAAGGAAAAACAAAATTGTTATTCTTATTTAATTCCGAGCATTTTCATATTTATCTACCTTTTAAACCTTTTCTGGACTTCCACGAATAATTCAAGATCAAAATTAGCCAAATCGTTCCAGCCGTTCTCGAGTTTTAGCGAGACTAACGAACAGCAATTCATTTTTATATATAGAGATAGAAGATAGATTTATTTAAAAAAGTACTGCCACATCACAAACAGTTAACATTGAAAATAACTTGACTATTTAATTTATGGCCTGATGCATGTAACAATAATCGCGTACATAACATTGGCAATTCATTGGCTTGAAGATGGAATACAATAATTAAAGAAAAAAAGAATACCTAATGAACTTTGAAATTTAACAAGTAATTCAGTAATAATTGTTGAAATATTACCATCAATGTCTAATAAACGTCATGTCATATCAAAAAAAAAAAAAAGAAGAAATGTGAATATAATATCAAGTAGCAACAATTCATTTATAAAACAACAAATGATTAACGATTAAAATTAAGGTGCGCTTTTCTTTCTTTTTTTATTTTGTCCTTACATACACAGAACTTATCGTCGAACTCATCAAGATAGTACGTGAAGAGTAGTGATTGTTCCTCATTTTATCTTCATACTCAACTGATTATACTACGCTTCCTGTAGCTTGAGGTAGCAGAGCGCGTTGTGTAATTTACTACATCATGAAAGATGAGTCCTAGGTCTCAGTTCTACAGTACAACGGCTGCCCTACCCTTCGAGCCAGACCGCATTGTTGGTTCACGGCAGGTATAGGCAGGGTGGTGGTACTTACCCATGCGCTCTTCATACTATGTTAATCTGGATATACCACAAGTAATTGCACTAAATGTTTAACCTCCGTGCGAGCTTACAAAACATTTATATTGTTATGCGCTGGGGTTCGGGATAAATAACTGTTCCGCCAAAGTACAAATTAAAACTGTATTTGCACTTAGAACACTTCACAAACACTTTAAAATTCTCATATTGCTTCTTCCGCTTCGCTTCAGGTGATCCGTTCGCTGTTTCACTTCGAGTAGTTCCGATTACTGACTGACTGCGTGCCATCCCTGTAATGCTTTAATAGCCGATACCTCATCCCTAGAATTATCGAAAATATTCCACACATCTCTATTAGTAGTTTCCACTATATGACAATAGATGGTGTTGTACTTCTCTAGCGTTCTAGGTGCTACTAGGTCCTTCAGTATTCATTCGACTATTCGGCGATAGATAGCGGAAACAATAAATCCGGAGTACTAGCCCGGGCACGTTGTACCGATATCATGAATCATTTTTTTATGCTTAGATTGGTGAACGAGCTCACGACCGTCCTGTTGCTAAGTGGTGACTAAAACCTAACTTCAATTTACCTGTGAACACCGCCGCTTAACGCTAGGTGGACCGTGAGCGCGGTCAAACAAACAAAGAGTACAAGAAGTCAAACGTGACAGTTAGCTCATCGAGTAATTGTAGCCTTTTTACTTTGGGGAATCCAATTTACGGATACTCGGTCGATGGTAGAGCAAGCCGGGCCATGTCGGACTACAGGATGACTACTGACTAAACTCCATCGATCACTTTGTGAAGCCGCCAGCGGCTCAGTTGTACCCCTGACAGAGCTAATATCCATGAACAGCGGTGACCACTCATCACCAATTGAACGGTGTGCTCGTATACTTTGCTTGTCATATACTGCCTTATTTACCAAGGCGATAAAAAAGAAAGTTTAGAACAGCACTACCTCATCTCATCTCGTGGGTTTTATCACAGGCAACTAAGAGATTTACTGTAGAATGGTCAGCAGTGTTCCATGAATATTATACCGTCTTACCATACAATACATCCACGATGTTTTGCCCGTTGGCTTCGGTAATTGTTACCAATGTTATTATTTGGATTGTTGTTACTTGTACAATGTGAGTTCGTTAGTTAATCTCTAAAAATAAATAAAAAAAATTACTTATCGTAACGCCGAAACTGCTAAACACTCAATTTTCAAGTATTTCAGATAATTATTATGAAACTAGCTTTTGCCCGCGACTCCGTCCGCGTAGAATAGTTACTTTGGCATAACGCTAAATTTTACCCCCCACTTCATTTACGTAGAAAGTGAAAATGTTTTTGAATTAAAGAATGTTAAGGAGCTATTTAAGCCCCTATTTTGGAACATTATTTATTTGTGCTCCACTTGTATTGGTCTTAGCGTGATGTAATATAGCATATAGCCTTCCTCAATAAATGGGCTATCTACACTGAAATAATTTTTCAAATTGAACCTGTAGTTCCTGAGATTAGCGCGTTCAAACAAACAAACTCTTCAGCTTTATAATACTAGTATAGATTATTATACCAGCTTACCATACAATACATAATATAATACATTCAGGATGTTTTGCTCGTTGGCTTCGGTAATTGTTACCAATGTTATTGTTTGGATTGTTGCTACTTGTCCAATGTGAGTTCGTTAGATAATCTCTAAAAATAAAAATAAAAAAATACTTATCGTAACGCCGAAACTGCTAAATACCTACTCAATTTTCAAGTATTTCAGATAATTATTATGAAATTCAATAAAATGTTTCGGGGCTTTAATAAATTCAAAAGAAATATTTTTCAAAGAAGATTCAAATGAGGGACTCAAAGCGAATGAATAAGGAATCAATCACGTTAAGTAAACATTCTCGTTTGAGGCCTACAGATCCGCGGAGGACGAACGAACGAGAGAACGAACCCTTCATCCCACGGCTCTTAAGAAATCTCACTACATGTTTAAATAAGCGAGAATAATTTGTGAAATTAATTTTATTTATATATTTTAAATTTTATTTTATACTAATGGTCCCGCAGTAGTCGAAATTCGACCATAATTAATTGAAATTGTAAGTTTGTACACTATTATGATTCTATTTTCAAAGACAATATTATACTTCTATAATCACAAATTTCGCCAAGACTACACTATAGAAAAATATTAATAAAGACAAACAATATTTAATTTTAATCTATTCTCAATTTGATGACAGACAGACGTCAAGAACAAAAGTTTGACAATAAATAGTATGCATGCGTGTGTGCGTCAAATACATGGTATATAGTGTGTGTAATGTTTTCTTTATTGATTTAATGTATCTTTTATGCATTATTTTTAAAAAAATATTAGCATTGTGCACTTCTTCTCTATATTCTCTATAAGTGTGGGAAATTTCATACTCCTACGTCCGGGCAATTTTCGTAAAAAGGGATACAAAGTTTTTCCATCACGTATTAATATATAGATTATTTTATTCTATCATGAATAGTTTTCGCAGGGCACGCGATGTAAAGAATATTTTAGGTAATTTTTTTACACCTTGGGTTACATTAGAGTTTTAGTAAGTATCCCTAATTTTTTTCAAAAAAGATTTTAGCCTATGTCACTCGGGAATAGTGTAGCTTTCAAACAGTGAAAAAAAATATTCAAATTGGTTCAGTAGTTTCGGAGCCTATTCAATACAAACAAACAAACAAATCTTTACATTTTATAATATTAGTATAGATAGATGAATGCATCAGCATAGTCATGATTATTCATCTGATGAATGCTGTTGAACTGCACACACTGGTGTGGGAAGCATGCAATATTGGTTGAGGGTAACGACAGTAAGTAGGTCGTGGATTACCCAAATAAACCGAATTCACTGATTTATTGTCTTGAACCACGATGATTAAGCCATAATGGGCTACCACAACCTTTGCTTCCGGAGAAATATAAATCTGTACACAAAATAAGTCTCTGGAAGCCTGAATAAGCCTTCAACAAAAGTATAATGAATGAATGATGAATGATTTATTTTATTTCAGACAACAACAGTAAGTCCATATGTGTACACAATATCATTGACACATACTTAAAATTAACAAAACCAATGAAATAAAAATGTTCCTTTTTTTTAAAGTTATTATCAGTTGAATACGTTTAAAATATTCCATTCAACTGATACTTACTTCGAACCAACCATTATTAAGGTGAAACTTCTTTAGAATCGTTGTGATTTCAAAGTCGATGAAACGAAAAAATAAGTCCATAGAGACACAAACACATAAATGTTTAGGATTCAGCCGGCGAGAGAATGAGATAGAACACATTATACTTGAAGTTAAAATATCAATTCACAGAGGGCGCTACCTCATACTATAAAAGATGATTTACAATTATTTACTAATTACAACATTTTACATATACCTAGGATGTCCTACATTTAGGATAATTATATTTTAATTTTTGAAGGTTTCACTTCTACCACATGTGAATTGCACACATGTTTTTTATTATTATTATTATTTAGTCCGCAAGTGAACCATGGTACATTATTGGTTCAAGCACCGACAGTCATAACGGTCTGTTAATGCCTTGCAATGCTTAATGAGAGCTTCATGAAATCTTCAAGGGGAAGACCAAGTCTAATCATGACGAAAGCGGCGCGTTCGTCCCGGGCTCATTCCATAATCCGGCCGCCAGGGTGTTAAGAGATTTCACAAATTATATTTTTCTTCCTCGTTATAACTTGTGAAGGCGATTTTTTATTAATGAACTCCCGCGGCGGGCGACCCAACTTTATTCATTTCGCTGCCGAGCCAACGGGGCCGGACCAGGGATAACGTGTGCGGAACAACTTGTCCCTGCGCCCGCCGACTAACCAATTAATTTATCTACGTCAATTTCGATGAAATGGTTGGTCAGATTATCTGGTGTTCGGAAGAATTGAGGCTGTTTCATTATTGACCGTCTGGAAGGAACCACTTTTGACAATATTGTTTGACTACTGGTGATTACTACATTTACCGGTGGTAGGACCTCTTGTGAGTCCGCGCGGGTAAGTATCACCGCCCTGCTTATTTCTGCCGTGAAGCAGTAATGCGTTTCGGTTTGAAGGGTGGGGCAGCCGTTGTAACTATACTTGAGACCTTAGAACTTATATCTCAAGGTGGGTGGCGCATTAACGTTGTAGATGTCTATGGGCTCCAGTAACCACTTAACACCAGGTGGGCTGTGAGCTCGTCCACCAATCAAAGCAATAAAAAAAAAAACTAGCCGATGCCTATGCGTGCGTTGCTGCTTACGTGGACCTATAGGTTACTTATGATGACGCTTGTAGCTGCAAGTAAGTATTGTACTTTTTGACGAAGCATGTTGCTGATAACTCTGTTTCTATAATCTGACGAAGCGTGTTGCGGATAATAATGTGTACTTTTAGGTTATTAAGCCACCTTGCATTTTGAATAACTCATGCTCTTAACAGTTTAATAGGTGATGGATTCTAAAAAAGTAGATGTAAATATTTTGTTGTTTTAGTTTACTCCGTATGCTCTAACAAGCCGATCCAAATGCCAATGGAGCGCCACTGAAGTTTGTAGTTTGAGCGGCCGATTATCAGATTGGACTGAGGCTGGGGGATGTACGGTGTCCAGCACCTACCCCGCTACGTCTCGACTCATTACGTAACTGTCTAAATTCTGTATGTTTTTTTGGAACGAAGTTCCTTATGGGACGATGCGGAGGGGTACCCTAACCGTAAAAAAACATCCGTAACGTAAGATTTTTATTATTTATGTATAGTCTTAGTATGATGGCTACACAGTGTCTTATGTATAATCTACGTGATGACGATTATTATTATTATTCATATAAATAGCTTTTTCGTTGTATATTGTTATTATATATTTTTATAAACCATTGTGAATAAAATAAAGTTGATCACTTTGTAAAGTTTCTTTTTTTTATCTATAAAAAAATCATAATAAAAATGTATACCCGAAAAATTATTTTCTTTATACCTCGAATAGAACTTAAAATTAATATTTTTATAATAAGGAACTTCGTTCCTATCCGGTGTCCCACGACACCACACGTCATTTTTTTTAAATATTAGACGATGTTATTCCCTCAACACTAAAGGTGTTCGAGAACAAATGTCAAATACTACTTTCGGAGCTTACCATGAAACAGTTCGACACATCTACGATTAACCATCTCCAGAGATGTTCCTTACGATTTGCGTGGCTCTAAGAGGATAGCAGACGCATCAAATTGTAGTGCATTATGTCCTAAGAAAATTATCATGGAAGCAAAAAATATGAAGACATGATAATCTTCAAATCGCGTGACAGCCTCCTTCACCTCATCCCAGTTTCCTCGAACAATAATTTAACAGACATTTCCCACAGTTATACCACATGTCTGTTATTTTTTGTATTTGTAATCCGATGATATCCGAAAGAAGATAAGCGGCAGAAGAAGGAGAAAATATTATAGTAGAATTAATATCATTACAGTTATCATATACATTGCAAGCAGTATCCCATGTTATTATATTGGTTAAATATGATATGATGATCGGAAAACATATCCAACGACACCTTTGAAATTCATTTGGCGCAGCTGCGTGGTCCCGCGGCTCACCGCATCGATCTGCATTATCCTTAATTAGCCATGTAGAAATTTAACAATATATTTTCAAATATTGCTCCGCTAATATTTAAAACGATAACGATTTAAAAATAATTTTGTTTGTTCTACGTCAGCGCTACGAAGCTACGAGGCTACGGGACTACGAGCCTTCAAAACGTCTACGATGCAATTTTCACTATGAAGATAGATGGATGCATAGGTCTAATATTATGTAGTTGTCTGAGTTTTTTGACTGTGTACTCAGAAAACCTTGTTGATAGAGGGAGAGAGATCAACATATTAATGTAATACAGTAATTTTCAACGACCCTTTTAATTACTGTTGTTAGGACCTCTTGTGAGTCCGCGCGGGTAGGTACCACCACCCTGCCTGTTTCTGCCGTGAAGCAGTAATGCGTTTTGGTTTGAAGGGCGGGGCAGCCCTTGTAGCTATACTGAGATCTTAGAACTGATATCTCAAGGTGGGTGGCGCATTTACGTCGTAGATGTCTATGGGCTCCAGTAACCACTTAACATCAGGTGGTCTGTGAGCTCGTCCACCTAATTAATAAATAAATAAAAGTTACCATAGTGCTATAGTTTACAATGATAAAATAATTTATTTCCAACTCTTGTAATCAAACAAAAGAAAAATAAAACAATCGGTGCTCTAATGCGTATTCCAGTGCTGTGGAACAAATTATTTTATATCTGGCCTTTCGAAACAGTGCTAGCCCTTAGCATCATTTTTTTATTACCCTTGTAGGCATACGAGCATACGGCCCACCCTATTGGCATGTGGTTACCGTCGCCTACGGACTTGAGTAATACCATGGGAGAGCCAAGCCGCTGCCTAACGTTATATAGAGCACACGTTACATCAAACATGGAGCAAACATACATATGCATGTATGTATGTCGATCTAGAAACTAAAATTACATTGAAATAAATTAGAATAATTTGAGAGGTTTTTGAATAAATTCCCTTTTTATTATTACGACAACGCATCAATGTAATATTTCACGTGCGCTGGTTCCGTTTTTAACGTGGCAACGTCTTATAATTCGATGGAGCCGGATGAAAAAACATGACTCATGCGGCGTTACCTCGCTCTGAGGCGTTCCATTTAAGGCTTGAAGTGCAAGCGAGAGCGCGCAACGAGCGACAAAGATGCACAATCGGCCTCCGCGTTCGGCAGCGTTCGACATCTGTCTCTCTCCTACTTGAGTGAGCGATGCATCCACGTGGACAGCTGCTATACAATAATACATTTACATTTTTCGTCAAGTATGAAGTTCAGTGAAAAGTGAATGTGGTGTCAATTATTTATAGCAACGATAATTGCGATAATTGAAAAATGAAACCATTCCATCAGTATTTTCTTATGACGTTGTCACGTTCAACTATCGTCAGTGAACCGACTTTACAGAAAACCGATTTTTTAAAATGTAATTAATCACTTACAACGAAGCGGAAGGTGGCGCTCGCAATAATTATCGCGTTTCCAAGAAATTTAGAACAAACCGTTGGTTGCTATACAAATTCCAGGAAGTCTAGTGCGCGCACCATTCCAGCCATAGAGAAATATGACCGCGCTGTGTGCAGGTTCGCGGTGTTCTCGAGATCGTATTTAAATAAACGAAGTAAGTGAAACTCAGCAAATTAAGTACATGATGGGATGCAATTGATAAATTCCAAACTACAAAGTTGAATAAAAGGGCAATATTGTTGTGGCGGCATGGCGACGTGTCGGCGTACTTTCACGCGTCGTTATGGGCTCCACTCACGCGGTTACCGAGTTATGGTGATCACTTGAGGACGGGCATCTGCGTACCTCCTGCGGTGTTTGGACAATTTAGATTTTAGTCCCCCTTCTGGTTCGTATGTATTAAGACGAATGACGAACACCAATAAATATTTGTTAATATGAATATTTTGAATTGTTATTGATACTGCAATTAGCTTGAAACACGAACTATTTAAGCGTAGTGGCAGCCTGAAGGGCTCACTATTCAGTCCCCGGCGGGGTGATGTAGCGCCCGCTATCGATCCCGGGTCCGCGGAACCACGCCCCGACGCGGCGTTACGGTGCTCTCCATGTACACAGCGCTTATTCAAAACAGAGGGTCTAATTGTGAATATACTCTGGATACTACAAAAACGAATATAAATGTCTACTTCGATTTATAATTGTATTATTATTCAGTGCGATTCGAGTAAATTGTAATATAATCAGGAAAAAAACTGGTGCGTGTAAACTCCGACGAGAGACTAAATTCACTCATTAAGTGCAATTTACATTAAAAATACGATAGGCAAAGGGATTAATGAGGATAAATTTAGCTTTTGAAATATTCTGCTTACACAGCACTAACAGAATACAAGGCAGTTAAAAATGATTTTGAGCTAACGTGTTTGTTTATGCAATTACCTACTTTTGAACTGGTCCTCATTCCCGATCCTGCGGACCGAATGGTAAACATTCCATGCCACCCTAAGGACGTCATTACGGATCCTCCCGATTCATTAGCTGTGCTTTTAAGTACTTCAAGCACCGATCACTTTCCTCGCCGAACCCGTCGCTTGCAACGCAGGGCTCGACGAGTAAATTAACTCATAGACACAGCCCACTGAGTTTCTCGACGGATCTTCTCAGTGGGTCGCGTTTCCGATCCGATGGTAGATTTTGCACTGCACATTCGAAGCACTGCTCTTGCTAGAGTCAATGTTAGCAACACTCCCGGATTGAGCCCCGTAAACTCACCTACACGTCAAGGAGAAGCCGAAATAGCCTCTCAAGGCTCTCAGCATAGGAGGGAAAGAGAAAAGTGGTCCTGATTTTGAATTAATTTCCAATTTCATACCAGCATATTGTAAATGAGATAGAATCAAAACGGGAATTTATTTACCGAATCTTACAATATTTATATATTTATTATAAAGGACACAAGAACAGGATTCATTTTAATTATTAAATTTCATTCTACAAGATCGAACACTGTGAACACTGAACGAATCATGTCGTTCACGACATTGCAAGTCTTTAAAGGGAGAGGAAGGGAGGCAGACTAAGTAAGCCTTTACAATCAATAAAATAAATGTATATCTATAAATTAGATTCAAACAAGTCTGATCTCATATGATTTGCTAGATTTTTCTGTGCCTACTCAGAAAAGCTTGTCACTCAGCATCCTCACCAAGTTCGTTTGAAATTTTGACGATAATTGAGTTAGTACGCTCTGCTCATTTGCCAGAGAAAAGTAATTAAAAACTATAGTAAACATTCTGTACTAAGTTGTTTATGTTTCGTCTCATTACGTCACGTTTTCAAAGAATATATCCAAGACGAGTAGCCAGCGGAGCTAGTGGCTCCACTAACTAAAACGTAATCTCCTTTTTATCGAATCAATATCTGATGTCAAACCAATATATTATGTACATATAATACACCAGACTCAGATATACTTGTCCTTCGACTTTCGTTGTTTCACAAGATCTTTCTGTATTTTATTCACAGTCAGTGCACAAAAAGTAGCTATCATAGAACACAAAATCCTCGTATGAGAGACGCTTGAATTAGATCGTGACATTGTGTATTTTAAAGTACCCGTGTACTAGGCTGCACTAAAAGTATCGGGAATGGAATATTTCTACTGTTCCTGTCATATTAAAATCTTTTTAATTGAGAACTCCCTGGTTTTAAAAATCGAATACCATTTATTTATTTAAAAAAAGATTCTCGGTCTTGTCACGAGGTTTTGTCAAACTTGTTTAGTCGTTGAGAAAATGGAATTGACTCGAGAAAATTCAAGAGCGATGATTTATTATGACTTTCGAAGTGGTTTAACACAAAAACAGTGTGTTGACCGGATGATTTCTGCATTTGGTGATGAAGCCCCATCCAAAACCACAATTTATTGCTGGTTTGCTGAGTTTCAACGTGGACGTGTCAAGCTCAGTGATGATCCCCGTCAAGGTCGTCCAAAAACTGCAGTCACCCAAGAAAACGTTGATGCTGTGCGTAAGCTGATTGAGGAAGATCGACATGTGACATACCGCGAAATTCAGGCAACTTTAGACATTGGCATGAGTCAAATACAAATAATCTTGCATGAACAATTAGGTGTAAAAAAGTTGTTTTCCCGATGGATACCGCATTCGCTCTGTGAAGAGCAAAAAGCGGCTCGCGTTACTTGGTGCGTCAGAACTCTCGAAAGATTCCACACAGGATCCTCAAATGCTGTATACAACATCGTATCAGGTGACGGATCCTGGATATACGCGTACGAACCCGAAACAAAAAACCAGTCACGAGTTTGGGTGTTCGAAAATGAGTTAAAGCCAACAAAATTGTTCGTTCACGGAGTGTTGTAAAAAAAATGGTGGCCACGTTTGTCTCCAAAACCGGCCATGTTACGACTATTCCTCTTGAGGGACAAAGAACGGTTAATGCAGAATGGTATGCTAGCATTTGTTTGCCACAGGTCGTTTCTGAACTCCGTAAAGAGAACTGCAACCGCCACATCATCCTCCATCACGACAATGCGAGTTCTCACACCGCGCACAGAACAAAAGAGTTTTTAGAGCAAGAAAACATAGAATTATTAGACCATCCGCCGTACAGCCCCGACCTAAGCTCTAATGATTTCTATACTTTCCCTAAAATAAAGAATAAATTGCGTGGACAGATATTTTCATCACCTGAAGAAGCTGTGGACGCCTACAAAACGGCAATTTTGGAGACCCCAACTTCCGAATGGAATGGTTGCTTCAATGATTGGTTCCATCGTATGGAAAAATGTGTCAAATTTCGCGGAGAATACTTCGAAGAGCAATAAATACATTTTTAAATAGTAATGTTGTGTCACTTCATTAATTCCCGAAAATTTCAGTGCCGCCCTCGTGACTAGGCGCACACGTAGAATGTCATTAAAATATTGAAACTGATTGAAATTTGAAACTCAAAATGGGTGGTGACATTTTGTTACGCTCTGAAGCTGATAATGCTGGTACTGTGAGATTATCTGCCCGTTTTGATTCGTATCATCAATTGAAGTCGTATTGATTGTGAAGTATTTATAGATTCCGTGATCTACTTACCTTAGTGGTAGTGGGCGACTTGAGTGCGTCTGCCAAACTGCGCATTCATCTAATAAATCTAATAAAATTATATAAAATAGGTAGGCTAATCACTCTAAGAGGGTACTGTGACGAACAAGAACGGAACGCTGGTAATTTGGTCCAATGGTGAAACAGCGCCACACTTTTTCTCTCCCTTCAAGTGTTATACTTTCAGCAATCAAACCTTTTTTTATGCCCGGAGGCCGAACCTTCTGCGAGGTTCTTGCACCTAGGGAGCGAGATTGGAGCCTTCGCACTCAAATCCCTCCTCGCCAGAGCACCGATCACCCCTAGAGAAGAGGTCGCCACGCCACGCGTCCAATAAGCAAACCTGTGTGTGGTATCGTTCGATTGATTTGATAATAATGTTTATTTAGAGATTTCAAATTAAGACTACTTTAGAATAATCCTAACCGACCACCGACTGTTGAAGGACTTTTTTTATTGCCTTTGTAGGCAGACAAGCATACGGCCCATCTGATGGTAAGTGGTTACCGTCGCCCATGGACTTCAGCAATGCCAAGGTCAGAGCCAAGCCGCTGCCTACCGTTAAGTATTCTCCACAAGCCTCGTTTGAAGAAGGACATGTCATAGCGCTTGGAAAACACCGTGGAGGGGAGTTCATTCCAAAGCCGGATGGTACGTCGCAAAAAAGGTCTTTGGAAATGCACTGTCGATGAACGCAGCGGTTCCAGATAATATGGATGAGCTCTGCTCCGATGGCGGGAGGTGCGATGATAAAAGGAAATGAGGGATCATCTCGAATAATTCCTCAGAGAATCGAAGTCCTTCCGTAGACCAAGAGGTTCCAAGCGATCCGCGAGAACGGGACTATCGACCATCCGAACTGCCCGTTTCTGTATGGAGTCAAAGGGTAGTTGGTATTTGGGAGCCCCGGCCAGAGGTACAATCAGTAGTCCATGCGAGGCCAGACTTGTGCTTTATAAAGTCTCTGCCCAGGCGTGAAATACCGCATTTGTATGCATGGAAATCAAATGTCATTTTAAAACGTTTTTAATGGATTTGGATGCAAAAAAGCTTACGAAGAAGTTTTTTTAAGTTTGAATGCTCACAGTTGATCGTTGGTAATGATTCATTGCTAATGACATGTGCAAAAAGTGTATTGAAGTAATTTGCTCACCAGCCATTTTAGGTTCTTTGGTAAGAAGAAAATAAATCTAAAGTAAAATCTAAAATAAATCTAATCTATCTAATCAGTCACTAGCAGTTCTGCTAAGTTTTATAATTTTTAATAAAGTTATAGCATCTACAGACACGCGGCGACGCAATAAGAATAATTAAGAGAATAATTTAAAAATAATAATTTTAAATTTAATATTATTATTGTTACACCAGTAAGAGTAACTCCATCTATCGACGAATAGCTGAACGAATATCGAATGATCTATTAACATCTAGAGCGCTCAAGTAGTACAACGCCATCTATTGTCTGACAGCGGAAACACATCGAAGATACTCGACTTCTGAGAAATGTTCTCGACGATCCTAGGGATGTCGTATCGACTATAAAAGCGTTACAGAGATGGCACGCAGTCAGTCAGTAAACGGAACTACTCAAAGCGAAATAGCGAACGGATCACCTGAAGCGAATCGGAAGAAGTGAATTGATAATTTTAAAGTGTTTGTTGAGTGTTTTAAGTGTTCTAAGTGTTGAATACAGTTTTTAGTTGTACTTTGGTAGAACATTTATCCCGAACTCCAGCGCGTAACAGTATGCATTACTAATTTCATGCCAGGCTACGGGTCGCGATCACTCGTGTGTAGTTCTACCCAAAGGGTGTTTCAAATTCAAATACCAGTCATTTATTTAAACTTAAACGTCATCATAACATAATGATAATATGTACTTGTTCTCATTGAGGATTTGCTGGATAGATATTTTGTTACCACATGATATTGTTGCACGATCCAGCTTCCAGTTAATGTGTCGCTACACTGGGCTTCCATCCAAATCGGAAATGTTTTCATCTACAAAAAGAAAGTGATCCGCCCAAAGCTTCACTCCTGCTAGAACTCTAAGTTCAAAAACCGCACTTGAGGTCTGTGCAACGACCCGGTGAAGGTCGAGACGTTTCAGTCGACCCCAGACATTATAAATATACGTGTCTAGATAAAATTAAATTATATCTGTAACGATGTGTTGGCTTTGGGATATTATGTACACAGAATATGCGTGACTAAATATTTTGTAATTTGAAAAGGTGCTAAATCTTTCGTTTATACATATTATATTAATTTATATCTTGACTTTACTGTCCGCAGTATCATTTTATCTCATAAAGTGTAACAGACAGTAGAACCTGCGGGCCTTGAACTACCAATCTTTTTTTTACTCACCTAATCGTTGCTAGCCTAAGAGTTTTTTTTTTCTGTGTTGGAGGCCGATCCTCCTACGAGGTCCCCGCGCCTAGAGGGGCGCGGGGTATGTGGGACTTGCGATCTGCAAGGTGTTGGGAGCAGACCGCGGGCCCAAGGATTTTTAGGGCCCACTCATTAAAGGACTCCCCTACACTCTTACATCCGACGTCCGATCCCCGGGGGGGTCAAAACCTGGTCAGAGTAGGGGGGTTCCCGCGGTTAACACTACAACCAGACACGCGGCGCCACTCCGAGGACACCCGACCGACGGGTCGTCGAAGCGATAGTCGACGACCAACGACGTCGGTCTTCACGGTACGGCGGCCCTACCAGGCCACCCGGGCGATGCCGCTGGTGTTCTGGGATACCCCGCTGGACCAGAAGCAGCCTGCCGGGTCGGAACGCGATACACCGCCGTCCTGGAGCCTAAGAGACTACTCTAACTTCACCGGATAGGTTCTATCAGAAATCTACCACTATATTGAAGAAATTGCGACCCATTGAAGTGACGATCCGGCTAGAAGCTCAATGAACTGTGTCTATGAGCTAGATTGCACGTCGAACTCTTCGATAAGAGCGGTGAACGGTCATTGTAAAGATATATAGAAGAAAGAATATTTTTTACTGGTGGTAAGACCTCTTGTGAGTCCACGCGGATGGGTACCAGCACCCTGCCTATTTCTGCTGTGAAGCAGTAATGCGTTTCGGTTTGAAGGGTGGGGTAGCCGTTGTAGCTGTACTAATGTAGGCAACGTAGTGCAATTTAATAATGTTTTCTTTTGGACTCAGTTGTGATCATTAACATTACTTATGAAACATTCCCCATTAAACCTAGCCTTTAAGCCAGAAAACACGATAAATCCGTTCCTGTTTTTTTTTATGAAAATTTGCGAAATGGAAAATCCGCAGCGGTATAGAGGTGGAGTCTGCGGCGGACTTATTGATAACGACGAGATTAAGCTGCGGGATTAGAAGCCGCAATCTGCCAGCACACGGGGATGTACTCGCGATGTGAATGCGTAGGGTCATCAGACTCCTGCTCATTACATAGTGAGCACTGGTGGTGAGCAGTGACTTATTGTACCACGCGTTCGGATTTCATTCCCGGTTGGAGATAGTATATTTTTTACAGATATTCAATGGTCGACACCCGATATATCTACTCATGTCTTACTTGTTTCCTGCTCTCAGAGCACCAGAGATGTCTTAAGTCGTTGAATGTGGTCGTTTATTTGTTTAAAATAAATAAATAAAAACATGTGAATTTTTAATAAAAAAGGACCAAGCCTTATCATCTGTCTTCATTTACGAGAACAGTTTTCTTACCCTTGATATATCAAAGAAAACTTCTATATGGGCTATGGCTTTAGGTGGAAATATTGATCACACATTGTCACGCTTTTTAACCAACTCTCATTGGTCTTAGCGTGATGTAGCCTATAGCCTTCCTCGATAAGGGGGCTATCTAACACTGAAAGAAATTTTCAAATCGGACTAGTAGTTCCTGAGATTAGCGCGTTCAAACAAACAAACTCTTCAGCTTTATAATATTAGTACGAGTATAGATTATCAAAGGTGGCGTAGACTTACGTACCAGGCTTACTTCAGTATCGCATATAATTTAGTGCATCGTTTTCCCATTTCCGTGTCCTGAGTACGGTTCTGCTTGGCCGGGCTCCCCGGGACGTGCATGCGGTAGTCTGCAGCCGGCGCACGAGGTCTCCTCGCTATTACCTGATGTTATTCGAGTCAATCTTAGCATACTGTTACATGTTTGAGATTCTCTGTCCCGATTGCTCAAAACCCGATTACTCCCCATCTCATTGATGGTGGGGTGTGTTATCGATCCGTGCAAGTTGGTGCCGTTTCCGCGTCTAGTTGAACCATAAAGCAGTCATGTGCTCTGGTTTCAGGTCCGCCATTTATGAGTGAGCCATTATTTCAACTGAGTCGTCTGCGATGGGGCTCACATCGCGGTGGCCGAGCCGTGAGCTCTGCTCGCTATAAAAAGACTTAAATTAAGTCAGAACATTTGGAAACTTGTTCGATAAATAATCGGTCAAAATTTGAACATGCCTCAAGATCTAATTACCGTATAGTCTCACATTACAATTGCTATTGAGGGTAAAACTTCTTTCAAACCGCTATGATTAGAAATTCGATTGACTAAACGAAAAAAAGACAAACATTGAAATCTATAGGATTTAGCCCGGGAGAGAATGAGATAGAATACATCTGAAACTTCCAGTTCCACTGCTTGAACTTACAGCTGACCTAGTACTAACTGCTGGCCGGAGCCCACGGACGCAGTACTCCTTCAGGATCACAATACATTCTATAGGGGCCCCTCCACCTTCTTCTTCTTCTTGCTTCGGTTTCCTCAATACTGAGGGTCGTGACCACCTCCTCGCAACAAGAGTTTATTCCGGATCATTCCATGCCATTTGCTTCTATCTGCCGCCGAGTGTAGAGCATCGTGAAATGTGGTGTCGAGGGTAGTGCGGATCTGGTCAGTCCAACATGTCGGGCCTCTATCTCATGGTCTTCTTCCGTCTACTTTGCCAGTCACCATTAGCTTCTCCAAGCTGCCGTTATCCTTTCTTGCAATGTGGCCAAAGTATTCGAGAACTCTACGTAGGCAGATGGTAGAAAGCCTCGTCTTTATCTGGATTTCTTGGAGGATCGACACGTTGGTGCGACGTGCCCCCTCCACCTAATTATAAGAAAACTAATGTTTCGAAAAACCCTAAAATAAATGGAATTCATTTACTTTCTACTAAGCCACAGCTTGGTTGATAGGTGTTAATGCGCCCTACAACCCGGACGTTGTACTCTCGGATTTCGACCTGTTTCAGTCTCCTTAAATTTATATAGAAGGAGTGTTGTTTAATGCAAGGCGCAGAAGAGCGCGGTGTTGACACCAGTGCGACAATAAGGCAATACTCCGCCTCCATGTCCAACCCGGCTGCTGCTAACAAACGCGGCTTACTGGTGGTATGACCACTTGTGAGTCCGCACGGGTAGGTACCACCGCCCTGCCTATTTCTGCCGTGAAGCAGTGATGCGTTTCGGCTTAAAGGGTGGGGCAGCCGTTGTAACTGTGAGACTTTAGAACTTATATCTCAAGGTGGGTGGCGCATTTACGTTGTAGATGTCCATGGGCTTCAGTAAACACTTAACACCAGGTGAGCTGAGAGCTCGTCCATCCATCTACGCAATAAAAGAAAATTACTTGCCGCCGATGCTAACACTTCAATCGACATATCGTCGTCGAAATCAATAAGAGCTAATCTACCGCGCCTGCACAAATGTGTTCTTAAATAACATACCCGCGATATCAGTTTTATAACGAAACTAGCGGCCCGCTGCGGCTCCGCTCTGGTTTTTAACAAAAATATCAACGATATTTGACGTTGTTTTATTTTGTTAAATAAAAGAACACTTATCCCGGCATAACTATGATAGTTAGACATATGCTGTTGCGACACTTTATGTAAATAATAATGTGTTCTACAAAGTCGTAGTACATTTATTTATTCTATCGTCAATAGTTTTCGCAGGGCATGCGTTATAAAGAATATTTTAGGTAATTTTTTTACACCTTGGGTTACACTATTGGAGTTTTAGTAAGGATCCCTATTTTTTTCAAAAAAGATTTATAGCCTACGTCACTCGGGAATAGTTTAGCTTCCAAACAGTGAAAGAATTTTTCAAATCGGTTCAGTAGTTTCGGAGCCTATTCAATACAAACAAACAAACAAATCTTTCCTCTTTATAATATTAGTATAGAAGTATAGATAATTTATTAATAAATAGTGACGCAAGTAGTTGACCTGTAGCGGCTCGGGGAGGAATGTAGGTTACCAGTAAATAGAGCGGTTCGTTTATAGACGACCCATCACCCTCATACTAATACACATCTGGGGAATTCTCATATGGAAAATGTACTAAAACAAATAGACGTAGAGATCAACTTTTGTCTGGTTGGACAGATCAGTGCTTAGTTCGGCGGTGTGTGACACGAGACACCGCCGCTACGCCTACTCTTCACGCAGGGTCGAGTCTCCTTCCGATCCAGATCATATCGAACGGTGAAAGGTTATTTGGCTTAAACAATATTGTTGCACATTACAAGAGAGCTATTTAAACTTTTAAATACATGTTAATAAATTTGAATTAAATGAGTGTACGAAAAAATGATTTTATTATAAAAAAGCGTGGGGTGCTTTTCAGGATATTATCAAAATAACCCTTCTACTCATATCTGTTCAGAAAATGTTTATAACTACTGATACAATGCACCCCACGCTTTTTTTTAATTATAAAATAATTTTTTCTTACACTACTTTTAGTTCAAAAATATAAAAAAATATTTTCTATTTTTTTTTAAATATTGAATTGTCATCGGTCCTTAATAAGTATACCTAATTTCGAGTTAATCCGACGTTTTGAAGGGGGTAAAAATCATGTTCAAAGATTCCGTTACATACTAACATACATACGTCTGAATCTAATAAAAGCATAATAAAAAGCGTATTAATTAAGAAATTTTTTATTAAAAAATCTTCTTCAGCTATATTTCAATGAAGTTAATTTAATTGAATTGAAGTTTATTTGAATAACAATAAATAAATAAAAGTTACAAGTACATTTAAGTTTTACTTTCCAATATTAAAAATACAAGTATTAATAAAGACAAACAATATTTAATCTATTCTCAATTTGATCGCAGACTATAAGCAATAAAAAAGTTTGATAATAAACAAAGAGTATATATGTGTGTCAGTGTCAAATAGTGTAATAGTGTAATGTTTTTTTTTATTGATGTAATGTTGTTTTTATGTATAATTCAAAAATATATTAACATTCTGCACTACTTCTCTGTATTCTCTATAAGTGTGGGAAATTTCATACTCTTCCGTCCGCGCAATTTTCGTGAAAAGGAATACAAAGTTTCTGCATCACGTATTAATATATAGATAACTCGCAATTTCTAAAATCTGACAATACAGCCGTGTCGCGTTAACTACTTTCAGTATCCCTCCTCTTATATAATTGAAAGTACATACCTATATAATAAGTTGCGTGCGGTGGTCGTGCGCTGTGTGCTCTCTCGACATCATAATCGATAAGTCTCATCTCTGTACTGCTTATTAGTGTGTGCTTTAATTTGAAGTTAGCATATGTTCTTATTTAGTGTAAGTACCACTGTGATTATTAAGATTCTACAGACTAATTGACGGTTCGAATTTAACCCAAGTCCCGGTGACCTCATTGTTGAGGCTCCGTATTGACCAGGACGCAGCATCGCGATTGGCAGTGCCAGTTTGCCTCGAGCAAACACGCGTCAGTTGGAACTCGGCCGCTAGCCGGGGAATGAATTATACATAGGTGGCTTGCGGACAAATGTCGTACCTTTGGAAAAAAAAATCATAAATCTAATGTTTGATTAAGGTTTTATGATTTTGTACCTTAAATGTGTGTACAGGTAGCATACATTGAATGAGACTCAGCTGTTGACACTCGAGGACTAATCCTAATACTGATAATGTTTCTATAAGACTATATATATTTCACATTAATATTATGTTAAAATTCAAAAGGAATTTAAAGTAAAATGGACGATTTGCTATGTGATAATCTGTCTGCTCATTGATAAGAAACAGAGACCGGGTGTAAATGGAGGTTCCCTTGAACCACTGCTGTGATTTCCACGTAGCCTGTTCACAGTAGTAGCATGTGTTCTCTGTTTAAAAAGCTATGTACGAAGATACTTGGTTATACGCATGCGCTCGACTCTTGTGTCTCGTGCTGAGCTACATTCACTTAGTGGTATATGTGGGCTGGGGCAACCGTTCAACATAAGATTGTGACTTCACCCGCTGAACTAGTAAAAATAACTATAAATCGATCGGTAGAAAGAATACCATTGTAAATCAGTTTTAGATAAATACAATTTCATACATACTATAATTCGAAAAGACTTTTTCCCCAACTTATTATTAGCCTATCCATTAAGTACATGTATTTTCTACATGAATACCAAGTTTCAAGTCAATCAGACGCATGGTTCAGTAGTTATAATGGAACATCCGTAAAAACCACTGTAGATTTATATAACTAGTCAGGTCATAAGTATTGTCACACAGTAAAAATTTTTCTTCTAGAATGCTGGCCACAAAAAAGTTTATTGAATTCGAATTTCGAATTTTTCATGAAAATAAAAATGTATACTTTTAGAATTTTACTCATTTTTAAATATGGAGTGGACGCTTAAAGAAGACCGTGTTGCAGTTATTGCGTTGCATCGTTGCGGTTACGCGCCAATTTAAATTTTTAACATACTGAAAAATTTGAATATAACTAAAAGATTCGTTTATCGTACCATCAAACGATACAATGAAGACTCTAGTGTAGATGACAGGTCAAGAAGTGGTCGCCCTCGGTCTGTTAGGACTCCAGCAGTGATAAAAGCTGTGAAGGCGCGAATTCAAAGAAATCCCAAACGTAAGCAGAAACTGTTGGCCCTTCAGATGGGGTTAAGCAGAACCACGGTGAAAAGGGTGTTAAATGAAAACTTAGGGCTTCGGGCATATCGAAGAAAAACAGGACATCGTTTGAATGCTCGTCTAATGGACCTGAGACTGAAGAGATGCCGCGCTTTGTTGAAGCGGTACGCGGGAAAAAAATATCGGGAAATTCTTTTTTCGGATGAAAAAATTTTTACCGTAGAAGAGAGCTACAACAAACAAAATGATAAGGTGTACGCACACAGTAGTGAAGAAGCGAGCAACCGTATTCCGCGTGTCCAACGAGGTCATTTTCCATCCTCGCTCATGGTATGGTTGGGAGTTTCTTATTGGGGCTTAACAGAGGTACATTTTTGTGAGAAAGGTGTAAAAAAGAATGCAGTTGTGTATCAAAATACAGTCCTGATGAACCTTGTGGAACCTGTTTCTCATACCATGTTCAATAACAGGCACTTGGTATTCCAACAAGATTCGGCGCCAGCTCATAGAGCGAAGAGCACACAAGACTGGCTGGCGGCGCGTGAAATCGACTTCATCCGGCACGAAGACTGGCCCTCCTCCAGTCCAGATTTGAATCCGTTAGATAACAAGATATGGCAACACTTGGAGGAAAAGGCGTGCTCAAAGCCTCATCCCAATTTGGAGTCACTCAAGACATCGTTGATTAAGGCAGCCCCCGATATTGACATGGACCTCGTTCGTGCTGCGATAGACGACTGGCCGCGCAGATTGAAGGCCTATATTCAAAATCGCGGAGGTCATTTTGAATAAACTTTAGTGTCATAAGAATCTATGTTTTGTTAAGTTTATTTTGGTATATGAATGGTTACATAATGAATAAACTTGTTTCAATTATTTTACATTAAACATGTGACAGAATTTATGACCTGACTAGGTATTAGTATAGATTAGTATAGATGATACAATGTTTGTCAAATTTGCATTTGTCAAAATAAAAGCAAAAACACTACTTCTCGTAACTACGACTCCCGCAAGGACCCTCGCAGCCGTTGTATTTTAAATCGTGACTGTTTTTTAAAGAAACTCACTTTGATTATTTATTCCAAAATCTGTGAGAATGTAGTTATCGTCCTTCGCCGCGTCCGCAGTGAGATGTGAGGGACGGGAATCGTGTTTGCCGAGATAATTGTCTGGTTCGCCAATGACATGCTTCTACGCTGCGAAGACTAACCTGTCTACAGAACGACCTTATGCTCTTATTTATTTATTCATAACTAGCTGACCTGGCAGACTTCGTAGTTTCTCAATCGATAAATAAAAGACCTAAACTTTTGTATAAAATAAACTTAAAACAAACAAAAGGAATCCGTCCGACGGAGGACACATCAAAGGGAAAACAAAATTGCTATTTTTATTTAATTCCGAGTATTTTCATATTTATCTAATCTCTTAAATCTTCACTGGAGTTCAACAAATAACTCAAGACGAAAATTAGCCAAAGCGGTCAAGCCGTTCTCGAGTTTTAGCGAGACTAACGAACAGCAATTCATTTTTATATATATAGATAGATATAAAGGAAGCTGTGCATTCGTTTGGTCCAGTTGATCGAAGTACACGACAAAACTTCAACAATGGTGTCTATCTGATAGAATGATTTTAGTATAAATAATCTGAGCACTCGGTAAAGAAGTAAAATTTCTTCCGATTAATACGCCTTATATCTGTGTATTTCTGGGAACACCAACAATTTATTTAGTTAGTGACCTTTCAAATCAGTCCAGTTCCATTAGATAGTGTACACACACCAACCAACAAAAGGCGATCCATAACTATCAATACTTTAAGTGTGTGTCGCAACGCGCCTCTACTACGAGTACAAACAAACCTCACTACGTACTCTAAAATAATTCGAACGATTTTGTTGCATATAATTTCCCTGCATTAAATTGCTCTACCATTGTCTGGACTGCTCAGACTTGTACGGCAAAATATCTTGTGTCTCTTTCCCTCGTACAGTTCTTACCAGTCATCACTCCTGGCGGATTAATTAAAACTTGCTCTTCGTTGTTTGTTCTTACTTGTACCTAGGCGTTGAGCGGTACAAGTGACTTTGAAACTTACGTAGAGGGAATAGAGCCTTCATAAATATTATTAGTGTAAAATTGATAATAATTTCGCGGTACGGTCGTTATGTTAGGGAACTTAATTGATTGTTTTGTGAAAATAATATATCAGGTTGGCAACGCGTCGAGGGTGTAACTAGATTTGTAACTAGTAATTTTAAAATAAATATTATGTGTTTGTATTTGTCTCACCAAATTGGGACCGTTTTTTTTGTTTTTATTGCTTAGGTGGGTGGACGAGCTCACAGCCCACCTGGTGTTAAGTGGTTACTGGAGCTCCTAGACATATACAACGTAAATGCGCCACCCACCTTGAGATATAAGTTCTAAGGTCTCAGTATAGTTACAACGGCTGCCCCACCCTTCAAGAAGAAACGCATTACTGCTTCACGGCAGAAATAGACGGGGTGGTGGTACCTACTCGTGCGGACTAGCATGAGGTTCTACCACCAGTAAAAAGCGTGAAGAGATCAATAGCGTCAGAATGGCGGGCTGTGGACGGAGACGAGGGGCCCGGGTTTGGGTCGCGGAGTGTGTCCTGGAAGAGGTCTATATCCAACGGTGGACTACAGTAGGCTGTTAACGGTGATGATGATAAAATAAAAAACCCACTTCATTTTCTTAGCAGTAACGGCTACGGGTCTGAACTTGTTTATAGTCAGTAGACATCGCGCAATCTCATTGAACATTACAGTTGAACTTACTATTGTTACGCCGGTTAAAGTAACGCCATCTATCGCCGAATAGCCGAACGAATATCGAAGGATCTAGTAGCACCTAGAACGCTCGAGAAGTACAACGCCATCTATTGTCAGACAGCGGAAAAACAATACTAGAAATGTGTGGAATATTTTCGATAATTCTAGGGATGTCGTATCGGCTATAAAAGCGTTGCAGAGATGGCACGCAGTCAGTTTGTAATCGGAACTACTCGGAGCGGAGCGGAAGAAGCAAATCGAGAATTTTAAAGTATTAGTGAAGTGTTTTAAGTGTTCTAAGTGTTGAATACAGTTTTCAGTTAAACTTTGTAGGAATTTTATTTATCCCGAACCCCAGCGCGTAACGCTATTATTATTTTGTTACTTAACTTCCGACTAATCATAATATTTATAAGTCAGTCTAAGACTTTCGACTCCCAAGGAGGGCGATCCCCGAGGGCATCCCTGCTCGGTCACCGTAACGAACAAAAGCACAAGATGGAAATTCGGATAAAATGGTCCATTGTAACACCTTTCCATGTACGATATTATGTTGTTATGCTTCTTACAAAAAGATTTTTATTGTATGAGCAATATCCACTGATATATTGAACATAATTGTATACTCAGGTCAGGAGGAAATCGCCGGACTTCTGCCCTCCCCTGGGGATGGAAGGCGGGGCATGTCGGAGTCGAACTGACTAAAACCTCCTGTCGCTCAACAACCCGCGTCCGAACCTCGCATGAGACAGAACCCATGAAAAGGCAAAGGGGGGAAAGTGAAGCGTTTAGTGCGGAGCACATCTCTCCCATCACCCTCCCCCTCGGGACGCCGGACCGGCGGTCGTCGGCGCCACGACCACCAGCCCTCTCGGTCGGCAGGCTATCCGGAGCCCGCCTAGATGGCGCCGGTTAGAATGGTCTATCCTACGGAATACCCCGCTGGGTCAGAACCAGCGTGGGTCGAGGATAGCCGGCCTTCCATCACCCGGATGCTCTTGCGTAAAACGCGTGCAGAGCAGCTTGCACGTCGTCTTCTTAGGCCCCCTTCGCCTGTCCCCAGACATATGAAGGGGACCCGAAACACTTAGAGGGCCAGGGCTTGGGCGAGATCCACCTCCCTGGCCCCCGCTCGACGGCGGCGGGCTTGCGTGTCTCTCACGCGCCCCGCCGCTTCCTTCTGCGAGATGGTGCACTCGCAGAAGTCGAGCATCGCCTTCCACGACTCGTCGTCGCCGAGCATCGATGCCACAACACTCGGCAACGACAAGTCGTTTCCTATTTTTGCGACGAGGACACGGCGCCACCCCTCCCATGCGGGGCAGGCGACGAGCGTGTGCTCCGCCGTGTCCAAGTCGCAACCACAATGGTGGCACTCTGCCGTCGGCTCGGCTCCGATCCGGTGCAGGAACTCACCGAAGCAACCATGCCCAGTGAGCACCTGCGTGAGCCGGAAAGTGAGGCGTCCTCTGTCACGATTCACCCAATTCACAAGAACCGGGCGAATCGCCTCGACGGTCCTACGACCTGCCGAAGGATCGGCCAGCCGTCTGGACCATGCCTCCAGCACGGACCGCCGAGATTGGGCCCTCCGCGCTCTGACCACACTGGGGCTGGGACGTGCCACGCCCCGGATACGAGGGTCAGCCCGCCACTGATAGTCAGCAGCGAGCGCCTCCGCCTCCAGGACCCAAGGCGGCGTCCCAGCCAGTACACACGCCGCCTCGAAAGAGATGGTGCGATAACCACGGATGACCCTGACCGCGATGGTGCGTTGCGGCCGTTGCAGCAGCTTCGCTACCCTCACGGCCAGGGACTGGCCCCACACGGGCGCCCCGTATAGGGCCATTGATCGCACCACCCCTGTATAGAGACGGCGCGTCACCTGGTCAGGCCCCCCGACATTGGGAAGGAGCCGGCTTAACGCGCCGGCCACCCCCAAAAACGAGGGACCAGATTCTGAAAGTGAGCACGGAAGGTCCAACGACTGTCCAGAATGAGGCCGAGGTACTTCAACTGCACCCCGACCCCAATACGGACGCCTCCAACCACGATATGGGCATCGACAGGTGGCACTCTCCGGGGCCTGTGGAACCACATGGCCTCGGATTTACTGAGCGCCACGTCGAGGCCCAATCTCCTGATTTTGCCGACGACATGCGCCACCCCAGCCGTAGCAAGACGGGCAGATTCAGCAAAACTCCCCCCCCCGGGCCACGACCAACGTGTCGTCTGCGTAACAGATTACACTCAGGCCCGGGAGGAGGGCACCCCTCAGCACCCAGTCATACCCGATATTCCACAAAAGAGGGCCGAGCACCGACCTCTGTGGAACACCGCGCACGACCGGGAACCGGTGCACGATCCCACCGTGTCCGGTACACGTGACCGATCTGTCTTCCAAGTAGGAACCCACCAGCCGGCGAAGGTAGGGGGGCACTCCGTGTCGTTCCAGCGCCCCCCCTATCACGGACCAGGGCAGGGTGTTGAACGCATTGGCGATATCGAGTGACACCGCCAAAGCCACCCCACCCCCGGAGACGGCCTCATCCGAGAGGGCCCGCACGCGAAGGATCGCGTCTACCGTTGAGCGGCCCTCTCGGAAGCCATACTGCTCCGCCGACAGATCGGGTCCCACCATGACCAGATGCTGGATGATGCGGGCTGCCAGAATGCGTTCCAGCAGCTTGCCCACCTCATCCAGCAACACGATGGGGCGGTACCCAGCGGCAGTATCCGCCGGGCGCCCCTCCTTTCTCAACAGCACGAGTCTGCCCGTCCTCCACGATGAAGGAAACCGTCCCGACTCGAGGCAGGAGTTGTAAAGCCTCAAGAGTCGGTCCCCCAGGGCACCAAGAGCCAAGGCCCAAACCCGGCCATGGACGCCGTCCGGGCCGGGTGCAGTGTCCTTCGCGCACATTTTACGCACGGCCACATGGAGCTCCGCCCCCGTTATATGGGGTCCATAGCGGGAGCGACAAATCCCTCCCGCTCCTGCGGAAACAGCGCCGAGACGATTTCCCGCAGCTGCTGAGGCTGGAGACGCTCCGTGATTGGGGGGGCCCATGGGCGCATTTTATTGCGCACCATATGATAGGGTCGCCCCCACGGATCCCCATCGAGCGTCTCCAAGAGACCCTCCATGTGTTGATCCTTGGCTCTTCTGATGGCCAGCTGCAAAGCCCTCTGCGCGACGCGAAATGCGCCGTACAGCCGGGCCTCCACCAGCGCGAATGCAACCGGATCGTTGCGACGCGGCAGGCGACGGTGGCGATGCCTAGCGCACTCGCGCCTCGCCTGAACGCACTCCACGCGGAGTTGCGCGATTTCGGGCGTCCACCAGTACGCCTGGCGATTGGGAGACCGAGGGCTGATCCGGGGCATCGATACGTCGCAGATGCGACGCATCGTTTCCCGGAACCACCCCGCTTCGCCCTCGACCTCAACCGGATGTGGACGCATGGGCGCCCACGCCGCCACCGTAGAGGCTTCCATCAGTAGCGCCTTATTCAGGCGCTTCAGTGCCCACCTGGGGAATGACCGGGGCGCACCACGTGGGTACACAAGAGGACCTACCGTCAGTAATTACGCAAATTATAATTTTGCGGGTTTGATTTTTTTTTACACGATGTTATTCCTTCACCGTGGAAGTCAATCGTGAACATTTGTTGAGTACGTATTTCATTAGAAAACTCGATTAACTTAATCACAGATCTCAAATAATTCGAGTAACAATTCTAGTCTACATTACATCCGAAATGGTCTATTTCTATGTTCAAAAACGTATATGCATCGCACGTGATTGTGTCCTATTCTTCTAAAATGACATACAGGTACATATATGGTACATAGTATGAGTGTGATGAGCGCGCTTTTGAACATCGCCACGTGTACAATATTAGCGCTACCTGTGCAGCTACCGATGTGTCCACACGACGCACAGCACGTGGATGTCACGACTTGGCGGGGATAGGGCTGCTAGTGCTTCTAAATAATATTATTATTTTAATTTAAAATATTTAACAAACACAATAACCAATATTTTTCGGTAACTCTAATGACTTGTTTATTGAAAATAGATGAGTCCTCAGCCCACCCTTAAGGCCTCTTTTTGAACTTCTTTTGAGGAAGAATGTGTCTTAGCACTCGCGGAAAATTGAAAATGGAGAGTTAAATGTTTAAAAAATGCTATAGAGTTGTTGATGAATTCAAGGCCCGCTTGGCATTTAGAGCCAGAGCCTTCAGAGGATGTGACTCAATGTGAGGCCGGAATCGAAATTTATCTCACTATAAAGATACGCAGCTATTGATTACCTACGTTGCAGATCATGAAAAATAGCCAATTGATTATATACTAAGAACAACTTCCACGAACAAGAAATAACGTCATGTACTACATACATTTAACAAAAATTAAACCAGTAACATTTCTAGATTAGGGTAAGTTCTCAAGATGGGTGATGGTGTGCAGCGCGCCCCCGAGGAGCCCTCAACTCGAGTGTGGATGAATTTTTGTGGTAAATAATAATTATTTAACTTCAAATTTAATTCATTCTTTCACTTCATCAACGAGGGTTAACTGGAAGAGAATGCCTGCATGGCGTTATGTTTGCCTTTGTAAAATATTTTTGTGCAATAAAGAATTTTCATTCATTCATTCAGCAATTCATTCATTCATTCAATCATTCATTCATAAATTTTATTATTTTGCGGCCGAGATTGTCATAGTAAATTTTGGTTATGATTGATTGTAAAATTGTTTAAATAAATCTGTTCATTAAAATTAAATATCCGATAAAATATGTCTTAGCGAAGCGGAAACAACGACTCTGAAAGAGTCAGAGTTCTTGGTGTTTATATTTGTAGTGTAACCACGGTCGTCCGGTCACCACGTAAACTGTACAGTACTCGAAACTTCTTAAGCAATAAACGCGTGATTAAACGGTAAAATTGATTTTAATTATATGAAACCAGTACTGAATTTAGACATATAATAATTCATAGGTAATGAATTAGAATGAGTGATAATATCCACTTCGACTCGTGATGCCGAAGACTTAATTCCCCTCGGATTGCGTCTCCTTAAAGTCTTGAGTGTTCTGCGAGTATTGCTTGTAACGCCATAATAGTACAACTCATAATGAAGTCACACAAATATAACTGTGGTCACCCTACGTTTTCTACGTACAAACAGAGCACGTGATCATGACGTTAGTAAGTAGGGCAGGAAATGAACGGTGCCTCGTGTGCGAACTAAAACACAATAACACGTCCTGTGATTCTGACTCACCTGCACTCAGTGACTACGTGTCGGCTTCAGTTGGTAAATTTGTGAGGAAACGACTGCTGTTAGGACCTCTTATGTGTCCGCACCACCACTCCGCCTATTTCTGCCGTGAAGTAGTAATGCGTTTCGGTTTGAAGGGTGGGGTAGCCGTTGTAACTATAATGAGGCCTTAGAACTTATATCTGAAGGTGGGTGGCGCATTTACGTTGTAGATGTCTATGGGCTCCAGTAACCACTTAACACCAGGTGGGCTGTGAGCTCGTTCACCCATCAAAGCAATTAAAAAAGACGAGTATACCATGCAAACTTTTAATTGGGTAAAGGGGTGCTCTGATTAAATGGGAGACAAGACACAGCCAAAGCTCTTGAACCTATTTTGAAGTCGTCGTGGCCTAAAGGATAAGACGTCCGGTGCATTCGTATCGAGCGATGCACCGGTGTTCGAATCTCGCTGGCGGGTACAAATTTTTCTAATGAAATACGTACTCAACAAATGTTCACGATTGACTTCCACGGTGAAGGAATAACATCGTGCAATAAAAATCAAACCCGCAAAATTATAATTTGCGTAATTACTGGTGGTAGGACCTCTTGTGAGTCCGCACGGGTAGGTACCACCGCCCCGCCTATTTCTGCCGTGAAGCAGTAATACGTTTCGGTTTTAAGGGTGGGGCAGCCGTTGTGACTATACTGAGACCTTAGAACTTATATCTGAAGGTGGGTGGCGTATTTACGTTGTCTTACGTCTATGGGCTCCAGTAACCACTTAACACCAGGTGGGCTGTGAGCTCGTCCACCCATATAAATAATAAAAAAAGACGAGTATACCATGCAAGCTTTTGACTGGGTAAAGAGATGCTTTCAACGACTGGGAGACAAAACACAGTCAAAGCTCTTGAACCTATACATTTTACTTTTCAGGGGAAAATATTCTAGGTCTAGGAGAGAGCGAAGGTGGAACTTAAATTCCTTCGCAAACGAAACAGAATGATTTTGCAGTTAACATTTACTTTAACTCTTAACATTCTATACTAAAAAGCTACGAACAAATGGACAAAAGGAAGCTTATGAATGGTAAACATTTGTGTGACAGCAGACAGCTTTATCACTCGGAGCGGTCTCTCGAACCCAGCTATGTGCGCTAAGAAAATATTTGGCTATTCGATGCGGTCCCTCAAAATATTATTATAATAAAACCACCCTAAGAAGACACGTGTGCAATTATAACCATCGTTACGATTTGTTCACGTATTTATTATATCAGATGTTCCTTGCTTTATATGGAGAAACTATTTAGTTAAATAGGTTTTCAGCGCAAAATATTCACTTTTTAGAATTTAAAAATGCTTGTTTGGGATAACATAATATCATTTTTAACAATCAAAAATTTGTAGAGAATAATAATAATATAACTCTTTATTCGACACCATATAAAACAAATAATAGACGGTGACATAAATTGGCGGCCTTATCGCTGAAAGCGATCTCTTCCAGGCAACCTTGGAATGAGAGGAATAAGCAATGCATGGACGGTGCTATATCTTAATAAACTTACATAAAAATATATACTTACATGTGAACTGTACTGTACTATATATTACTGTACTATACCTATTACACTGTACCTATTACATGTGAAAAATAAATACAATATAAGATAAACTTACATACGATTAAATACAAATAAATATGCAAGTAAATACAAAATAAGTAGCAAGTTATCCAGTTATATCGTGAGAGATAATTATTGGGCAAGGTAGTGCGATTTTAACCTAAACTTGAAAATTTCTGGCGAGGATAATAATATTGTTCTCATCGAAATAAGCACGACTGTGACTAGTTAAAGTTATTTAGCGCGCAGCTAACATTGTTCTCACCGCGGCGTCGACTCCGCGCACATCCGGCGGTCGCGCCTACTAACTTCCTCGGTACCGCACCACACGGAACACCGCCTACAATAATAGGCCTACAATAATTTAACATTGCTATCTATTAGAAAAATATTTTTTGTCACCATTTGATGGGGGTTGCCATAATCGCCATGCTTGGCATGCGAGTTGGCGATCGCAGTGCCTGTTATGATACTCGGAGAACGCTGCTGCCTATTCTCTGTATAATTTCTTAGTCGCCTCTTACGACATCCACGGGAGGAGAAGGGTAGGTGTTATTCTTTTTCGTGGCTGACACCACACGAACAATCGTTGGATGCGGGCAGCGCAGGACCGGTCTTTGTGGCGAGGCTTGGGGAGGCCTATGTCCAGCAGTGGACGTCTGTGGGCTGATAAGAAGAAGAAGAAGAAAAATCATCAATTGTAGTAATTTTATTATATCTATTACAAATACAAGCACATGTCTTCAACGCAACTATGAAAGGGGTCATTACTGTCACTGAATTCCCATGGCCTTACAATTGAAAGCATACTACTTTTCCCGCCACCACCACTTGCTGGATCCCTTACCATCCTTACAGCAGCACGCGGATACTGCCGCTCATCATGAGGTGCGATATCATAAAGCTGCTGCTCTACCTTGAAATCGTCTCAATAAAACAGTAGCTGAGACTTTGACGGGTTCATTCGACCTTGAGACGGGCGACAAAAGTGCGCGGCGACTATCACAGGCCGCTCAACGAAAGGACCTCCTTTACACATCTATACAACTGTCAGACTACAACAGTGGTAGCCCGGAGGAGGGGGTCGCGTGCTCGAGTCGTGAATTGACATTTAGACAGATGCCCCCTGCCCCTCGTGTCTGCGTATGAACGTAATAGGTACATGTGTATGTGTGTGTGTGTGGTTATTTCAATTTTAATTGTAACATCAAGCGCAGGCGACCGCAACATTACGCGAGACATACGTGTCTTTATAAATAAACAGTTAAATATTGCAATTGCAATCCCCTGCGCATTGGGCGTGAGCTGTGGTAAGCGCGCCGGTTTGTGAATTATTAATATCTGTGGCCGGCACAGATTTCGGGGATTATTTGAAGCCAGTTGTGTGTAATACAGTTCGTGATCTAAGCTCTTCTTCTTTTTCTCCACCTTATCCCACTAGGTGGGGTCGGCATAGCTAATTTTTCTCTTCCATTCTCTTCTATCAGCCGTCATCTCAACACTCACTCCTCTCTCTCTCATATCGTCATTCACACACTCCATCAATGTCTTCTTCAGTCGACCTCTTCCCCCTCTACCTTGCACTACCATTTCCATACATCTCCTAGTCACATGCATCTTCTCTCTACGCATCACATGTCCATACCACGCTAACCGTCCGCTCCTTAATTTGTTGTTTACCGGGGCCACTTTCACACTTCCTCTGATATACTCATAATTAGGGTTCGTGATCTAAGCTACTCAAACAAATATTATTTCGCATATGACTGTAGTATTTAATGTCCTTGGCAACAGAAGTTCTCATTTATGTTCGGAAACGTTTGTTCACGTCTGAGAACCTTTAACAGACAACTAAAACCTAATTTAAAAGCTGACCGCATAGAATCGAATCAAACAAAGACTTATACAAAGCACAATTCTGGACTCGCGTGGACTGACCCATCCCCTGGGCCGAGACTCCCAAATGCTTGTTCTCACGAATCAACGGTAACCTATGGGCTTACGAAGGGACTTCGGTTCTAGTTGTATTGAGTACTCCATGGGGAGTGCTCTCGGGAGCCGTTTGAGATTATCACACAACCTGCCTTCGGGCCAGACTTCATTCATACCTAGAAGCAAGCCAGACAGCGACATCTACATAGCATATTGTTACGCGCTGGGGTTCGAGATAAATAAAATTCCACCTAAGTACAACTGAAAACTATTCAACACTTAGAACACTTAAAACACTTCACAAACACTTTAAAATTCTCGATTCGATTCTTCCGCTTCGCTTCGGGTGGTCCGTTCGCTGTTTCGCTTCGAGTAGTTCTGATTACTAACTGACTGCGTACTATCTCTGCAACACTTTTATAGTCGAGACGAAATCCCTAGAATCGTCGAGAATATTCCACAAAAGTCCAGTATTCCAGTTCGCTATCTAATAATAGATGGCGTTGTACATCTCGAGCGTTTTAGGTGTTACTAGATCCTTCGATATTCGTTCGACTATTCGGCGATAGATGGCGTTACTCTTACCGGCATAACGATATAGAGACGGCCTACTAGTTTTCTTTTTAATAAACAGCTCTTCAAACATAATTGTCAGCTAAAGCAACTCGAGCCGAAGCAATGATTAAATTGTTCAACTCACTCTACAAAACAGTTGATTTGGATTATTCATTTATACTCCCCTCAAAACATGGACCACAATGTCGCAGCACAAACTCACCGAACCCTAATTATCTTGTTTACCGACCGCCAATCAAATTACACGACGTTGCGTCACGCTGATGACGTCAGTCGAACAACTATACACACACACACACAGACGCGCGGGCAGACTTTAGCACTTTGCAGTTAGCACTTTGAAGAAAACTTAACGTTATTTAAGTAATCTCTAAGCCGAACTGACTTGACCACTTAAGTTTATAATGATTACAATGCAACAATCCACATACTTAAAATAGTATGTTCTACGCATTGTAAACGTTAATTACAAAATTCAACACTATAGTTGTGTACGGAGTTAGTATCGCGAGCGGGGATTAGGGACTCGATCAAAAGCTAAGTGTTGTTTCACCGATACGCGGCTAACAGCGCGGGCAGCCACTTCGTCAACGAATCAATGCCTATAACGGGCAGGCTTTACATCAAATCCGAATGTCATATAATTGGCCCAGATTATTCCCAAGCTAGTGGTCCCTGGCGGTCGAAATTCGACTATAATTAATTGAAACTATAAGTTTGTACACTATCATGATTCTATTGTCAAACACATACTTCTATAATCACAGATTTCGCCAAGACTACACTGTAGCCAAATATTAATAAAGACAAACAATATTCAATCTATTCTCAATTTGCCCACAGACTATAAGCAATAAGAAAAGTTTGACAATAAACAAATAGTACGGATGCGTGTGCGTGTCAAATATATGGTAGTGTGTGTTATGTTTTTTTTAATTAATGATTTAATAATTAAAAAAAATAGCATTCTGCACTCCTTCTCTATATTCTCTATAAGTGTCGGAAATTTCATACTCCTCCGACCGCGCAATTTTCGTAAAAATGCGTACAAAGTTTTTGCTTCACGTATTAATATATAGATACATGACCTTCTAGAACTGCATCTCCTGTGTCTTAAATGGAGGAGATAGATGTCGAGCTCTCCCTGGGGAGGAGCACCGCTGCGCTTTCGACAGAATTAACTTCGATGCACCACTTGCAGAACTAATGACGTTTTTAGGTTGGATTCTTTGCCGCGAAGAACTCGTCTCACTGGAGCAGTAAACGTCCACGTCATCGCTAAAGGAAGTGGACTGGGTCGGGTTGCCGGTTGGGGGATGTTGTTAACATAGAGACTGGGACAGGAGCGGTAGGACCACGTGATATCAGATATCGAACGGTTAGGTTAGCACGAGACTGTTCGGCGCGAACGTGTTGCACAGCTTGTAAATCGAACCTTCTACTTATTACTGAGTCCATTATTGTTAAACATTGACGAAGAAATAATAAAAATCTTACGTTACGGACGTTTTTTCTCGGTTAGGGTGCCCCTCCGCATCGTACCATAAGGAACTTCGTTCCAAAAAAAAAGTACGAAAATGTTATTGAATAATATTTTTTCTGTTGGCCTCTGTTTCCGGGTCGCTCATCTCCCTCCCTCTACTACGTGTAAACAAGTGAATATGATGACCCTCCCGCACGCAGGCGCTACCCTCCGCCCGCGAGGATACAGCCACGAAGATAAAACTTACAAACCCACTAGGAGTTTAGTTTTGAACGTTTTGTTTTACGCGATCATCCTTTCGAGTTCAAAAATTAATTACAACTTTAGAGGCTATTTTTAGGTATAAAAATGTCGTTGAAAGCAAATGAAATTTATTCATGAAATCATTCTGAATAATTCTTTAAATGGAATTTTTTTTATTTCTTAGATGGGTGGACGAGCTCACAGCCCACCTGGTGTTAAGTGGTTACTGGAGCCCATAGACATCCACAACGTAAATGCGCCACCCACCTTGAGATACAAGTTCTAAGGTCTCAAGTATAGTTAAATGGAAACTGTTAATAAATATCGACTGGATCGCAGTATCTGAGATGTGACGTCATGTCTTGTGTCTGCTTTTCACTGATCGTATCACTGATATTGGATTGTAAAGAATCCTAGCCTAGAGTCGTTCACTAGTTACATTATAATAATAAGCATTTTTGTGATGACCACGCACCATCAAGTCTGGGATTTTTTTTTCTACCTATGCTGATAGCCTTGTGAGGCTATTTCAGCTTCACCCTAACATGTAGGTGAGCTCACGGGGCTTAAACCGGAAGTGTTGCTAACAACACTGGCTCTAGCAAGAGCAGTGCTTCGCAGAATCTACCACCGGATCGGAAACGCGACCCACTGTGAAGATCCGGCGAGAAACTCAGTGGGCTGTGTCTATGGGTTAATTCGCTCGTCGAGCCCTTCGTCGCAATCGACGGGTTCGACGAGGACGGTGACCGGTGCTTGTGGTACCTAAAAGCACCGTACATGGATCGGGAGGATCCGTATTGACGTGTCTTGGGCGACGTCGACTGTTTACCATTCGGTCTACAGGATTGGGTATGTAGTTTCCAGCGGCCACGACAAGAAGGTTCTCATGTCACGCCGCCTTCTCAAAGTGGCGTACTGATGCCGTCTGTAGATACTTACTTACTGACTGAGTCAAGTTCCAAGTCATCATGGAAATGTTTGTGATGGTCTTTCGTATTTATTTAGTAAAAAAGTTATTTACCTTTTTTAATTTAAAGTCTACTGCGGCTCACATTTGTATTTCTTGTTTATTATTCTCTGATTGTGTGATTCTCTTCGTTAGTTTATTTAACTTTTAGCTTTGGAATAAGCTCTCCTCCACGGTGTTTTCCGAGCGCTATGATATTATTATGTCCTTCTTCAAACGAGGCTTGTGGAGAGTACTAGAGAGTAGGCAGCGGCTTGACTCTGCCCTTGACATTGCTGACCATGAGCGACGGTAACGGTATGATTGTCTGCCTACGAAGGCAATAAAAAATAAAAAAAATACTTCCGAAATTCTTATGCGTGATAGTAGAACCTGGTATGAATCAAACGCACAAAACAAACACGTACCCAACACAAGAATGTTTTTCTTATTGTCAACAACAGCATCTGCCAAATGAGATTCCGTCCTGAGGACACGACAGGAAATAGCCTGAATACAATAACGCGACCGAATGCGGAATGACCTCAAACGGCTGGGTCGGCTACTAGTCGGATACCTATCCTAATCCGGCGTCTTACATGCCATCTTCCACACACTTGGGAACCGAGGGATAATATATTCTCCGATTAAGTTGTGTTCTCGGTTTTTGAAGAGACATGCTACTTATTGATTTCCAAGAATATTCCTTTTTGCACGTTCTTGATTATTTTTCCGTTGTGCAAAAATAAGATTTATTATTTTGGGCGTTACGCTTAATTTCGCTCTATCTTATCTATATTGTCCTTCACATTGGTATCGGCATGTAATCCACAATACAAGTCAGTTTTTTCGGTTTATTGTTACTTGTTATTAAACTAATACAGATATAAAAAATCAATCATAATAATAGTTTTTGCGACAAACAGTCACATTGTTAAGCGATCGGCTATGTACCGGACGAACCCTCGTGGGGGACCACCCCGGGGGGATCACTGCGGGAGCCACCGTGGCCGGCACTCTTGGCATAATTTTAGTGCTAATAGATTTGTTTTTTGATTTCTTTGTTAATTTTGCCCATAAGTAAATGTAAAGTTCGTAATTGGGAAATCTTAGACCAAATTGTGAAGTGTTACGGTATTATGTTTCATTATTTTATTTCACCATTTCCATTTCATTATGCCCTTACATTGCGATAAAAGTACAGATGTAACCCCGACATCTCTGGATCTGTCCAGTCGGATAACATCGACATTTATAGATATTCAAGTCGCGTCGATCCCGCTCGACGTGTGACACCGACAGTAGCCACCCTGTGGCCGCTGTAACCCAATATCCTTCGAAATAAATATAAAATATATCCTTCAAGCGTAAGGTATAATTTTTAAGGAAATCTTTCACTGCAATGATATATATTCAAATCTATTTGATGCAGTGAAAGAAATGTCAAATTAAAACTAAGGTTTTTGTTCGATGGAATCTACCATATTTAGAAATAGGTACATAGGCTGAATATATTACTATATATCAGGCATAACGAGACATAAAGAACTAGTTTGTAAAATATTATCTATAAATCAAAGTAAAATGAGAAGAAATCGTATTTGTAGCGAACCCAGAGAAACATCCACAAATCACAGTTACCTCTCGAGAAAAATATTCGGTAAATACTGTTTGCGGGAGAAGCAATAAATATTAGTTTGTATGTCCTTGAACAACGTAACTTTGAACATACACTTAGTTAGATCTTAAGCTTAGAAACGATGTACATATACCGAAACGTCACAGCCTAATCCGAAGCTGCTCAGTTCGCAAGGGAACCCCCGCGACACATAACACATCACTGAAGATTCCCACAGTGCCGATCAATATTGAAAAAATAAATAATAGCTTAAAAAAACTAACAAAACACGCTTTTATAGAGAATCTAACTAAAAAATAGAATATAAATTTGTAAAAAATAGTATTAAAGTATTAGTATTAAAAATAGTGTAAGAAAAAATCATTTTATTGTAAAAAAAGCGGGGGTTGCTTTTCGGGATATTATCAAAATAACCCTTCTACGTTCATGAAATATTTATAACTGCTGATACCATGAATTTGCAATTTATTTTCAATTTTTTAGTTAGATTTTCTATAAAAGCGTATTTTGTTAGTTTTTATAAACTAGTTATTAATATTTTTCATTTATTAGTTGAATTTCAATTTTTTAATCATTTTTTTCTTGTTTTATTTTTTATATTGAATTGTCATCGAACCTTATTAAGTATACCAAATTTCGAGTTAATCCGACGTTTTGAAGGGGGTCAAAATCATGTTCAAAGATTCCGTTACATACTAACATACATACGTCTGAAGCAAATAAAAGCGTATTAAAAATAGCACAGATATCACAACTACGCATTATTTCAAACAAAAAATCATCTTATTCACAGTTTTATTAAAACGCAGACAATGGCTGAAACTATTCACTGAGATAAACCGACGAGTGAGCAAGCAGAGCAAATTCAGTGGACGTCCACGTGACGGCGACCCTCGTAACTCGGGGTTTTGTGAAGAAGCCGCCGACTGACGTGGAGTTGTCAAAGATTAATCTAGAAAAGTTTTGTTATTTTTTTGATTTGTTTTCTAAACTATTGCATAGCTTTTATTGCGGGTCTTGAGCGCGGCGACCGAATCATGAAATTCCGTAACGAAAAAACCTAACACCCCTCACTCCGCTTACCATGTAGCTCACGTTCAACACATTCACACGTTGCGCTTGTGTAGTGTTTGTGAATAAGCGCGTAGCGTGACGTCACACTACATGCGCATCATGAAAAGTCTGCCCATCTCTCTCTCACGCGGTCTAGCTTATGAGTATGAAGGGGATAGTTAAGTTTTGCTTTTATTAATATTTAATATAGCGTGGTCTTGTTTTGCGTGGATGCAACATAATCTCTGCGTGTCACTGAGCAGTCAATTGTGGGAATGGCGCTAGTCAGCAACTTGGCTGTTTCCCTGTTAATTTTGATGTCCATGAGTGACAGTGACCACTCAATATCAAGTGCTATGTACATATGCTTGCAACAAGCGATGCCAATAGCAATTGTGCAATCTTACACATTTTGTCGGTTGGATTTTGATACATAAAGTTATTTATTTATTTTCGTTTTAATTGAATTGGGTATTTTCTTAAAATGTATGGGTAGTTTAAAAAAACATGCGTGGCACTCGGGGACTGCCGCGGTAAAGCTATTGCACAGCATTTTTTATCAACTGATGAAATTATATTTTAATTAGACAATAATAATTCAATACTAAAACAATAAAAAATAAGACCACGCTATATTTATAAACATTAACAAAAGCAAAACATTAACTGCCCCCTTCACACTCATAAGCTAGACCGCGCGAGAAAGAGATGGGCAGACTTTTCATGATACGCATGCAGTGCGACGTCACGCCGCGCGCTTATTCACAAACATTACACAAGCGCAACGTGTGAATATTGAACGCGAGCTATACGGTAGGTGGAGTGGGGGTGTTAGGTTTTATTTTCGTTACGGAATTTCTTGATTCGGTCGCCGCGCTCAAAGCCCGCTATAGAGGCTATGCAATAGCTTAAAAACAAACCTTCGACATAGTCGCATCGCTTGATATCAGGACACCAGGTTTCTTATCCATTAGGCCACGACGACTTTGAGAAGGAGGAGTTTGGTGTCCATTTTATGGAGAACGGAACGCAGCCGTTTTTGCGACAACGAAAACTAATCTTCGAAACGAATCTCCCTACACAGTACCCAGTAAGTAGCCAATCCCTCATTGCTGATCGTCCATCGAGCTGACTCAAAAGTTTGCAACACAGATTCGAAGATAGATTTGTGTAACTACGACTATAATGAAACGGTTTAACAATGCGCGGATGCTTCTTTGACCGTTTACTGTTTGTATTACGGCTACGGATTTAAATCTGATAATACTACGCTGCGACTGTTGAGGACAACGACAAATCTTAATAGACATGGAATTTTCGACTTGGTTCTTTTAAACATTAAGCACATATTTTCATAACACAAATTGACTTCTGGTTTGTTAGGCGAAGACAACTTCGAATAAGAATATGATGGTATGGTCGCAGAATGTGCTCACAGTCCTAAATCGGTCCATATGGATGACGCCACTTGCCACTCCCTCTATGTTCGTATATTCTATGTAAGATGACTGGCACATCGCAGAGATACGAGTAGCACAATCCCTGGCGCGGCGTGACGCTTCACTCTCGAATACGGAGATAACAACCGACCTCCCTTCTCGTGCGGTGCCTTTATGATTATTTACTTTTTGGATTTTCCTATTACATTTTCATTGCATTATATCAGTGGAGAAGCTCACTGACCCGGTGTTAGTTTCATTTGTGATAATACTGACATACTGTCCTGTCGGCTGATGCCTCCACTGCTCTCGTATTGGTCTAGACGGTCATTCTATTTGTTTTCCGGATATCACATGAAATGAGATGCAAGCCCACTTGTGTGATTCATCACTACATAGTATAAAACAAAGTCGCTTTCCTGTCCCTATATCCCTATGTATGCTTAAATCTTTAAAACTACGCAACGGATTTTGATGCGGTTTTTTTTTAATAGATAGAGTGATTGAAGAGGAACGTTTATATGTATAATAACATCCATTAAATAGTGGAGAAATCAATAATAAATTACAGTTTCCGAAGCGAAGCGAGGGCGGGTCGCTAGTAATCTCATAAAGGCCTTTGTCGCATTTATATAGCGTGGACTACGTAGTTAGGCAGAGTACAAAAACAAAAGGGGCAGTTCGTGTAATAACAAAAAACAATTAAAACTCTCGGAAAATAACATCTGGGAAGCGCTCCGAACTAATGATGTGGGTTAAGCTGACAGTGTAGTTACCCGGTTGGCAGATACCTCGTTACCGCCAACAGAATGTACACTAAGTAATTCCCTCTAATGGATACAGTTACACGCGCTCCACTGCACCACCCGCATTCGTGCCTCAAACGACTCTTTTGTGGTGTCGAATTATAGAGTAAAACCTGATAAACTAAGCTTCAACTACACCTTAATAAGTTCGGTGCGGTTTACTCGATCTCGATTTACTCTCGATGGGTGGACGAGCTTACAGCCCACCTGATGTTAAGTGGTTGCTGGAGCCCATAGCCATCTACGACGTAAATGCGCGACCCACCTTGAGATATAAGTTCTAAGATCTCAGTATAGTTACAACCTTCAAACCGAAACGCATTACTACTTTACGGCAGATATAGGCAGGGTGTTGGTACCTACCCACGCGGACCCACAATAGGTCCTAAAATTACCGTGTTACATTAATATGTTGATCTCTCACCCTCTATCAATAAGATTTTCTGAGTACACAGTGAAAAAAACTCTGGCAACTAAATAATATTAGATCTATGCATCTTCATAGTGAAAATTGCATCGTAGACGTTTTGAAGGCTCGTAGCCCCGTAAGCCCGTAGCTTCGTAGCGCTGACGTAGAGCAAATAAAACGATTTTTAAATCGTTATCGTTTTAAATACTAGCGAAGCAATATTTGAAAATATATTGTTAACTTTCTAAATGGCTACTCTCAGGACGGTGGTACCTACCCGCGCGGACTGACAAGAGGTCCTACCAACAGTTTTCTATATAAGCTATCTATACAAGATATCTATAAGATATCTATTCGAGAAGCGGTCGCAACGCAAAGCAAAAAGAAACGACTTGACCCAGTTTATAATTTCAAGAAAGGTTAGGTTGATACTTGGAAGAAGATATCAAATGATTCAGACACTTGTAACTTGAGTTTTAAATATTTTTAACTTTTCGAATAGTTTTTCTTGTTCCATTTTTCTAGAAAGTTTCATCAAACCATTAGATAACGATTTTCATTAGAGCACCGCGGACATTAGTGGGAAGCGTGTTAGTACAAACGTCGGGGCAATAAGGGGTGGTGGAGGGCTGTGGGGGTGAGACGCAGGTGTTACTGTAACTTCCCCTTCAGACCATTTGTTTTGCCGCGCAATCGACTCGCGACTGTGATGAGAACTCTTGGTAAGGCTGGTTGGTTTGACACTGTTTTGATGTCATTAGTTTCGCATATTAGCAGCTGGGACTGTGATAACTCTGATGTCCCGCAATATAATAATAGTGCGCGGATATTTACTAGCTTCTGACATTGAAATACTCTGACAGATTGTGTGAGACAATTATCATTGTCTCTTTTTCACTCTGGCACCAACGGAACAAAGTTTATTTCAGCTCTAACACTAGGAGCCAGCATAGGGACCTCGGTAACCATACTCGTCTAACTCGGCAATCTGTTCGTCGTGCAGCTTAACCCATGCATCAGTACGCCGAATTTCTCACCGGATCTTCTCACCGGGCTGCGATTCCGATGCGGTAGTAGATTCATCTGCGAAGCAGCTGCTCTCGAGTTGTTAGGTCTCCCCTCCTGGCTGAGCCTTTGCTCGTCCACCTGTCCTCGTGAAACTGGAAAAGCCTCAGGGCCACCAGTAATCCTTCAATTATAAAAAGGATTGTGTGGTTTTATGAAACCACGGTAAAAGTGAAACTTTTTTTCACATTATAGACATTTAACTCTGATAAACAACATTTACACTGACAAAAACAAAAAAAATAGCATGCAGCACTGGAACAAATGAATAATAATCTATATACTACACGGTCAGCTGCTGCGAACTATAGGCGCCGCCATATTGGCCTTGGCTGCTCTGACGAGTGCCTTTCACTTTATCCCTACTCCGCGGCCGACCGTCACGCGACATGCAACACACCGACGAAAAAGTTTCAGACGATGTAATAAAAGTTTCACAAAACAGAGTTAATTCCCAGACACAAAATTAGAGTTTATTCCCAGAAACTGGAATGACCGCCTCTTATTCACAGTGCGCTAGCAGAGATTATTTCTGGCTTATAATCCAAGATCTAAGCGAAAATTGAGAAAAGTTCTTAACGGTCGACAGTAGCTATCTTAATTGACACGTAGGTGATAAATCAGTAAAGTATTTATAATATTAGCTTTCAGACGTAAGCTTATAAAATCAGTATCGGCTGATAATTACATATTATTTTTGAGTAACTAAAGCAGAGGACAGCACTAATTCGAGGTAGGGGTCAAATATCCAGTGATTCATTAGACGACTGATGGACGTATCGGAGGCGGCTTGTCGCGAATGTTGCTTGCGGACACACATTGTGCACACGGGGGACGCACTTAGTGCACTGGTATGTTAAACTTGTGTAGAGCGTGGACTGTACTTTGTACAGGTCGCTTCAATAATTAGATATATTCAGAGAGAAGATTATTTTTTTAAGCTATTGCATAGCTTCTATCGCGGGCCTTGAGCGCGGCGACTGAATCAAGAAATTCCGTAACGAAAATAACCTGATACCCCCACTACGCCTACTATGTAGCTCGCGTTCAACACATTCACACGTTGCGCTGGTGTAGTGTTTGTGAATAAGCACGTGGCGTGACGTCGCACTGCATGAGCATCATGAAAAGTCTGCCCATCTCTCTCTCAGGCGGTCTCACGGTACTCGTCTTTCTCTGTCTAGAATCATCAGTCAAATCAACATGTGTCATCATCCTCATCATCATCATCAACATGTGTCAACATCCGTATGTGCTAACTAAGACCTACAACTTCCACCTGAGTTCGTTCCTCTGCTCTTCATTGTCCTCACCGCTTCACGTCACACGTAACAAACAACAAGTTCAATTAAAATCCAGGTCGTCCCTCGCTTAAGAATTGAACAATATTTTCAATAATTCGGTCTCGGCTCTCTCGTTACGTTTGTTTAATGCGTTTCAACTCTCGGTGCTCATTGATACAGAGAACATTCGGTCTAGAGTTATTACAAGCGCCTCTCTGTGTAGCTTTTTTCCTTTGCACCGAGCGACACCATCTCAAGTTCAGTTCAAGATTAGGATTAGGAGTGCTTATATTGTATTTATTTATTTATATATATATATATATAAATTAATTGCTGTTCGTTAGTCTCGCTAAAACTCAAGAACGGCTGGACCGATTTGGCTAATTTTGGTCTTGAATCATTTGTGGAAGTCCAAGGTTTAAAAGGTTATTTAAAAGGTAGATAAATAAGAAAATGCTCGGAATTAAATAAAAAAATAACAATTTTGTTTTACCTTTGATGTGTCCCCCGTCGGACGGATTTCTTTTGTTTGTTTTAAGTTTATTTTATACAAAAGTGTAGGTCTTTTATTTATCGATTGATGCACTACGAAGTCTGCCGGGTCAGCTAGTTTATTTAATATTTTTTGCACACACAGCTGTTAGAAGAAACACGACAGTAAGGATACAGAGTACAAAGGCACTACTTATTTCATATTGAAATCTCTTCCAGTAGGCCCGCAAAAGGAAAGAAGAATTAGGAACATAAACCTAGTGCATACAGTAAACGTTACATTTAATAATATATACATATTACAAGATACAAAACAATATATAAACATACACACACACACACTATATATATACACATACATATACTTAATTAATATTATATTTTATATTAACTACTAAAAACAGTTCACGCTAACTAGTAGAACCCAATGAATACTGTGATACTGCCGACTTAGGTTTTCTTAAAAATTCCCAGTAGTTTCATAGGGCTGAACTACTTGAGTATTAAAGGTTATAATATTATCTCATCCACAGTAGTCAGTAAAGTGAGCGGTGAGACCTTCATCGTTGGCTGCGACTGTTCCTTGATAGATGGTTCTGTTGACATCTACTACTCAGACCTTGACGGTAAGGATGTAACTTAGTGACGCAAGATAGCGGCAGCGGATTTTTGAGAAATTGGTCATTATTATATTTCACTCTGTCCCCTGCCTGTCATTGAGAGCTCAGTCTCACGTCTCAAAGTTGACAGCGTGGTACCATTTGTGCTGTAGTGTACAGGGGCCTCAATAAACGCTTAAAGCGGATGAACGGTGAGCTTGTTTGCTTTTCTCAACTAATAAAATATAATTTTTGAGCCTACTACTTTTAAGGTGTTACTTGGAAAATATGGATGACTTGGAAAATACAATTATTACTATATATGTAACTTTAAGAGGTGACTTAAGTAATCCGAACCACACCTTTGCTCCCGGCACAAGAAATCTTGCACCTCTCGGAGTTCACAAATGACGAGCTCTAACAAGGACACAGTTAGAAATGGTCTATAATAAAAATTTGCACCATATTTTTTAAAGGAACACCAATTTTTTTTTTTTTTTTTGCTAACAATCACGCCACGTTAACGTTCGTAAAGAACTTGTCTTACAGGTACCAGATAACGGAAATGAATGTAAGATTTTTATTATACACATACATATAATTAAAATACATCCATAACCCTGGAAAAGACATTTATATTTATCATACAGATATCTTCCCTTGGTGGGATTCGAACCCGCGACCCCCTTATGTAGTGACCATGTGACTTACCACTACACCAGACGGCCGTTAAATTGATTGACTGATTGATTAATTGATTGACAGTCTACGATAGAGAAGTTGGTTTGTAACGACCGTAATCGCTTATCGCTCCGCCTGTCACGATACCCGCAGCGCACGCATTCGGAGACACTTCCATTGTACAATAATACCTCGTTCATTACGATTCTCACTTCATCTTTCATAACTTTTTTTTTTCTCTCTTACACAATTTCTCTCACAATTTAATTTGGCTCAATTCATTTCAACGTAATTCGGTTTTCCGCTTTTTAGTATTTTTTCCGCGTCGTCGTGTCCTCGTCCTGGACGGACGCCAGAATATGGAAAATATATTTTATTTTTTTATTTTTAACCTAAACGTTAATTTGGTAGTAATGGTAGTATGGGAACAAACATAGTCGTATATTATTATGATTAATGTCTACTACATACTATTATGTATTATTTAATCTCCGTTACGAGAAGAGATGCAGAAGGAATTCTGTGTGATTCAAATGTGATGACCCGCTCGGTGGAAGACCTTGCCTTTGTCATTGAGCCTTTCAAAGTAAATATTATAGATAGATCCGCGATTAGAGGTAAAGCGTAAAGAGGCGTATTTTGGAACGAAGTTCCTTATGAGACGATGCAGAGGGGTACCCTAACCGGGAAAAAATGTCCGTAACGTAAGATTTTTATTAGTAATGTACACAGTGTACGACTTAACTTTGTAATAACGTACAAAAAATAACATATTTTTTTATCATTCATTGACCACGATCTCAGAGCGTTCGTTTGCGCAATACACTAACTCTTATGCAAACAACCGTGAATGAAGTGTACCACAATAAGTTCGCGCGTTACCGAATGACCGTGGGCTGTTGCGAAACCTCCAGTTTTAGTTTCTTTATACCTCGAATAGAACTTAAAATTAATATTTTTATAATAAGGAACTTCGTTCCTATCCAGTGTCCCACGACACCACACATCTTTTTTTTAAACTCCTTATCAGCTTAAAAACTACTGTGTGACTGATTCGCCATGACAATTATCATAATAAAGTTACTATTCGCAGTGAGCTCAAAATAACCTAACGCCCTAAAACACCATCGAAGGAGATGCGAGGACCGCTCCTTGGATATGTCCCGGCCCGGCCAGCGCACACGGTTGTTAAGCTCTTCATCCATTATCTGGCATAACAAACAAACATCCTTGTGCACTAAGCGTGAAGGCACCGTAAAGTAGCGCCCAGAGCCATAAAGAGATAATCACTTCATTTGGTTAGCGCAAACCTTGTAGTAATGTGCGGTCGATCCTCGGGGAAATATGCGCAGACAGAGGAAAAACCTTGCCCTACACTAAGGGATACAGAGATTTATAAGTTTCTTTTGAACGAGCAGAAGAACTAACAATGTGGCGTCGATAATTGCTTACGTCTCAAGATTTAGATTCATTTTATGTAATAGCATTTTCATTTTCGTTATCTCATTGGCATTTGAAAATAAACTGAAAATTTTCGAAATAGTATGTTGATCACACTAAAACTCCCCAATAGCTACTAATAAAAATATTGCCTGTTAACATTTAACATAAGAAGCGTATTTCAAAATCGGAACTAGTAACGCGCCACCTGTATGATGGCATTATTTATCATTTTGAGATTTAATTTTTCGGGATCGTGACCCACTGAGAAGATTCGGTGAGAAACTCAGCGGGCGAAGGGTTAGGTTAAGTTGTACGTCGAACTCTTTGCCGAGTTCGACGAGTACTGTTGCTGTATGGTCGGTAATTACTACTCAATACCGCGGTATATTTATTTATTTATTTATTTACTATAAGGAGAACCAACAGCCAACTAACAAAATATAATAATATAACAAATAATAGAAACAGAAAGCCAATTAAAGGTCCTCACCAATAAAAACAAATTAAAACACTAGAGAAACAAAAACATAGAAACAAAGAAATTAAAAACAATCAGCAAGCAAGAAACAACATAAGCAAAGGAGGAATACAGCAGAATACACTTATATATAAATGTCACAAATTAATAAAAATCAGTGTGCTACACATCACCGCACCCCCTATCTCGTCATCACCCAGGAAAAATCGGGCACTAAGACGACGTCTCTCCCTTGTGATAGAGAAATAAAATGGGTCAATATCTAACAACCTATGATTATGTTACTGGCGTACAGACCGCCATTGCAGTGCGAACTCTGTACTACAAGTATAGAGGTGGGCGTCGGCAGCTTTACATTGTAGTTGATTTGTCTCGAGTAACTAACCGCGCTCACCTGCGTGGGGTGTACACGCTGTTGTCAGCTTTATTCATTTATTGAAGTCAGAAGTAACTGAACAATACACGTGCTAACAAAGTTATAGTTGATACTCGTAGTTACCGTCAGAGTAACTCTCCCGCTATCGATTTAAAAAAAAAGGTGTGTGGTGTCGTGGGACACCGAATAGGACACGAAGTTCCTTATTATAAAAATATTAATTTTAAGTTCTATTCGAGTTTTAAAGAAAATAAAACTGGAGTTTTCGCAACAACCCACGGTAATTCGGTAGCGTGCGAACTTCATTCACGCTTGTTTGCATAAGAGTTAGTGTATTGCGCAAACGAACGCTCTGAGAACGTGGTCAATTAATGATAAAAAAATATTTTATTTTTTGTACGTTATTAGAAAGTTAGGTCGTACACTGTGTGCATTACTAATAAAAATCTTACGTTACGGACGCTTTCTCCCGGTTAGGGTACCCCTCCGCACGAGGAACATCGTTCAAAAACCCAAAGCTTTAAAAAAAATTTAAAATATAATATGAAGTTCTTTTACCTTTTTGCTACCACTTCTGTACTTTCCAGTATTTAATTACGAAGCTTATCATGGCGGTACATTGTTCACTAGGGGTGGTACCGGACGACGAATTATCCGGGAACGACCGGGAATTAAACGTCATTGTTTAAGTTTCTATAAAACGTCACCGAGGTCGGGTAAAGGTGCGATTTCATTAATTTTTTTAATAAACTAATCTTTGTATTGACTCTAATACTTTTGAATACTTGAAATTCTATAGACATTTTGACACTATGAATGCCGTTACCTTATTTGAGTCGCGAGGAATTTTACTAAAAACCCGCAACCGAAGCCCAAGCTTCAGATCATCGACTGGGCAGAACATGGAAAAGACAACAAAGTCTAAAAGACGAAGGCCCTTCTTTTTTATGTTTCGCCACGTCTGTGTATACCACCCGAGTATACCCCACTGGATTATTATTTTTTTTGGTTAGGAGGAAATCACTGGACTCCCACCCTCCACTGGGAATGGCGGGCGAAGCATGTCGAAGTCGAACCGATTAAAACCTCCAGTCGGTCAACAACCAACGTCCAAACCTCGTATGAGAGAGAACTCATGAAACGGCAAAGGGGGGAAAGTGAAGCGTTTAGTGCGGAGCACAACTCTCTAATCACCCTCCCCCTCGGGACGCCGGACGGGTGGTCGTCGGAACCCCACTGGATAAGATCCCACGCGGACGAAAAACGCAGCCATCTGCCCGAGCCCATCGCTGTTCTGGAAGAGAGCTGTGCGCAATTCGCGGACGCAACATTACGTTTCCTGTCGCTCCTTACAAGGCGACAAACCTATCGATGCACGCCACTACACTTCACTAACTAATTCCATGATGAGGGTAGACTGTAATAATATTATATTATGTAGTCGTGACTTTTTGGCGGGAGCGCGAGGACTGAAGTTGTGTGATTTATTTTATTTTGTCTATTTAGTGTTTCTTCAGGTTTAAAATGTGTCATAACGGTGGTTTATTAACTGTTTAATATCTGTGAAAGTGCACAAATGTGGGAAAATGAAACAAAGCCGCTGGACGTAACTTCTCGGGATCCTCCAAAAAGTCAACTGAAAAAATCTCAGTAAATAACCACTACTTTACTGAGATTATATTTCATCCCATATCATCACATTTCATTTCATTTTATCATTTTTCATAAAAATAAGAATATAAATTAAAATAAGACGTGACTTAAAGGTCTTAGTTACCGGGTCATAAAATCCCTTAAAAAAATTATGTAGTCGTGGCCATTTTTATATTAGGAAGCTACCGTGCTATTCAGAGTGAGTGCAGTGAAGAGAATTATCATTCCGATGAAACCAAAACTTTCACATATTTCCAGAAGAGCGGTTTTACTTTGCATCTACGGACGGCTACGGCTCCGACAACTGCCCAAAACCAGGTTAAATTAACTCTCTGTCTCGTTACGTCAAAGGCGTAGTACCACAAAGCTTCTACAAAACTAAACTGTCCGTTAGTGAAACCCCGCCTTAATGGACGAGCACTAAACATGTTATTTGTTGTGTAAGTGAGTTTGTCCGCGCTCCGGCCCGGATTAACACTATTACTTACAGCGGGGAGGCGCCGGCTGTTTGTGCCGCTTCTCGATTCCGCGCTGAACCATTCACAAGGGCCGCTTCGCTGCAATCTCTTATTGACAAGAAAGCAAAACGTACATTTCAATTTATATCGATCGCATTTTATTGATGGTCTCGCTGACCACGCAAAAGTATTTTTAGACTATTGATTTACAACTTCTCAAACTTTTTCGTCTGTATGTTGCATGTCGCGTGACGGTCGCCCGCGGAGTAGGGATAAAGCGAAAGGCGCTCGTCAGAGCAGCCGAGGCCAATATGGCGGCGCCTATAGTTCGCAGCAGCTGACCGTGTAGTGTATAGACTATTACTCATTTGTGCCAGTGCTCCACGCTATTTTGTTTTTGCTTTTGTCAGAGTTAAATGCCTATAATGTGAAAAAAAGTCTCACTTTTACCGTGGTGTCATAAAACCACACAATCCTTTTTTTTCCTTTTTTTGCCTTCTCCAGACTGATACTGGCGGAAAATAGGTCTTCTTAAGAAAGATCCAAAATTAATATGGATATGGTCCGTAACAATACGAAAAAAATCCTACTCAATCGGTTAATAGATTTGTTTCGATTCGATTTGCATTAGAACACGAAAAAAAGCAATAAATAATCACTAAATACAAAAATATTCACTTCTACTACATTATATTTCGTTAACAACCACTACCCCGACAAATACTTCCAAATGGGACTGCAATATTCCAACTTCACTATCAACATTGCAAATCCGTGTTTAGGTATTACAATCCTGTTCAATGATGTTGGACTCTGAGTGCACTAGTTTTAAAGCACTAAACGATCGTTTGCAGCCAGCCGGATTATTCCCGTGCACGGAGGGGATTTTGATATACGAACAGTTTACCTTTTGAACGAATACCAGTGAATTTCATAGCTCCGAATGGTATTGCTTTCTGACAGACTACTGCAACATTGAAGCTTGCGATTTTAGCAAACTATGTTTATATGTGTGTATTTTAAGTATCTTTTATACATAAATTGCTTATTCTTATTTATGTGTAAAGAAACAAACATTTTAATAATTATTATTTTATTACATTGTATATTAATTGTATGTACATTTACGGATATATGTATGTATGTGTGTATGTAAGTATATTTAGATATTTAAAGAAACAAATAGTGCGATACATTAAATAACACCGGCCGACATCATTTTCCTTGTTCAAGTTCTGATTATTTTTTTCCACTAATTTGGTAGTGCTGATCACGAAATTATACCTCATTTTATCGTATCACATCAGGTTTTTATTAGGATCATCAGGATCTTATTGAAAAGTTAGGAGCAAAATATAATTCTGGAGATTGGAGACTTCTTATAGATTCTTCGAAGCGGAGTCTAAAAGGTGTTCTTTTACGCAACACTAATCAGTATGCTTCTGTTCCAGTCGCTCATTCTGTTCATTTGAAAGAGACTCATGAAAATTTAGAAACATTGTTAGATAAAATTGGATATGAAAAACACGGTTGGCAGCTTTGTGGATATCTAAAAATTATAACCATAATATTAGGCCAGCAGTCAGGATATACAAAATTTCCCTGCTTCTTGTGCGAGTGGGACAGTAGAGCACGAGACAAGCACTACGTACAAAAACAATGGAATCCTCGTAAAAATCTCAAAGTAGGAGGAAAAAACGTTATACGAAAAAATTTAATTAGTCCTGAAAAAATTTTACTACCTCCTTTTCATATCAAACTCGGTATGATGAAACAGTTCGTTAAAGCATTGGATAAAAATAATGCTAGTTTTGAATACCTGTGTAAAAAAATTCCAAGATTATCTGATGCAAAAATTAAAGAAGGGGTGTTCGATGGACCGACCGCAAATCAGATCTTTGATGGTTGATGAAAAATTTGATGCCACAATGAATAACACTGAGATGCTTGGCCGGCGTTCAAAGATGTTGTCAACAATTTTCTAGGAAATAATAAACATCCCGACTATAAAAATAAGGTTGCAAACTTATTGGATAAGTATCAAAAATTGGGGTGTGATATGGGCATAAAACTCCACTTTCTACATTCACATGTGGACTTTTTTCCTGATAATATTGGTGATTACAGTGAAGAGCAGGGAGAAAGGTTTCATCAGGACATAAAAACTATGGAGACAAGGTACCAAGGTCGATGGAATGTGAATATGATGGCTGATTACTGCTGGTCACTGACACGTGATATTACTGAAGATACTCACAAAAAAACTACACCCAGACATAATTTTGTCGCGAAACGTAAAAGATGTCACTCTAAATAGTCCTGTAGCATTGTTTAGACTCAATGTTTTCTTTGTAAATGTTCAAATATATGTTTTTGTAATATGATTATTGATTTTTTCTTTAAATTTTGAAAAAAAATGCTTTTTCCTTCTTTTAAAAAAATCTGATGTGATAGGGAAAATATGTAGGTGTTTTTGTGTTTAAAATAGTATAAATTGGTGATATTTGTGGCTCAAATACAAACAACTTTCAAAAAATTTTCATTTGTCGGCCGGTGTAACTAATGACTAATGTATCGATCGCACTGTTTGTTTCTTTTTTGGTGTACAATAAAGAATACTCTCTCTCTCTCCCTCTCTCTCCCTCTCTCTTTCTCTCTCTCTCTTTGTTGATACATCAATCAGGTACCTTACAGCTTCTACGAGCTCTGATTTCCCTGCATGTACACAACATGCAGCCTGAAACTATAATCATATTACGTAAGAGCATCTGACTACGTCTCTTATACTTTTGCATATTTATTAATACGATGCGTCTTTACAGTTTGACTCAAATAGAACAAAATTACTTTGAATTTACAATATCGAATACTCACATAATCTGTAAAATATCGCAAATATTTCGTAGCAATGGCGCTACGAGGTCGTTCGTAGCACAGGTCTACGGCGTGCCTCATTACGTAGCGCTCTCAAACGCTACGTACGTAGAATTAATTATGAGTTAGTGATGTTAGTTTAGTAATTAATTATGTATAGCTAACGAGGTGGTCGTGTGTTCGGTGGCGTGTTGGTATGTTGACTGTCAGCTTGTAATGCGCGTACTGACACACGCGACACAGCTGTGCGCTGATTCACATTGAAACCGTTTGTTTAGTTGAGTGTTAACATCGCCTGTACTTAAAACGCCAGTAGTTAGCTATTGTATTATGTTTTTATATATTTTTTTTAATTCCTTAGTCTCGTTGTTACCTCTCCTACTGGACGCGATGGACACAGTATCACAACTAGTACATATTATAAAGCCACATTCGATTCTGTAGCATTCCCCACTTCGACAAAGCGGTACGACACGAGAACCCTCTTATCGTGGCCGCCGGTAACTACATTCCCGTTCTTGCGAACAGAATGGAAAGCAGTCGACGTCGCTCCAAACACGTCATTTCGGATCCTCCGTTCCAGTAACGGTGCTTTTAGGTACCTAAGCACCGGTCATCATTCTCGTCGAACCCATCGCTTGCGACGAAGAGCTCGACGAGTAAATTAACCCATAGACACAGCCCACTGGGTTTCTCGCGGGATCTTCTCAGTGGGTCGCGTTTCCGATCCGGTGGTAGATTCTGCGAAGCACGGCTCTTGCTAGGGTTCGTGTTAGCAACGTCATCAGGTTTGAGCCCCGTGAGCTCACCTACTAGTTAAGGCGACGCTGATATAGCCTCTCAAGGATATCAGCTAAGGTAGGAAAAAAAAGCATTCAGAAACTATTAGACTATTGATCTGTCAACATATCAAGTAACAGTCCAACTGTTGTTAAGTACTCACAGAAGCCCGTAGATACCAACAATATAAATGCTGTCACCCACCTTGATACATGAGTTATAAGATCTCAGTTTTTACAGTACAACGGCTATCCTACCCTTCAAACCTAAACGTAATTTTGCTTCATGGCGGATTTAGGCAGGGTGGTGGTACCTACCCGTCCGGTTTCGTAAACATAGCCTGCCACCTGTAATTGTGCTAATTATAGCCGACTGCCAAAGGTAGTCCAATTACATAGTTTTACATACTTATTGTATAATGATTGGTTAGATAAACAAGTATCGACCGTTTTGTATATTTGAGTTATATACAATCATATTAAGAGGGCTTACCAGTCACAACCGTTTGACGACCGGAGCCGCTCCAGTCAATTTACCGAATGACGCGTCCGTAATTATCCGTATCTTAGTTCAGATAAAAGAATAAAAAGCTATTTGCCGGGACCACGCTATTACATCCAACAGATAATGATCAGCTAAGGCGGTAGGTAACTTTTACAGCTGACTAAGAAGGGTTGATGAAGGTGTAAAATAATCTCTGATTCCTTATCTATGTGATTCTTATAATTACGCTTTCAGGAAAAGTTAGATGGGGACTAGAGGAGATAAAATTTACCAAATGGTAAAAATTCAATGATTCCAATGGATATTTGGAAGTTTTGCTTCAAAACCTGCACCTGTGTTTCGGTTTGAAGGGTGGGGCAGCCGTTGTAACTATACTTGAGATCTTAGAACTTATATCTCAAGATGGGTGGCGCATTTACGTTGTGGATGTCTATGGGTTCCAGTAACCACTTAACACCAGGTGGGCTGTCAGCTCGTCCACCCATTAAAGCAATAAAAAAATTCTCATAATCCTTCGCGATGTTATTCCGTCGTAAAAGTCATTCTACACTTTTCGATTCTTATCCAGACTCAAATATCAATTAACGTTTCCCTCTTCAAATAAAGAATATCACATATACCGACTTTTTTTAGCCTGTATGTGTATGTAATGAATTGTACTTGCAAATTTTAAAACACTACACAAGTCACCGTAGCAAGTCAACATAAGATTTTTCTCTCACCCGCTACCGAACAATTTTGTGAGTGCTTTTCCATTTCAGAAGAATACGCTTGCTTCTACACATTACAATGGGGAATGCCTCCGACAGAACCGCACCATTGTGCACCACGCATTGTGCACTAATGTACTGGTCGAAGGCTGAAGCTTCAAAATGTTTCGCGAGTTGGATCATGGACATCTACCGTTATATGTTCATGTCTTTCTTTTTTTTGAAACGAAGTTCCTTATGGGACGATGCGAAGGGGTACCCTAACCGGGAAAAAACGTCCGTAACGTAAGATTTTTATTTGTAATGCACACAGTGTACGACTTAACTTTATAATAACGTACAAATTAGTAATGCACACAGTGTACGACTTAACTTTGTAATATCGTACACAAAATAACATATTTTTTATTATTCATTGACCACGATCTCAGAGCGTTAGTTTGTGTAATACACTAACTCTTATGCAAAAAACCGTGAATGAAGTGTACCACAAAAAGCTCGCACGTTACCGAATGACCGTAGGTTGTTGCGAAACCTCCAGTTTTATTTTCTTTATACCTCGAATAGAAATTAAAATTAATATTTTATAATAAGGAACTTCGTTCCTATTCGGTGTCCCACGACACCACACATCTTTTTTATTGCTTAGATGGGTAGACGAGCTCACTGCCCACTTGGTGTTAAGTGGTTACTGGAGCCCATAGATGGATGCACAACGAAAATGCGTGAGATATGTTCTAAGGTCTCAAGTATAGTTACAACGGCTGCCCCCCCTTCAAACCGAAACGCATTACTGCTTCACGGCAGAAATAGGCAGGGTGGTGGTACCCGCCCGCGCGGACTCACAAGAGGTCCTACCACCAGTTAAAGTTAAAGTATGTTGTGAGATATCTACAATAGTCTATTATAGTCTATATATATCTACAATTTTCTATTTATTTGAGGTTCAACTAAAATATCGATTATCATATCTTTGTTCGATCTTGAAGACTAGGGGAGCTAGAAGGTGGCTGGAGGGTCTAAGTAAACCTTTAGTTACCCCCCGTACACCGGCGCCCTTACAAACTTAGGTACGTGACCGTAATAACTCTGATGTGACGATTCTACTCTCATAGAGGGAGAATCGGTAACAAATGTTGGTGATTGAAAGTCAACGAGTCAAATTCAGTCAAATAAAAATAGATATTTATCCAAATGCGATTCTACAGACTTAATTGTTATTCGCAAACATAAAATTTATGAGATGTTTACAAACTGGTGGGTGTTGTTCCAGAGTGTAGCATTTCGACGTATCATTTTTGCCGCATTTTTTACTGGTGGCAGGACCTCTTGTGAGTCCGGGTTTGTATCACCACCCTGCCTATTTCTGCCGTGAAGCAGTAATGCGTTTCAGTTTGAAGGGTGGGGCAGCCGTTATAACTATACTTGAGACCTTTGAACTATATCTTAAGGTGGGTGGCGCATTTACGTCGTAGATGTCTATGAGCTCCAGTAACCAGTTAACGCTAGGTGGGCTGTGAGCTCATCCACCCATCCAAGCAATAAAAAATAAAAAAAATAAAAAAGAGTCGGGCGGTATTTGTCGAAAAGTAAGTTTGTGTAGCGACCTCAGCGACGAACAGCGACTCGATTATATTCCGGGCATTTCTGATGATCGACACTAATCACGTGGATCGCAAGCTCACTTGTCTTAAATAGCAGTTAAAAGCAGGCTGTTAACGAATCAACGTCACGTCATACATTGATGGCTGTGATTGGCCAACGATGACGTAATATCGCACGAACCAATAACAAATCTTCTGAAGGTAGGACCTCTTGTGAGTCCGCGCGGGTACGTACCACCACCCTGCCTATTTCTGCCGTGAAGCAGTAATGGCGTTTCGGCTTGAAGGATGGGGCAGCCGTTGTAACTATACTTGAGACCTTAGAACTTATATCTCAAGGTGGGTGGCGCATTTACGTTGTAGATGTCTATGGGTTCCAGTAACCACTTAACACCAGGTGGGCTGTGAGCTCGTCCACGCATATAGCAATAAAAAAAAACAGGGAACGCGATAGATAGTGGCAACAATTGTCAAAATTTAAAAAAAAAATTACATGAAGAAAAAGATGGGCGCGCATGTCAATTCTATATTTGTAAAATAATTAAAAATAATATAATTAGTAATAAATTCTCAGTTCCTTTACTGGTGCTCGCTGTCGTGTGTACAGTCTCCCCCTCCCCGCACCTCGGCCCTCTCCCGGAGACGTCGTACAACACAAGCACGGTGACAACAATGTTATCAATAAAAACTAACCCAATCGAACACACCCGGTCCACATATAAACTACAACATATGTACATTTGTGTTGCGTTATTAGGTAACAATATATAAAATTTAAACAGGAGCATGAACAGCGATTTTCTTAGTAAACTGACATCCGTGAGCGTTCTTGAGTATACTTTACTCATAAAACATACTTGATACATGAGTTTACGACACTCATACACTCCAATTAATAGCCGGCACAAAATCGTGAAAGGTCCCACGAACCAAAATCGATCTCTAAATTCTAAAAGCTTATTTCCACTGTTTTTCTCCGAACCTCAACTATCACGTAAGCTTAAAAGCTCGTAGCAAACAATCAGTTCAAACAATTGCAGCATTAACGGAATCGGTAGCCAATCACATTAGGGAATACTCTCGGCTGCACTGAATGAATTACGGTCCGGAGCCGTGTCGGGTACGCGCCGGTCACGTAGTCCTCGTTACGGGTTGCAGCTGCGTATTGAAGGATAGAGGGTTGTACATACTGGATTCGAAATTGTGATTTTCATAATGGAGGTTTTTAAAGGATAAGACATTAAGCTACCTAAGATTATTTTAGACGACACTGTATTAAAATTGGCTCAGCTGTTCGGATATTCGCTGAAGATGAGTACATGTAAACGCACAAACAGACAAAATTTTATTTACAATATATACAGGGGGACAAAGTTGTTCGACAAAGTGAACGGCCTGGGCAAAATTGTTTAGGCTAAGAGGAAGATAACCTTTATACAAAATTACCCCAATCCTAAAGTGGGAACCGCGCTCATGGGATTAATGAATGGGGGAATTCAGTTTCTAGCACCAACTTCGATGGACCTGGCCCATGATCTATCAGAGGCCCAGAGTACCTCGCGAAATACCACTTCAACACAACACATTTAGATGCAACGGATGAACCGTGCACTAGCGACTGTCCTAAACCCGGCAAACCTCCATCTATCGTCCTCAATGGCTGGATGAGCCCGGGGCGTTACTGAGCTATCGAAGCTACCTCAAACCGTGACCAATAAAGAAGATTTTCAATTCAAACTAATCAATAGCAATCTACTCCACATGATCGTCAAAAATGCCGAGGAGTTTAAGAAAATCACATTAGTAACAAGAGCAAACGATCTTTACCACATCAAGAGAGATGGCTAGAGCAATAGCCAAAAAGGACCGTAATGAAGCACCTGGATTTTATCTGATTACCACTAGGCTATTATTGAAAGGAGTCTCTGGGAAGTGTATTATCTGTTTGACCGAAAATGTCCCTCTTGCACTCGGAAAAGATCCCAAACGACTCGTATCCCTGGTAAGCCAATTTTGAGAAAGTCTCATCTTATCGCCCTGTTAGCCTGACACTGGGGTCGTCGAAATTGAGAGAAAGCTCTATCTTAATAGGATTATGCTGTGCCTAGATATGGATTATATAATAATATCCGATCACCAATTTGACTTCCACAAGCATCGACTATAGTGCAAGTACACAGAGTGTATTGCAAAATAAGACAATGTCTGGATAGGAAAAGGTACTGTTGGCCTGCTTTTCTTGACGTACAACAAGCCTTTGACCGGGTTTGGCATAAAAGACTGCTCTGCAAAATTGAAAATCACATTCCGGTTTCCTAGTTTCTGCTATTGGTGTCTTATCTCAGTGACAGAAAGTTTCAAGTCATACTCTGTGACGAAAGATCTTCTCTTTTGACTGTAAAGCCGAAGTAGCCCAAAGCTCCGTACTTGGTCCCATCTTTTATAACATATTTACTTGTGACTTACGCCGGTCATCAGAAACAGCTGTAACGACCTTTGCTGATTATGTAGCTGGCCTCAGTTGTAGCAATGACCCTAATGAAGTAACCAGACAGAGCTCAAAATAGTTATTAAACTACATATATTAGATATAGATAGTACTCTCATCGGCTCCTTGGTATACCAGAAATTTGGAAATTCACTAGTACTTGGAAATACCAACCATAATGAACGAAATTAAATAATACTCCCCCACTATAAGGATTGTTCGACAGCTCACCCAAACTCGTTGACCAATACGCATGTTCTTGCACCCAAATCCGATTAGAAGACTCAAAAGAGTCGAACGATCGATGTACTGAAAATCTTCGGTCTTTAGTATCCTTCCTTGAGGTCGTACTTGGATAAAATGATTGTGAAGTACCCCTTTTGAGTACATTTTCTTATAAATAGAAATCTTCAGTCGATAGGGAATCTTACACAGAATACTTACGATAGAGCTCTGTGTAACTCTCGCAAATGTCTTATATTAATAAAACGTAAAGATTTCCATACATTCTTTAGTGAAATCACTTGTAAGTACAATAAAGATAAACTATTCTGCAATATTAACCCTTGAGCAACTCAGAATGGTGGTGAGTCTCTGAGGTGGTGGTTAACCCTCAAACACAGCCCACTGAGTTTCTCGCCGGATCTTCTCAATGGGTCGCGTTTCCGATCCGGTGGTAGATTCTGCAAAGCATGGCTCTTGCTCGGGCTCGTGTTAGCAACGTCGTCAGGGTTGAGCCCCGTGAGCTCACCTACTAGTTAAGGTTACGCTGAAATAGCCTCTCAAGGCTCTCAGCTTTAGTTAGGTAGGGAAAAAAAAGGTGGTGGTGGCCGTTGCGATGTACCGGCGACTGGTCCCGTCTCCAATTTATCTAAATCTAAATCACAGCAACACAAGGAAAATTGCGCGCTTCATTCATCAAACTGTTTGTTCACAAATTTCCTTCCACAATCGAACCGGTAGAGTCGTCGGAGTCTGTTTTAAATAAATATTCCTCGCTTAAGATTGAGCCGGTTTTCGAATTCCCGACCGAACCCCGGCAATAGCGCTGCTCCATTATGGATGAGTTCCCAGATAGTACGACCTGGATATTTCGTGCAATCGAATTTAGAATGTATACCCAAGTCGTAGGCTGCAAAATTCATTGCCCTGTAAGAGTTATGCAGCATTTAGATTCTGAGATAAAAACGTACACTGAAATTTGGTTTTTAAGTTGTTGTTGTTTAGGTCCGTTTTACAATGTGAAAGTGTGTTTCGGTGTGGAAGGTTTTGAGCCATAGTCCGTCCAGTGGCATTAGGGCAGCAATGAGTGATGTATATTTATATATGAATGAAATGATACTCGTATACTTGTCACTCGAGAGATATCTTTTTTAATTGTAAATGACATAAATATATTTTTACTTGTGACACTAATGAATGCTATCATTAGGTTAGTTCAAAACACCATGATAGTTCCAAACATACATACGTGTTTATTAGCAAAAGTGGAGAAATGTCTAAAATTATGTTCGAAACGCAAAAAAACATCTAGATATTAGACGGTATATTAATGCGTGAAGGAAAAGCTTTGTATCCCTTTTTACGAAAATTGCGCAGACGGAGGAGTATTTAATTTCCCACACTTATAGAGAATATAGAGAAGGAGTGCCGAATGTTAATATTTTTTTTAAATAATGCATAACAGATACAATAAATCAATAAAGAAAACATTACACACACTACATACCATGTATTTGACGCACACACGCATGCATACTATTTATTCATTGTCAAACTTTTGTTCTTGGCGTCTGTGGTCAAATTGAGAATAGATTAAATTATGTTTGTTTTTATTAATATTTTTCTACAGTGTAGTCTTGGCGAAATTTGTGATTATAGAAGTATCTTTGAAAATAAAATCATAATAGTGTACAAACTTACAATTTCAATTAATTATAGTCGAATTTCGACTACTGCGGGAACACTAGTACGATATTAATAGACAAAATTAAAAGGTTCCATCGCCTCAATTTTTTTTCCCATCTCCATTAAAATTGAACAGAGTCTTCGTTCACCGAAGAATATAGCTTCATTCTCAAGCACACCGTTATTTACAAAACAGAATACGGCTGTGGCGAGCTTTAGATGGGTCAATCTAAGCATGTCCTCTCACCTCGGATAAACAAAGACCAATGGGTCATTAAAAAAAACATAACGCATAAACGTTCCATTGCTAACAACTGTCTGGAGCTCAGAAATAATGCCAAGTCGAGTTCGTAAGCCTCAGGTGTTGTTAACTGAACGCCACTATTCACTGAGACTGCTCAAACAAACAAGTGAAATGGCCAAATGTCAAAACCTAACATGTTGTGACGAAGAGAATCATCCAGAACTAGTAGTAATTTTTTTATTGCGTAGATGGGTGGAGGACCTCACAGCCCACCTGGTGTTAATTGCCACTAGAGCCCATAGACACCTACGACGTAAATGCGCCACCCACCTTGAGATTTAAGTACTAAGGGCTCAAGTACGGTTAGAACGGCTGCCCCACCCTAAAAACCGAAACGCATTGCTGCTACACGGCAGAAATAGGCGGGGTGGTGATGCCTACCCGCGCGGACTCACAGTAACCACCAAAAACGGCTTAAACAAAATGTAGACAGATTTTTATGTACTCCTAACATCCTGCAGTTTGCAGTCTCATCGCGACAAAGGCGCTTGGAACGAAACACGAAATATCAGACATATAGGTCTCACTGAAATAAAACCATGCTATTAAAACTTGATAAATATTGTAATATTATTATTTGTAAAGCACAATTACTGCCAACCTATACGTAATATCCAATTGAATTTTCAAACAGCTATCACACCATTGTTTATCCACAAGTAGAGAGCTTTCCGAAAACTTTTAATGAATTTGCCAATCAAAGGAAAATTCCGCGAACCGTCTCGAAGCTTTCATTTGAATTCAAGTTAGCGTGTGAGAGCTTACAAGTTAGGAGGAAGTCTGCGTCTCATTCATTTTGAATTTATTTCCGTACTAAGAGTATATAATAATTATTAGCGTCTCAACGAGTCTACGAAACATTTTTATTTTATTACTTAGATGGGTGGACGAGCTCACAGCCCACTGGTGTTAAATGGTTACTGGAGCCCATAGACATCTACATCGGAAATGCGCCACCCACCTTGAGATAAGTTCTAAGGTCTCAGTATAATTACAACGGCTACCCCACCTTTCAAACCGAAACGCATTACTGCTTCACGGCAGAAATAGGCAGGGTAGTGGTACCTACCCGTGCAGACGCACAAGAAGTTTTACCACAGTAATTACGCAAATTATATTTTTGCGGGTTTCGTTTTTATTACACGATGTTATTCCTTCATCACGGAAGTCAGTCGTGAACATTGGTTTGTACTTAGTTCATTAGGAAAAGTGGTACCTACCGGTGGGATTCGAACACCGACACAGTCGCATCGCTCAATACGAATCTACCGGACGTCTTATCCTTTAGGCCACGACAACTTCTAACCACAGTCGCAAAAGGTCATAATAAGTCCACTGGACGAATCTACAAAAAAAATTCGAATACAGTCTCAGCGCACCGGCGCGATACTTTGGATTCGACGAGCAACGCGCCGCCCTCGTCGCAGTCATAGGAGAGGAACTCTCGCTGCCGCGCGTCCTGGAAGGTGTTGCTTAACCTCTGCGAGTCCACCATATCGCAGAAGGAGGCGTTGGAACGAGAGAGGGAGAGCTCTTCACAGTTTACTATTCCTACAACAACACAACCTTCCCGCACCGATCTGTCACCGTCGAGTCGGGGTCCGGAGGAGACAGTACAAGGGTACGTCCCGGCCCCTGTAGATGGCCGCTTCCCCCCAGTGAAGGTAACCAGTTGGCGGTATATCGCGTCCCAATCCGGCAGGCTGGTTCTGGTCCAGCGGAGTATTCCGGGGCACCAGCGGCATCATCTGGACGGCGCGACGGGCTGCCGTACCGAGATGGCCGACGTTTCAGAACGTCCTTGGGGTGAGCTGCGCTGTCTGGTTATAGTGCTGGTTATAGGCTCCTTAAAACATCGTTAGGCCCGCGGTTCGCAGTCGCGGACCAGTCCCACATACACCGCGCACCCCCTAGGCGCGGGGACTTCGTAGGAGGTTCGGACACCTGCCAAGAAAAAAAAAGTCGCAGTGCACAGACTTACATAATATGTCTCGTCTTCTTCTTCAGAATTCACAAAGTGGACAAGTGTGTGACTGTGTGTTCACACATCAACCGCTTAAATAGTATATTCAAATTAAATCTTCAACAAGATAAGTCAGATGTGTTTACTAGTTCCAAATGAAGGCAGCATTTGTGAATTTTTAATGTGAATTTTAGCATAACACGAAAGCGTCGGGTGCTCTTATATAAGGTTCCTTGAAAGCTCCCCATCAAACGTGTGAAGCTCTCGACGTACTCTTTGAATTTGCCTTTTATTTATGTTCAAATGCTTACCAGTAAATTATGAACCTTGCGTAGGCGTGCGCTGTAATCAAAGTTACCCACGTTGAAAACTTTATCTCCTTTGTCAGCTCTAGTTAGAGCTACGTATATGAATAAAGAAACTTTAGCGGGTGTTTAGTTTTGTCTTATCATATATTATAAATACTATAGCATGAGTGCAGCAAAGTTAAAAGAGAGCTATGAATTGTGCAGACCCATAAAATGTTGGTAAGTATCATCTAATATATAAAATTCTCGTGTCACAATGTTCGTTCCCATACTCCTCCGAAACCGCTTGACCGATTCTCATGAAATTTTTTATGCATATTCAGTAAGCCTGAGAATTGGCTACTATCTATTTTTCATACCCCTAAGTGATTAAGGTTGTCCACCACTAACATTTTTTTTTTTATTTGGACATTTTTTTGTTATAATCAGGTATGTGGTTGAATGAGGTTTTGTTATTTTTATTATATATTCCCTCATCTTTCACAGCACTACATACCTCTTTCACTCATTTACCACATCTTTACACACTTACAATAAGTTAGTTTTTTTTTTTTTTTCTACACTAGAAATTCCCTAGAAATCTTATATATGGCAAAACAATGTTTACCGGGTCAGTATAGACATCAACCCCACGAAAAGCGCAGCGGTGCTCTTCAAAAGGGGTCGCCCTCCGAACATCACTTCGAGCATCCCACTCCGTAGTAGGCGCGCAAACACCTCCGCCGTTAGTCCCATCACTCTCTTTGGCCAGCCCATTCCGTGGGTCTCGAAGGTCAAATATCTAGGCGTCACCCTCGACAGAGGGATGACATTCCGTCCCCATATAAAAACGGTACGCGACCGCGCCGCGTTTATTCTAGGACGACTCTATCCAATGCTTTGTAGTCGAAGCAAACTGTCCCTCCGTAATAAGGTAACTCTCTACAAAACTTGTATACGCCCCGTCATGACGTATGCAAGCGTAGTGTTCGCTCACGCAGCCCGCACCAACTTGAAATCCCTTCAGGTTATTCAATCACGATTCTGCAGGATAGCCGTCGGAGCGCCTTGGTTCCTTAGGAATGTGGATCTCCACGACGACCTGGAGCTCGACTCCCTTAGTAAGTATCTACAGTCGGCATCGCTGCGCCATTTTGAGAAGGCGGCACGACATGAGAACCCTCTCATCGTAGCCGCTGGAAATTACATACCCGACCCAGTAGACCGAATGGTAAACCGTCGACGTCGCCCAAAGCACGTCATTACGGATCCTCCTGATCCATTAACGGTGCTTTTAGGCACCACAAGCACCGGTCACCGTCCTCGTCGAACCCGTCGCTTGCGACGAAGGGTTCGACGAGTGAACTAACCCATAGACACAGCCCACTGAGTTTCTCGCCGGATCTTCTCAGTGGGTCGCGTTTCCGATCCGGTGGTAGATTCTGCGAAGCACTGCTCTTGCTAGGGTCAGTGTTAGCAACTCTCCGGTTGAGCCCCGCGAGCTCACCTACTAACGTTAGGGCGAAGCTGAAATAGCCTCTCAAGGCTATCAGCATAGGTAGGGAAAACAACACCGGGTCAGCTAGTATTAAATGAAAACATGGCCTTTATTAGTCCTTCTTAGAATAATTAAATACTTGATTTTGATACCAAGCAAAAATTATTGTAATTATATATTATTTGATACAAAATATTGTAATTATATATTATTTGATAAAAATATATTATTTGATACATTAAATATTATTTGATACAAAGCAAAGTAATAATTCTTCGTCCTCTTCTCAATCGCGTCACTCTTGACAGAGTGGTCGTGATCGTCACGTAGTGTTTGGGGGCAGACTTGATGTGACGCACGTAGTCCCGCCAGCTTTCCCTGCTCGAGACGATTCCACCGCACTCATTTAGGGAACTCCCATTGCAGTTGTAATTTGGTCGGTCCACCGCATTCGTGACCTTAAACTAATAATAAGTATGTATAATTCAACTTAGCACCATTCCCGTAGGAACGCCGGGGATTTCAAAATAATTATCATGTCTTAAAATTTTCTATAGAATACTAGCTGACCCGGCAAACGTTGTTTTGCCATATGTAAGATTTCTAGGGAATTTCTAGTGTAGAAAAAAAAACTAACTTATTGTAAGTGTGTACTTCCTGAAGTAATAAGCCTCAAGTAAGCTTAGCGTCTGTAAGTAGCCACCCGGTAATTAGCCACACTCGCATCGATATGTGGATCGATAGTATTAATCGATTCATGCAAACAGAGCTTCAACTGAGATATTAACAAAATCAACTGATAAGCAGTTTGCTTAGTGCGAGTTTTTTAACGTTCTCGATTGCGTAAAAGTTAACTCAATTTTGTATGCAGTTGGAACAGCGCCCCTAGCGGCAAACGTAGGCAAACGATCCCATTCCATATAAATATGAGCTAATTTTTACGCTATCGAGAACGTTAAAAAACTCGCACTAAGCAAACTGAACTAGAGTCGTTGTTCCATTCGAATTATTCTTTGTCGTAATTCAGGAACCCGTCTGCTCCAGCGATCGTCAGTCCTACGGCATATATGGCCAGTTCACTGCCACTTCAGCTTGCTGGCTCTTTGAGCTATGTCGATGACTTTAGAACGTTAACTAACTTTTTAGAACTTTAGCGGAAGACGTAACGTGGGACGCCCCCTGGCTAGGTGGTGCGATGACCTTCGAACGGTGGCCGGCAAGAAGTGGATGAGGAGAGCCGCAGACCGGGCTGAGTGGTGTAGATTGGGAGAGGCCTATATCCAGCAGTGGACGACTGTGCTGTTGATGATGGTGATGATGTAATTCAGGAAACCTTATAATTCCTTAGCTATTCATAAATATAGATAAATGTAAATATTCGATCGGGATGTAGGGCTTGTCGCGGCGTGTACCTGTGCGTACAACTCCAGTTCGTTAAGCTCCACTCGCCGACACAAATGCGCGTTTACATTTCTCAACTGACTTTAGTGCTAATACACCTCGTAAAATAAAATAAAGGAATTGCGTATTGTTAAAGCGTGTGTCTCTATGTCCACTGCTTAGAAAACTGACGAACTCATATTTTTATTTTACTAGAAAATTAATTAAATTTAAGCCCATTACCGATACCAACAGACACCGATTTTATTGCAGCTTCATAATTTACCAAATTATTTTCAATAATATGATAAGTAGGCGTATGAACAAATGAGCAAAAAATGTATATTGTAAAAATGAAAAATGTAATAATGACTAAAAATATTTTTTTAAAGTATTTTTTTTTGTTGCCCTTGTAGACAGACGAGCATACGGCCCACCTAATGGCGAGTGGTTACCGTCGCCCAGGGACTTCAGCAATGCCAGGGGCAGAGCCAAGCCGCTGCCTACCGCTTAATACTCTCCACAAGCCTCGTTTGAAGAAGGACATGTCATAGCGCTCGGGAAAGATAACGACATACAGAGATCTTCCACCGAGAGGGTGAAAATGTTCGTTAGACCGACGAGACGTTCCGAATGTGGTAGTTCGGTTCTTGTACATTTGCAAGCCTGTCTTGAAACGACATTAATAAGATTCATGCATCTGCCAAATACCTTGGGTTCTATGATCGCTACCACCACATGCTATAAGGTGAACAAACTTACGGCCTAACTGGTGTATAGTGGTTACCGGAACCCATAAAGCTCACTAACCTTGAGGTCTAAGTCTAAACACCTGGATGGTGACACCTATACGAGCGGGTTCTGCCCTATCCACAAAGATCAGTAATCGCCGATTAGCGAAGAAAGTACGCTAGTTTATCCCATAGAATACTCTAAAAACGCTTCTGTCCATTCTTTGCCGACTCCCTTACTAATTTTTTGCGACATCCACAGAAAGAGCTGAGGTAGTACTGTCCTAGGCCACAGATATTACACGGCCAAAAGACTGGTTATGACTGTAAGAGTTGTTATAAAAACCCGAAAGAAGAAAAGTGGTAGGCAGCAGCTTGGCGCTGTCTCTAGTATTGTGGGTTACATACATACTGTGGGTTGTACAGTAATTTTTCTTTCAAAAACATTAAAAAATATAGGATAGTTGTATAGGAAAATGGATAGTCGAAGGCATAGCCTACAGTGACACAGTGCTTACTGTGTAACACGGTAACAACACTACCCTCGTCCTGAGCAGATCAATCACCCGATGACATTTAAATGACTCTATCCTTCATGGAAAACAACTGAACTCAATGCAGTTAATTCGTAAGAATACATACTAGTGGATCCACTGTAGTCGAAATTCGATTATAATTAATTAAAATTATAAGTTTGGACATTATTACGGTTCTATTATATTTCTATTATCTCTATTATACTTCTATAATCACATATTTCGCCAAGACTACCCTATGGACAAATAATATTAAAGACAAACAATATTAATCTACTCTCAATTTGACCACAGACTTTCAAAATAAACACTATATGTGTGTGTATATGTGTTGTATCAAATACATGGTAGTGTGAGTAATGTTTTTTTTATTGATTTAATGTATTATTAATACATAATTGAAGAAAATATTTGCATTCTGCACTCCTTCTCTATATTCTCTATAAGTGTGGAAAATTTCATACTCCTCCGTCCGCGCAATTTTCGTAAAAAGGGGCACAAAGTTTTTACTTCACGTATTAATATATATTTAGATAATTAGAAAATGATTAGTTACTAGTACAAGTAAATGTACCTACACAAAGGCAGCACCGCGTATGGGTTTGTGGCAGGTAGTCGGATGCGATATAAAGAATTTAACGAGCGGAGCTCGTGAAGGACCTCCTGCCCACCTTCCTGCCCACCTTCCTTCCCGTCGCCTAACTACCGCATTACATTAACATTTCAAATCACAAGTGTAACCCGGAGGTTTAGTGCCTAATCAATTTTATGTTGTACGATCTTTTACCTTTGTCCTTCTTTATTCCTTTAAATCCTCATAATATTTCCTCTTAACAAATCGGAAGGCGCATATTACTCTCATTCAGCAATTGGGAGCCGACACACGCGAGCTTCAAGCATCGCAGCTGTCAGCTCGAAATATAATCACATGTTTCAACTTTCTGAAAACAAGTTGTTATAATGATATGGAATATTCTAGAATGATTGAACAATAAAGGAGTTAATTGCGTTTTCTGTAATATATTTAAAAAAAAACTAAATTTAAAGCCTTTAAAATCCTATTTAAATTAATATATTCTCTCAATGAATGACAGACAGGCCAGTGAATTCGTTTAAGTAATTTCCTTTTACTTTTTTAAAACTAAAGAGTTTTAAACGTTTTAAATACTAAAGGTTTTTCTTCACACACGTACATACATACAGCGTGTCACAGCATGCTGTTTAACGACTACCATTCACAAAGCTGTTTAATGTTATCTAAATTATGTAATGTGTTATTAAATATATACTCGTAACAGCACTAGTGGTAGGACCTCATGTGAGTCCGCGCGGGTAGGTACCACCACCCTGCCTATTTCTGTCGTGAAGCAGTAATGCGTTTCGGTTTGAAAGGTGGGGCAGCCGTTGTAACTATACTTGAGACCTCAGAACTCATATCTCAAGGTGGGTGGCGCAGTTACGTTGTAGATGTCTATGGGCTCCAGTAACCACCCAACACCAGGTGGGCTCTGAGCTCGTCCACTTATCTAAGCAATAAAAAGAAAAAATATATCAAATGTATAAATGTACAATAAGAGCTAACATACTAATTATATTTTCAGTACTTTCTGATATTGACGCAAATGGTAGTTTGATTAGAAAAACATTTCATTTTAATCTTATGTACATACTTCTTCTATACATTTCTTTAATTAAGGACGAGTCCAAAAATGCCTCATTATGATATAATTTTATTTTATTCCACATTAAGTAGACTGCAAGACTAAGCTATACTAGACTGAGTATATTTTGTAAGGGCGCCGTGGCCGGGTCGAGCGGGAGTCAGTAAACGCTTTACATATTGGTGCCGGGCGGCGCACCATGAATTATTCGGAGACATTATAAAACTGCGGTTACGTGCCGATCTGCCAGCCAACCGTAATTTACATAACTTAGCGTTCGCCGTTAGTTCTAAAATTTTCTACGAGCTAAAAACTTATATTTGTGCAGAGCATGTGATCCAAAGCAATGGAAGCCCAGTGTACCTACTCGCGTCTTGGGACTGATCCGCGTTCAAATCTACACCGTAACCATAGAAATAATTCTACACTGTAAAATACACACAGATAAAGACACAAGCCATCTATCTTAAGCCCTGTATTTTCTTATTAAGGCCCAAGAAATAAAACCTTCGTAACGCAAACAAGTCGACCGTGAAGGAAGCCAGAATCTTTCCACTTTATAACCAGCCCTAAGGTTCTCTGTATTTACGTGGCATATTGTGTATTTTGATCCAGGGCCGGACGAGATCGTAAACAACGTCCTTTACTGGCTCGGAGTCAGATGATGATGGAAGATTTTCGGGGATTAAGGGTTTTTTCGTTGTATTTTGATTCTAGTCTCATCTGTTATATACTTAGCTAAACCAGTAATATTATTTCTTTGTTTTATCCTGTCTATAAATTTGTTAAAATAATATTATTTTGTTATAAAACTTCCATCAATAATTGTTTGAGTAAGAGAAATCAGGAAACTAGCTTGACGCCGTCACAGCGAAGAGTCTAACCGGCTCCTACCGGTAATTAGACAAATATGGACTTTAAATAAGTATTCATTATTGGTGGAAGTGAATCGATTTCGTAATGGTTTTTTTTCAAAATCGAACTATCCATCTATAATGCCACCAACATATTCTTGTAGAATGTCAAAACATCTGAAATTTTTATTTACTATATTTTATTAAATCATGAGTTTTCTTCAAATGGCAAGAGTACTATTAATTGAATCAGTGTGCTTCGTTCGAGTTTCTTAACGTTCTCGATAACGTAAAAGTTAATCGAATTTTGTATGCAGTTGGAACAGCGCCCCTAGCGGCAAACGATCCCATTCCATACAAATATGAGCTAACATTTACGCTATCGAGACCGTTAAAAAACTCGCACTAAGCACACTGAGCGACTAAAGTATTTAGAAGAGAAGTAATCGTATCACTCCTACCGAATCTCACGATAACTCGGCGGGATAATATACAACAGGTATACGACTCACAAGTTCACCCACAATCAGTATTCATCGGATAGATAAATCGCAGAATTCTATCGACTTTACGAGAGTAACACAAACGTCCACTGCTTCAACATAATATGAATCGTATACAGATCAATCGGCGTGTATCCAAAGAACTAGTGGAAAAGATTACCTAAAATACTTCGAACTAGTCTTTCCTTTAAAATGAAAGCTGAATACATTCCTCACTGGCGCGTTTGGGAACACATCAAATACGAAAGGAAATAAAAGGATTGACCCAGTTTCTAGTGGGCTGGAATTCAGTGCAGTCGATCACTGCCTTCGGTTCTTAAATTCGAGTATATGCAGGTCGAAAGTAACACTTGTTTAATTCATACGATTTTGAAACGAAGTTCCTTATGGGACGATGCGGAGGGGTAACCTAACCGGGAAAAAACGTCCGTAACGTAAGATTTTTTCTATTTAGTTTGTTATCAGCAGATGTCGCTGCACGTAAATTCAACAATTCCTGAATCGCGGTGATGAGATGTTACACAGTTGATAGATGTTCTCGTATTTCTCATGCTAAATTATACTTACCTGGCGTAGGGGATACCGTGATCAGGCATGCAGGCGGTTCCCTGCGGAGTGGTTGATCCTTCCGATTATTTTTATCAATAAAAAAAACATATTAAAAAATGTATACCCGAATAATTATTTTCTTTACACCTCGAATAGAACTTAAACTTAATATTTTTATAATAAGGTACTTCGTTCCTATCCGGTGTCCCACGACACCATACATCTTTTCTTTAATTAACTAGGCTATACCAAACCAACAACATTCCATCTCGTTTTAGGGGTGACTAAAGACTAGAATTAGACATTTGATATTGGTTACTAACCCATAGTTTTATTAAATAATACCCAGAGACCTACCTCTTAATATATCTGTCTGCCCAACCTTTTCTTCTGGCTCGTACTAACAAAAATGGCGCGTACGCTTTTGTGAAAATTTTACTAACTTTATTGTATGGTGTTTGGTGCTTAATTATAATGCCTTTAACTAGAAGTCAAGATTGCCAAGGGGTAGGGCAGCCATGATCCAAATGCCGTTAAGACATCGACTCAGTAACTACAATGGAGGGAGGCACTCACAGCTTGAAGCGAACGAGTCGTAATGAATCATCTAAACGAATGAAAAGTGACAAAGACGCCCAGCGGAAGGTCTTCCCTTTGTTCTTCATACACAATGTCGTTTCCTACGATTTAGCCTCGACTATTTTATAATAAGTCTAACTAACCCTTTTGCTCAAGAAATCGTTGCTTTATTGCGTCTATGTTAAATTTCTTCACATTGACTGAAGAAAGCATTGACGTCGAAAATAAATGTCGTAACATAATAATAACGAACATAACGTTTATAATTTAGCTACAATGCTAACAGTGCTATGAAACGTACATAAAGTTATTTAATAGTCTAATAAATGAACGATTTATTACTCGTAAAACTGATCCATCAAGCAAAGAGAAAATATATCAAACGTTAGGTACAACGAGAGACGATGTCACGCTATTTTTGTATTCAAATACTCGGTTACGAGTAGTGACTTCAGTTTGTTCACTCGGGTACCAGTGTGCTTAGTGCGAGTTTTTAAGCTATTGCATAGCTTCTATCGCGGGCCTTGAGCGCGGCGACCGAATCAAGAAATTCCGTAACGAAAAAAACCTTACACCCCACTCCGCCTACCATGTAGCTCGGGTTCAACACATTCACACGTTGTGCTTGTGTAGTGTTTGTGAATAAGCGCGCGGCGTGACGTCGCACTGCATGCACATCATGAAAAGTCTGCCCATCTCTCTCTCGCGCGGTCTAGCTTATGAGTGTGAAGGGGACAGTAAATGTTTTGCTTTTGTTAATATTTATAAATATTGCGTGGTCTTATTTTATTATTGTTTTAATATTAAATTATTATTGTCTAATTATAATTGCATAAGTTGATAAAAAATGCTTTGCAATACCGTTTTACCGCGGCAGTTCCCGAGTGCCACACGTGTTTTTTTAACGTTCTCGATAGAGTAAAGGTTAGCCCAATTAGCACAGCGCCCCTAGCGTAGGCAATAAATCCCATTCCATACAAATATGAGCTAACTTTTACGCTATCGAGAACGTTAAGCAACTCGCGCTAAGCACACAGAACTCGTAGAGCCCGTAGGCGCCCACCCTGCGACGCGAGGAGATAGGTTCGATGCCGTTGGAAATAACTTCCTTTCCTTTTTAAATTATCATATCAATTTTGAAAAAGGTTCTCTATACATTATAGATTATCAGGACCCGGCTGCTGGAGTACCCGGAGGATCGTTGTGTATGGCTCAGTAAGTCAATGGGTCTTACATCTTTGAGAGCAAGGCTCATTGTGAGCCTCCATGTCCCAAAAGACTAGGATTTGTCTTTTTATTTTTTTACTGCTTGTGTAGGCAGACGAGTATACGGCCCAATTGATGATAAGTTGTTACCGTCGCTCATGGACGTCAGCAATGCCAGGGGCAGATCCAAGCCGCTGCCTGACGTTTAATACTCTCCACAAGCCTCGTTTGAAGAAGGACATGTCATAGAGCTCAGGAAATACCGTGGAGGGGAGCTCATTCCAAAGCCGGATGGTACGTAGCGGAAAAGATCTCTGGAAGCGCACTAGATGACCGTAGTGGCTTCAGGTAATATGGATGAACTCTATACCGGTGGCGGGCGGTGCGATGGTAAAAACGAGATGATGGTATCATCTCAGACAATTCCTCAGAGCACTCCCCAATGTCTGACATAAGGTATTTCTGTCGAAGTTGTCATCTTATATTATAAATTTTCCTGGAGATTGTCCAAGTGGCATGTCTTGATAAAATGGGCTTAAAGATTTTTGGTTGACATCGAGGAACATTAATTCTATTTCTGACCAGGGAAGTCCAAGTATCCGCTGCCTAACCCTGAAGAATTAAGAAAAAGAAACGGAAAACGAAGGGTGGGGACACGGACTGCTTGGTTGTTACAGCTGGAAGACATCACGTTACAATGCAGGGCCAGCCAATTATCGTCCGAAAATAATTTACTGGTGGTAAGAGCTCTTGTGAGTCCGCGCGAGTGGGTACCATCACTCTGCCTATTTCTGCCGTGAAGCAGTAATGCGTTTCGGTTTGAAAGGTGGGGCAGCCGTTGTAACTATACTTGAGACCTTAGAAGTTATAGCTCAAGGTGGGTGGCGCATTTACGTCGTAGATGTCTATGGGCTCCAGTAACCACTTAACACCAGGTGGGCTGTGAGCTCGTCCACCGATTTATGCAATAAAAAAAAATCTAAGCAACACTAAAATGAAAAATAAATACCGTTTATTTTGAGAATAAAAAATAACAACTTTTTCACGCGTATATCGAGTCTCGAAAAGCTCTGAAGCTTCGTATATCAAAAGCTTTCAGTTCGTGGAGCACGCGAGTGTATATGAATTATTAATGTTTGGTTGGACGGACACAGCAATGTAGATTTATAGTATTCACGACCATCGGTGCATCGGCTGGCCTTCGTTAGAGAAGGTCCTGCTTCCAAATGGGCATATACATTGTATTTTTTTTATTGCTTAGATGTGTAGACGAGCTCACGGCCCACCTGATATTGAGTGGTTACCGGAGCCCATAGACATCTACAATGTAAATGCTGCCACCTACCTTAAGACATGAGTTCTAAAGTCTCAGTATAGTTACAACGGCTGCCCCGCCCTTCAAACCGAAACGCATTAATGCTTCACGGAACCATTATAACAATGCAATCGAGAAATCAAACGTCTGAAGTCGGGTGGCAATATTAGCACTGCAACTTGACTGAGCCCCTGGGATTGCTGATGTCCATTAGCAGTAGCGACTCCTTACCATTATGTGCGCCGTGAGCTCGTCTGACTGTCATTGCCGATTACATACCCACGTAAGCCATGAGCTCATGAGTTGACCTGCTTGCATTTTTTTGACATTGTCACTAGAACAGCTAACTCGGTGTTATATATGCGCTCATAGTGAACTAGCGGCACGCTCCGGCTCCGCTCGGGTCTTTAACAGACATTTCAACGATATTTGACGTTGTTTTATTTTTTTAAATAAAATAACACTTATTACACACAACTATAATAGTTAGACATGCTGTCGCGATACTTTTTGTAAATAATAATGTGCTCTACAAATACGTAGTAGATTATTCTATCATCAATAGTTTTCGCAGGGCACGGGATGTAAAGAATATTTTAGGTAATTATATTACACCTTGGGTTACATTATTGGAGTTTTAGTAAGGATCCCAATTTTTTTTCAAAAAAGATTATAGCCTATTTCACTCGGAAAGAATTTTTCAAATCGATTCAGTAGTTTCGGAGCCTATTCAATAGAAACAAACAAACAAATATCTCCTCTTTATAATATTAGTATAGAATAAAGATATAGATATCAAGTTAAGGTGGCACCGGGGCACTCCGGGTCCACGCTCATTACTTCTGCCGCTGTGCATAGACGTTTCTGTTTGAAGTGTGGTATTACCGGTGTATTGACAACCCAAACGATCCCCAAGTGATCTCGTCCATCAATATACAGAAAATATAGATCAGCTTAGTTATCTGTATCGTAGGCTCCTTACGAAGCATCTTGTAAGGAGCAACCGACATGAGTAATCTGTTCTGTGTTGTCTTCTACGAACTATCTCAGTTGATAGAAAACTTAACGACGTTTATTGATAACTTTTTTATTCTGTTTTATTTATTACCGGTAAACCCTTTTTAGCGTCGGAGGGAAATCGTGGAGCTTCCGCTCACGCGGTTGAGGAGAGTGACGCACTGCCAATTCGTATACGCCACAGAACTATATAAAACTAGAAACACCTTGATATATAAGTTTTTTCATGTTTCCTTTTCTCATTTGAATCCGAAACTTTGACTAGACAAGATTAAATGAGCACTAGACGTGATCCCATCATTCGCGTTGAATTTTTTAAGAAAAAAATAACGAAACACATTAACTTTTACCGGAATAGAGAGTAACTTGGTTCACAAACTAGCAGTCGCTTCGTAGATTTGTTGGGACGTACAATAACACACCAGCGAATACGCTATTGTACGTACTTATTATACGGAGGTAACAGATATTTCTAAGGTAATGTAAAGTATTCTAAATCTATTCTTTTCTTTTTTTTATTGCTTAGATGGGTGGACGAGCCCACCTGGTGTTAAGTGGTCACTGGAGCCCATAGACATTTATAACGTAAATGCGCCACCCACCTTGAGATATAAGTACTAAGGTCTCAGCATAGTTACAATGGCTACCCCACCCTTCAAACCGAAACGCGTTACTGCTTCACGACAGAAATAGTCAGGGCGGTGGTAGCTACCCGCGCGGACTCAAAGAGGTCCTACCACCGGTAAGTACGCAAATTATGATTTTGCGAGTTTGATTTTTATTACACGATGTTATTCCTTCACCGTGTAAGTCAATCGTGAAATCAGTACGTATATCATTAGAAAAATCGGTACCCGCCTGTAGGATTCGAACACCGGTGCATCGCCACATACGGAATGTATCAGACGTCTTATACTTTGGGCCACGACGACTTCCGGTTATAAATTAAAAAAAATCCGCAACATTTCTTTCAATTCCATTCAACCATTCTTGCGTGATTGAGTAACAAACATACAAACTATCACGTTAAAAATACTAGTATCGTATCATTTCAATTTCAATTGAAAAAGTCAGTCGTGGGTGCGGTATATTCTTGTCCTGTGCCTTATGTAGTCATCGCGTTCAGTGCAAACACAATCGTTTGAATAGAACAAATAGAATAGAATCGGACGGGTTCCGTAAGTAAATGTAGAGGCTATGACATAATTGAAAGGGTTGATTCTCTCCGTATGACAAGGGAATAATAAAACTCAGAAAGAAGTAAATGCGTAAAAATAAATGCGTTTGCCGAAGGTAATTAGTAGATATGAACATGAACAAATGGTTCGCTTGGATTAATAATGCACTGACATTTTATTTGACACTCTGTGGTAAGATATCGAATGGAGCAGAATTAGCAACAAACGATGACGTGTTTTAGCTTGAATTGCTCATTAGTTAAATAATTTCCATAATTGGTCGACAAATCCCTGTCTTTACCATAGTTCCACACAGCCCACAACACGATCCCGTAAAGATCGGAGAATGCGATCATCCGTCATCCGTCATTGGCCCTTTCGAAGATACGTGTAAAGCTGTACATCATTTTCTTGGTCCCCTCGCCAGTTCCCAAATAAGAATACGGGGGAGACCCGAAAACATTAGAAGGCCACGATTCAAAAAGGTTTCCCATCCCGGGTCCCGGTTCGACGGCGATGAAAACGGTGAAATGTTATCATAGAACAACGCAACATTAGCCCGTTGATTAGGGACCATTTTTTTAGGACTTTCAGCTAGTGTGTATAAGGTCTTTTCGAGGCAAGATTGGAATTCTTTACAGTGCGTATGAGACATGATAAGCCCCATAAAGGACCGTTTTTGAAAATGACTCATGCCCATGGAAATCTGGTCATAGTCGCCTCCTGTTTTAAGCGAAAGAACGCGGGTATGACTGCCGCATCAGAGGACAATCGCGCATGGGGCTTTTTAAGCCTCATTACTCTTTTTTTTATTATTTCTTAGGTGGGTGGGCGAGCTCACAGCCCACCTGGTGTTAAGTGGTTTCAGGAGCCCATAGACATCTACAACGTAAATACACCACCCACCTTGAGACATAAGTTCTAAGGTCTCAGTATAGTCACAACGGCTGCCCCGCCCTTCAAACCGAGACGTATTACTGCTTCACAGCAGAAATAGGCAGGGCGGTGGTACCTACCCGCGCGGACTCACAAGAGGTCCTACCACTAGTCAACCCGTTAAGAAGCGCACGACTTGCGTATCTTCTAGTTTGCATTGGGAACATGCGCTTGATGACATATCAACTTGATCAAGAAACAATTACTTTCGTAAACGTTCCGCGAAATAATACGAGATACTACGTATGAATGTAAAATATACCTTTATTCTTTCCTGAACAAAATTCAATAAACAAAAGTAGATCTCCAATAAATAACACGGTTGACCTGCATCCAGGCGAGTGGTTACGGCGAGTGTACGCTGCGGGACCCGACCTAACAGCTATTGGCGATAGATTTACGACACTTGGAGACGCTACTGAGGTATGTACACTGTAAGTAATTGATTTGAGAGGACGGTTGACTTGGATTCTGGATTTTTAGTGGGTTGACGATAGGGACCATATTTTCGATAATCTGCTACTGCTAAATCTTTAGATGGAACTCAGTGATTATACAACGTAAATGCGCCACACACCTTGAGATATAAGTTCTAAGGTCTCAGTATGGTTACAACGGCTGCCCCACCCTTCAAACCAAAACGTATTAATTACTGCTTCACGGCAGAAATAGGCGGGGTGGTGGTACCTACCCGTGCGGACTCACAAGAGGTCCTACCACCAGTAATTACGCAAATTCTAATTTTGCGGGTTTGATTTTTATTACACGATGTTATTCCTTCACCGTAGAAGTCAATCGTGAACATTTGTTAAGTACGTATTTCATTAGAAAAATTGGTACCCGCCTGCGGGATTCGAACACCGGTGCATCACTAGACACGGAATGCACCGGACGTCTTATCCTTTAGGCCACGACGACTTCAAAATTCTTATTTTGGTGACGGAACCTCATTGACCGTAAATGAACGAATATATAAGCTGTGTGGTATCGACATGGAACAGTACCACACCATCTCTTCCCCCAGCCTTCGTAAGAGGCGACTAAAGGATCAACCGGAGAGTGAATAGCAGCGTTTCCTAAATATTATACCTGTGCACTGCGATAGTCAAACAACTATGGTTGAAGAGCATAATTGTACGGGCGTAGTGTAAGACAAATACCGCTGGTTATTTCTACCTAGCAAACCAAGAACGTGTATAATAAAAATATCATGATTGTCTAGAGTTATGGTTTATTTTTATTTTTTAAGCTCCTCTCCTCTGGGATATGTGTCTTAGATGTCTGTGCACGTGATGATGAAGAACACACGATGAACAATTTTGTCAGTTTGAACATAGTAAGCATATTGAAACTAATATTTTTGGGTTCGGAATAACGCCGATCTATTCGCGAACTTCGTATTATTAGCCAAAGTAGCCCAAAACGACTGGGTACGTGTTGAGAAGCCGCCTCAATTGATCTGAGTGTAAGACACCTTACGCTACCAAGGTTATTTGCACTCATAATATATAAAATTAATGTAATCTGAGAAACTGTATCTCAATTTCCATCAAAACTAAAATTATACCGTTTTTAATTAATTTTGTACTAATTTACTAAACTTTTAGATCTTATAATGGAAGCTCAAAGCTGTGACGTGTGTTGGAGAGTAATCAGACACATGCGCTTTGAAGTGTACACCTTTGTTTCTATTTCAGTTGAAACCTCTGGAGCAGTTCGTGGGCTAAGCCCGAGGCTTCGTCAGAGCGTTTAAATAATACATTTTTTTAAATAATACTTTTCTTTGCTTAGTAGGTATTGACGCGCCTCTCAATATTTTTTTGAAAATTCTAAGCCAATAAAGAGTTAGGTTGAGAAAGAACAGTGTTTCAAGCTCAAGAGCAATTTTGTAGCTCTGTTTATCGGGATTTCATCACAATATTTGGATTTCGCAACCCCATAGCTCTCCACAAATCTAAACCCCATCCACCAATACCTATCCACAGATTCGGTAGAATCTGGCGCCAAGTTCCGTTCAAAAATCCCGTTGACGTTGTAAACGGAGCGCCAGACTACCGACTGTGTTTACTGTGAGCAGAACAGTTTTTTGAGGTTGCGAAATTTTATTTAATTCTACGGTACTTCTGGTTCCTAAATTGTATATTATATCAATCACTCACAACTTTATTTTACTGATATTAACTAGTTATATCAATTACAACAATCAATCTACTTGAAATTATTAATTTTATCACCACAAACTATGGCTCGCTCAAAAATTTCGATCCTGACTTTTTTCGATGTAAAAAGTGACATGCCACAGACTATAAATATTCGAGAATGGTAATCTACAGGGGGGTGCAACTCCCAAGGTGAATGAAGTTAGCCCCTCAAAAAATTTTTTTTTTCCTATTTTATACTTATTCTCTATTAATTCGTTTGTTCATCATTTGTTCATGATTGTTCACTGTTAATAATTGTTTGTTCTGCATTTATTTATTTAAAAAATATATTTAAAAATATACCTACAAGTTAGCCCCTCTAATGCAATTTTTAATACTTTTTCATCCTTTATGACTCGTAAATATTCATTTTCGATTGTTCTTATATAAAACATGTTTGTTCTCTTTCGAAATTACTCGTTTTTTGTTTAATTTACTATTTTTATTAGTTGAATAAATGTATGCAAAATATGTGTACTGCGCATGCGTCAACTATAATGCCTAAACTTTCTACACGGTTTTAATCGTGAAAAAAAAAACAAATATAAATCCTGAAGGAGCAATTAATTGGTATACAGTTTAATTAAAAAAATAAAAAAATAAATAAATGAAGTAATGTGCATTGGCGTTAAGTTAGACCAAATACATTTTTTCCTATCGTATTAAAATGTTATTTTACTAATGTTAGGAATATAATTTCGACTGTGTAAAAAAGTTATTATAATGTATACCTATATTATCTCTTGAAAGATAAATAATGAACATATTTACTTATTTGTTTATATTACCTATGTGAACTCCCTATCTTTTTTATACCTTCATAACGATAAGTAGGAGGATGGAAAAAATGTATTTGGTCTAACTTAACGCCAATGCACATTACTTCATTTATTTATTTTTAATTTTTTTTAATTAAACTGTATACCAATTAATTGCTCTTTCAGGATTTATATTTGTTTTTTTTTTCACGATTAAAACCGTGTAGAAAGTTTAGGCATTATAGTTGACGCATGCGCAGTACACATATTTTGCATACATTTATTCAACTAATAAAAATAGTAAATTAAACAAAAAACGAGTAATTTCGAAAGAGAACAAACATGTTTTATATAAGAACAATCGAAAATGAATATTTACGAGTCATTAAGGATGAAAAAGTATTAAAAATTGCATTAGAGGGGCTAACTTGTAGGTATATTTTTAAATATTTTTTTTAAATAAATAAATGCAGAACAAACAATTATTAACAGTGAACAATCATGAACAAATGATGAACAAACGAATTAATAGAAAATAAGTATAAAATAGGAAAAAAAAATTTTTTGAGGGGCTAACTTCATTCACCTCAACTCCCATACAAAGGAAAATAACATACAACTAGCGTCATCTTACTCCTGTGGCGACGTCATTTTTGTAACTTTTAGGCATTAATGATCTAATAAACTCACTAGATGGCAGATATGAGTTCTGACTCAATAAAAAATGTAGCGTACTTTGAAGCAGTGCTTCCACTTTTAGGGAATTCTCCCTTTTTTAGGGAAAAATAGCTGATATTTTGGATGATAAAGACAATTTAAAAAATACCAGGATTTAGGATATTTCGGGGTAAAAAGCAAAGCCTATACTAGTAACTGTTGTGAATTTTAAAATAAACGATAATTAAAGTAAAACAATGAACATTTTATTTTATGGAGAGAGAATGACATTAAGTCGAGTTGACAAGTAAAAGAATAAAACAGAGTTGTGTATAAAAACTATAAAGGTTTGATTCAACAGTAACCCTCTAGTAAAGTAAATCATAGATTAAGCCACTGCTTTTTCTTAGGGATTCCCCAGAATCCCAATAAGTATAATCCGCCAAATTTTTATTTACCTATTTTCGTTGATGTCACCAGAACTTACTTGTATTGTAATATACAGGTACTTCATGTACCATGAAAGATTATCATGGTAATTTCATTTACGAAAACCTTGTAATTGTCATTTCACTTTTGCTAGCAGTTCCTTCTTCAAAGACTGAGGTGGAAAGATTATTCAGTGTTCTCAAATTTAAAAACTGACAAAAGAAACAGGCTTTCTAATGAAACCCTGAACGGCTTGCTTCATAGAAAGTTCCCAACTTTGCCAGCAAACAATTGCTCAATTTTAGAACCGAACAGTGTTAGGTTGTGCAGCAAAAGAATATAAAAGCAATGCGTCGACTTCCTTGAAAATTCTAATCCTATAGATCTATGATCTTCTGGGGGCGTTTATATTATATATACCTACATTAAATAATATGCTGTGGTTTATTTTCTGTATTTTATTTACGCTTTCTATATGAGTCGTCTATTATCAAAGGTGGCAATCTGTGCATTTGGACAAAAAAAATTTATTGATATGTCAATACAGATTTATTTGAATATAATCGTCTCCTTCAAAGAATACGGTTCAAAACCTGCATTAAATAAAGGTTAATAGTTAACCTGTTATTTATCTAAGATGTCGTTCCGAAGAGTTTTGTGACTGCCAATGGAATATAAAGTCAATAATTCGTTTTTCTGATTTACCAATCATTGTCCAAAAGTCAGATTGCCGGCTTTGATAATAGTCGACTCATATAAAGGATTTATGAAAGTTGTCTAGGAAATTTTAGGGTAAATTCAAAAGAAACTAGGGTAAAATGTGTTAAAAAAAACGTAAGTGGAAACACTGCTTTGAAGTTTTCAAAATTCCAGGGCCGTAAAACAATCTCAAAAAAAAAAAAAAAGTTTTCAAAATGTCGTAACGATTTAATTTTTTAAATCGTTTTTTTTTGGTCTTGGTGTGAGTTATTTTACGTTGTAGTATTAATTTAGAGCAACTTTTAGCTTTATGAGAATATTAGACGATTAGACATTGAGAAACTCTGTTTTGAATTCTCTTTAGACATAACTTGGCTCCAATACTTTTTTCTTCGTTAGCGTTTCGTAAGCCTGTGTAACTATTTTCATTTCTTACAGAATGTTTATTATTAAAAATCAGCATGCCTCGAAGATCGAAAATGAAATGCTATTTCGGATGCCTTGATAACGGTGAGTTGACACTATTTTCCCGGTATATTATTTGCTAACATAATTATTATTCATAATATAATTAAATGAATTAGCACCAACTAATGGTCCTTCCTATTTCTGCTGCCTAGCTATCATATATGTTAAGTTTTGATCAAAACAGTCGGTATTAAGTCTCGTACTATCACACACACACCTCAGATAATAAAATTGTCTCGAGTGGGTGGAAGTATTTATGTTTTGCAACTCAGCGTATTATATGCTTATTGTCAAGTGGGCCCGAACTAGTTTTTTGGAATGATCAATCAGTCATGCTTTCCTGTTTAAATAAAATACAGCACAATTGATCTCACATCCAAAGTTAGATGATGGCATTCACGTTTTGTTTCCTGGTGTTTGATAACTAAGTTACACCAAGTGGCCTGTGACCACGTTCATCCTTCTACCCAATATAAAATAATGTTTTTATTTTTGTAGACAAAGGTTTGATAATGACAAAATTTTATGGAAAAATTATAAGGAGCACTAAAATGTCTGAAACATGAGAATATTGATGCACTATATTTGAACCAGAACGTGTTATGTAATATATTAATTTGTAAGTAAGATTACATTAACACTAAATTTTTCATGGTCGTATTTTTTCAATATTTGTTACATACTTAAGATACTTTGTTTCTCCGTTTCAGAAGAGAAACTGATTCAGCAAGGAATGTGAACTCTCAAGGGATCTTAATTTTTTTTAAATATGTTTATAATTGATAAATTAATAATTGAAATAGTTCATAAGAACTAAATTGATGCCAATTTTGTTTTAAAATAGGTTGTTTAGTTCTTATAGTTATAGTATTACGTTTGAATAGTTGTAATTAGTAAGTTAGTAATATATGAAATACTGATATAAATTTTTGTAAATAACCTTTTGTAAATTCTACGAGAAGATGATTTTAATTAATGATCAAAAGTCAACGGTCTTTAAAAGCATTATTTGCAATTATTTAGATTTACTGTGGAATATATTTGCTAAGTTGTGTTTTCTGTATGAGCAGATATAAATGAAAATGCCCAAACATGATTATGTTTCTTACATTTTCATTATGTGAAATCAATATGCTTGTGACTGAGTATATTAATAATTTATTAAAACTTAAGTGATAGACAGCAACCCCTATGGCACTGCTGAAGTTTATAAGCACTGGTGACCACTTATCACGGGCCGGGTTGCGTGCTCGTCTGCTGTTGAGTGCAATAAAAATTTTCGAAACCCTTTCTATTATTTAGATGTAATATTAGTGTACATTTAATTTGGATTAAAAGATAAATTTACATTTTATGTTTGCATGTGTATGTTTATAATTCATTTGCATGTAACGAACACCAGTTTCTTTTTTAACAAAATGTAAACTAATGGTTTGTAATGAATGTAATTAACTTTAAGATGATTTTCTTTCAATCTGCTGTTTGTTTCATCTAGTATTACCAAAGCTAAAGCATCAGAAACGTCAGAATAGAAATAATTTAGATAGGGAATAAAAGTATAACTAATGTAATCATGTCTAAGATTACTATAAGCGTCATTAAGTACAAACTATCAATATTTAAGAGTACTTTAAATCATCATTACATTTTTTAAACATTTTTTGTTTTTCAAATCATGTAATAAAACGTTTGTGCAGAACAAAATGTCACATGTTATGAACATGATTGTGGGTTAATCGTTTCTTAAATTTCTAAATGTTTATAAGAATGCTAAGAATAATTTAGTATTCACTTTAGTGTGTGTATTATCTCTACAATGCTAGTATAAATGACAATTATTGTATGACGAAGCATAGGTAGTGTTTATAGATGTAATATTTTCATACAAGGTCATGATCTGTCACGATCAACTTTAAGCAAGAACTGCTATAGTTAAGAAACAAATTTATTAAATTTAATTCAAATTGTCTACTATGTTTGTAATGGAAAGCTGACATGTTTATATTTCGCACAAATGACTTAAGTGACATTGAATGATTTGATTATCTAGACTTAATTAACTTTTAGATAACTTTCGATTTAATGTTAATAAGTACTCTAGTAGGATTAATCTAGAGGAGTTATTGTTATTCGAAATTTTATACAATTGTACGTTCATACTATCTTTTAACAGTAAATTGTTTGTAATATAGGGAAATTAAATAGCTTACAGAGAATTACAGCTTTTTATTTAAAAAAACTGTTTTCTCTCTGTATGAAAAGGTCTTATCGATTAGAATGCTGAACACAATCAAACGTTCTTTAATATTTCATAAGTACTACCGGGAATTTCAGCGATTCTAAACGATAAGATTTTTTCATAAAGAGAGTTAATTATAAAAAATATTAAAATTACTAAAAAAGCCACCTGGTGGGGGGTAGGGAGATTAATAATCGACAGCAGCGACGCCTGCTGTCCTGGGCTCTAACTAAAGCAAAAATAAAAATGAGAGTTGCGCATCTATCTCAAATATATTAAGTGTATAATCTATGGTAATCTACGGCCGCCAGGGTGCGCTGGAATTATTCCTATTTGTAATGGATTTTATGACCTGGTAACTGAGACCTTTAAGTCATGTCTTATTTTAATTTATATTCATATTTTTATGAAAAATGATATTATGGAGTGAAATGAAATGTGATATTATGGAGTGAAATGAAATGAAGATGATTAATTTGAGACATTAATCAAATGGGATGAAATGAAATTATATGACATGATATGGAATGAAATATAATCTCAGTAAAATGGTGGTGGTCATTTACTAAGATCTCAGTGGACTTTTTGGAGGAAACCGAGAAGTTACGTACAGCGGCTTTGTTTAATTTTCCCACATTTGTGCACTTTCACAGATATTAAACAGTTAATAAACCACTATTATTACACATTGAAACCCGAAGAAACACTAAATAGACAAATTAAAACAAATCACACAACTTCACACCTCGCGTTCCCGCCAAAAAGTCATTATTCCTACATAAACTGTAGCTTCAAGGGGATAGTTTGCAGTTCTTATTGAACGGTTTATACATTAAATAACGTTAATGTTGTTACTGTTAGTATTTTAGTTTAAGTACTGCCGAAGCAAGTACTGTTGTTACTGTTGGAGAAACAATTTTGTTTTGTAATGTAATACCGAAATACTTTACGAGATGGCGTTACAAAAAATCCCTTCCCAAAACTATAAAACCGTTGTGATTGTCTACGAATAATAAATAATATAATAACTAATATTTATTCGTAGGTGATTGTTTAAGATGCTATGAATATTTCGGTTTTGATTTCATCAAAATAACTTGAACTTTACTATTGAATTCCGAAGAAAATTCTAATTAAGGCTGAGTTAAGTTCAGCTTTTTATTTAAGCCTCTTACTGTAGTTTTTAAATTACATTTATGCGGATTGATGTTTCAAGGCTTTCAGATTTTAATTTTAAATTCTGAAATAATTAAGAACAGCGTCATCTACCCTTCACATTTGAAACAAAATTTAATTCGGTTTAAATTTGTAAAAGTTGATGTTGATTATTATTACACTGTAACGCAGCGTTCCGTTTCGCGGGGCAACAGCAGCCAAAGGGAATGTGACTCAGGTCCGTGCCGCGACGACCCACCCCGCGCTACCCGCGCCCGCGCATCTGTTGCATCATTCGCACCCCCAATTAGTGCGCGCCAGACATATATTAAGTGTATAATCTATGCGCCAGACTTTGAAGCGGAATACACGCGTCCCCGGTCGATACCGGAACTGACAACCCGAGAGTCTCATGCCAGTCGGGCACCTAACATTAAACTGGCAGCCCAAGCGCGGGCCCTTTAACTAGTATTTCGGAGTGAATCTACGTAATTACGACACGTACTCGTCGTCAGTCACGGCGTCAATCCGATTTTCAAGACGTTGAAGAAGAAATTGGTTCAACCGCGGGACCGACGCCAACATTTACCGCAAACAACATGGCGTCATTACAAGAAAGTCAAATGGCAGCATTCGAACGCCTACTCGACCGAGTTTTTGAGCATAAAACTCAACTCGAATCATCAGCAACACCGACGTCGGAGCCGACATCGCCGCCTTCCTCGACGCCCGCTCACCATTCTGGGAACTTCGCGTCATGCACGGCGCGGTTCAGCGGAGCGCCCGGCGACTCACTCGACGGTTTCCTTGACGCGGTCGAATCATACAAAGATTGTGCTGACGTAGGACACGCCATCGCGTTACGAGGACTCTCAATGTTACTAACCGGAAATGCAGCCGTGTGGTGGCAAGGCGTTAAAGCTAGCATCACTTCCTGGGACGACGCTTTATCATCGTTACGAAGCGCTTTCGGTGATTGCAGACCGCCCCATCGAGTCTACTTAGAGCTCTTCAAAATGTCGCAAGGACAAAGAGAGAAGACGGAGATCTTCGTTGCCAGAGCACGAGCCCTACTAGCTCGACTCCCACCTGGTGACCTTAGTGAGAAAGTTCAAATTGATATGCTTTACGGCCTTCTACACCGTCGTGTTCGTAAAAGATTAAGAAGAGACGAAATAACTTCATACGACACGTTATTAAAGAAAACGCGCCATATCGAGGACTCCATCTACGAGACCAGTCCGCCTGAATTTATTCATCATCCTTAGCGAGCGACGCCACGTTCATCGGGTAGTACCGTAGGCGAAGTTCCCGCCGGTACTTCGACTTCGCAGCATACATACGCGCGGATGACGCCGCGGAAAATATTCAACTCGGGCGCCGCTGGCGGCCCCCCACGCGACGACAGCGCTGCGCCGAGCACCGTTCGAGTCCCCGCGCCTCGCTACACGAACACTGATAATGTATCATCTACGTCGATTGTTAAAAGACTTCTGTGTTTATTGCAAAAAGTACGGACATATTCGTGATGAGTGTTTAAAATTAGCGTCAAAAACGAAATTCGACAACGAAAATACGCAAGCTGTATCCTCGTGTTACGGGTGTGGTACCAAAGGTGTTACTCGGTCTCAGTGTACAAAGTGTAACGCAAGTTATTACGCCGTCGACGCTGCACGGACCCGATCAGTCACATCCGATTTACCTATTGGTAAAGTAAATACACAGCTGTCAAGTTCAGTGAACTGAAAAGTGTTGCCCAGAGTAACTCTACTGAGCACCAGGTTAGGTTAAGACCAATTTTAAGTGTTCAAATTTTAGGTATACGAGGTAATGCTTTGTTGGATACGGGAGCTAAGAGTAGCGTTGCCGGTGCGTTGCTTTATGAATTGCTGTTAAAGCATAACCATCCGTGTGAGGAAACCAGGCGTCGGGTGAGGCTTGCAGACGGTTCCGCGCGCACCCGCCGAGTTTTGCTCACTACTCTAGAAATAAGGATAAGTCCCGAAAGGTCAGTAACCCTTGAATTTACTGTTTTTCCAGATGCTCAAAATAATGAAACTTTGCTTGGCATGGATTTTTTGGTGGCGGCAGGTATTGTGCTTGACTTTGCTTCATCCACTTGGCATTTTTCGGGAAAACGGGTTACCTATCCAATTGAATATGAGTGCCCTAAGCCATGCATGTTTGCTTCTACTGCTGACTTCCTGCGTGATGATAAGGGTTCTATGCTTGGCGCCGATGAACGGCAGCAGCTATCACATTTATTGCAGCAGAATGGAGACATCTTTAGGGTGGGGGGAGCCCCAACCCTTTACGCCGAGCACCACATTGATACCGGTGATCATCCGCCTATATCGGTACCGCCGTATAGGCTCACTCCTGTGCTTCAACAGCGAGGAGAGGTTCTCGCAATCGATTTGTTCGGGCCACTGCCAGAAGGAGAGCAGGGGGAGCGATGGGTACTCCTGGTAGAGGATGTAGCTACAAGATGGGTAGAACTCTACGCACTTGTTGATGCCACCGCCGTGGCTTGCTCCCGAGTCCTACTGGAAGAGTATTTCCTTCGTTATGGCTTGCTTATGCGTCTAGGGGTGTAACACGTAAGTTCATGCCACGACGGGATGGCCCGTATCGCGTAGTAAAAATAGTTAGTCCTACAACGTACTTCATAGCAGACTTGTCAAACAATGTCATCGGCAAGTATCACACCGCGGATTTAACCCACTCTCCGTCAAATTCAAGTACGGATCCAATTATGCCAAAGAGGCAGAGAGGAAGGCCGCGTCTTCAGACTAACAGTCCCAAGTTGGACTCGGGACGCGTTCCCAACTTGGAGGGGGAGTATGTAACGCAACGTTCCGTTTCGCGGGGCAACAGCAGCCAAAGAGAATGTGACTCAGGTCCGTGCCGCGACGACCCACCCCGCGCTACCCGCGCCCGCGCATCTGTTGCATCATTCGCACCCCCAATTAGTGCGCGCCAGACTTTGAAGCGGAATACACGCGTCCCCGGTCGATACCGGAACTGACAACCCGAGAGTCTCATGCCAGTCGGGCACCTAACATTAAAACACTAATTAATTGAGCGTTTCATTAGCTTTTAAGCTGAGTGACTATTTATAATTTATTTTTATTAAGTAATAAATGAGCAAAAAATAATACTTAACAAAAAGATATGAAATCCGAACAAAAACAGTTTCACTGTAAAAAATTGCGCCAAGTCCACGTATATAAAACTCATCTCAATAACATTTGCACTTTACAAAAAAAGAAGACTTCAATAGCTTTCATTCTCTACAAAAATATGTGAAATACAAAAAAATACCAAGAAACCGTCATAAAGATGAAAAATTAAAAAAAAATTGTTGAAAATTTAAAAATAAAAAAATAAAAATTTTATCGTACTTGGCGCGCGTCATTGAGTATAATAGCCGGCAAACTTCTTGAGCATTTGTCGACGTAGTGGGGGTAAGTTCGCGCATGGTACACTCACGTGCAAAAACATTATTTACTCTGCGTCATAATGCTATTAAATTATGAAAATCAACATATTATGTATTTATTTATATATTTATTAGAACATCAACAAAAAATATAGGTTAATAATTGTAATAATTTAATCTTGGGGTAAAATAGATATTCCTTCTATTAAGTCAAAACTAGAGCTGTTGCCAGGTCTTGGTTCAGTTGAAGCGAAGCTGGTATTTGTATTTTTTTTTTCGTTATCCTAATCTTGACCATCATCATCATCACTGTTTTCATCACCCGAGTCGCTATCATCGTGATGAGTCGACATAGGGCTCATTGGTGTAGTTTACAACTCGGTCGGTTCGGTCTTCTTTTTTGTCTATAATTAATGATTTTTTGGAGATATTCGATTCGTAGTAATCGAATGTTACTTTTTTCAATTACCAGCTTCCGATTACTTTCTGGTTTTTTTTCCATCTGAAGCCTAGCTCTTTCATAATTCGTCGTAAGCTTCATTCCGAGCCATTAAAATTTATATCTTCTTTAGATTTTTCGAAGCCTTTCTACGATACGGAGTTTCGCTGCTTGATAAGTAGTTATTATGATTACATCTTTTTATTACAGATTGAACGAAACTATCCATTTTGGTAACTTTCGTCTTCCCTGATCTTTTCTTACCCGGAGGCCGAAACACGGCGAGCCAGCTAGAGCCTTTAGCTTCGTTAATAATGCACCTAACAGTACTCACTGATATTTTTCTTGCTTCCGAGGTCTGTTTTACTTTTTCCATATCATTCTTCCCCTGTTTTATAATGAAGCAATATACGTCGTACACAATTTTTCTACCCTTTCTTTTGAATACTACACCATTTTGTCGCGGCATAGTGTATTTTTTATAAAAAATCAACAAACACTCAACATATAGCAATGGCAACAAAGTCAACAAGCAATTATAACAAATAACTTAACGAGAATAACGATAGACTTTCCACTGTACGCAAGCGTACTTTTGGGAGCAAGCGGAATGAGGGCGCGGTGCGGGACGCAAGGTTCGACTGATCTACCAATAACGCGCTCGATACGATTTCCCCTGCCGTCGCGCCTCACCCTCACCACCAAAGTGATCTAAAATTCTGTTCTGCGCAGTCAAGGTCATTTGCTCAAGAAGTTTGCCGGTTACTATACCCCAAAATTTTTCGGAAGAATTTCAACCCGAGAAAAAAACCATTTTGCTTTAATATACAGTGAAAGCTGAAAAAGTTACCCAGGTTGTCTTTTTCGCTCTTGTTAGCGTTTTATGAGAAATTGAGACAGAACTACGGTAATTTTCAACAGCTCTCACTATATACCTATGGGCTATTATATGCCAAATCGACCACTTTTGCGTTCGACCCCTTTAGATTCAGCTGAAACTTTGTTATTCTTTTCTACCCTTTGAAAAACATCTTTGAGAATTTTTTCAAATGTTTTGAAGCCAACGTATACATACGTATCGACTCGTAAGTAGCTTGTATTTGTATAAGCGAACACGAGAGGGTGTTAAGTTCAAATCATAAAAGATGAGTGGGAAATGAAAAAAATTCAAATAACATACGTATGAGATGTCGATTTTACTTAACTTTTGTAAAACTTATTATGAAATAATAATTCATTAATTACATTTATGCATTTCATAGGTTGACCTACTTATAAATTTCTAAACATTGAAAGGATGTTCATTTATCCTGAAAAATTTGGGGTACTCAATGACGCGCGCCAAGTACGATAAAAATTTTATTTTTTTATTTTTAAATTTTCAACAATTTTTTTTTAATTTTTTCATCTTTATGACGGTTTCTTGGTATTTTTTTGTATTTCACATATTTTTGTAGAGAATGAAAGCTATTGAAGTCTTCTTTTTTTTGTAAAGTGCAAATGTTATTGAGATGAGTTTTATAAACGTGGACTTGGCGCAATTTTTTACAGTGAAACTGTTTTTGTTCGGATATATTAATACGTGAAGCAAAAACTTTGCACCCCTTTTTACGAAAATTGCGCGGACGGAGAAAAATGAAATTTCCCACACTTATAGAGAATATAGAAAAGGAATGCAGAATACTAATTTTTTTTTAAATTATGTATTAATAATACATTAAATCAATAAAAAAAATATTACACACACTACCATGTATTTGACACACACACACACACACACATATTTAAATACTCTTTGTTTACTGTCAACCTTTTTTTATTGCTTAAAGTCTGTGGTCAAATTGAGAATAGGTTAATATTGTTTATCTTTAATATTATTTGTCTATAGTATAGTCTTGGCGGAATTTGTGATTATAGAAGTAAGTCTTTGACAATGGAACCATATTAATGTTCAAACTTATAATTTCAATTAATTATAGTCAAATTTCGGCTACTAGTTCTAATAAATACTTGCAGAGGTCGCAGGTTGTCATATTGACTGAACTCTGCTTTCTGTTCGCCGTCCTACCGTCGACTAACTTTTATTTAGCCTTATTAAGAACGATTCCTTAAAAAAAGTCCTTAAATATTACAATAAAACACGCTACGATAAAACCGCAGTCTGCAAGTGAATAAAACGGTTGGAAATGCACAATATGTAAACCAGTAACTTTAGTTCGAATTGAGTTCAGAGCTCAAAGAGTTATTTCAAACTTGCAAACGGTTCTCAGTTATTCAATTCGGTTTTTATATAATAGTAGACGTGTAAAATGTATATCGAGATGAATACTAGCTTCTTCCATTTGACTCCATACAGAAGAGGGCCGTTCGGATTGTCGATAATCCCATTCTCACGGATCGTTCGGAACCTCTGGGTCTGCGATGGGACTTCAGTTCCCTCTGTATTTTGTACCGTATGTTCCATGGGGAGTGCTCTGAGGAATTGTTTGAGATGATTCCATCATCTCGTTTTACCATCATACGGCCCGCCAGCGGAGTAGAGTTCATTCATACTACCTGGGGCCACTATGTTCATCCACAGTGCATTTCCAGAGATCTTTTTTGCCACGTACTATCCGGCTATGTAATGAGGTGGTCCACGGTGTTTCCCGAGCGCTATGACACGTCCTTCATCAAACGAGGCTTGTGGAGAGTACTTAACGGTAGGCAGCGGCTGGGCTCTGCCCCTGGCATTGCTGAAGTCCATGGGCGACGGTAATTAAACACCATTCGGTTAGCCATATGCTCGTCTGTCTACAAGGGCAATTAAAAAAAGAGATCTGTAGCGGCAACAAAGTCTGAGAGTACACCTTGACGGCGCTGGTTGGTCGAATTTCGCATAGCCTGTTGACCGAGGAGCTTGGTAATCGAGACGCCGACAATCGGCGACGTGGCGGCGTGGCACCGAGCGGTATACCGACCCCTGCGTGCCTCGTCTCGATAGACCTCACCCGAAGTACAGATGCAGGCTAGTGATCTGCAGGAGGCCGGAGTCAGTGTAACGCCGACATGCGTCTACCACCAATGTACAAGGGGAAGTCATGTTCACCCTGACCACAAAAAAAACAAGAACGGGATGTATCAAAAACTTCGAATCGCTTACGTAAGGATACCACAGCGTGGACAATCACGAACATTTCTGCAAAGAGCATTCTCACGTACTAAAAGAATTCTGAGGGCCCATTTTATGATCTATTAAGAATATAAAAGTCCATAAAACTTGTAGTAATATATAAGTGTAGAGCCGGCACGAGTCAGGTCTAAATTTTATTATCATCTACGTTGGCTCTGAAGGCCTCGTGCGTGTCGCACAGAGATCAAACATTCGCTGTTCAATAAAATTTAAATACTGGTCTCTTAGTTTACACTGGCGAACGGACGCCAGACTCACTAGTCACATAGAGGACAATGGCTTCTAGATAATAAAAAACACTCCAGCCGAATTAGGGGAACAGTGAACATGAGCTTATATTATCCTTCGGCACACGAAATCATTTACGAGCAGATAAGCTCTCTGCTCAGAGAAAATAAGTAAAGGGAATACAAACTCGATAAAAAAATAGTCAGCAAGAACGAAATATGATACAATTTGCGCTCAGGCGACACAAATCGAATCCCAGGGCGCCAGCACCTCGGATCGCCTCGGGATAGACTAGACGTAAACTCGGAGCAAGAGCTTTAAGCACTGTGAAGTTGAAGCCGTTGGCAGTACAATTTAAAATTTGAGCGATAATAGAAATTCATAACTATTCGAAAAGTCGGAGATTATAAAATGTATACAATGAAAGAATCAACCCAGAAATTAAATTGTGTTAGCAAGATAAAGAGTGTACGTCCGATGAGAGCTTCAGGCAATACTGGAACCGCTAGAAGATGATCACGAGTTGGTGCTGCGGTCTTATCTTTTTTTATACTGGTGGCAGGACCTCTTGTGAGTCCGCGCGGGTAGGTACCACCACCCTGCCTATTTCTGCCGTGAAGCAGTAATGCGTTTCGGTTTTAAGGGCGGGGACAGCCGTTGTAACTATACTTGAGACCTTAGAACTTATATCTCAAGGTGGGTGACGCATTTACGTCGTAGATGTCTATGGGCTCCAATAATCACTTAACATCAGGTGGGCTGTGAGCTCGTCCACCCATCTAAGCAATAAAAACAAAAAACGAAAACAAGCTGGTGCTGCTGTCTTGTCTTCATACATAAGGACAGCCCTCTTAAGACTCACCTGATTTTAAGCAGTTAGCAGAATTCGTTCACCACGAAGTCGAAGTATGCATTGAAACATCAGCTATTGTGTCTGACGGTCCGCCATCAATATTCCCGAGGGTAGACATTTTAGAACGTGAAAACATCACGGTATTAAAGACATTTAACCATTATGTATCTGATAATTTGTATACTTTTAATACTGTATAAACTATTGTATGTATGTATGTATGTATGTGTGTGTATGTGTATGTGTATATATATATTGTATATATATATGTGTATGTATTTGTAACTTCATATAAATTTCATTGCACGTACCACTATTTACTCTGCACTACCTTTGGTTGACTGGTAGAGAATGCCTTAGGCATTAAGTCCACCAATGTAAATTTATAAATAAATCAATAAATAAATAATTTGGTCCGTTCCAATGATCTCTAGTCCCATTGAAAATATTACGTCTTGGACCGCTTTTTCTCCGCACGGCTGATCAAATAAGCCCCACTGTTAAAGACCTAAATATTAATATTTAGATATGAAATGATAATATTTTGTACTTGTGGTTAATCGAAGTCCCTTAGCCACTTGTCAAGGTTAAAATTAAGGAGTATCTGTGTAACATGTGATACAAGATATTATGTATAATTTCGAAAAAAAGACAACCAACAAAATGCCATTTCTTTCAAGAACGGTGGCGTCAGTCAAGATGCCCTTTATCTATTTAGAGTGGTCGAAGCACTTTACTTCATTTCTATAATAAGTAGAAGTGCATGCATTTATAGTACTTCCACAATGTTTGCGACATCTCACACCGATGACTTCTTTGCAATAATGCGGAAGAGAAGTGCCTAGTTATTGCGTCGAGTCAGAGACAGTGACAACAGTCTTCTGAACATCATATCGAGCAAGATCGAGGGACTGCTGATTAATAGCCTTCAGAGCAGGCACTTGGAAGGAAAAAAAATACAATAAAAAAATGTAATGATATAAAATGTATGTAATGATATTTATGTGTTAGATTTTTTAAGTTACTAACATAGATTATAAGTAGTTCTTACCAATGATATTTTATATGTAAAAAGAAGCAGATATGTTTCAAGCGTACGTCAAGTGAAGACTCGAAAACAGGCCAATTAGGACGATTCGTCTTTAGTCGCGTCTAGACAAATGCAATAGTTCCAATTATAGCTATCTTTTTTACTCACGCGCTTATCCCATCTTTTGTACTTTTCATTAATGCTACTTGTCAACATGTGTGTGCACTATATCGGTAGGTATGTAGATATATATGGCGCGATCAGATTTGAAGAGTCAGTTACTATGAAGATAACATATCTGTTGTATAAAAAATCATTGGTTCTTACTAACAAAATATAATGGTTTTAAAAAAAACATTGAAATAAATAAATAAATAAGTAGGTACGTCCTTAACTAGGTGTAGTTTGAGATTTCCAGTCCCCCAACTCGGTCGATAGCTCAAATGAAACACACAGAACTGAGTATGTACTTGATTAGTTCTGTCGCAGACAGTGATAATGCCACATTGTTACTCAACTCCGAGACTGTGGCCGTAAACAAGACGATTCCGAAGCATTAAAATTTATCACCAAAACTATACAAGTACACTTCAACTCTGAATCGTAAATCTTTGAGGATTCAAGGAAAATTTCTAATAACGTCACGAAAGTTGTTAAAATTATATGAGGAGATAAAACACCCTGCCATTACTTCCCAGCGCTGTGTTGGGGGAACTCCGGGACACGTAACTGCCCGAGAATGCTAGTAGTAGATAAATTCATTGTGTGAGCATGTTGTGTTCGATGCTTTATTAGAGGAGGGGTCCGTTATTGAGGCTCCAGTTTCTGGGCCAGCTCGACCGGTATGGCGGTACTCTCCGTCCAAAACGCATCATTACACAAATACACCGATTTTTGACGTGACAACGTCTTATAATTCGATGGAGCCGGATGAAAAACATGACTCATGCGGCGTTACCTCGCTCCGAGGCATTCCATTTAAGGCTTGAAGTGCAAGCGAGAGCGCGCAACGAGCGACAAAAAGGCACAATCGGCCTCGGCAGCATTCGACATCTGTCTCTCTCCTGTTTGAGTGAGCGATGCATCCGCGTGGACAGCTGCTATGCAATAATACATTTACATGTTTTCGTCAAGTATAAAGTTCAGTGAAAAGTGAATGTGGTGTCAATTGTTTATAGCAACGATAATTGCGATAATTGAAAAATGAAACCATTCCATCAGTATTTTCTTGTGACGTTGTCACGTTTAACTATCGTCAGTAAACCGACTTTACAGACAACCGATTTTTTTTTCTGCCTAAGCTGATAGCCTTGAGAGGCTATTTCATCGTAACCTTAACTAGTAGGTGAGCTCACGGTGCTCAAACCGGAGTGATGTTAACACTGACCCTAGCAAGAGCTGTGCTTCCCAGAATCTATCACCGGATCGGAAACACGACCCACTGAGAAGATCCGGCGAGAAACTCAGTGGGCTGATACACCGAAGCATCACAATATATGTATGTATGTTTGTATTCATTAGTCAATATAAAGAAGACCTCAAGCTAAAGTAAAACTCAATTTTTTAGTTTATAGCTTTTTTATTATTAACGTTATAAAAATTATTAACATGAAAGTGGAGTATTCAAAACACAGTAATGAAATGTTCCGATGTTATACAAAGGCATTTGACTTTGCTCTACGCCGACACTACGCCGACACTACGCCGACAATACGCCGACAATACGCCGACAATACGCCGACAGCACGCCCGGCGCCCCGTGGAGCGGCGGAGTTAATTATCGCGAACTTACTTTTAACCGATGACACTCAAACTAAAACTACTAATAATTAACTAATTTCTTTTTCAGATTAAGGACACCAGAATTAATTCGTACATAGGAGATTACAACTACTAATACTAAAATACTAAATACTACTATACTACTACTGTAAATTAGATACTACGTTATTACGTTACTAGATTACGATCTAAACAATACCATTTTAATGTTGTTCTATAAATGTTTTTGTTTCTTGTCCTACATTTTTTTTTATTGCTTAGATGGTTGGACGAGCTCACAGCCAACCTGGCGTTAAGTGGTTACTGGAGCCCATAGACATCTACAACGTAAATGCGCCTCCCACCTTGAGATATAAGTTCTAAGGTCTCAAGTATAGTTACAATTTACTATATGTAATTAAGATATGTTTAATTCGACTAGCATGGATGAGCAGGCGTCGTATCCACCGAGCTTCTGAAGAAACTGTTATGTGTCTATAGCTTTAATATATATCTATAGCTTTCATTTGATATAGTTCTTAAAAATTCACCAACATATAAAATTTTATACGAAAAATTTTTTACTCGTTAATTCAAAATTGAGTTTTTGCATATAGGAGATTTTGGTTTGACAGCTTCGATATTGTAGTTAACCCATTTCACCTTGACCTTTAAAGTTAAGAAAAATCAAGTACGTCACGAGAGTCTCATCAAGCACGAGATGTCAAAGTCACGAGCACCATCAAAGATCTACATTCGTTCAATGCTATATCTAAATACTTTTTCTAAGAATATAACTGCATGAAGTTCAAGTGGAAACGTCTTATAGAGTCCATCATGTACTGGAATTCGTCCTTGGGGTGGAGTATCGTAGTTCTGAAATGGAATGATCCTGGAAGCTGCCCAAATCCCGTACCCGGGATCACACACACTCCTGTGAAAGACGTTACATTTAATTAAGAAAGTTTCTGCAGACCAATAATTTCAGGACTTAATCATCATTAATATTTACTTATGATTTATTTATTTATTTAACTTAATGCACAGAAGTACAATGGCGGACTTAATGTGAAAATAACCAAACTGATAATACTTCATACATATACAAACACATACACGGTATATCTTTATATACCTATATATGTGATCACATTTAATCGTTCATCTTAGCTTTTAAAAGTGACTAGTTTTACTTTTCAAAGTCTCGGTCCACTGTTCAACAAGGGAAGATTTTTTTATTATTTAACCAGATAAATTTTTTGAGACAAAAATCTTAGAAATCGGCTCGTTCATCGTGTTGCAGAGAGAGGAACTTATACGAAGAATAACAGCGGACTTTCGACCCTTATGTTGGTTTGACGGGCCCTTATCAATGCGCGTTAAGCTCACCTCCATTCTCCACATTCCTCTCCCGTCTAGCCAAATTTGATAAGAATCTTCTAGTGAGGCTTGAGACGTTCATTCAAATGCTATTTATGTAGTAAGTAAGTCAACAATAGGTTTTTTTTTATTGCTTTGATGGGTGGACGAGCTCACAACCCACCTGGTGTTAAATAGTTACTGGAGCCCAGAGACATCTACGACGTAAATGCGCCACCCACCTTGGATTATAAGCTCTAAGATTTCAGTATAGTTACAACCGCTGCGTTACTCTTCAGAACACATCACTGCTTCACGGAAGAAATAGGTAAGGCGGTGGTACCTACCCGCGCGGACTCACAAGAGGTCCTACCACCAGTAAGATGCAGTACTATGCTAGTGAGATGTTAAAAATTATATTTTGAATTCAGAAATGAAATTACCAGTTTCCTCCAACAGTCTAAGGCAGTAGAACTCATCAGGACTCATGTTCAGTTTCTTTGCTTCTAATTGGGCCTTTACTGGAATTTCGATACGAGGATATGCGAACATTGAACCCTGAAATTTTAAAGTAAGCTTAATATTCATCTAGAGGCAGAACGGTGGATGCAGTTCTACAAGCTAAGCTCTGAATTCGTTGATTTTTGTAGCAATACCTACGTCGATTGGATTGCAGAAGTATCCCGGTATTGAGTTGAAGGTTTTGTAAGCGGTTGCAGTGCGTTCGTTTAATACTTGGTGAATGTCTCTAATCTCATTGATGAACTGATTGTGTGAGGGTTTTCCGGGAGACGGAGGCTTCATCTGTAAGTTACAAATAAGTTTTTAAAAGAGAAAGCAGGAGAAATGTAGATGTTGCCGTGAACTTTGCAAGGTACAATAGGTAGAATGAAAATACAGAGGACTCTTGTTATCATCGGGCTTTTTAAGCTCAAACTGAACAAATGAGAACGCAATAAAATTTATTTGGAACGAAGTTTCTTACGGGACGATGCGGAGGGGTACCCTAACCGGGAAAAAAGTCCGTAACGTAAGATTTTTTAATTTTTTTAGTTTTTTTTTTTTTTAATTAAATTTTCTTTATTTTTCGCAATAATTATCAGGCACAGTTGACTGCTGGTAGGGCGCCATGTTGTAGTTCTTTCGACGTTTACCATCAGGAATATCTTAAGCTATATTTTTAGTCAATTTGTATAAAATACCCCAGGAATATAAAAAATATGAATATACTATTGTACTTGACTATTTGTGTTGCTACTCACCACGCAATCCAAAATGCACTGTCCCAAAACCGAGGGGCACTGCATGACAGACCTCATTGTATTGAACGTTTTCTGCACTGAAGGCTGGAGATGCAGTAACTCCACGTACCCCGACCTCAACCCACACTCAGCTGCCCAGCCTTTTGAAGTCGTCAAGAAACTAGCCAATTCCATGCGGGAGTATGGTGCACCCATTTCGAACATTACCTAAGTTTAATGGTTTTATAAATGTCAAAAAGACTATCGTCGCTGTCAAACCAAAATCTGCTATGTGCAAAAACTCTATTTTGAATTAACGAGTAAAAACATTTTCGCATAAAATTTTATATGAAGGTGATTTTTTAAGAACTGAAGCTATATAGATAAATATTAAAGCTATAGACACATAACAGGTTTTTTTATACGATAGACAGGGCTGTGAACTATACGAAAAGGTCAAAGAGTAAAAATCTCAAAAAGTGTACATAGCAGATTTTGGGTTCACAACGGCGTTATGGAACCTTCACGGTTTTAGGAAATCCGTCACCACTACACTACTGCTGAGTACTCGGATCAAGCTTTATGAGTAGATGGTTCAAGCTTTATGAGTAGATGGGTCTGAAATAAACAACTAACGATCTCTGAACTGAAAGCACTAAAACTGCGCAATTCAACATGACCTTTTTCCGTTTTATTGGCTTGGAATTCACAAAGCCGATATGTATCTGGGACGGTCCACCGAGCAGCACGCGATTACTCGGCCCAAATCATTTTATGCTCTCTGCATGGGGCTTTATAGGGCTGCCAAAGTATCACAAAGTGAGCACGGATTAAGGATACTGTAGCCTCAGACCAAAAATAGATTGAATTAAGTCTTTGCATTTGAGAAATTGTCTAACAACATACCTTTTTAAAGGAATGAAACGGCTTGCTCACGATGTTCTCCTGGTATACTTCGTCAGCCAGAATGAACAAGTTACGCTCGTAAGCAAATTTGATGATTTGTTCAATATTCGCACGGGTTAACACCTAAAACGACGAAACGTAAACATCAAATATCTTCTATTTTCGTTGATATCGCTCATTTTTAACGTTCACTTTGAAATATTAGTGATCTAAAGTATAATATGCCGGATGTGCACGTGTCTTCGACAGGTACCAATTCTTGTAAAGTCATAGATACCTATGACGTATTCATGAACAACTTGGATGATGAAGGAATAACAAAAATAACAGCCAAACCCGCAAAAAATATAAATTTGCGAAAGTAGTAGTTGTAGAGCGCCCAGTACACCCGAAGAGTAACTTCCACCACAATCCTGCTTATTTTTGGCACGAAACAATCATACGTTCCGATTTGCATTAGGCACAGCAGAAATAAAGTAGGGTTGAGACTTAAATCTCACAACACCATGTAGGATGCAGCATTCAAGTTCTTTTGTTGCTTAGTTGGGTGGACGAGCTCACGGCCCACCTTGTATTAAGTGCTGACCGGAGCCCGTAGATATCAACAACATAAATGCTATCATCCACCTTGAGACATGAGTTCTAAGTCTCAGTATTTTCAGTCTCAGCCGTTGTGCTGACCTTTCTTTCTCGTAGAAGTTTTTCGTAAAAATTTGTTAAGGACGTTGATATATTATAATATCAGAAAAAAAATTATCTACCTGCGGAATTGGAACACCAGAAGAGGCGCATCGCTCGATAAAGATCCCACCGCGACTTACCTTTTAGGCCACGACGATTTCGGATCTTGTGATGTCCATAAACAACATTAACCACTTAACATCAGATGATTTGTAAACTTATCCAACTATCTGTGCAATTAATATAAAATTCGAAAGGCAGACTGACCTGTCCTGTAGGATTTCCAGGGTTGATCACAACAAGAGCCCGCACATTGCTCTCAATACTGGCCTCTCGCCAGCTCCTTTCTAGCTCTGAGATCTGGAGAGCCCAGTCGTGTTCCTCATCAAGGTAATAGTCGACCTGTCGAACCCCTAGCTCTGAGAGAGTGCCCGAAAACAGTGGGTACTGAGGGATCGGCACCATCACAGCTGAAATTAGGTTTTTTTAATTAAAGGTTTTTTTTTGGAAGGACAGTCGTTATTTTGCAATAATGCAGTCAATAATTATCTCGTGGACGATTCCCATGCGTTGGACTGATCGTTGGATGAAAGACCTTACTGAAACCCCACTTAACGAGTGTGTGTGCCGGGCCTCGGTTCGCAAATTATGGAAAACATCTGTCAAGGCTTTAATAAGCAAGAATTCCCACATGACCAAGACTGCTCTGCCAAGAGCAACCGATTATGATGAGTCTGAGGATGGAATAACTTGTCAAGCTAAAAATGCAGAACGAAGGAACTTCTTTGTACCTTGAATAAACAGGGGGCGAAGAGTCGCTTCATACTTACCAGGGGGCTTTCCTCCCACATCCTCAACAAACAGAGTTAGGACTGATTTAATAACATCAGAGGCACCAGATCCCAGGTAAATATCGTCAGGGTTGGAGGGCACACCGTCTCTGTTCGTGATGTACTGTGCGACACGAGATCGCACCAGGTTGAGACCGTTGGATGGAGAATACGATCCCACTGAACCTTTCCTAAAATATTATAAAAAGAGCTTAACTTTTTAGTGCAATGTTTCATTCTAAAAACATTGCTAGCAGGCTACCGTACGTGAGTTTCTCTGACCATATTTAACCCAATATTATTATGTGCATCGATGAACAAAGCTTATGTTACGTGTGCCTTTACAAAAAATTTAAAAAATTCACAGATGTATGTACTGGTTTTTATTTTTTTTATTTAAATAATTAACCATGTTGTTGCCCGAAAACTATAGACAACAACAACGAAATTAAGGCGATAGCGGAAGTTGACGATACTCAATCCACCGCTGAAACAACAGCAGCTCCTAACGTTAGCATCAAAATAATATTGGTCAATACAATTGTGAAGTTGTCGTGGCCTAAGGGATAAGACGTCCGGTGCTTTCGTGTTGAACGATGCACCGGTGTTCGAATCACAGGCGGGTACCAATTTTTCTAATGGAATACGTACTCAACAAGTGTTCACGATTGACTTCCAATGTAAAGGAATAACATCGTGTAATAAAAATCAAACCCGCAAAAATTTGCGTACATAATTACGGGTATTAGGACCTCTTGTGAGTTCGCACGGGTAGGTACCACCATCCCGCCTATTTCTGCCGTGAAGCAGTAATGCATTTCAGTTTGAAGGGTGGGGCAGCCGTTTTAACTATACTTGAGACCTTAGAGCTTATATCTCAAGGTGGTTGTAGAATAAATTATAAATAGATGAAATTAATAAAATAAGTACACAGATAATAGACATTTTGAAAGACGTGAATTGCAACAAAATGTATGGGTGCGAAATACGATAGTTCTTGAGTAAATGGTTTCTTTTCTACAACTTTCAACAGCAACCTGCGGGACTACCTCACGGGCTGGTAGTGACATGGTGACGTCATCAATATGGCATCAGTGAAACATTGGCATCAAATAAAGTGATGGTAGGTTTACAGAACTTACGTGCAGTCGTCGAGTAGCTCTTTGGCTCTGTCCTTCACGTCTTGAGGGATATCAAGACGAGACGAGATCAGTTCCGGGAATGACACTAGGGCTAATACCTGGAACATCATGTGAGTTCATTTTTTGTGAAGAACTCAGCTAATCAGCCTTTTTTTGGAGAGAGAACTGAACGAGTTTACAACCCATTTGATGTTAAGTGGGTCACAGATCCCATAGCTATTACAATGTGAAAACTAACAGCCGCCATGAGACATGAGGCCGGAGGTTCAATTAAACTTGTACAGGACTGAAAGCCTCACAGCTTCATAGAAAAAAGACAGGTTTGTGGTATCGCTCTGGGCGGACTTACTTACATACGTACTCGGTCAACTTTAATGACATGAGTTTGATTTTATTACACAATAGGATTCCTTCATCACGGTAGGCGTTCGTGAACACGTGCTTTATAAGTATGTGTTTTAATGGCTATAAAAATCGCCGGTCACCATCCTTGTCGAACCCGTCGCTTGCGACGAAGGGCTCGACGAGCGAATTACCCCATAGACACAGACAGCCCACTGAGTTTCTCGCCGGATCTTCTCAGTGGGTCGCGTTTCCGCTCCGGTGGTAGATTCTGCGAAGCACTGCTCTTGCTAGGGTCAGTGTTAGCAACACTCCGGCTTGAGCCCCGTGAGCTCACATACACACGTTAGGGCGAAGCTGATATAGCCTCTCAAGGCTATCGGCATAGGTAGGAAAAAATAAATCGAATTGTTGCCCTCTTAATTGCAACTCTGATTTCAAATACCTACCGTTGGCTAATTTCTAACTTATGACAATACACATTGGACTTGGACACAATCTATAATCACTCATTAATAAGCAAAAATTGATAAAACACAGTAATAAAAACATTAAATATTCATTATGCATTTAAATTTTGAAAGAATATCTCGAATAAATTTTTGTTTGAGCATTAAAATCGTTTCGTAAATTTCAAAGTGAGTTATTGGAGAGAGCGAACTGGGAGCGAGCTTACGTAACCAGCCCTTCGCATATAAACATTTCATTGCGAAATGTTGATGGAATATTTTAAGTTACGCTGATACTTTTTTGTTTATCTAATCTTGTATCTTATCTATATATCTATACTAATATTATAAAGAGGAAAGATTTGTTTGTTTGTTTGTTTCGAATAGGCTCCGAAACTACTGGACCGATTTGAAAAATTCTTTTTCCATTAGAAGCCGACATTGTCCCTGATGAACATAGGCTACTTTTTTTTTTTTTTTTTTTTGTTTCATGTGTGTTTTAATCTTTCCGAAGCGAAGCGAGGGCGGGTCGCTAGTTATTATATAAAATGATTTGCTGTTCGTTAGTCTCGCTAAAACTCGAGAATGGCTGGACCGATTTGGCTAATTTTGGTCTTGAATTATTCGTGGAAGTCCAGAGAAGGTTTAAAAGGTAGATAAATATGAAAATGCCCGGAAATAAATAAAAATAACAATTTTGTTTTTCCTTTGATGTGTCCCCCATCGGACGGATTCCTTTTGTTTGTTTTAAGTTTATTTTATGGAAAAGTTTAGGTCTTTTATTTATCGATTGAGGTACTACGAAATCTGGCGGGTCAGCTAGTTATTTATAATATTATACTAGCGACCCGCCCTCGCTTCGCTTCGGAAACAGTAATTTATTATTGATTTCTCCACTATATTTAATGGATGTTATTATACATGTAAACCTGCCTCTTCAATCACTTTATCTACTAAAAAAAACCGCATCAAAATCCGTTGCGTAGTTTTAAAGATTTAAGCATACATAGGAATATAGGGACAGAGAAAGCTACTTTGTTTTATACTATGTAGTGATTTATTAAAACCTTATTAATTACAATATTTAAATACACATAAAATATTATAAATTATACTGTAATTAAAAACTGTCCAAAAATAGATGTCTTAATTCAGACGAAGACAGACAGAAGAAGCGGGCTTCAGACTGAAAATCCACAGAGGATGCAAGAAGACTGAGAAGTTGCAGTACGCGCCTTATCAAGGATGATCATTTTTTGCACAAGGCACTTCACCCACGGACCACCTATCAACTCAAGGACAACTCATGGTTAGGGACAGGATGCTATTGTTATGGTACACCAGAATCGACAAAACCATATTTCAGGCCAATAAAATATGTTAGTGATTAATCCTAGTACAGTATACGGCGGTAAATATTGCACATCGACTCTGGGAAAGAGACGGTTAATTTTTGCTTCGTAGAGCGCTATATCTGTCGCACATTACCTAATTGGCATTTAGTCTCCATATTACTTAGATGTGTGGACGAGCTCACAGCCCACCTGGTGTTAAATGGTTACTGGAGCCCATAGACATCTACAACGTAAATGCGCCACCCACCTTGAGATATAAGTTCTAAGATCTCAGTATAGTTGCCCACCCTTCAAACCGAAACGCATTACTGCTTCTGCCTGCCTCGATTCCACCTGATTCGTGACTCGGAAGCAGGTTGTTAAGCAGGAAGAGATTTTGGTAGTGTAAACTTCGACTTACTCCATAAACGGAAGGATCGCAATTTTTCTAACTCCAAAACACGCAAAAACAAATAACTACGAACCTGTCTTATGAATGTGATGGGTTTCTGTCCGAGAGCGTGACAGTCGCCGCAGTTAGCTCTCACCACACGCTCGAAGCGCTTTGGAACCCCCTGAAACAATATAAAATATACAATATGTTTTGTATGGTTATAATGAGCAGGTAATGCAATAGATCAATGCGGCATTTTAAATCTTATTACGTAGATGGATAAACGAGCTCATAGCACCTTGATATTAACTGATTCTGGAGTTCATAATCATCATGATGTGAAGACCATATCCTATCTCAGGGCACAAAGGTCATGAGGCTACCTCAAATGTGTAGAACAACAAACGTCTGACTCCTCGAACCAAAACGCATAATGATTTGCAGGAGCAATAAAAGGATTAAGGTATCTTCTACCCATGCGGCCCAGTATTAACATTATAGTGTTTGCAGGTTTGATAAAAAAGTATTGTGGAACAAACAAATAATATTACTATGGGTAATAATATCTCTGACATATTATATCAATAGCTTCTTAGACTACCGTCGAATAGGTAAAAAGAAAAAAAAAACCTCTAAAACTCTGAAGCTATTCCTGGCATATCCATACTAATATATAAATCTACAGTGGTTTTTACGGATGTTCCGTTATAACTACTGAACCATGCATCCGATTGACTTGAAACTTGGTATCCATGTAGAAAATACATGTACTTAATGGATAGGCTAATATTTATATGAGTGTTGGACTCCCTACACCAGTTGCGGGGGCGTTAATGATGAGAATGTTTGTGGGGGTGAAAAATAATAATGTTAATTTTAAATGTCCAGCGAAGCGGTCGGGTACAGCTAGTAACACATATATTTATTTACAATTATATAGGTATATTAAATAAAATATAGTGATATACTCAGTATAATTTAAAATCAACATACTATAAAATAATAAACATATTTACAAGTGCTCTACGATTTCCGTGGTCACGGGCGACTTAAAGTAAGTAATGTTTACTGCAAATATCAAGAGATAAGACGCGCTCTGTTGCCCTTCTGCTATGTTCGTGACGTGTTGTTGTTTGCAAAGATACTAAATGTGTAGAGCGACGCCTACTGCTGTGAGGTCTATAAAGTTTCAACGACTTTCTTTTGTTTTTATATAGGAACAAATAACAGCGGGACGTAGATATAACTAATACGTACACAAAAATAGAATTACTGCCGAAAATGTTACAAATCATTACAAGGAAACACCATTTATTATTATTTAAAAAAAAAACAAAAAAAAACACGAGAGTAACCCCGAAAACGGCTTTCCATTATATTTATGGCTCACAAAACCTAAGACATTGCTGTAAAATTTCTAATAAATGGCCCAAAAAATCTAAAACGTCGGCAAAGATATGAAAATAGAACGACATTTTCTGGAAAAAGCAAATCTACCGAGATTGAAGCTACGTGCTCGATGAACTTATAAAATTGTGGGGCGAGACGTCGCAGCCCAGACGACGGCGGCAACGGCGGAACCGCATCAACTAGGAATTGCCAACTTCCAGAGTGATAACTACAGAAAAATATCGCCCTGTGAAAAACAAATGACAGATCTGTTTGAATACTATTACGAGGTTGCATGTTTTGTTAAAACTTGTCCCAAGACCATTAAAGACTAATAGTATACTAGGTATGAGCGTTAGGATATTTGATAAACTACCAAAGAAATTAAGAGAGCTAGACGATTTTCATTTTAAGAAAAAACTAAAATATCTTATTTGTGAAAATTATTATCACATAAATGATTTTCTTAGGGACGACATTGAAAATATATGGATTTATTATTATTAGTTGAATTATGGTGAATGAATGGTAAATTATATATCATAATATCTTGCACTGCATTAAAATCGCATGTCAAATAATGACAAAGCATAAACGCTGCTTATAGCTTCTGTAATACATTTTCACTATGCTTAGCGAATAAATGATTTCTTTCTTTCTTTCTTTTTTTTTCTTTATTTCTTTCTTTTTTAGCTATGAGTCAGTAGCTACAGGCATGTGGTCCGCCCCCTTTCTACCATGCGTCTTTGTCGAGTACACAGCCGCATCCACACGATGTTTGAGAATGCGGCGTGTATACAAGATGTAAGATTTCCAAAAACAACATAATATCTGAAGAGAGAAATATTATGTCCTGAGGTCACCTATTTTAAAAAAAAACTTCTCGCTATGACATGTCCTTCTTTAAACGAGGCTTGTGAAGAGTATTAAGCGATAGGCAGCGGCTCAGCTCTGCCCCTGGCATTGCTGATGTCCATGAGCGACGGTAACATATCATCAGGTGGGCCATATGCTCGTCTGCCTACAAAGGCAATAAAAAAAACATCAGGAAAAAATAAAATTTTTTGGTAGGTTAAAAACAACTTCGAAAACCTTGCAACCCCTAAAGCACACAGGAAAACCTGCATTTCGCCTCTCCTCTCCTGGAGGATGTTGTAGTCGGAGATTTTTGCCTCCTCCAAACGTTTTGTTTGCATTTACATTTTATTGTACTCGGGCGTGGAATTTCAAACTGAACAAGTGTAAAATGTGTAGTTGGAAAGATTATATTGCACCAAATCCGTGCACGAATGTAGATATTTTCTTATTAGCTACGATTAGCAAACCAACTCATGGGCCACTGAATGTTCGCTAGTAACACAGCAACATAAGCGTCGCTAATTACCTTACGACACTAGGTGAGAGTCCCTTTTGCATTAGCTCAAAGACTGCGGTACTCTCAAGCCGGTATCTATCCGCCCTGCTAACCTTGGCAGAAATAAACATGGTGCTACCATGCGGCCTAACAATTCGCTGTACCATCAGTACAGTTCCTCAGGTTAGAGCCCCGTAAGCTCACCTACTCACTCGGTTACGCAGGCATAGCCTCTAAAGACTACCAGCTAGAGCAAGAAAAAAAAAGAAAAAAAACAGTAGAGTTTAATTTTCTATAGATGGGCAGATAATCGTAAGCTCAGGTGTTAAACAGATACTGAAGTCCATAGACATCAAAACGCAACAGAAAGAGGCAGGCCGCATGGCACGTTACGCCTTATCATCAGTAAATCTTGTCTGACATCGCAACAAACATGGTGTAGTATAACGGATTTTATAAAGATGTTATCTTTGCTTCGGTATTAATATAATTAACGCAGAATTATCTATACTTGTTTAGCGTTTTCCTCGTCTGCTGTAAATATCATTATAGGAAAACAACCATCAATCAATTATCTGCAGATCACAGTTCAAAGCTAAATTACAATTAATTACATCAGATGCAATGATAAGTGGGATTTACTGCTTCTACTGCTATCTCTTTGAACTATAATATTATTTACTTTATGAATAGAAACGTACCCTACCAAGAGACACATAGTATATTCAATTTAGTTATGAACCTACATATTAAACCGTATTTACTTTTGTGAAAATTAAATCAAATAAAAACCTTAATCGAGTGTGTTAATCATAATGGCTGGAAGTATAATAATATTTATTAGTAGAGCTTTGACACTTTTATTGGCTTGATAAATTTGTATTAGTCACCCTTAAGGAAGGCTGCGGTATTATGATGTACTTCTAAGATATGAGCCCTAAGTCTACAGACTAAATCTATTTGAATTGAGTGCCTAAGAAGGCAGACGATGCACCTGATTAATGCTGAGCAGTAAACAAGAACGATCTTGCGAAACCCAAATGAACACAACGGTAGCCGTAGTACTCCCGTGACAAGCGTCGTCAGAAAAAAGTGAATCCTTTAAAATTGTTCCTCAGAGCCCCCACCACACTATCCAATATTCAGTGAGGGTGGCACTTATTATTCCGGTAAAATAAAATCAGCAAACAACAAACAATGCTTTAAAGTCAACTCGTAAAAAATCACTAGTATTGTGACTCGGGCGAGATCACAATCCAATGAGGCTCAAACAATAAACAATAAAAAACTTGGCTGTCATCGTCTGATCTCGTAAATCCGCGGAACGATCGTAATATAATAGTGAGGAGAGGCAATAAAAACATATTTCGTTCTCCGCCCTCAGCAACGGATGGATACTTGCGCGCTTGGATGTCTGCACCAACACAGAATCTAGAACAACTAGGATACGGTACGTGAACTTCACAAAATCGCAGAAAAGCACATTGAAGCCGCTACTAACATGTCATTATGAAGTTATATAGGAGTTATACATTCACCAGTGATTACCATACAAATGAATTAATGGTGAGGATATGGTAAAGAAGTTATACGGTAAAAAGCTGACGTGGACATTTAATTTTCTGGTTTGGTTTTGGTAAAAGTACGTAATTATAAAATCATTACATTTAAACAAATTTAAATGTGCTTTTCTGTTAAAGTTTCAGATGAGTCCTGAGAGACTTGGTGAATAAAAATTTTGTTCCCACTAAAATATATTTTAGTATTATATTATGGGGAGAATTTGCATTTAACTTTATTATTTTATTGGAAACTAGCTGACCCAGCAGACTTCGTAGTGCCTCAATCGATAAATAAAAGACCTAAACTTTTGTATAAAATAAATTTAAAACAAACAAAAGGAATCCGTCCGATGGGGGACACATCAAAGGAAAAACAAAATTGTTATTTTTATTTAATTCCCAGCATTTTCATATTTATCTACCTTTTAAACCTTCTCTGGACTTCCCCAAATAATTCAAGACCAAAATTAGCCAAATCGATCCAGCCATTCTCGAGTTTTAGCGAGACTAACGAACAGCAATTAATTTTTATATATATAGATTTATTCTAGATTTTCGACTGCCATAAGGTAGCTTATCTAAAAAATCACTAATGAATGTTTTCATAAAAACAGACGCAATAGAAGTGATTTACGTGCATGTTTGTTGGTGCTCGCCCTTGTAAAGGCTGTTGTGTGAACGGGTTGCTCATGTTATTTCATAAAAACGAATATCTCTGTAGGAGCACCGTGAGACTTGCGCCGAATTTGTTGCCAGACTTTCGTATATTTATCATCGGTAAAATTATTGTAAAACGGTAAAAAAGGTATTGCGCGCAGGCCAAATGTTAGGACCTCTTACTACTGGTGGTAGGACCACTTATGAGTCCGCACGGGTAGGTACCACCACCCCGCCTATTTCTGCCGTGAAGCAGTAATGCGTTTCGGTTTGAAGGGTGGGGCAGCCGTTGTAACTATACTGAGACCTTAGAACTCATGTTTCAAGGTGAGTGGCGGCATTTACGTTATAGATGTCTATGGGTTCACGTAACCACTTAACACCAGTTGGACCGTGAGCTCGTCCATCCATCTAAGCAACAAATATATATATATCTCTCTCTCAATTATATTGTAACATAATATTATTGTATTGTATTGTAATATAATATTATTATTACCATAATTGTATACCATATACCTTTGATTCCAAAACCACTTCACTACTTCTAACTAAAAACCTGTAACTTTTTGAACAACATATAAATCTTCTGTCGGAGACATGCAGTTAGATAACAATGCATAGATTCCTTTACATCACATATCCTTTACATTACATCAATAGATTGATTTGGGTATCGGATAAGATTAACTCAAGTGTTGTAGTCGAGACGGTCTGCCTCATGTCTCAAGATGGACAGCAGCGATCTGCGGGCTCCAGTAGCTGCCTAACACCACGTGTGCCAATCTCATTTGCACATGTTACAATGACAAGCATTGCTCATGTATTAAAGATGTTCGTTGCGTAGTGCTGGCTCCACTGCGTCTCACACACACACACTCACAGGGTCGAGACAAGTGACATTATGTTTTCAGTTTTACTGAAAATCATGAAGCCAGAAGAGCCTTAAAACTTTGAGGCCCGGAGTACACACGTATTGAACATATAATTTAGTCTTACATTACTCTTAAGATCGCAAAGGTTAATGTTCCGGTCATAATGGGCAGTTAGTATGATCAGACGACAAGTGTGTGCGGCCCTGGCTCCTTGCCCATCATATTTATAGTAGGAATGATTAATGTGGGGGTAGCTCTCTACCGACTTAAGAAACCCTTACTACTGGTCCTGTCGGTGGCGAGGGATAATGAGAGTCCACTCGAGTAGATACCACAAGATCGCCTACTTTCCAAGACGGGTGGGTTATCCACGTTGTGGTCCTTTAGGGCCTCAGTGACAACTTAGCATAGGGCTGGCTATAAGCACCGTCCGTCTAGTCAACAGTGGGTAAGTCAAACTTCACTTGTACATATAGGCGGTTGCCTGTTAACTCTAGTGTCATAGATAATGACATGAATAAAGGTTTAATTCATACAGACAGGTTCTATCGTTAGCACAAGCTGATCGTTAAAATCACAACATATTGTATTTCCATAGATGTTGCTGATGATGTAAATAATTAAATAAACTGAACTCACCTTGACTAACTCTCTTTCGATCTGCAAAGCCCTCTGCAAGATAGGTCCACGGACCGCATACTGGATATTCAGTAAATTCTGATTAATGTTCTCTTCAGTTAAACACTTTTCTAACTTCATTTTAAAATATTAATTATAAAAAAAAAACAGTGTGTAATTATTTTATTTTTAGAAAAATAATTTATTAAGTACTGTGTTGCGTTTGAAAGGCACACCGGAGGGGAATGCGTAAACGCAGTGATATCGGCTTTAAACTCTTCTCAGTTTATAAGCAAGTGGTCTACAAGCTAGTGGCGGGTGACGCAATGGAAACGCAGTACGTTGGCACCAGCGGCCGCCACGCGATCGAGCGAGGACGAGTCGTGAACACAGGTTAGCCCCCTTGAAGGGGTCAACTTTGCAAATAAACGCATGCACCGCAGAGTCATGTTTTCTTAAGTCCAGTGGTGGATTCACACTAGGGGCAGTCGGGGCTAGTGCCCAGGGCGGCATATTTTTTAGGGCGGCAAAATTTTGAAAGTAAAAATTTTTGGTTTTTAGTCGTATCAAGATTGCTCAATATAATTAATTAATAATTTTCTTTTTAATTGATAATTCAAGAGATTCAATTCATCCATTATTTGTGAATTATAGTTTTGACACCTTTGATAAAAATTAATAATCAAAATGATTTAATTGATAATCGATTTTTCTAATTTCTGTAATTAAAACTTTAATTATTATTATTTTATGTAATATAATTATGAGTTACCCTTAGTGCAAAATTTATAATTATTAGAAAAAAAAAATTATTCATTTATGTTTTTGGAATATATGACATAATATGATAACGTTTCCGCAATAAATTAGTTATAGTTTATTTTGAAAAATAAAATATGTAAACTATAAGTTTAGGTAAAATTCCAGTATAGGGGCGGATTTTTTTCCAGCGCCCACGAACGGCATTAAGTTTAAATCCGGCCCTGCTTAAGTCATATGGTGGATGGTGAACTAGCAACGTCTCGAATGCATTCGCGAGGTAGGTGCCGTCCCAACCCGAGCACTCCTGACACGTCATACACGACACCATCCTTAGTCAGACAAGTAAGACGCCATCGATCCTTATGAAAAGATTACGCAGGGACCCCAATCCTTCGGCCGATACGGACGCTTAAATCATCTGTTTCTGTTCGTTGCGGCTACGTCTCAAGAGGCTTCGACCTCATGCCTCAAAGTCGATCCCGTAGTGATGTGAACTGGCTCCGAATTAATGCCATTTGTGCCGTTAGTTAGACGACCTATTGAGGTTCGCGGGGATCCGCTGGATGCAGGCAGCGCAGGACCGGTCTTTGTGGCGAGGCTTGGGGGAGGCCTATGTCCAGCAGCATGGGCTGATAGGAGGAGGAGGAGTGCCGTTAGCTCGTCATCTGCAAATATAAAGCAAAAGATGTTCCCAAAGAATATTCTCTTTGTGCCTTTTCAGTTGGTATCACAGGTGTTACTGAAATGTGATTGAAGTATCATCAGTAGATCATAATGATAATCGTGACACAAGTTGGTGCGCTTATGATGTGGCATCTTATTAAATGCGGTCGCCCCTCCTGCTTCTACAAGACACTGTCCCGAGTGAGACTCGGATGCTCAGCCTAGAAAGTGCAGGAGAGTTCAATGAGTCGCTTGTGTGAGTGGAGTCCCACATAGTTCCGGCCCACAGCGCGATCCTTGGCTCAATAAAATTGGGTCTACGAGCTTCATACAGTTTCACAGAAATCCATGAACTAATGTGATAAAATTCTCAACTCAAATTACTTGAATTGTAATAACATTTGCTGTTATTTTATTTATATACTAGCCGTACTCGACCGCTTCGCTGAGCATTTAAAATTAACATTATTATTTATTTTCATTATTATTAGGGAGTCCAACACTCATATAAATATTAGCCTATCCATTAAGTACATGTATTTTCTACATGGATGTTTCAAGTCAATCGGATGCACGGTTCAGTAGTTATAACGGAACATCCGTAAAAACCATTGTAGATTTATATATTAATATAGATTTAGCATGCCAAGATCACTATCGATCGAAACAATTGTAATATATTAGTTACTGTTGTCCGAACAAACTAAATCGATGGCGTTACACTCCCCTCAAACCTACCATCGCACCGCCCGCCACCGGAGTAGAGTTCATCCATACTACCTGGAGCCACTGCGGTTATCCACAGTGCGTTTCCAGAGGTCTTTTTTGCCACGTACCATCCGGCTATGGAATGAGCTCCCCTCCACGGTGTTTCCCCAGCGCTATGACATGTCCTTCTTCAAACGAGGCTTGTGGAGAGTATTAAGCGGTAGGCAGCGGCTCGGCTCTGCTCCTGGCATTGCTGAAGTCCATGGGCGATGGTAAACACTTACCATCAGGTGGGCCGTACGCTCGTCTGCCTACAAAGGCAATAAAAAAAAAAAAAAATATTTTTAAACAATTGTTCTCTTAAAAACAATTTGGAAATAGAAACAGTAAAATAACATTTCACAATATTGAACGTTCCTATATTGAGAAAATGTTATTAGTTTCATCATCACTATGGTTTGTACTGATTATTGTTAATGTTAGAGCAATATTATACAAATGTTTTTTTTATGTCAAAATTTATGTTATGTTATTTTTTATTGTCAAATATTTGTATGCGCAAACTTTATGAAGACAATTTAACTTTTATTTGTCCGCCACTGCGGACCGCGGGCCCAAGGATGTTTTCAGGACCCTAATCACTAAACGAATCCACCTTGCACTCTCTCACCCGGCGTCCGATCTCCACCCGGGGTCAGAACCCAGGCAGAGTAGAGGGGTTCCCGCGGTACGGCGGTTTTAAAGTAGTCGTGGCCTAAAGGATAAAATCTCGCCGGAAGGTACCAATTTTTCCAATTAAATACGTAGATACTTAACAAAATTGTTCACTTGACTTCCACGATGAAGGAATAACATCGTGTACCTAATAAAAATCAAACCCGTAAAATTATAATTTGCGTAATTACTGGTGGTAGGACCTCTTGTCAGTCCGCACGGGTAGGTACCACCGCCCTGCCTATTTCTGCCGTGAAGCAGTAATGCGTTTCGGTTAGAAGGGTGGGGCAGCCATTGTAACTATACTTGAGACCTTAGAACTTATATCTCAAGGTGGGTGGCGCATTTACGTTGTAGATGTCTATGGGCTCCAGTGACCACTTAACACCAGGTGAGCGGTGAGCTCGTCCACCCATCTAAGCAGTTAAAAAAAAAGGCACCTTAATGGCGGTGTCTCGGCGGTCTGGCCGTCTCGGTCGGTGGGCTGTCTGAAGCTCGCCTAGACGGCGCCGCAAATTGGTACCCTCAGGACACTCTGCTGGGCTGAAACCAGCGTAGGTGTTCTTTCGCAAGGGATGAAGAGCGGTTTGCACGTCGAAGTGATTCCCGACATAATGTTCGCAAAATACGGAAATCATATTTTAGTTTCATATTTCAACACAACTTATATATCTGTCGAAGCATGTTGCGGATAATAACATGTACTCTTAGGTTAGGAATATTATGTTCTTTTTTTTAAATAATAAACGATTAATTACAACTCCACTACATACCATAATGTGTAATCGATTATTCAGGACTAAGTATTGCAGATTATTATTATATTATATTATTATTATATTATATTATTATTATATATTACAGATAAGTTTTACAGACAGTTGTTAAAACTTATAAGCACTAGACTAGGTAATTGTTTACTACAACTAGGCTGCTACAACTCATTTTAACATCTACGATTCTTTGAAATGTCGGACTAAGCCGGACTCCCAAAAATCAAAGAATATACTGATTAATTGTAAAATTAAACTGAAGTCGTCGCGGCCTAGTTTAAGATGCCCGGTGTACTCAACTCTAGCGATACGACTGTGACGGTCTTATTATCCCGCAGGAGTCTATGTACAATATTTTCTAAATAAATGTGTATTTAACACAAGTTCACGAATCTAATTTGCGTAGTTGCTGATGGTAGGGGGTTTTGTGAGCCCACATGGGAAGGTTCCATCGCCCTGCCTATTGTTACCACGTAGCTGTAATGTGGTCCCGTTTGAAGGATGGGACAATCGTAGTATAGAACTGAGACTTAGAACGCACGTCTCAAGGTTGTGTGCGTGTGTGTCTTGAGTGTTGGCATTTGCCATGTTGTTGTATATGGCCTCGGTAACCACTAAACATCAAGTGGACCGTGATATCTTTCACCCGTTAAGGCCAAATTCAATAATTAAACAACTTTTACGATTTAATTTTGCCTTTTTTACTGTCATTATATTATTTACAACGGTTCTAATACTTTACAGTCTCTGTCGTCACGGCTGACTGAGGTTAAATAAGTACATATGTACATACGTCAACATTTGAATATTTTATTAACGACCGTTAAATTTTCTATTCAACTCTTTTATAACATTATCGTTTCTTTTCACACAGAAAGAACTAACAGTATTTTGATGTCTGGCAGTTTGTTGAATATTTCATCTTCACGATAGGAGGATCCCAGGTGTTAGATAAGAGTTTACCATTTCTCTATCAAAATTAGGGTATTTTGTTGTTTCAATGACCTTGCGCACCATACGTGGTAATAAACCTAACGTGGTTTTTCTCTAGGATTTATGTGAAGTGTTTAATCATTTTGGAAACAAATCGAGTCTGAAGTTTCTATTCGCGCATTAATCATTACCAAAGTTTACACTGGTATATATTTATGTATTTAGTTAGATATAATAATAATCACGTATCTAAATAATGAGGTAATTTTTGAATATGTATATTATGTGGACGAGCTCACAGCCCACCTGGTGTTAAGTGGTTACTGGAGCCCATAGACATTTACAACGTAAATGCGCCACCCACCTTGAGATATAAGTTCTGAGATCTCAGTATAGTTACAACGGCTGCCCTACCCTTCAAACCGAAACGCATTACTGCTTCACGGCAGAAATAGGCAGGGCGGTGGTACCTACCCGTGCGGACTCACAAGAGGTCCTACCACCAGTAAAAACCACCAGTAAATTGAAACACTATTTTTTTTATTGCCCTTGTAGGCAGACGAGTATACGGTCCACCTGATGGTGAGTGGTTATCGTCGCCAATGGACTTCACCAATGCCAGAAGCAGAGCCAAGCCGCTGCCTAAACTCTTTCAACAACTTCACATCTATAACAGCCTTGCAACCTCTGGCACCGTTGCTTACTTTGTTGAGGCAGCCAGGTACCTAGGAGAGTGTAGTCAATGCAATCAACAGCACCAGAGTTTACAAGCAAGATTGCTAAGTTACAAGATTGCTAAGGAGAATTTTGTTATTTGCATCTGGGAAATACCCTGATGTTCATTCGAGTACACATCTAAAAATACATGAGCTGTCACAAATATTACTTCCATACTAAGGAAAGTACCGACACTAGCGATAGGATCGCTGTACGCGTATCAATCTGAGATAACGTTCCACGCCCTTACTTAAACAGTTCTCAGAATCCGTCGGGGTGTGTGTGACGCGGGTCGGCTCAGGTAAATACCAAAATCTGCACTTTTCCGTCGTAACACAATTACATGCAGTGAGTTGCAAGGCATGACAATCGTTATCTCTCAAAACGGACATACATGTTGTCAGTCGCGCTTAGCACCAGGCGGGCATTCGGCTCGTCACACACTATCTACATTACCAGTATAATGGACTATTTTAATATTTTTTCCCTATCTAAGCTGATGGTCTAGAGAGTCCATGTCAGCGTGCGTCACCGGGATAGTAGGTGAGCTCACGGTGCTCAAACCTGACGATGTTGCTAACAAGAGTCATGCTTCGCAGAATCTACCGCCGGATCGGAACCGCGACAAACTGAGAAGATTCGGCGAGAAACTCTGTGGGTTAATTTACTCGCCGAGCCCTTCGTCGCAAGCGACGGGTTGACTGGCTATTTTAATGAGAAGACATGTATAATAATAAGCCTTTCATTCCATGCAAATAGTACATACATATTTCAGGTATAAAGAAGAAAAGAAAAAAAATTGTGATGCTATTAACACGTATTTCACTTTTTTTTTCACTTCCTTCCTTTTCCATTAAAAAATATAAATGTAGATAATTCTTCTTAGAAGTTTGTTTGCATGAATCCTCCTCAAGTGAACGTGAAGGCCTCCTCTAAATAATGCCATGTGTCTCTATCTTGGGCTATTTGCTAGCGGGTACCAGCTATTCTTATCAGCTAGTCTGCCCATCTCATGTGGAGTCTGCCTTTCCGGCGTTTTTCCGATTGGACCCTTCCACGTTGTTACCCTGTTGGTTCATCTCTCGTCCTTTAGCCTCGCTACGTGCCCAGCCCACTTCCATTTTAGTTTCTTAGCGTAGGTTAGAGCATCCGTCACTTTGGTGGCTTCTCTAATTTTTGTGTGACGAGTTTTTTTTGCATCTTTTTAATATTGAGCATGCTTCGTTGTATTCCGCGTTGGCAGGCAGTAATTTTGCTTTTTAAATGGATGCAAAATTTCCACGTTTGACATGCGTAGGTTAGACAAGGTATTGCATCATGACTTTTGTTTAGATATTTGTTGGCGTGTTACTTTTGAATATCTATTTTAAGGACCAGTAGGTACTTGTTCCAAGTATTTTTTACTCTTCGTTTTACTTCTAGTTCATTTTGTTTTCTGTTGAAGCCATTTTTTTTCCAAGTTAGATGTATTTCTCTGTATATTTCAGTTTCATTGTCCACTGATATTCTTCTCTGTAAACTATCGTCGTCGTATCGTATATTTGAAGTCGTCGTGGCCTAACGGATAAGACGTCCAGTGCATTCGTGTTAAGCGATGCACCGGTGTTCAAATCTCAGGCGGGTATATACCAATTTTTCTAATGAAATACGTACTAAACAAATGTTCACGACCGACTTCCACGGTGAAGGATTATCATCTATAAGTATATATAAAAATGAATTGCTGTTCGTTAGTCTCGCTAAAACGCGAAAACGGGTGGACCGATTTGGCTAATTTTGGTCTTGAATTATTTGTGGAAGTCCAGAAAAGGTTTAAAAGTAGATAAATATGAAATTACATCGGAATTAAATAAAAATAACAATTTTGTTTTTCCTTGGATGTGTTCCCCGTCGGACGGATTCCTTTTGTTTTTTTTAAGTTTATTTTATACAAAAGTTTAGGTCTTTTATTTATCGATTGAGGCACTACGAAGTCTGCCGGGTCAGCTAGTCGTGTAATAAAAACGAAACCCGCAAAATTATAATTTGCGTAATTACTGGTGGCAGGACCTCTTGTGAGGCCGCGCGGGTGTGTACCACCACCCTGCATATTTCTGCCGTGAAGCAATAATGGGTTTCGGTTTGAAGGGTGGGGCAGTCGTTGTAACTAAACTTGAGACCTTAGAACTTATATCTCAAGGTGGGTGGCGCATTTACGCTGTGGATGTCTATGGGCTCCAGTAACCACTTAACACCAGGTAGGCTGTGAGCTAGTTCAACCAATAAGAAAAAAAAATTGTTTTCTAAATATTAATTTCTAGTCCTACCTGCTTACTAGCTGTTTAGTGAATCGATCATATTTTGTAATCGTGTGCAAGATTCTGACAGCAGAACTAGGTCACCTGCGAAGCGTAGGTGGGATAAATACTTGCCATTGATGTTTAATCCTATCTTTTCCCAGTTAAATATTTTTATTATTGACTCTAGGATAGACATAAATAATTTTGGAGATAGCGGGTCGCCTTGTTTCACGCCTCTTCCGATGGAGAACGTGACCAGTGAATCCTAGTTTTATTTTTGCTGTGCTACCTACTTTTGTAAATGTTTCTGATTATATCTATACACTCTTGTTCAACTTTTTGAGCTTGCAGGGCGGTCCATATACTTGAATGTGACACGGTATCAAAAGCTTTTTATAATCAATATATGCAATGTAGAGCGTTGTTTCTCTTGGTATTTTTCCATTATTTGTCCTAGAGTATGTACATGATCGATTGTTGAAAAACTCTTGTAATTTTTGGGTCACTGCTACGAGCAGAATCTCTTTATCCGATTTTTTTTATATTGCTTCGATGGGTGGACGATCTCATGGCCCACCAGGTGTTATGTGGTTACCGGAGCCCATAGACATCTACAACGTAAATGCCGCCATCAATCTTGAGACATGAGTTCTAAGTCTCAATTTTAACAGTACAGTGGTTGCCCCACCCTTCAAACCGAAACACATTACTGTTTCACGGCAGAAATAAGCGGGGTGGTGGTACCTACCCATGCGGACTCACAAGAGGTCCTACCACTAGTAAAACCGAATAATTTGAGTCTCTGAAATGTGCAGTCGTCATGCGGCTGATCAGTGAGTAGTCCATCACAAATACCTAATGTTTTTATAAGTGCGTTGATAAAGACAACATGTACATAATTTGCTCTACTTAAAACTTAACTGAAGTGCTATCGATAACACAAGTTAATTACCTTTAATAATTAATATTGCACGTGTTCGTTTGCCTACACCGTCACGTGCCGGGGAGTTCCCAAACCAATCCTTGGAATTATGATGATTAATTTTATGTGTCAGAGGTCGATATTATCAAACTCGCCGCTTCCTCGATCATAAAAGGGATCTTTAAAGGCGAGATAAAGAACAATGGTAGCTTTCTATACAACATTTTACCTGATATCTATTTGAGGCGTCTTGAAATAAAAAAAAAAGTTAAAACGATAGGAATAACATAGCTTAAGCTTAATCAGAAATATTTTTTTTATTAGAAAGTCACAAAAAAAAGATATTTAAGTTTAGGTATGCTTTATGATTTGAGGTTATCTATAAATAATAGATGTCTCTGATTTTTGTAGGCACGGACTATAATAAATTGACATCTCTGAAGCCGAACAATAAAATGAGGCCGTCAGCGCAAAAGTGGCCTAAGTTTACCATAGTTAGTATAGAGATAATGAGGTTCGAAGTTACCTTTACAATAGTTCGTAGGTAAAAAAATACGCGCTAAAGTTTACGAAGTCATCTGTGTTATCTATGGATGAAACTAAGGCCGATTTGCATCAAAATTTATTATTTTTTAAATAAATTGCTTTACATGAGCACGAACATGAATTGTGAGTTAGGCCACTTTTGCGCTGACGGCCTCAATTGTTGATGGATAAAAGTAATAGAGAGGGGGGGGGGGGACCAACAGAAGTAGGTAAGTGGAAAAAACAAAACAACTACATAAAAACACAAGACACTATATTTTGTTTCATTTTATTAACAACGTGCTCAAATAAACAAATTTAGTTTTGTTTTAAAACATCTTTCCTAACAGGAATGTTACCAGATTAATATCATACTTAATATAATTATTATTTTAATAAAGCAGCGTTTCACTGATTCACGTAACAAGTTATTTTAGTTCAACGAAGGCAGATCAAAACAATAAATATCTATAAATTAATTAAAAAATATATTATATAATTCATCTCGGAACAATACAATTTGATGCGAGCTACTCAGTCGCATCCCGAACTCAAGACAATTCAGAAACGCTAAAAAAGCCTATTAAATAATAAATTACTATCTCTACGAATTGATTACACTGGGGGATACGATGAAAATTATCTTTCAATGTTACAATATGTCATATTTACTATGATCAATTCTTTTTTAAAGTGAAACTTTTTATTACATCGTCTCAAACTTTTTTATTACATCGTCTTAAACTTTTTCGTCTGTGTGTTGCATGTCGCGTGACGGTCGGCCGCGGAGTAGGGATAAAGTGAAAGGCGCTCGTCAGAGCAGCCAAGGCCAATATGGCGGCGCCTATAGTTCGCAGCAGCTGACCGTGTAGTGTATAGACTATTACTCATTTGTGCCAGTGCTCCACGCTATTTTGTTTGTTTTTGTCAGTGTTTAATGTACATGTTGTTTGTCAGAGTTCAATGTCTATAATGTGAAAAATAATTTCACTTTTACCGTGGTTTTTTAATATTCAAATACTATTTAAATATGGATATAATTCAATACATTACGGATAACACAACTGAAACAATGTGTAGTATTATTATTTGAATATCGCGACGTAAACAAAATGTGTTCGTTATATTTCTCTTCTATAAAGTGTTGAAAGTGCGGTGGCGCCCGCACCAACAGAAATGTACAATTCTCCACGAGTGTTTAAAATCATAATTACAAATATTGTCTCGTTAGTAAGTTAATAAATATTATAAAACGACACGCGGCGTTATGTTTGAAGCAAGCGGCTCTGTGTGGCGCCACGCGGCCCCGAGGGGGCGGGCGCGGGGGCGGACCCGGGGGGGTAGCTCCCGGGCGGTCCCCAGGGGGGACGGTCCCCGAGGAGGCGGGCGCGCGGCCCCACAGGCTAACTTTGTAAATGTGATTAGTACGATTTGGGGTTTAGTTAATATCTACTATTGCACGACAGCCGCCGCTGCAATCTTTTTTATTGCTTTGCTGATAGGATGAGCTCACAACCCACCTGGTGTCAAGTGGTTACTAGAGCCCATAGATATCTACAACGTAAATGCTCCATCCACCTTGAGATATAAGTTCTAAGGTCTCAGTATAGTTACAACAGTTTACATTTTGAAGCTTGTGTTCCAAGATAGGTACCGCGAGCGGGCGCAGCGGCGGCGGCGGTAGAGGGGCGGGGGGCGTCGGCAGACTAGCCCGCGTACTCGGCCGTGAACTTCTGGTGGAACTTCTTGAAGATGTCCAGCATCTCTCGCAGCAGTTCCGGCTGCGGCAGAATGGTGGTCCTGAAGTGGTAGGTGCCCGGCCGCTGCCCGAACCCGCTGCCCGGCACTATGCAGATACCTGGCCGCAGACACGATACACCAAAATACTTAAAGTGAAACTTTTATTATTACATCGTCTCAAACTTATTCGTCTGTGTGTTGCATGTCGCGTGACGGTCGGCCGCGGAGTAGGGATAAAGTGAAAGGCGCTCGGCAGAGCAGCCAAGGCCAATATGGCGGCGCCGATAGTTCGCAGCAGCTGACCGTGTAGTGTATAGACTATTACTCATTTGTGCCAGTTTTCCACGCTATTTTGTTTGTTTTTGTCAGTGTTTATTGTAAATGTTGTTTGTCAGAGTTAAATGTCTATAATGCGAAAAAAAGTTTCACTTTTACTGTGGTTTCATAAAACCACAAAATCCACTCTGGACTGCGTTCGACGTTGACACGGCCCAGGCCATTCGACACTTTAGTTCCTGTACTCCTTTAGGACCTCAAGGCCGCTCAGAGCTCCAAGAGCTTAAATTGTGCGCCACTGTGATAGGGCCGGATTCGGAAATACATGTCGTTTAAGCAATCTGGTAATTTCAGAACTTTCAACGTAAAACTCAGGGACTTTTTGGCGGGAACGCGAGGAGTGAAGTCGTGTGATTGGTTTTATTTTGTCTATTTAGTGTTTCTTCAGGTCTAAATGTGTAATAAAGGTGGTTTATTAACTGTTTAATATCTGTGGAAGTGTACAAATGTGAGAAAATGAAACAGCCGCTGGACGTAACTTCTTGGGATCCTCCAAAAAGTCCACTGAAAAAGTCTCACCAAATGGCCACCATTCTACTGAGATTGTATTTCATCCCATATCATCTCATCTCATCTCATTTCATTTCGTGTCATGTTTCATAATAACTTCATTTCATTTCATAATATCATTTTCCATATAAAAAAGTTTTCATTAAAATTAAAATGACCTAAAGATCTTAGTTACCAGGTCATAAAATCCCTTAAAACTATAAACGTAAATCTCAGATCTGGAGCTCCTCCGGTCCGCCCACTCACCGGTTTCCTCGAGCAGCCTGAAGGCGTAGAAGGTGTCGGGGGGGATGCCGGCGGCGGCGGCGGCGGCCACGGCGCGGGGGGGCAGCTCGAAGCGCGGGAAGGCGTACATCGCGCCCTGCGAACCAGCAGTGCACAGTGTCGCTCGACATTCAACACAATCCAATGTTGTGAAACGAGATATCATAATTTCAAAATGTCCGTTTTTTTTAATACGCTTTTATTAAGTTCAGACGTATGTATGTTAGTATGTAACGGAATCTTTGAACATGATTCTGACACCCTTCAAAACGTCGGATTAACTCGATATTTGGTATACTTATTAAGGACCGATGACAATTCAATATTAAAAAAAAAAATATTGAAAAAATTGAAATTCAACAAAAAAATTAAAAATAAATAATAGTTTTAAAAACTAACAAAATAGGCTTTTAACAATCCAGCTAAAAAATAGAAAATAATTTTAATAAATTAGAATTAAAAATAAGTAAGAAAAAATGATTTTATTGTAAAAAAAGCGTATTTTTTGTTTTTTAAAACTATTATTTATTTAATGTTTAGATAGGCGAACGATATTACAGTTCACCTAGTGCTTGACAGTCACCAGAGCTCATAGAAATTAACAATATAAACGCTGCCACCCACCCACAAATATGAGTTCTAAGTCTCAGTTTTTATTTATTTTTATTGCTTAGATGGGTGGACGAGCTCACAGCCCACCTGGTGTTAAATGGTTACTGGAGCCCATAGACATCTACGACGTAAAAGCGCCACCCACCCTGAGATATAAGTTCTAAGGTCTCAAGTATAGTTACAGTTACAGTTAGTCAGTAGAGCAGTTGCCCCACCCCCGGGGCTCCGTACCTGCACGACGTTACACTTGAAGCCCTGCATCTGGTTGAAGGCGTCCACTATCATCTCGGCGCGTTTCTTCAGCGAGTCCAGCACGTCCGTCTTCTCCTTGATGTACAGCTCGTAGGAGGGCTCGCCGGGCTGCGGGGGCCGCGCCTGTGACCGCGCACACACCACGTCTCGTTAGGGCGGCCGCAGATACAATTTCAAGTTGGCCGACTATCGAGCAACTAAATCGTGGGCCTTTACATAATTGGTTACCGGCCGCGGACCTTTACTGACTTTTTTAAGGGATTTTATGACCTGGTAACTAAGACTTTTAAGTCATGTCTTATTTTAAATTATATTCTTATTTTTATGAAAAATGATAATATGGAGTAAAATGAAATGAAATGAAATGAAATGAAGATGATTATTTGAGACATAAATCAACTGGGATGAAATTAAATGAAATGAGATGACCTTTACTGACTTAGTTGGTGACAGTGTTGCTATCGCGGTGACGTCTGCGATAAAATGCGTGAAAAATAACGCACTCCTTGCTATATTAATGAAAAGAAGACGAAAATAGAAGAGAACATTTTGGGTGCATTCTATATTAAGTGACAGATTAGAACATGGGCAACTGTAAGAATTGTAGGCAGCGGCTTGGCTCTGCCCCTGGCATTGCTGAAGTCCATGGGCGACGGTAACCACTCACCATCAGGTGGACCGTATGCTCGTCTGCCTACAAAGGCAATAAAATATAAGAAAAAAAAACATCATACATTCTAAACTGAGATGTTGTTACCCAGATAAATTTTTTCATACTACAGAATGAGTATTTCTTTTTTTTATTAGCTTTCATATGTTATTGGACCAGCAAAAAAAGCCACTGGCAAAGGGGGGAATCTCGCGCACGCGTGTGGCTCGATTGCATTTTTCCGTGCGATTGACCAATTTGCATAGTCCGCGGGTTTACACACGGACTTCGTGCTAATAACTGATTGGCCAATAGTTGGTCAACTTTTTAATCGTCCTTTAATCGGAAGGGCATTTCGATTCTGATTACAGACAATTTAGTTGAATAATATGTGCGGGCTATCATAAGTTTCTATGTCTATAAGTACACTCTGCGATTTAGTCGGCCAACTTGAAATTGTATACGTGCGGTCACCCTTAACAACAGTTATGTTTATTTATATTCAAAATGTTTTTATTGCCATTTATTTGTTTGATGGGCTATTTATGAGTTATATCAGTTTTTAACAGACGGAGTTGTTAAGTACTGACATTATGCTTTAGTGTGTCCGGGTTGAGTAAATATTCTAATAGTCGGCACTGGATTGAAAGTGGAAACGTTTGACCTATGGTATTGTAGGTATACGGCGTAGAGAAGATCTTCCACCGAGCGGATGATATTGCTCGGTAGACCGACGGTAGTTTTTTTATTTATTGCTTAGATGGGTGGACGAGCCCATAGACATCTACAACGTAAATGTGCCACCCACCTTGAGATATAATTTCTAAACTCTCAGTATAGTTACAGTACAGTATCGAGTGTTGACTGACCACGCAGTCGATGGCGGCCTGTCCCAGCACGTTGGGGCACAGCATGGCGCTGATGCACTTGTAGAGCTGCGCCCGCACGGCCGCGTTCACGCCGCGCAGCTCCGCCCAGCCGCCGCGCGCGCCGCACTCGCCCATGTACCCCTTGCTGACCGACATGAACGACGCCAGCTCCACGTCCTTGTAGTCGTCGCCAAGCTCCACCAGCACCTGCGCAACAACCGGCTCCGTTAGGGCAACTGGCCGGCGGGGGGGGACAGAAGCGGGGGTTGGGGAGGGGGGCGAACCTTCTTAAACGAGTGGAACTTGCTCCCGGCGGCGTACACGTTGTCCTGGTACACCTCGTCCGCGAACAAGAACAGACCGTGCTTCTTCGCGAACTTTATGATCGACTCGATGTTGTCTCGGGTCAGCACCTGCGGCAACGCGAAATTCAATATTATCGGAAATCGGATGGCGCAGTAGTTAGGCGGCCGTGAATGCTGGACCGCAAGTCGTGGGTTCGATTCACACTTTTTAAGGCAGCATTTGTATGAAGAGCATATTAATTTGCTCAATATCTAGTAGTTGGACTTTAAACATTAAGACATTATAAGAATGTCTCTTTCGCATGGTATGTATACCTATTAGTTCTCACTAGTGGTCTCCCGGTAGTCGAAATTCGACTATAATTAATTGAAATTATAACTTTGTACACTATCACGTCCGTCTGGTGTAGTGGTAAGTGACATGGTCACTACACTAGGGGGTCGCGGGTTCGAATCCCGCCAAGGGAAGATATTTGTATGATAAATATAAATGTCTTTTCCAGGGTTATGGATGTATATTAAATATATGTATGTGTATAATAAAAATCTTACATTTATATCCGTTATCTGGTACCTGTAACACAAGTTCTTTACGAACTTATCACGGGACCAGTTAACGTGGCGTGATTGTTAGTAAAATATTTATTTATTATTATTTATTTATTTATTATTTATTTATTTATCATGTTTCTATTGTCAAAGACTATTATTATACTTCTATAATCACAGATTTCCAAGACTACACTTTAGACTATAAAGACAAACAGTATTGAACCTATTCTCAATTTGACCACAGACTATGCAATAAGAAGTTTGACAGTAAGCAAATAGTATGCATATGTGTGTCAAATACATGGTAGTATGTGTAATGTTGTTTTTTATTGATTTAATTTATTTTTATGCATAATTTAAAAAAAAATGTGGGAAATTTCATACTCATCCGTCCGCGCTATTTTCGTAAAAAGGGGTACAAAGTTTTTGCTTCACGTATTAATATACAGATTACGCCTGACTTCACTAAGAGCGCTGACCTGTCCTGTCGGGTTCCCGGGGTTGATGACGACCAGGGCCCTGACGTTGCAAGTGGCGCTGGCCTCGGCGAGGGACCTCTCCAGCTCGCGGAGGTCCAGCCCCCAGTGGTGCTCCTCGTCGAGGTAGTAGCCGACCTGCGCCAGGCCGTACTCCGCCAGCGAGGCCGAGTACAGCGGGTACTGAGGGATGGGGATCATAACTCCTGCAGCGACACCAAGTGCGCGTCAACTCTCCGCCAGCGGGACACACGTTTTACATATTTCAAAGTTCTAGATATTTCTGCCACGAGACAAATCATTTATTCCGGTTTGATAAATAAAAGAACAATTGTGGTAATGCAATTCAAAGTTTGATCGCGTTTTGAAGACCCGCCGTCTTCCCCGGTTACCCGACGTCCCGGGTAACCATTCAACGTTGGGTAGGCTCGGCGACATTGGAAGCTCGTTTATCCAAACCAACAAAATAATGTACACGATAAATGGATTTTTAAAAGTTCAAAATCACGAAACAAACAATGTGACACGGCACAGTCCCGGGAGCGACGTCCGCGTGTAGTGCCGTGGGGCGACCCCCCTCGCCCTACGAGACACAGCGAGCTTGTGTGGGCTGGCGGCGCGGCGCTTTTTTTTTGCCTACTTAAGCTGATAGCCTTGAGAAGCTTTTTCAGCGTAACTTTACCTAGTAGGTGAGCTCACGGGGCTCAAACCTGACGACGTCGGCAAGAGCCGTGCTTCGCAGAATCTACCACTGGATCGGAAACGCGACTCACTGAGAAGATGCGGCGAGAAACTCAGTGGGCTGTGGGTTAATTTACTTGTAGAGCCCTTCGTCGCAAGCGACGGGTTCGACAAGAACGATGACCGGTGCTTGAGGTACCTAATAGCATCGTTAGTGGATCGGGAGGATCCGAAATGACGTCGGCGCGGCGCCCGGGTCTATGTCGTATCTCCCACGAATTTATAATCAATGAGATCGATCGTAAAGAAACCTGAAGTTTTCCCTCCCAGATCGTTGCAGAACAGCTGCAGGCAGTTCTTGATGGCGGTGGAGGCCCCGGAGGAGAGGAAGATGTCCTCCCAGTGCGCGGGGTGTCCGTCCCGGCGCTGGATGTAGTCGGCTACGCGGCGCCGCACCAGCTCGATGCCGTGCGACGCCGTGTACGAGCCCACGGAGCCGCCCCTGGACACATCCGCACTTAACTGTTACCGTGTCTATTCATCTTGTAAAACTTTTGAATTAGTTTTCACTCTGTACATTCAGCATCGCGTATATGTATGTTTGTTTTGGAATGAAGTTCCTTATGGGACGATGAGGAGGGGTACCCTAACCGGGAAAAAACGTCCGTAACGTAAGATTTTTATTAGTAATGCACACAGTGTACGACTTAACTTTGTAATAACGTACAAAAAATAACATTTTTTATAAATCCTTGTGAATAAAACATTCTGTTAAGATTAGTAGATTAATGTAGTAAACAACAATGGCCGACAAGTAACCAAAGACAATTTATAGTGTCGGGAAATCATAGAATGACCAAATGAACGGCTAGGATATCAGTCAATATATGAATTCAAAAATATATGGTTTCAGAAAATATATGGTTTGTAAATCAGATATTCGAAATCAGTATATGGTTTCGATTTGATACGCGGCAAAAGCGTTATTGCCCACTCCAAATAACATGCATAATGTTCAAATACTCAAAATGATGTGAAAACCAATTTGACGGATTCGATAAATTAATATTTGGGGGCTATCGATTCTTTGACATCGATATTTTGAAACGTAGTTTATTGGATAATTTCTGTTGATAAAAGCAAAAAATGTTCGCTAAGTAATAAAATTATTATGAAAATAATGATATGAGGTTGTTTGCAATATTATTTCTTCTTCCTATTCGTACACTCTTGACAGAGTGGTCGTGGTCATGCATCAGTCGGATCCTGCGATATTATTTTATGCTATTATATGATGCTAATATTATTTTTATTATTATATTTATATTTATTAAGCTAATATATAAAATTGCTAATAATAAAAATTAAACATAATATTATTTAGTTTATGTTTAAAAAGTTCAGTACATTCACACATAATACATTTCAATATTTTTTCAATTCAATTTACTCTTCACAATTCAATTTTATTTAGTGTTATTACGGTGTGGCATGCCTTATACTAACCTTTATAATAAAAAGGTTTTATAATATACACTAGTCAGAAATTTGAACTTGTCATGAAAAGTTCATTTCTTTCATTTTCTAGAATGATTGGCAGGGTGGTGGTACCTACCCGCGCGGACTCACAAGAGGTCCTACCACCAATAAAAACAGATACATGAAGCGTATTCCAAATCGAACTGTATTGTTATCATTACATAGTTAGTTCCCTGGGAACTCACCCACAAGCACCCAAAATCTCTCGGGCTCTCTGTTTCACATCCTCTGGAAAGGTTCCCTTCTCGATGAGGTCGGGGAGGGCCAGGCACGCCATCACCTGAAATACAGTTAATTTCATGTTAGTGTCCATTCAGGTCACATGTTCTGCCCGATCTTATTTCAAACAACAAGTTCTTTTTTTTATGATTGAAGTATTACTGGTGGCTCGAAAGCTTTTCCAGTTTCACCAGGACAGGTGGGTGAGCAAGGGTTCAGCCAGGAGGGGTAGGATTTGCTAACAACTGCCCGAGCACCTCCGAAGAAGACCTAACAACTCAAGAGTAACTGCTTCGCGAATGAATCTACTACCGAATCGGAATCGCGACCCGCTGAGAGATCCGGCGAGAAACTCAGCGGGCTGATGCGTGGGTTAGGTTGCACGTCGAACTCTTTGCCGAATTCGACGAGTACGGTTACCGGGATCCCTAAGCCTGCTCCTAGTGTTAGAGCTGAAGGTATCTAATGCAAGTTATTGGATCTGATGGATCCGTACAGGCGTGTCTAGGGCGACGACGGTGACTTGCTGCTGCGTGATCAGGATTCGGGGAGTAATCAGCGTCGGCAACGATAAGGCGATTATCATGACAATGACAAGCTGTGTTGAACAGATGAACGAGCACAGCTGCCAAGTGAAAACTGGTAACCGGCGACAAATTCAATTGCCTCAAAAGGAAACCAAACAACCTTATAAAATCACTTTGTTGTTCAGCTGACTATCTGCCTATCTGTATGATACTTAGGAGCGTTTTTCTAAGTTGACACATCAATTTTAAAATAAGTACTAAGCCCTAAGACCAACCTAACCTACGGCAGAAAAAACTTATAAAATCTCTTCTTTATTGTATTTGTTGTTCGTCTGTCTGTCTGTATGACACTTAGGAGCGTTTTTCTAAGTTGAGGTATCAATTTTAAAATAAGTACTAAACTGTAAGAGCAACCTAACCTACCGCAGAAGAAACTCATAAAACTCTTCTTTATGACATTCCTTACTAATTTTTTTTAAAGAAAAGAAAGATTAGTTGAAGGAGCTCACGGCCCACCTGGTGTTAAGTGGTCCTCGGAACCCATAGACATCAACCATGTAAATGCCGTCAGCCACCTTGAGACATGAATTCAGTAGAAATAGGCAGGGTGGTGGTTTCCACCAGTACGTACTCACAACACGACCTACCACGTTGTTATTCACGATGTTATTCCTTCACCGTAAAAGCATACATATTCGTTTTTCATTCCTAAATATGGTAGCTGCCTGCGGGATTCAAGAACCCCGGTACAGTCGCTCGAGACGAATGCACCCCGTCTTAGCCTTTACGACTTCCTCCATTGAGACCATGAAAAAAAGCTAAGCACTCACGGGTTTCTAGACTATTTATAACTATACCACAGCTCCTACTCCTGTCAGTAGCGTCATGGACAACTATCATAATACATACATATTTGATTCGAGGTAGCCTTGCATGAGTTCTTAACTATCAATTTCAATAAATTTATTGATCGTTTAAAGTCCAAGTAGCAATTGAATGATTATATGTAAAAAACTATGTATATACAGTTTGTCTTGTTGGTTGAGCGGAGATTACAAGGTCAGAGTTAAATATATTTGAAATAGGGTCTAAGTGTAGCTTGTCTGCATATTCTCTATGAAGCAAAAGAAAACCAAGCTTTTGAAAATACTTTTTTTTACTGCTACGATGGGTGGAAGAGCTCACGGTCCACCTGGTGTTAAGTGGTCACCGGAGCCCATAGACATCAACCACATCGCCGCCCATCTAGAGACATAAATTCTATTATAAGTCTCAGAATAGTACAGTACAGTACAACGGTTGCCTCTCCCTTCAAACCGAAACGCATTACTGCTTCACGGCAGAAATAGACAGGGTGATAACCCACCCACTAGTAGATACTATAGCTTCTTTGTATGCAGAAACAATTACAGTATAAAACTTGTAAGCTTTATCACTAGAGAATACCGATAGACAACACAAGCAAAAGTATTGATTTTTGTAAGACATAAGCTTTGACGTCACGTACTGACGCGCGCTCTAGAGCTCATGAACTTAAGGCTTCGTCAAACAGAACGCGTACCTAGCGCTGCGTTTTAATGTCGCGCTCTTTTCATGTCACATAAATTGATTAGATGAGCCTAACGCTCCTCGACGCAACGTAACATTTGCCAAACAATAGTGCCTTTCGACAGCAGTGTGAAAATTTAAAAGTATTAAGATGTTGAGTGATTCAGATGTGGCATTGTATTATACAATGCCACATCTACCACTATCTAGTATTTTAATTCAAATTTACTTGGACGCTAAAATAAAATTTGTAAAAGATTACAACGCCTGATGTCGAATCGTCCTAACGCCGCGACAAAGCATTGCGTTCTGCTAGCGTTGGCTGGCGCTCTGTTTGACGGTATATTACCATAGTAGTACAACACATCTCGGCGTCATAACGCGCCGACAGTTTAGCGCTCTTTCGCGCGTTAAGTACGCGTTCTGTTTGACGAAGCCTTTATATTGTTCAATTAGCGCGCGTCGCGGACATAATTCAAACTATGTTTGTTGTGTACCTACTCATACTTGTTTTACAGCACGCTCATTAATTTCAATTTATGATTTGCGGCAGTGTCGGAACAAAAACTATCGTGGTCATTCGAAATAAATACGAGGTCATTCGTCGACATTTAATCATAACATCGAGGGGTGAAAGGCATTTGGTTTAAGCGACATTACGTTTGATACGTGATATTTATCTTTGTAATTAATTAAAGTTGCGTTTTATTTGGTTTTAGCATCATAAAGTTCGATATATTTAAATGAACTTCAACTAAGTTTACTCCATTCACATAGTTTTGAACAAGTTTTTTGCTAAGATATTTTTAACATTAAGTTGCCCTCCTGTAAAGTTACAAAAATGTCGTTTAAACCAGATAGCCTTTCACCCGTCGTTATGTGTTAAGTACCGTCTAATACTTTAAAAGCCCGTGCTGTAGTGTTGCAGCAATCTTAAGTCGCGCTCGGGGCACGTAATATTTTCCAGAAATCAATTATAATAAAAATAAAAATTATCCAATTTTTTTTTTGTTTTGTGGCACCTTTTGGCGCCCCTCTACGATTAGCGCCCGGGGCATAATACCCCTCCTTGCCCCCTCCAACCCTCGCTACGTCACTGCTGTGCTGTGTCATTTATGTTTTCACTAACGACCCGCCCTCGCTTCGCTTCAGAAACTGTAATTTATTATTGATTTCTCCACTATTTAATGGATGTTATTATACATATAAACCTTCCTCTTCAATCAGTCTATCTATTAAAAAAATCGGCATCAAAATCCGTTGCGTAGTTTTAAAGATTTAAGCATACATAGAGACAGACAGATATAGGGACAGAGAAAGCGACTTTGTTTTATACTATGTAGTGATTATGTGTGTTTGTAGTCGTACACATGGGATTTATTTTCCAATTAAGTGGATTATTAATTACATGATCTCTAGGTTCGACATTGACAGCAACACGGCAACATGTGCGCACCGCCTCATTTAGATGAGCTTGCTGCGGTGGCTCGTTCACAAAACAATTCAATACACTGATAAGACTGTTCGTATTCTTATCGTAAAACGTTATCATACTTGTTGCCGTTACCATGTGGTACGGAGCAGTTTGTGTTAACTTTTGGCGGGACGATCTCACACCTGCTGTAAGTGATAACCGGGACATACCGGGATACACAATATAGCTTTTGCTTTTATAGCTAGACCGTAAGATTCAAGTAAATTCTTAAAAAATGATAACTGCTATGACGGTACGATTAAAGATAACATATTGCAAAAACTATCCCACTGACCTGTCTGATGAAAGTGATGGGCTTCTGTCCCATGGCATGAGCATCTCCGATATTCGCCTTGATCACTCGCTTGAAAGGTTTCTGTGCGCCCTGAAACAATTGTATCACCAATTTTATATTTTACTAACTGTACCCGTCCGCTTCGCTGGTCATTTAAAATTAACATTATTATTTCTCACCCCCACAAAGATTCTCATTCATCTCATCTCATTCACTCTCATCGTCATTATTAAAGCCCCCGCAACTGGTGTAAGGAGTCCAACACTCATATAAATATTAGCCTATCCATTAAGTACATGTATTTTCTACATGAATACCAAGTTTCAAGTCAATCGGATGCATGGCTCAGTAGTTATAACGAAACATCCGTAAAAACCACTGTAGATTTATATATTAGTATATACCTACTATATATATATATACCTATATGTGTGTACCTGTATACACAAGGTGTCCCACAATCGGGCACTTCTAACAAAGTGGATCGCTAGTTTTTTTACTGAATTTTGTTCAGTTCCATATGAGGCGAATAAGGACCTTTTTTGTCCTAGTGCCGTAATTTCAAGGAGTAAACTTGGTTCAGCTGTCTGTGGTGGTTGTTCATACACCCTACCACCAGTAAACGCATATCGACGGTCCCTGTATCCGGAGCGCTATGAGTATCGAGATCTGCCCGCCCGCATTTTTGTGGCCAGGTTGGTTTAACTGATGGTTTTTTAAGTCTACGGTTCAATGAGAGTCTCTGTAATTCGCAGTATTTAACCTTCAAGGTGTATTGTGTGTGTGTGTGTATTGAATAATAATTATTGAAACTCAACACACACAACTTTCACAATGACAGGGTAAACCGACAGTTTCGTTCCACATACCGACAGACCGACTGACTGACTGACTGCCAGAGACTCACTGACTGAGACGGACGGACCGTCCGATACGGACTGAACGACTATCTGACACGGAATGCCACGACTCTGTCCCCGTACCGCCATTTTATACTGTGGCGTTACGGAGTCTACCCTACATTTTGTGATATTTATCAAAACAACATTTCAACATTTAAAATAATAGTCAAAACGTCTTAATATTACTAAAAGTCGTTAACCACGACATATACTTATATATTTTTACACGTAATCAAACAGTGTACTAATCTCTTTCAGACTGAAGAGATACTTTTCTTATTCTCTCACAGACTTACGCTAAAGCCGTAACAAATACAGTTTAAAATTTTAAATTATGTAAACACTTTACTAATTTATTGTTTTTGTTCTTAAGCTCTTAGTTTACATAAGCAGATACATCCAATCTTATCTTTTACCAAATACTTTTAATTAACATAGAAAACAGTGATGACGAAATAACGCAAGGTAACCAAACAAACAAAACAGAGAGCACAGTGTGGTTAGTGCGAGTTTTTTAACGTTCTCGATAGCGTAAAAGTTAACCCAATTTTGTATGCAGTTGGAACAGCGCCCCTAGCGGCAAACGTAGGCATACGATCCCATTCCATAAATATGAGCTAACTTTTACGTTATCGAGAACGTTAAAGTTAACGTAGAGACCGTACCTTTCGAATATTTGATCACACACTGATGCTATGGCAGCTATGGGAAATTTTCCGAAACGATGACTTACAGTCAGAACTTTGACACCTGTATTCAGTGTTATAACAATCATTATTAAAGGTTCGTACGTTCCTCCCAAGTCTTCGTACACTCAAACCGGGGTACCTATTCAAATTTATGATTACGAGGTGCATCTTACAATCAATGTTGATAGACAAGCCTACGGCTCACCACATATAAATGGTTCCGATTGCGCCCCAGTTCTAAATTTACTTGATAGTTAAGAATACCTATTTTCTTTTCCGCAAAACCTGCTCAGTGACAGTGAAGTAAAATTATGTGAACTGCATTGCGTCACACTTTATATTTGTTTATTTAAGGTAATATCCGTACACACGCGATCGGTCTTACATAATCACCTACCAAGGAGAACTAATTCTATTCTTCTTGACAAAATATGTATATTGTTATAATGATGAATAGTAAAATTTGTGACAATACAAGCGTGTATCATTCAAATGTCAAAAACCTCCATGTGTTCGTTTAAATTTTAGTAAATAAGATACTAAATAAGCCGGCGACGCTTGTATATGAGCATCGCAGTCATTACACACACATACATATATAATTATATGTTTATACAACCATTCGCGTCAACGGTTAATGTTAATGAGGTTTTACGCTAAATAATAGCACGGACGTCTATAATATTCATACGGAGTTCCTGCAATATACATACTTATATTGTTTACATTGTCAGAGAGGTTCTTGTCTACATCAGTCATAACAGCGAATATCCCACACTTCGGAGCTCACACTTGCGACAGAAGCAGGATGGAGACACCGTGTACATTCTCTTTTCATCATCATCATCATCAACAGCCCACAGTCGTCCACTGCTGGACATAGGCCTCTCCCAACCCACACCACTGAGCCCGGTCTGCGGCTCTCCTCATCCACTTCTTGCCGGCCACCGTGCGGAGGTCATCGCACCACCTAACCAAGGGGCGTCCCACGTTACGTCTTCCGCTGCGCGGTCTCCACTCGAGATTTCATTCTCTTTTAATTCACAATAAATCAGCCAAATACTGTCTTATCTACATCCCAATTCAGACGACATTGGCATTAATCACGGATCGAAGCGGTGCCAAATCTATTATTATTATTATTATTATTTACAATCAAAATTAGCGACATGAAGATTACTTAGATAAACGTTCGTTCTTTCCTGGTGTGTCTTTGAGTCAACATTTTTTTGATACCTTCACGTAGTTCTTTGAGACACTCTTTGATATCGTCACTAACCAAAGCCGAACGTGTCCTTGATCAGGTAAAAAGGTGAATCAAATCGATCAAAAAGTTAACGAGATATCCTATATGCCTTTTTCAAGTAAATCTGGTCTTTATAATTACTAAAATTTCCTTTCTCCGACCAAATCTTAAACACTACTTGCAATGAACTACATATCTCAGTAACGCATGTGCAAACATGTAACAATCATATTACGTAATCAACGTTGGTTTAATATTTCGTTATGATAATGGAAGTTGCCAAGATAATCTGTTTACGTTCTGATAATATCTATTAATCGATGGAGTGGAATCTTATAAACTTTTTATCAATGGAAAAGGTTTGAAGTGGTAGAATTGTTTTTATTTATTTATTGTAGGCGCTCTCAACCGAAGTCAAAATGTCAAATTCGTGATCAAATAATAGATCGAGTGATGTGAATTCACGATATACCTACTCTACTGGCAACCAATCATTTTTTTATTAAAAAAATGTCACACCTGTTTCTATGCACATAACTATACATAATATGAACTAAGCAACACTTCATGAGACCAGTGTGGTTAGTGCGAGTTTTTTAACGTTCTCGATAGCGTAAAAGTTAACCCAACTTTGTATGCAGTTGGAACAACGCCCTATAGCGGCAAACGTAGGCAAACGATGCCATTCCATACAAATATAAGCTAACTTTTACGCTATCGAGAACGTTAAAAAACTGGCCCTAAGCACACTGAGGTCCAATTCTCAATTGTATTGTGTATTGGAGCTGCCCTATGCTTCAAATCGGAACGCATGACAGCTTCGTGGTAGAAATGGGTAAATAAAGTTACCTACTTAAGTAGGCTTTTTTTATTGCTTAGATGGGTGGACGAGCTCACAGCCCACCTAGTGTTAAGTGGTTACTGGAGCCCATAGACATCTACAACGTAAATACGCCACCCACCTAGAGATATAAGTTTTAAGGTCTCAGTATAGTTACAACGGCTGCTCCGCCCTTCAAACCGAAACCCATTACTGCTTCGCAGCAGAAATAGGTAGAGTGGTGGTACCTACCCGCGCGGACTCGCAAAAAGTCCTACCACCAGTAATTACGCAAATTATAATTTTGCGGGTTTGATTTTTATTACACGATGTTATTCCTTCACCGTGAAAGTCAATCGAGAACATTTGTTAAGTACGTATTTCATCAGAAAAATTGATACCCGCCTGCGGGATTTGAACACCGGTGCATCGCTCAACACGAATGCACCGGACGTCTTATCCTTTAGGCCACGACGACTTCATCACAGCTACGGCAACACAGCCTACCAACAGTAAAAATGTAAAATTATACATTTCTCTGGATTATATTTTTATTATACAAGTGATAAATACGCATTTCTTTAGAACAATTGGTATCCTTAGGATTTGAACGCTGATACAGTTACATCTCTCTATACAAGTTAACCAATGTCGTTTACTTTGAGGCTTGCACATTTGTTTGCTTTTGTTAAAAGTGTGAATAAACATAAGCACTATGTTCACATTTGAGACAAAATTAGTTTGTGTGTACAACGTGTCAAATTTAGACGATATGGATAAAGTTCTCTGAGTGGGTTAAGTTCTTTGATGCAGAGAATTTTCCTTGTATTTTTTATTATTTCGGTAGATTCAGTAGTGCCGTGACACATCTTGTGTTAAGTGGTCACCGGCACCCATAAACTTCAACAACATGAATGCTGCCACCCACCTTGAGACATGAGTTCTAAGTCTAATTTTATACTACAGCGGCTGAACTACACTTCCAACCAAAATGCAATCGCAGATATAATTATGAAATTCAGAGGCAAGCCATATATGTACTTCTGGTAACAAACCAGAAGGACCTGTTGTTAATATTCTTTAGATTTCCTTTTTTCAGGGTTTTTATGACATTAAATAATTTAAAGAATTTACGTAGAGATTTTAAGCTTTATACATCCCTATGGTGGATAGGGTGTCTGTAATGGCTAAGAATGAAAATTATTTAGTTCTTCTGTTATCTATGCATGTTATTACAGTCGGAACCAATTCCTATTTAGATATAGAATTTATAAATTTCTATTAATATAGGAAATAATACTTAAATATATAAATATAATACTTAAATAGCATAAATAAAAAATTAAAAAGATAGAACGATAATAAATAGGTGCAAAATATAAGAACAAAACAAATATTATTTATATTTATATTCCTATCTATACGGCATTAATAAATTATTATGTTTGGGGACACTTATGGGTTAATCTTGTATTTGTCTTAATAATCTACATGAACCTTAAGTTTAATTTCAATGTTTTATGAACAGCACCATATTTGCAAATACACAAATACCCACATTTTAATAATATCAACAACAATAATAAAATGTCCAAAACTATCATGGCTCACTTAATTTCTCTCTAATATAAAACACTTATTAGCATAGCCAGTAGGCAGATGAGTCTATAGCACAATCCAACTTTTCCATTAAATTGGCGAAGGGTCGTGAGTTTTCAGAATTACTTTTCAGCATATGTACCATATGGACCGCATATTAACAATGCCAAGTCAATATTCATATCCATTTATTAACAAGCACACTGTATTTATGTGTCTTTGTAAATAATAAAACAATATACTGAATTGGATGTTTGTTTAAAATGTTAATATTTGTTTATCTAACAACACATAAATGATGATAATGAAAAATCTATCATGATGCAATCATCACCTGCCATAAAAGAAATTCTTAATCTATTACATAAGTGACTCGTATTTTTGTATTAATTTTCAGTCATGGTGTTGACGTAGCTATGATTTCCAGAGTTCTTGCTCAGTAGTTACATGTAAAAATTACTTCTTGAATTGGTAATACTTATTTTACATTAGTAAGACTTAAATACATTTTTTAATGATACATATTCTTATTCTCCTTTGAATCATAGCTGAAGTAAGCAGTATAGTGGTACAAACCAGTAACTGTTGTAATAACATGTCTACAAAATTGATTCAATCTTTGCCACTTTAAACTTTGACTTAAAAACAATAATATCTAGGTATTTTCATCTTCTATCTATGTTTCTATTTGTTCATTAGGATACATCCTGTTTCACTCAATACGTCCTGCCCCTCAATTAACATATTTGTAATAGAATTGTGAAATGAATGAAAATTGTAGTTTCACACTGGTAAAACAATCATAGGGGGCCTCAAAGCTCTCAATGATATTATACATTATAACAATATGTTACAATTGTATATTTGAAACAGGTGCAACATTCAAATTTTAAATATTTGAAAAAGTTATGTTCATTTGAAAATTTCTTGCCTTATGTAAAAAGCTATTTGTCATGCAATAATTCTGAAAGTAGCCCTAATAATAGTTTTTAGAAATTCAAAAGTACCTTCTCAAGTTCTTTTTCAATCTCGCCAGCGCGAATGACAAGGGGCCCGCGCACAGCGTATTCCAACTTGACAATGTTGGGATTCATGTTTTCCACAGTCAAGCCTTTGGATGCCATCGTTCTTGCGTTGTTCGTGTTTACTTTGTTAATTTGGAATAACTCTGAACGTTTCACCGCACTGGATAAAACGCGACTAACGCGGCTTATCAACTTTAACTGTGACATGTTCGTAATCAATCGAACTACTTATAATACGTCGGACTACTATTGTAGGCAGTGTGCAGGTGGTAAATCACTGATAATTTAAAAAAAAAAATACCACGTGTGACTCGAAATAATCTTATTTTTTATGTACATGCAAACATTGACGATTGGAGATGACGAGGAGTAAAATGAGGTGCGGCCTCTCTACGCGATCGATTCATCCGCACTGAGAGACGTAAATAAATCTCATATTCGATATTTGCTTAACTATGATAACGAAAATGCAAGTACAACTGATAATTTTATTTTGTAATTACTATTTATTTTAATGTAAATGACCTCCCACAAGGTTACTGATAAAATGCTATCAAATGTTGTACGATAAACTGTTTTTAAGAAATATAACACTTGAAATGTTCGTTTGTTTGCATCAGATTCAGTGAAAATAAAATTTGCTAATAAATAGTTAATTAAATCAAAGGTAACTTCATTCTAGATTCTTGTCTTATGTAAATTATATAACTAAAAATTGCTAAATTATTGTATAATTTCACTTTTGGTTTTTTGACTGTGAAATGTCATATCTGTCTGAAGAGAATGTCAAAAAGACGAAGACTTTTGGTTAGTTGTCGTTTTTGGGTGGAAACATGGTGGAAACACAAGCTGTGAAGTCATGTGACCTTTTTTTAAAAAAATTACTGTTTCATCGGGTTTAAACGTGCAACAGTAGCTTATGAACACTGAAGTATGAAACCTATTTATGCTCATGAACCCTTTAGCATCTATGAAATAGCTTAGATCATGGAAAATGTCATGTCATTAATACGAGACTGCAAGCTTTTATGAACCCCAAAATAACGGTATTGAGCAAGCGACATTTGTCAAAGGTAAGAAAAAGGTTTTTTTTTTTGTGGGTTCGTTAACTCCACTTCTGTGAGGGAGCGGGTCAGTCGGCAGAGGCTCAGACTCTCGCTGTAAGCCTAGATATCGCGAAAACCTTCGATAGCGTCTGACATACGGCACTTATATCTAAGTTATCAGCTTACGGAATGCCCGGGGAACTCTGCAAGTAGGATTTTGGATGAGCGGATCATCACAGTCGTCGTAGACGACTGCTTCTTCGATACCATAATCATTAACACTGGTATTCTCTCCCCCATGCTTTTCATGCGGCATAACTAATGATATCTAATGATAGTATGCATTGCTATGCGGATGACAGCACGGGGGATGCGCAATATATTGGCCATCAAAGTCTCTCTCGGAACGTGGTACAGGAGAGACGATCAACACTTGTTTCTGAAATATTGTGTGTGTGTCACTTGTGCCTCCGTGTGGGTAAAATTAGTTCAAATCAACCTGTTGAAGACACAGTTTTGCACATTCAATGCAAAGAAGGACCCTTTTATGATGGAGCCGCAATTCCAATAAGTATCCCTGCAACCTTCCACGAGTAGTAGGATAATTGTAGTTGACGATTCGAACTATGTATATATTCATACATATTCGAACATATTCGAGCTATGCAAATAGCTCCGGGATTGGCGGAGCTATTTCCTAAGCAAACCCAAACTGGTGTCAAAAATGCTGAGTGTCCTCAACAGAGTGAAGCGGTACTTCACGTCTAGACAAAGATTTTTGCTTTACATCGCATAAATTCGGCCTCGGGTGGAATATTGTTTCCACCTCTGGTGTTTGCAGAGCGCTATGACATGTCCTTCTTCAAACTGGGCTTACGGAGTATACTTAGTGGTAGGCAGCAGCTTGGCTATACCCCTAACATTGCTGACGTCCATGAATGAGGTAACTACTCACCATTAAGAGGGCCGAAGGCGCGTCTGCCTACAAGGGAATTAAAAAAAAATACTTTTCGTCGCATTCGACAAGGACAATTAGGTACCGCACCGGTGCTTGAAATACCTAAAATCATCGAGTGTATCGAGAGGATTTTAAATGATATGTTAAGGGCGACGACAGCTGTTCGCTACGTCGTCACGGGTCGAGGGTTTAACTTGCAGCGGCCACGATAAGAGCGTTAAGATATTGTAATTAACTTACACATTTAGTAGTTAAAAAGTCTTTCTAAGAACACTGAAGATTAAGTCACCCAAACAGCAATGCAGAGAGCTATGGTCGAAGCTACCCTGCGCGTTCGATTTAGTAAACATGGAAATTTGTAGAACTATGCTGGAAGTGGCAGTGAATAGAGCATGTTACTTGTAGAACAGATGACATCACTAATAATGTATATATATATAGGGTCTTTCAATAGGTTTCATTTTCTTATGTAAGGAACCAGTATTTTATATTGCAATAAATGTGGTAGTCTCTAATGAATTTCAGATTTGATACACTCTGATTTCTAATTATATTAACTTAATCATAGTTTGAAAAATGAGAGAAGCCAAGAAGCAAAACTAACTTACAATTGACAACTTAGGTCCCACACCATCAGATTTGAATTCTGTTGTGGGATTTATTTTGTTTTCACTTCATAATTTATTTTGAATGTT